>NC_035433.2:88179951-88873253 GCF_002127325.2 Helianthus annuus
TGCCTAAAAGGTCAATTCTGGAATTTTGAGTTCACAACATTTGCCTACTGTTTAAAATATAAAATTTCACTGAATATATCAGTAGGTTCAATCCTTTAAGCTTAATAAGGTTCTAGTGCATACTTATGCGTTAAAAATGCTTAAAAAGGCGATTTGGAGCCATTTCCGGGTTTTCTGTAAAAAGCTGATATTTTTAATATTCCAGAAGGCTCAAAATAATTTATTTATCATAACAAATCAGTAGAAATTGGTTTGAGGTCAAAAGGATTTGTGAAACTCATTTTATGGCTAAAAAGGGCAAAACCGACATAAACCGAATTAATCTTAGAACACTAAGTTATGCTCAGCCTAAAAATAAATAAAAATCACCAAAAATCCTAAAATATTATTTTGTAACAGTGGGTAAAAAGTTTGGTATAAAAATTTGGGTTTTGATAGGCTATACGTAATTTACGCCATTTAATTAGTAAGGAAGCTCCTAATTACGCTATTGAGCATAACTCTTAATCTAGAACTCAAACTGACTTCAATTTTTTGGTGCAAGTTTATAAATCAGTAGCTAAGGTGCCTACCCTTTTACATTTTCAAAAATCACGTTTTAAGGTCAAATGGGCATAATGGTCAACATATAAGCGATTAACGGAAACATGCATGTGAATAGGATATCCAATGAACCAAGTTGTATAATCTCAGAGAGTTATACTAACATGTAAATAGGTTCAAAAGAAGCTCTAAGGCAATCCTAATCTTGGCTTAAACGGGTCAGAACTGAAAGTCAAAGCAGAAGTCAAACTTTGCGACTTTCGGTTCCAAACCGAGCCTAAACTGAAAATTGTCGAGTTGAACATGTTGGAACATGTTCTTACATTAATTACTAAGTTATATTAATGATCAATTAGGTTGCATGCACCCTACATTACTAATTATGCATTAATCCGCAAATAAGTATTCTGTTGACTTTTTATAATAAGCTTTGACTCGACAATTGACATGTTTAGAGTGGGAATCTGGAAATACCCTTTTAAGAGTTTATTACCCACATAATTACCTACTTAAAGATGTTTTTAATTCGTGATTTGACAGAGCACATTTTAATTAATCGCGAAGTCAAACCTTAATTACGATGGTTTGACTTTTGGCTAATTAACTAGGCTAAAACGAATTAGGAAGGGTTAAGGACACTTACAAGAGTCCTAATTGAGATTAGAGATCACTAGGAAGATGGCTTGAAGTCCAGAGAGCTCCAGAGAATGCTCCAAGTGAGTGACACAATTGAATGATCAAAGTTCACCACACTTCACTCTCTTATATAGTGACCAAGATGCTCTAGGATCAAGACATGGAAGTCTAGGATGGTTACAAGATTACCCCAGATGTCCCTAATAGGCTAAATACTGCCTAGAGAGTCCCTTGTTTCGAAAACCACCTCAATAAGGCGGTGCAACAGGCTGAACAGGCAGCTGTCCAATTTCTGCTGCCAGCGACAGGCTTACGGACCGTAAGCCTAAACTCTTGCGGTCCGTATACAGCCCTTGCGGACCGTATGCTCAGATTGTTGCGGTCCGTAACCGACCTTTGCTGAAAACGCCCAGGTACCCTCCTTACGGACCGTAAGCCTAGTGTCTTGCGGTCCGTAACCGGTGGTCAGAGGACAAAAATTTGTAAACTTCCAAGTCTTGACCATGCGATCAAACAATTCCGAATCCAAGCCCTCTTTTCCAGTTGTGGGACCATCTGCTCAGCCATTGCATGCTTGAATGGTTCTTACATGTTCCCCATTTCAAATTTAATTCTTGTGGGACTTGCAAGGTGACGGATATTACTAGGAAATCTTGAATTCTTTATCAATTCCCAACTCTCATTAGTATAGGATTAAAATCAGAATTCATTGTAGTAACACTATTAATAATCCAACTTCCTTATAAAGGATGGAGTTTTATTTATTTAGAATCAACCGGTAAAAATATATAAGATGTTTATCAAAAATTTATGGATCTTGGGATTTATAAATTCGGGTCGTTCAGAGGTATTTTTATAACATGACGCCCTCTTAAAATCCTACCATGCATCTTTATATTTGACCCGGGTTTCTGACACATTTGACCCACATGACACGTGTCTTTATTTCGTTGGACAGGAATTTTCGGGGTGTTACAAAGAAAAAGGGGCATTTGTTTCTGATGATATGGAGACTTCTCCTATTATCAAAACAAATACAAACACTACAGGTGGGAATTCAGATGATCCTATTAAAGTAGCTGGTGAATTAAGTTATAAGGAATTGACGGTTAGAGTGTCTACCATTGAAACAAATGTTGCTTTAATGAAAGAATTGATTAAGCAGATGATAGAGCGTTTTAAAAGTCAACCAACCACACCGGAAATTGCCAATTAGCTTTGGAATTCTATGCAACCTATCCTTCAAGCTCAGAGGAATTTGGCTGAAAGTAACTGTAATTTCAGTTTGGAATTTATCAGAAATTTGGTTGATGCCAGGTATACAGACACACAAGCAGACATTATGAACATTAAGGAACATCTGTTGAAACTTACTGGCTCCACCCCTACATCAATCTTTGAGAAAGATGCTGATGATGATGATGATAATGATGCCAAAACGGGGAGAGAAAGATTCACTGAGAAAGTTGCCACCAGATTTAAAAGCTAATCCTACAGAAATTGTATCCCCTGCTCAACCTAAATCCAAACCTTCTCCAAAAAACCACCACAAAAGAAGGAGAAAATAGCTTCAACACCATCATCACCCATTCTGTCAATAGATGTTGATATAACGAAAGTATCAACAGATGTTTACCAAACAGCTGCTGAGACACCAGTTGTTTCAGCAGAAGTTTGTCAAACATCTACCATGATCATTTTCACTACACCAACCACAATCCAACCACCTCCAACGTCACAAAGATTTCCCATACATTCATCTTCACTACCAAAACATTCTCCTTCACCAGAAATCATCTCCACACGTAAGAGAAAAACTCATATTGTGTTAGAAGATGATGAGGAGATTAAATCAGCAATCCCTGTATTATCTGCCACTATTCAAAACAGTCCATGCTCGTCATTCCACCCAGAGAACCTACTTCATCTCTTACAATTGCTACACTACCATCAGTCATTCCTCTGGAAGCTCAATATCCGCTGGAGTTAGTCATTGTTAAAGGTGAAATTGAATCATTCTTCACAATAGAGGATCCATCTAAAAGATCCTTCCCATCTCTTTATGGCTATAAGAAGCCTCAAAACTTAGATGAGTATCTGAAATTAAAAGTATCACAGGTTGAGGTTATAGCAAGAGAGAAAGCATAGGGATGGATTGTGACACCTGTGCTCCGTAAACACACACAATGTAGGACACTATCTTTTATCAAAGAAACAATGTGTTTTGACCTCAAAAATTTGTTTATTTTGGTTTTACAATTTCACATTTTGATTCAAGTTCATTTTCAAGCCTTAAATCGCTTTCTAGAAAGTTAAACGCAAACTGATGCGAAAACGTAATCAGTTTAATGCGGCAAACACTCCGGAATAGTGAAATAGGCTTAACATACCTTAAATAACTTTCAGATAACTTAGAAATAAGTTTTGAAAGCTTTGGTGTGTCAAAAACAAGTTTATTCACACTCAGGGACTATTTGCGTCAAATTGCGAAAGTCTGCTGATTCACATAGTATTACACATTCCGGAACTTGATCATAAGTTAAATATGCCCTAAATACCCTTCACATGGCTTAGAAATAGGCTTTGAGGTGTTTGGTGCGCAAAAATAAACTTTCTTGATCAATAGGGACTAAAAGCGTCAAAAAGTGAATAAGTTTGCATTTTCGCGCATATTTTACGTTCTGAATACATCCGGACATCCAAAAATTTATGTAATCATTAAAATATTTTATTTTAGTGATTGGCATGATAAAATGTCATTCGTCGCGTAATTTGGATCGTTTTTCGCAACCGTTCGTGTTTCGTCGTAATTAACCGAACAACGCGACCGTACGACCAAACGAACCGACATCCAAGTTGTTTTTGAGCTTATTTTAAGTTCCCTATACTTTAACTGCATTTTAAAGCTTTGAAATGGGGTTAACGGGGCTTAAACGCATCAAAAAAGGCCTTAAACATGTACATGGACCATTTCTGCCATTTTGGCCAAACTTCTGGGAACTGGCACATGGTGGCGCTTCGCCACCACCACATGGCTCTACCGTGGTGCGACGCCATGGCCTCATCTGGGTAGAAACTCAATTTTCAGCCATGGCAGGTTATTTTCAGCACTTAACTTGAAGTTAAGGGGCTATTTTGTAACATTTGCAATACCATTTGATGGTTTGGGGCACCCCTAGTTTTCCAAAACCTTGTGCCCACTTGGACGGTCCAAATTGAAGCTCGTTTTACCATGAACGATCCTAACGGTCTTGGCTTTCCTATATAAACCCCACCCATTCATTGTTGCAACCCACATTTGATCAGATTTTCCCTAAGTTGAAGGATAAAACCTTCATACCTGGGAATTATTAGATCAAAACCTCCATTCTTGGACCTCTTGAATCGCTTCAACTCTTGAACCCTTGGTCTTTTGAAGCTTTGTTATACCTTTTGTACCGGGACTATACGCAACCTCAGGCGAGTACATAGTCCCCTCTTTTACTGTTTTCAAATGTTTTGGGGTGATTCATATGTGTAATCGATCTGTTTTCAAACTGTATGGCATATATGTGTTCACTAAGTGCTTTTATGTGTTTATTTCCGATTATGCAAACTCAATGTTTTATCCTTAAGTGATCTACCTATCTTCATAGATTGATTCTTGTAGGATATTTAAAGTACTAAAATTGGAGCCCTTGATTGGATTCATTATGTACTTTAATGCATGTTAGATTAGATAATGTGATAAAACCCAAATCCTTATAGCATCTATCTATCTTCATAGATTGATTCTTGTAGGATGTTTAAAGTACTAATATTAGAGCCCTTGATTGGATTCATTATGTACTTTAATGCATGTTAGATTAGACAATGTGATAGAACCCAAATCCTTATAGCATCTATCTATCTTCATAGATTGATTCTTGTAGGTTATTTAAAGTACTAATATTGAAGTCCTTGATTGGATTCATTGTGTGCTTTAATACGTGTTTACAAAGTTGGTACAAGTTGACAATTTATGTGTTATGTGGTAGTTGTGATTTAGATAACGAAACTAGATAATACAATAAGCACATGGTGGATACGCCGTTGGTACTTCCTATATATAAGTGTGCTTATTGTATTACCTTTCGTGGCGTTATCCCGAATCACCATTAGGATTTAGGATTGTTTTGATTCAATGATTAAATGTGATAGAACCCAAATCCTTATAGCATCTATCTATCTTCATAGATTGATTCTTGTAGGATATTTAAAGTACTAATATTGGAGCCCTTGATTGGATTCATTATGTACTTTAATGCATGTTAGACTAGATAATGTGATAAAAGCCAAATCCTTATAGCATCTATCTATCTTCATAGATTGATTCTTGTAGGATGTTTAAAGTACTAATATTAGAGCCCTTGATTGGATTCATTATGTACTTTAATGTATGTTAGATTAGACAATGTGACAGAACCCAAATCCTTATAGCATCTATCTATCTTCATAGATTGATTCTTGTAGGATATTTAAAGTACTAATATTGAAGTCCTTGATTGGATTCATTGTGTGCTTTAATACATGTTTACAAAGTTGGTACAAGTTGACAATTTATGTGTTATGTGGTAGTTGTGATTTAGATAACGAAACGGGTATAATAAAATAAGAACATGGTGGATACGCCGCTGGTACTTCCTATATATAAGTGCTCTTATTTTATTATTCTTGTAGTGTTATCTGGATCACTTTAGGATTTTGTGTACAATTGTTTCAATGTTTGGTTATCATAATCTTTGTAGAATCTCCCATATTTTTATATGTTAATTCCTAGAAAGATATCTGCAGTATTATCATAACTCATTGATTTGATTTATATAATACTTCTATAAGTTTTGATTTATTTCAAAACAGTTATTATTAATCCTTGATTGGATTCCTAATAACACATTGTCAAGTTTTTACAATGGTTTAACCAAGATTTCAATATAAGGCATAAAATGACTTAGTAAATATCATATTGCCATATACAAACCTATTTTATCACGAGTTTTCACAATTAAGATCAATACCAAATGTTTTGCCATTTATTTGGCTAATAAAACCTATGTATTCGCCGGCATTTTTATGCTGACTGTTTTCGCATATGTTTCAGGTTTTCGACTATTCAAGCATGCAACGCATAGGACTGCATATGGGCCTTAGACTTCTAAAAAGAACAATTACATGTATTCTTTGTTTGTAAAACAATGTTAATGATATTAAAACAATTTAGTACCAGTAGTTGTGAGCAATTTGTAACGTGACTCCCCGATATTTCCGCCGCATGTTGTTATATTACGCGATTGGGGTGTTACATGGATAACAGGGAATACCAGAGGTTTTTATCATTTCAGCTTAGCAAAGTCATAAAACTTGAAGACTATGCTAGGGACGTGAGTAAATCCATGTCTAAGAGGCCAGTAATTCCTGAACTTCATATGAAACTAAGGGATGCTTATGTTGCACACATTATGAAGTACAAACCATATAAGGCAACTGAAGATCAATTCAAAAACTGGTCAGCAGATGCTCTTAGAGAAGAGATCGATAGAATCACAAAAATGCACAATGATCCTCTGGTAAAGCCAGCTCCACCTAATTGGAAGAAAGTCAAAACAGTGGATTCAGATGAGGCATTGAAGTTTAAAAGAATGAGAGCAGAGCTTGTGGCTGTTGGTTATGGTCCAGCTAGATCCATTGCCAGACGGTCTAAACTGAAGATAGTTGAGACCTACAAAAAGTTGGAAGAACTTAGAGCTGAAGATTCAAATGTTCTTCAAAACCCAGTTTATCCTACAACTGCTGCTCTGTCTCTAAAAATCGATACTCCCAAAAATCTTCTCTCATCATCTGATTTGTCTGAACCAATTGCAAATTTAGTTAGCATACCACAATCACCAAACTCATCTTCAATAATTCTTTGCCCAAGAAAATCAACTGGTCCAAAAATAGTAAAGTGGAAGTCATGCTCAAAAACCCAAGTATTGACTTTGATCAGATCAGATCGTAGTGTTGAAGAGATTAAAATGGATAGTGCATATAATCTGAATGCATACGATCTCCAAGATTTGTTGGACCTTCAACTTGAAAGGGATGATGAAGAAGACATGTTCTCCCTGGACTTTGAACTACAATTCAAAGGACAAATCAGGGAGATGTTGATGAGAAATAAAAATCAGTAATAAAGAAGGGTTTTCGTATCATCTGTTGTATAGGGAGATTGTTGGATCAGCAGCTGTTACATTGTCTCCAGTAGCATATTTAACCAGATCACAACATGTAGCAAAGGACATGTTGCTGCGTAACAAATTCTTGACTGAGGTTTGATGTGTGTTGTTTAGGCAGGTGATCATATGTTCTTAGTTAATGTTTGTTAAAACTTAAGTTGTATTCGAATTTTATTAAGTTTGTTAGACATCTTTTATATGTACTTATGTTTATAACAGTTTACATTGTCAATGGGTGGATACTCTCTTTTTTGAATAAGAGAATGGAAATAATCATATGTAAGTGATGAATTTTATTAAGTTTGTTAGACATCTTTTATATGTACTTATAATTGTCTTTTAGTTATAATAGATAACACGTTTTGGTACAATATCTATACACGTATCTATATGTTCTATCAATATGTGTTATGCATGGTTTTCTAAGAAACGACCCGTGTTTGCACACGGGTCTTACCGCTAGTTAACTATAATAAAACAAAACCAACTTGTGCCACATGGCATTAACTTAAGACTATTATTGTGTAACACCTCGTAAAATCACGTCCAATGATGTATTGACACGTGTAATAAACCCTAATAAAGTCCAATGTTGAATTTAAGGGACTAATTTTTCGAAAAATCGAAAACTTTGATAATAAAAGGACTGGAAGTGTTAGCATACCTAAAATAAGTTTCCAAATAACCTCTCACGATGTTTATATTCACAAATGTGCCACTTGATGAATAAGTGTAGTCGTTTGCGTAATTAATTGAAAGTTTGCGCAATAAAGGGGTTAAAAGCGTCAACATGTTAATTCTTACCTCTGAGTGACCTTCTAACAAACCGGGAGCTTAATAATATTTAATTATACTCTCGGGAATGCCAAATAATGGCCATCTAAGGTTTTTATGCCTATAAGTAAAATTACGCACAACTTTGCAAGTTAGAGGGGCTAAAAGTGTCAATATGTTTAATTATACCTCTGAATGACCTTTTAGAGAATCCGAAGCATCGTGATGTTTAATAATACTTTCAAGAATGTCTAATATGGATTAGATGAGGCTTCAATGCTATTAAATGATGAGATGCGCAAGTTTGCGCAATAAAGGGACCTAAAGCGTCAACTTTTGAATCTATGCCTTTCGGTGACCATCTAAGTGAACGAGAGCGTATTAATATTTAAGTATATGCTTGGGAAGGATAAATATGGGTCATGAAGGCTTGAATAACATTAAAAGGCATTTCGCGCTACTTTGCGCAAGTTAAGGACTATTTGCGTCAAACTGTAAAAGTATGTCGATTTGTATGGTAACGGACCTTCCGGAAAGTGTCCATGAGTTAAACATGCCCTAATTATCATTTCTATAGCTTATATATAGGCTTAGAGGTGTTTGGTGCGCAAAAATAAACTTTAAGGTCATGCAGGGACTAAAAGTGTCAAAAAGTGCACAAGTTTGCATTTTCGCGCATATCTCACAATCTGAATATCTCCGGACACCCAAAAATTTATGTAAGCACTAAAATATTTTATTTTAGTGATCGTCTTGATAAAATTCCACTCGTCGCGTGGTTTGGACCGTTTTTAGCATCCGTCCGTGTTTCGTCGTAATTCGACGCATAACGTGACCGTACGACCAAACGAACCGACATTCGACATGTTTTTGAACATGTTTCAGGTCCCCTATATTTAAACATCATAGTGGAACCTTAAAATAAGGTTAACGGGCCTTAAACGTGCTTAAAATAACTTTAAAGGCTCACAGGGACCATTTCTGTCATGTTATAAAGCTGTTTTGCTGATATAGTCATCCAGGCGGCCCGCATGACTTACCTGGGTTCTCTAAGCGGGCCGCATGAGAAGATCAGATGTGCAAATAGCTGGTAACAGCCTGTATCTTGCTGTTTTCATGAACAATCTGATTTCTAATACCACCAAATCGATACTAGGGGCTTGCCCACAGAATTATCAGGCCTCTTGACACCTGTTTTGATCAGATTACCCCTCCCGACAAGTGTCATGATCCTACGGAGACCTGAAAACTATATAAAGGAAGTAAGTTTATTTGATACTTCACTTACATTCACAATTCTGAAGCTCTCTGATCAAACTCAGGCTTTCTAATGATCCATAATCGTAATTAGGACTCTTGTAAGTATTCCTAACCCTCTCTAATTCGTTCTAGCTTAGTTATTTAATCAAAAGTCAAACCATCATGATTTAAGTTTGACTTTGAGATTAAACAAAAAAATTTGCTCTGTCATTTCTCAAATTGAAAGTACCTACAAGTAGGTATTTATGTGGGTAACAAACCCTTAAAAGGGTATTTTCAGATTCTCACTCTATCAATGCTAATTGTCGAGTCAAAACATACTTTAAAAAGTCAACAGAATGATTAATTGTAAGTTTAAGCATAATTAGCAATATAGGGTACATGCAACCTGTTTGATCATTAAAATAACATGGTAATTAATGTAAGAACATGTCTCAACATGTTCAACTCGACAATTTTCAGTTTAAACCCGGATCGGACCCGAAAGTCGCATATTTTGACTTTTGCTTTGACTATCAGTTCTGATCCGTTTATGCATGTTTGAGATCTGCCTTAGAGCTTATCTTGGACCAAGTTCCATATAAGTAAAACTCTCTGAGATTTTACGACTTGGTTAAATGCTTGTCCGATTCATATGCATGTTTCCGACTTATGCTTAAACGTTGACCATTATGCCCTTTTGACAATAAAACGTGATTTCTGAAAAAGTGAAAGAGTAGAAACATTTGTTACTAATTTATAAACTTGCACCTTAAATTTGATATCAGTCTGAGGTCTAGATTAAGAGTTATGCTCATTATCGTAATTTGAAAGCTTTATGTTAAGTAAACGGCGTAATTAGCGTATAACCTATTTAAACCCACTTTTTGATATCAAACTTTTTACCCACTGATGTTATATAATATTTTGGGATTTCTAAAGATTTTTATTTAATTTTTGGCTGAGCATAACATAGGTCTCTAAGTTTAATCCGGTTAATACCAATTTTGCCCTTTTCGGCCATAAAATGAGTTCTACAAGTCCTTTTGACCCCAAACCTTTTTCTACTGATTTTATTTGTTAAATAAAATATTTTGAGCCTTCTGGAGTTATAAAAATCTCAGCTTTCTTTTAAAAACCCGGAAATGGCTCCAAATCGCCTTTTTAAGCGTTTTTAACGCGTAGAATGTACTATAACCATATTATACATATAAGGTTGATACCTACTGATGTTTTTAGTATATTTTTATATTATAACAGTAAGCACAAGTTTTTGAACTCAGGTTTCCAGTTTTGACCTTTTAAGCCCTTGTGAAATTACCAAAATACCCCTAAGGTGCATAGTTTGGTTTTAAATGATAAGTTTCACATATGGGTCATACCCTACTGTTATAACATGTTAAATTAAGTGTATTTGCTGTATAAATCAGACCTGTAACTCAGATTACAAATTTAACTCTTTTATAATCTTTTAAATGACCAAAATGCCCTTATGAGGCGTAAATTGAGTTTAAATTCGTATGGGGCATAATAGAAGATATCTTACTGATAGTATAACATATTTAAGGCATATTATCTCAGGAAACTTGCATATGACTCTTATGGTTACCCGTAACGCTCTTTTCGCGTTCGGTTCGGTTTATGTAACTAGTTTGCATAAATTGACCGAAACGGGTCAAACCTTATCATTTTTATCTCAAAATCCAGAATGTGTTTAGTATACCCATATTATACAAGTCTTCAAACTTGTCGGGTCTAAATCACATTCTATCCGGTCTTCGCTTAATCGTGCGTTTGAACCGTATCGTCCTTAAAGTTAACCGGTCTAAGCTTAGGCTTAATTAAAGACCCGTTAGGAATCTAATAGGTTATTAAAAACCTTCGTTCCAGATTTAGGAGCCCAGTAAAAGCTATCTGTACTTGCTTGGTGGTATACGGCTGGGATTGAATTTATATTTAGCTCAGGTAAATACTTTTAACTTATTTTCCCTATACGGGCTTGGGTTACGGTATATAGAATACCGCTTGATCGAGCATCAAATCTTACATCCTTGGGTGGTTAATTGAATAGTTTGATCGGCTCGTTTAAACAGTCTTGTCCTTCAGTTTATCGGGTAGTGAAACTAGCTTTGCTTTTACCGGTCGCAACCGCAACCGCTGAAAGATGTTTTTCGAAATTGAAGCTTGTCAAGACAGATTTACGCAATCGAATGCGCCGGAATTTTTGAGCAATGCTATGGTTTGTGCGGTCAAAAAGGATTTTTTACATGAAGTAAAAGACGACGATGTAATGGAACGATTTCAAGCTATGAAAAAAAGAAGAGGACAAATCTATTAGGTATTTGTTTTACTTTATTTATTTATTATCGTTTTTTAATATTGTATGATTGCATGGTGAAAAAAAATTGGGATACCCCTGAGTTAATGTTCTAGTTCCGCCACTAATGGGGCGTGAAGAGGGGATGACAAAGCCTCTCCAGGCCCCAAACACCACCCCACCCTCCACGCCCCAAAAGTATTGCCCCTCTTGATGGCAAGATCTCTATAGGTGTTGCCCCTTTCACCAACTTGATTTTTGAAGCTTTGCCTTTGCCCTTCACCACTCCTTCATTTTTTGATGTGGAGGGCAAAGTCCACATGGTCTATGTGACACCTACATGGTAAGGTGGAGGCTTTGCCATAAGATTTGGACTTCGAAATTTCAGGAATTTAGATGTATCTTGACCATTGGATGAGTGCGTTTGATGGTTGAGATCATCTTGGTGGCATTTTGGTAATATATGTGTCTTAAAAACAGACTAATTTAATTATTTTGGGGTAGATGTGTCATTAAACTTGTTTTAAATAAAGAAATAACTATCATACCACAACTTTCCACCTTTCTCACGAGTTTCTCTCTCTCTCTCTCTCTCTCTCTCTCTCTCTCTCTCTCTACCTTCTCTACTCTGAAACTACTGTGTTCTACGTGTGTTACTAACTGCTAAAACACAACGTCAAGACACCGGTGTGTTTTATACTTTTATGTGTTATTTAACTTATTTAAGAAGACGCTGGTGTGTTTTATATGTGTTACTAACAACTAAAACACAGCGTGAAGATTTTTTCATGATTAAATTCCATGCTTATTGTAACAGACTCATATGCGAAATAAAACACAACGTATAGTATTATTTTTTTTTTCAAAAAATAACTGATAAAACACAACGTCAAGAATTTCTTCATATTTAATCCAAAACCATGACTACTACAACAGAAAGAATTTATTCATGATTAATCTCATTCCACTCATAATGAAATAGAACACAACACTTAGTATTCAATTTTTTTTTTCAAAAACTAACAGATAAAACACAGCGTCAATCTTCATGTTTAATCCAAAACGAATGAACTGTGAATGTAAAATGGTGATCATCCAAATATAAAAGATAACTGTCATATTTTGAATTCAAAGATGGTATTCACTTTCCACAAAAAATCTTATTTTTAGTTTAGGAGAAAAAATCTTCCAAAATTAAAATAATTAAGCAATTGCAATTATGTCCTTTTGTATAAAATAACTAAATACCATATGTTAAACGAAGAATATTTCTTACACTTTGTAGAAAAAATTGACTTTATAACAAACTCCTACCCTATAACAAATATATTTAATCGAACATTAATAGATCCTAATTACCTAAAATGATTTGAAGTGACTAAAATTGCTAACCTTGGTTACGTGGGGTATAACTATAACTAGAGTCTCGATTAGGAAAAACTCACATGTAGTGTTATAAATTAAAACTAAAAACAATTGGTATATTGACTATAATGTTTCACTTATTTTGTTCTTATCTTTTTTTAAACGGCCAACGACTACTCGAAATAGACTACTGACAAAATTCACTATATTGGGATACACCCGTCTTCGAATCGGGGGAAAACTCTCATCTAGGGCCGAAGCCCGTGAACACTTGCCCAAAGGCACGACAATGCAGTGAGATAAAACTCGTTAAGTTCAAGGATCGAACTAGTGATCTCCACCTACTCGTCTAGTCTCTCATCATCACCCGGTGGCACTGAAACTAATGGGGGGAAGCCGGAAACAAACCTGAGTCACTTGAAACACCATGTCACTCCTTACAATTCCGCCACCAGCTCATTGGCAACTTGTTCTCATCTTAAAAACCGAACTTTTTGTTCATTTTCTTTTTTTTTATTTTATCCAAAAACAATCAATCAAATTCTAGCTGAAAACCGATCATATTTAACACCGATCTCATTTGTCAGAAAGTGAATCCAAACCATGAGCTGAAACACAAGTTTAATTCGATTCGAATGGCCAAAATGAATACACATGTAGTAAATGAGAAAAGGACAAAATTTGTAGAGTTAAATGCAGCCCATCATGTGTCTTGCCACTGACCCAATTCAAGAATAAGCCACATATCCCACATGCCTTTGACCAAACTATATTAAAAAAGGCCCAGTCTCAAACCATAGTCGGGTTAATGGGTCACACAACCCGACTATGGTTTGCTTCACTCTTTAACTTGGGTGTGAATTCATGTTGAATCGTGTTAGATTGAATGGCTTTTCTCTTTTATAAGTTTTATAATTATAATTTTAGGTTTTAGCTCAGCTCAGTCTGAGTTCATCATGTTAGATTAAATATTGGTTATAGAACATAAAAGCATCCGTTAAACACTTGCTCGACTGAATACAAGTCGTCAGGATTGAGTGTATGATTACACATAAATGTTAAACTTCTTCGATTTCATCTAACGCATAGTTGTTTGTTGACACATTTGCATAGTTGAGTTTGTTAAACCGCACAACAACTGGATAACGAGAGTTTGGGTCCTGCACGTTATATGATAGGATAGAAAAGTTAATGTCTTGAGCTTAAATAGATGAAGAGCGCATGACGGGTTTTCAGATTTACCTGATCAACGGTCACAACTGATCCAACACTGTTGCACCAATATGACTCCTTCCTAAGAATTCTAACCTGCTCATAAATTAATATAAGTCGGTTTCATGAATAGTACTCATGCCAAATGTTTTTTTAAGTTTCATTCCGCCCCTAATACTATAAATAATATACATTTTTGCCCCATTTAAATTTTTTATAAAATTATTTTTCTCTAATAAATTGAATTCTTAACTTAAAAAAAAAAAACATATTTGCATTTGTCTTAATTTTTTTCTCTACATTCCGATATAAATTTTATTGAAAACAAATTTATTAGGAAACTAGGGAACAATGGGTAAAACATGTAAAAAAACTCATAAAAATTCATTTTTACGTGTAAAAGAGTTCTTTTTTACATGTAAAAAGTTCACTTTTACCTATTTTTTTCAGAGTTTTTGCATATAAACACATGTAGAAGTCGTTTTAATTAAAAAAAAAGGTTAAAAACAAATTCATTTTTTATTTATTTGAACGTCGTCTATACGTGTTTATATGCAAAAGCTCCGAAAAAATATGTAAAAAAAGAAATTATTATGAGTTCCCGGGTTCCCTACTTTTTGTGGTTCTCGAATGAACCTCTCTCTACAAAATAACTTAGGGCTGACAATTTAATTCGGGTTTGGGCTTAGGATTGACGGGGCCGGCTCAACTCAACCCTACAGAAATACCCATCAACCCGAACACGACAAAAATACCATTCATGCCATTATGCACTCCAGTGGCGTACCCAGGAATTTTTCCATGGGGGTGCGGAACATTTTTAAAAATTTTAGGCCCGTAGGTATATAAGTAAAAAAATCGGTTCGTATCGGGTCGGGTCGGGTCATGTAAAATAAACGAACATCAAACTAAATTTATATAATCATCAAAAACATGTCAAACCTTGTTACAAACATAATTAAAACGTCGACGCCCTACGGGTTTTCATTTTTTGAAATCTATCCAAAATATCATCTAAAACTAATTTCTTAAGCAATTCTCTCTTTATATAACATAAGTTCATCGCTCCATAACATAATGTTTCAATTTTAACTTTAAACTATTCAAGCCCTAGAAATTATAAGATAAGTTGTAATCACACTAAAAATATATAAACAACATAATCAACCTAAAAATATATAAACAACATAATCACCCTAAAAATCATCTAAACAACCATAAACAGCGTCAAAACACATAAAATTTCAAACCTATTTAACAACTTTATTACTTTTTTTTCTCCTATAATATCAACCAAAATCATCAAAATAACAAAGAAACTTACCCGTGTTCGGATTCTGGTTAGATTTGGTGTCAAATGACGGTGGTATGGTGGCTGATTACGGTGGTTGCCGGCTGCTGGACTGTTGTCGCTGGGTGATGTTGTTCGTTGGCAGTGCAGGGACGCAAGAGAGAGAGAGAGAGAGAGCGGGAGAGAATTTCTAAAGGTTTTGTGCTTTAATTATTTTATTATAGTTTGAAATATTGTTGGGTTTGGCTAATGGGCTAAGACTTAGTGGGCTAGCTAGTTAGGAGTTATAAGTGGGTAAAGGTATGGGTATTTGGGTTTAAAATATAAATTGATAACACTTTTTACCTAAGGGGTGCGGACGAAAAATTTCAAGGTTGCGGTCGAAAAATTCCAAGGGGTGCGGACGAAAAATTCCAAGGGGTGCGGACGGGATTTTCGACGGAATTTAGCACTAAATTTTTTTTTCCCCGGGGGTGCGCCCACCCACCTTGGGTTGACTTTAGGTCCGCCCTTGATGCACTCCCAAGTCCCAGATATGACCCAACAATCTGATTCATAAAATGGGTGTCTGGTCAACGGATTATCGGATTAGTTTTCAGCCCGTTGACCCAAACCCAACCCACATAAGTTTTTAAGAAGTCGAATATACTTGGTTTCATCTTGATTTCCAGAGGACCCATATCCATATTCCACCCATTAAAACCCAAACCCAAACCAAAGCCCAGTCCGTTATCAGGTCAATGTCATGTTAGCCCATTTGACCCATAATTTCATCTTGACTTCCGGTGGATCCATATCCATATATTCCACATTTCCACCCATCAGTTACAAATCAATCTTTTTTTTTCTTTTCTTTTCTTTTCTTTTTTTTTTTTTTTTTTTTTTTGCCAATGATCTCTAGATTAAGTGGAAGACGTGCTTCAGGTTCAAGTCCCACTTAGTGCAGAGTGAGGCACTGGTGGGCAATGAAAGAAGAACACATGGATACTTGGGTTTGATCATTGAGCCAAACGGGTTTTACCGGTAATTTCACCATCGTGCCTACGGCCGGGTGGGTTACCGGGTTTCCCCGGAATTGGCGACAACTGAGTTTGGTGGTTTGTAAGTCATTTTATAAGCAAGAAGACGTGGGCTCTAATCCTGGCGTCCTCAGGTTTAGTTTTTTTTTTTTTTTTTTTTTTTTTTTTTTTTTTAACTCATTTTCATATATTAAAACATTTTATATATTCTTTTTAAAAAACTTATATTTAAGGAGCCCAAATTTTTTATTCGCACATGGCCCAAAAAATTTCGAAGATTTTCAGAGACAACCCTGCTGCTGCTTAGGCTATATCATTTTGTTAATTAGCACAAATACCTTGGTTCCTCTCTTGGGTCCAATGGGAAGTGGTGTAGTCTTATCTTCCTCAGCAGATATAGCACCAGAAGCTGGTTCTTCTGCAGCATTCACAACCATTCGAGAGTTCCTGGTGTTGTTGGAAAAGAACATAACCTTAACCATGGTGGACTTGTGTGTGTTTGTTTGGGTGGTGATGATGTTTGGTTTCACCACAAATCCAGTAGGAGTGGATGCAATGTTGCAGAAAGCCATATCAAATGTGATTTGTTAAGATATGAAGACGAACATCTGCAAGGTTAATGTTTATGTTGGTGTGTCATTTGATCGAACCACTAGATTGTTGCCATGTGTGCAGCACATATTTTGTTTTGATAATGCAACTTATTTTTTTTTATAGAGGTTAGACCCATTGGGCTTTATCTACAGTTTTAAATCAGCCTATTGGACTATATGTAAGTAGAAGTGTGCAAAAAAACCGGTTAGTGGTTAATTTTAGCTGCCAGTTAGTAATTGATTATGAATATTTAGTACAGGAACCGGTTTTTTAACCGGTAGACTGGTTAACCAAAAACTTTTAAAAAGACAAAAAAGCGGTTAATTAACCGAAAGTAACCGGTTATTAACCAGACCAGTTAAAAAAATAACCGGTTAAAGTAAAAAAGTCAAATTAACCGGTTAACCGAACCAGTTATTGAAATTAACCAGTTTGTCTATTATCTAGTTTTAACTATAAACCAGAGTAGTATACAGTATAAACCATTTTTTTTCAAACCAGTTCCCGTTTGGATCAAAACAAAAGTAAAAACCGGTTTTGTCCAAACTTGTTTCCAAGCGGAAAATGATCAGTTCGGTGTCTAACTGGTTTATGCTAAAACGATTTCAATACCGGCTCCCGAACCAATTATATTTACACCTCTAATATAAATGAGTAAAATTTTAGTTATAAGTAAAGCTGATTTATTGGGTTGAAGCTTGAAAATGTTATTTACTTCAAAATTGTTGAACTATAACATGTATAGTTTTTCTCTTAAACTTATAAACAGCCTTTACAACTAATTGTCCCACAAAAATAGTGCAAGTTCCTAAAAGTATTTGATTTCAGAATGAATTCTATTGAATAACAATACCCATTATATAGGAATAATACAATCGGTTAAAAAGGAAACACAATAATATACAATTAACAAGGAGCACAATCTATTCCTAAAATTAAGTATTCTTCTGGAATATTATACGGCTAAGACTCCCCCGCAGTTTGAACGCGGGAAGGTCCAACCCTCAAACTGGATCGGAAAGACTAAAATAGCTGGCGAGAGAGGCCCTTCGTGAATATGTCCGCATAGAGCTGAAGGAACATGTAATACTCGAATGTGGCCGATTCGGACTTTCTCACGAACGAAGTGGATGTCAATCTCTACATGCTTCGTGCGTTGATGTTGCACTGGATTATCTGAGAGGTAGACAGTGGAGACGTTATCACAATATACAATGGAGGCTCTACGCAGAGGAGTATGTAGTTCTAATAATAGGTTGCGCAACCAAGTTGCTTCAGCAACGGCATTAGCAACGCCTTGGTACTCAGCTTCAGCACTTGAACGTGACACAGTGGGTTGCCGCTTCGAAGACCAGGACAATAAATTGTCACCCAAAAATACACAGTACCCACTCAGATAATTCTATTGAATAACAATACCCATTATATAGGGATAATACAATCCGTTAAAAATGAAACACAATAATGTACAATTAACAAGGAGCACAATCTATTCCTAAAATTAAGTGTTCTTCTAGAATATTATACGGTTAAGAGTTCCAAGTAGACAATAGGTGAATTTTTAAAGTAGATTTGAGGAGAGTGTATGTTTGTGGTTAAAATATCAAAAAGCAGGATGTGATGTCACTTATTTTGTGTTATGAAAGTCACTGTCAACGATAATAATCAATATCATCTCTTAAATTCACTAAGGTGGTGTTTGTTTTTGAAGAGGTAAAGGTCTGCAGTCTGCGGACCACATCTGCAGGCATCTGCAGGAGAAGAGGTGGACCAAAGGTCTGCAGTCTGCAAGGAGAAGAGGGTTTGTTTTTTTATTCTACAAAAAGATCTTCTCAACACACACTTTACACACACAAACCTCTTGTTCTCTCTCTGCATCACCACCGCCACAACCATCTGCCTCACCAAGCACCACCGACACCACCATCTGCCTCACCAACCTCTTTCCTCCCCCACCAACCCCCTCGTAACCACCAAGCACCACCGCCACCACGAAGCCAAGCACCACCACTTCAGCCACCGTCAACCACCTCCACCGAAACCCTAATTTCACCATCTTCAAGGGTTTCGATTTGGGGGTTTCTGATGAGAGAGAGAGAGAGAGAGAGATCAAAGGAGGAGAGAGATCCAGAGAGAGAGAGAGTACGAGGAGAGAGAGACAGCGGTGGTTACGGTTCCTGTGACAACGACGGTGATGATGATGATCGATGAAGATGTTGATGAGATGATGATGATAATGATGATGATCGACGAAGATGTTGATGAGATGATGATGATGATCGATGTAGATGTTGATGAGATGATGATGATGATCGATGAAGATGATGTTCGACGACGACGATGATGATGATAACAGATGATGACGGCGCTTTTGATGGTGGAGGTGATTGGGGGTGTCGGGTGGAGGAGATGGGTGAACGTGGGGGTGGCGGTGGTGGCGGAGATGTGGTGGTGGAGGTGGTGGTGGTGGCGGGGATGTGGGGGTGGAGGTGTGGAAGAAGAGGTGAGAAGAGGTAAAGGTTTGTGCCAAGAAGACTTGGGTCAATGTTTGTGCCAAGAAGAGGTCTCGCAGACCTCTTTTAATGAAATGTCTGCGAGAAAACAAACATGCTTCAGACATGAAACGTCTGCGCGCGTCTGCGCGACGCAGACATAGGTGGCCAGAAGTGCTTCTGGCTAAAAAAGAAACACCACCTAAGAAAAGATTAAGAGGAAAATCTTAGGTTGATCATATATTAAAAAAAAGGTATTTTATGATTTCTATAGTTAAGAACATAAGATAATGTGTTACATTAGTTCCCCACGGGTGCTACTAAATACATCCCCTTTTTACTAATTATACCCCCTCTCATATTTTATTATTTTTTTTTGTATTTTTGTTGTGTTTTTCTTATTATATTTTATTATCCTTTTGTGTTTTTTTTATTGATATTATTTACAATTAGTAATAATAATGTATTATTATTATTATTATTATTTATTTTTATATTTTTTTGAACAACACACATGATTATATTCAAAAGATAATTTAATTTGTTTTCTAGTGCCTTTCATATCAAGTGAATTCAAAAGATGCATCATTATATTCTTTTTTATTTCCCTATTTGTTACATGAGATTCTTATATTGTTCTATCACTATTTTTATTTCATCATATTGTTACCTCTCGTTTTTTAATCCAGAAAGCCATTCAAAGAGCTTTATCATAAATTTATGTATTCATAAATACATAAATTTACTTGTTAAAAGAGTGATCTACTTATGCTTCATCATATCATTCAGAAAAGCTAAAGAGATGTCTGGGTTTTCAACGAATCAGGTATAGTTTTTAATTCCCATATTTCATGTTTCAACTTAGTTATATAATCTAGTTAGGTTAAGGGTCTTGTTTTAGTTTAAATGAGTTTGTTTGGAAAATAACTATATTGTATAGTTTAAATGAGTTCGTTTGGCATACCAAATTTCATTTCATTATAATCCATACGGAAATTCTTTGATTTATAACTAATATTAGTTCACTTTTAGGTATTCAAGTCTCGTGAAAAGTTGATGGAATGGGTTAGAAACACCGGACGTAGCCTTAGTTACGCTATTGTGACTAAAAGATCGAAAACGAAAAATGGCTACGTGTCTAAAGTTGTACTTATGTGTGATCGTGGTGGTGTGTATAAATCAGTTAAAGAGTCAAGTAAAGCAACCGGCAGTAGAAAGATTAACTGCCCGTTTGAAATGGTAGGGAAATATTCAAAAGAGAATGGTTATTGGACGTTAAAAGTCAAACATGGTGAACATAATCATCCACCCGGAGAATATATGGAGGGACACCCAATCTTCAAACGATTGAAACCTAATGAACACCAACTGGTCGCAGAGTTGACGGGGAAGCATGTGTTGCCAAAAGATATTTTAGGTATGATTAAGGAGTGTGATGAAAATAATGTCTCTACGATTAAAAACATATATAATGCACGTGATAAAATTCGAGCAAAGGAGCATAAAGGGAAATCTCTGATGGAGATGCTAATGTCTCATTTACAAGATAAAGGGTATACTTTTGAAATTTCTACCAATAAAGTTTCAAACAAGTTGGAAAACTTATTCTTCATTCATAAAATATCATACAAGTACTTCCTTGATTTTCCACATGTGTTGCTTATGGATGCCACGTACAATACGAACAAGTATAAATTGCCTTTTTTTTTCAAATTGTTGGCGTAACTTCTACCAACAAGACAATTTCCATCGCTTTTGCAGTTATGCATAAAGAAACAGAGGAGAAATATATTTGAGCATTAAACTATTTGAAATCAACTCTAGATAAGAACGTGCAACCACGCGTTATAGTTACGGACAGGGAGTTAGCTCTGATGAATGCATGCGAGAAAGTTTTTCCGAATGCTACCCGATTACTTTGTAGGTGGCACATATCTCAAAGTATATTTAGAAACTGCAAAGAATCTTTCACCACGGAACGTGATTGGAATTCCTTCAACGTAATGTGGAATGTGCTCGTTGAATCTCAAACATGGACATCATTCCTCCAATATTACAAGCAACTTCAGTCAATGTTAATCCATCATCAAGGTATTTATTATTACTATTACCCTATTATTATTGTTGTTGTTGTTGTTGATATTATTATTATTATTATTGTTTCCATCATCATCATCATTATAATCTTGCAGATGTTTTGGATTACTTGAATAGTACTTGGTTAAACAAGTATAAAGAAATGTTTGTGTTCGTATGGACTAACGAATGCTTGCATTTCGGAAATCAGACAACTAACAGAGTTGAAAGCCAGCATGCCAAGTTAAAAAGATTCTTGAATTTAGCAAATTGTACCTTAGATAAGTTTATTGGTCACGTTGATGAAGTAGTGAACTCGCAATATACAATAGTTAAAGATAGTTTCGAAAAAAGTAGAACCGTTGTAATGCATAAACACAACCTACCAATGTTGAAGCTATTACGTGGTTTTATTTCTCATGAAGCACTTGATATAATAATAGCAGAGCGTCGTTTAAATCGTTCACATTGTCGTTGTCAAGTTCGTAAGTGTTATGCATTACCTTGTGCTTGTGAAATCTCAAAGTATAAGAAAGCAGGTCAGTATATTAAACTAAGAAAATATAAATTATCAAAAAGTTTTTTTGGTAATATTTAAAAGCTGACAACTTATGCTTCAATGCAGGTCAATCTATTCCTTTAGATTCGGTCGATGAATTTTGGAGGAAACTCGAGTTACCAGTACACTGTGAGGATATTACTTGTGACGTCGAGTTGGAAAGTTTTAAAAAAGCCTTTGATAATCGATCCAAGCCTGGAAAGAAAAGTTTACTACCAAAGTTAAAAGAAATAACCAATCCAAGCATACGTTTTGTTGAAGAACCTGATGTTAAAGAAAATACTCGTGGACGACCAGCTACAAAATCCAAACAAAAAAACCGAACCCTGTAATTGCTAAACATCCCCTTCAACGAAGCTACTCCCAAAAGCTCCACGGCACGGTCCATTTGGAAACTCCCAAGATCATGATTACACTCAAGAGCCTGCAAGGCATAATTCATTTACGAACTATCAAGAGCAAGATTACACTCAAGAACCTGCCAGGCATAGTTCATGGGGTTAAACCAAGATCAAGCATCACAAGTGATACACAAATATATTCATCTAATTCCAAAAATCTTCCATGCATATGTTACACGCATACATAACGTATTAGGTGATGGAAATTGTGGGTTTCGGGATGTAACACCCCGTGTTTCGAAAGTCAAAGTCAAAGTTAAGATTGAAGTCAAAGGAAGAAAAGATCGCTAATTGCGATCTGTCACTCCGTGCTCAATCCTTGCTTTGACCTCTTTGACTTATAGTTAGTTTAAATTACCGAAGTGCTGCCGAAGTGTCTCTGGCCTGTAAAATGCTTTCAGATCAATAAACTAGACAATTAAAAGTGAATCAAGCTGTTACAAAGTCTAATCAATGAATTCCACCTCTGATTAGACCGAGAACTCTTCTGATCGACTCGTTTTGGTCGTGAAAACGATCCTACAAATACAGAGCTTTCTTGGCTAACATTGTAGTAGCGGAGAAGGAAAAGAAAGGCAGACCGGGAGTAAACGATGTACCAGTGGTCCGTGAATTTCCTCAGGTGTTCCCTGATGATCTTCCTGGATTACCTCCAAGTCATGATATCGACTTTCGTATCAACCTCATTCCTGGAGCTAACCCTGTTGCTAAAGCCCCTTATCGACTCGCGCCGTCCGAAATGCGTGAACTCTCAAACCAACTCCAGGAATTACTTGAGAAAGGGTTTATTCGCCCGAGCACCTCTCCTTGGGGCGCGCCAGTCCTCTTCGTTAAAAAGAAGGCTGGGTCGTTCAGGATGTACATCGACTATCGGGAGTTGAATAAGTTAACTATCAAGAACCGCTATCCCCTGCCTCGTATCGATGATTTGTTTGATCAGCTGCAAGGTGCTACGTGTTTCTCAAAGATCGATCTACGCTCAGGCTATCGTCAGTTGCGCATTCAGGAGGAAGATATACCCAAAACCGCTTTTCGCACTCGTTACGACCATTATGAGTTCGTTGTTATGCCTTTTGGTTTAACCAACGCACCCGCGTTTTTCATGGATCTGATGAATCGCGTGTGTAAGCCATTTCTAGACCGTTTCGTCATCATGTTCATCGAAGATGTCTTGATCTATTCCAAATCAAAAGCCGAACACGCGCAAAATCTACGTTTGGTACTCGAGCTACTCCAGGGGAATCGACTCTATGCCAAGTTCTCCAAGTGCGAATTCTAGCTAGAGGAGGTTCAGTTTCTGGGTCACGTCGTCAATAGTCAAGGTATTCATGTCGATCTCGCGAAGATTGAAGCAGTTAAGAGTTGGATTACGCCTAAGAACCCGTCCGAAGTCCGTTCTTTTCTCAGATTAGCGGGCTATTATCGACGATTTATCGAAGGATTCTCAAAAATCGTTGTGCCTCTTACCGCTCTTATGCATAAAGACAAGCCTTTTGTTTGGGGAACCGAACAAGAGTCTGCTTTCCAAACCCTTAAGCACATGCTTTGCAATGCTCCTATTCTCACGTTGCCCGACGGAAACGACGACTTCATTGTCTATTGTGATGCTTCCAACCTCGGTCTTGGTTGTGTTCTTATGCAGCGAGACAAGGTTATAGCTTACGCATCTCGTCAGCTCAAAATCCACGAGAAGAACTATACAACCCATGATCTTGAGCTAGGCGCGGTTGTTTTTGCATTAAAGATTTGGCGATACTACCTGTATGGTACCAAGTGTACGATCTTCACCGATCACAGGAGTTTACAACACATCTTTGATCAGAAAGAACTTAATATGCGTCAACGCCGATAGGTAGAACTTCTCAACGATTACGATTGTGAGATTCGTTACCACCCAGGCAAAGCAAATATCGTAGCCGACGCTCTCAGCAGACGGAGTTATTTGCTCAGCATTCGCAATACCCAAGCCCAACACGATCTCGAAACCCTCATCCGCGAAGCCCACCATGCCTGTTTCAATGAACGCACTCTGAAGAAGGAGAGAATCTATCACGATGGAGCTCAGCTTGTAAGTAAATCGAATGGGATTTTCCATTTTCTGGACCGACTCTGGATCCCTAAGCGGACCGAATTACGATAGATTTTGATGGACAAAGCTCACAAATCCCGATATTCTATTCATCCCGGTGCCGACAAAATGTACCAGGATCTTCGCTACAAGTACTGGTGGCCGGGCATGAAAAGGGATATTGCTCTCTACGTCGGAAAATGCCTGACTTGTGCAAGGGTCAAGGCTGAACATCAAAGACCCTCTGGCTTACTCGAACAACCACCGATCCCTATGTGGAAGTGGGAGAGTATAGCTATGGACTTCATAACAAAGCTTCCGCACACGTCATCAGGTTACGACAGCATTTGGGTTGTTGTTGATCGTTTGACCAAATCTGCTTTCTTTTTGCCGATACGGGAAGACTACAAGGTAGAACGATTAGCCTGAATCTACACCGATGAGATCATTTGTAATCATGGTACGCCTCGCGACATCATCTCTGACCGTGATGCTCGGTTCACCTCGCGATTATGGGAAACGTTTCAAGCGGCTCTCGGTACGACGCTTAACTTAAGTACCGCGTTCCATCCTCAAACCGACGGACAGACTGAAAGAACGATCCGTACTCTTGAAGACATGCTCCGTTCGTGTGTCATAGATTTCGGTGGTAATTGGGATACATACCTGTCGTTAGTCGAATTCTCATATAACAACAGTTTTCATACCAGCATACAAATGGCACCATTCGAGGCTTTATACGGAAGAAGATGTCGATCGCCTATTGTGTGGCACGAGATCGGTCATTCGCAATTAACCGGTCCTGAGCTATTACAAGAAACGACTGACAAAGTCCTTCAAATCCGAGACAACTTGTTGAAAGCTCGAAGTAGACAGAAAAGTTACGCCGATAGACAATGCAGGCCCCTTGAATTTGACGTTGGCGACTACGTACTCCTAAAGGTATCACCTTGGAAGGGTGTGGTCAGATTCGGCAAGAAAGGGAAACTAGCGCCTCGATATGTTGGACCTTTTAAGATTTTGGAAAGGATCGGAAAAGTCGCCTACAGACTCTAACTACCGGAGGAACTTAGTAATGTCCACCCGACTTTTCATGTGTCAAACCTCCGAAAATGCCTGGCTGAGCATGATTTAATTGTACCCCTCGACGACCTTCAAATAAACGAAACACTACACTTCATGGAGAAGCCTGTCGAAATCACGGACCACCAAACCAAGCAGCTCAAACGCTCGCGCATCCCTATTGTGAAAGTCCGATGGGAAGGCAAACGAGGCGCAGAGTTCACTTGGGAACTCGAAAGCGACATGAAGGCGAAGTACCCGCAGTTGTTTGTTACGGCTTCAGCCTAATTTCGGGACGAAATTCCCTAAACAAGGGGAGGCTGTAACACCCCGTGTTTCGAAAGTCAAAGTCAAAGTCAAGATTGAAGTCAAAGGAAGAACAGATCGCTAATTGCGATCGGTCACTCCGTGCTCAATCCCTGCTTTGACTTCTTTGACTTATAGTTAGTTTAAATTACCGTTTACGTTAGTTGTGTTATGTGGAGTATCTATTAACAATCGAAGTTAAATCGCTATATTTATCGCTAATCGCATGGTTAATCGCTTTATCGCTTATCGTAATCGCGCTCGCAACTCGAAATACGCATATGGGTTACTGTTATACGTGTGTGTGCCTTACGTGTTATTTGTGCATGTTTATTTATGTTATGTGTGGTAATCAATCGAATCGCAATCGAAACGCAATCGAGCTTAATCAAAATCGAATTATGATAATTAGTGGAGAAGAGACAGTGCTCGATATGAGTAATTGGGATTAAAAGGAATTTGAATAGGAAACTCTATCGCATTCGCATCGCTCGCAATCAAAATCGAAATATCAAAAATCGCCGCACCGAACACTCGAACCAGGCGACCGATCGATCAGGCTATCAGCCGATCGACCAGCCGTCCGGCCGGACTGCCGTCCAATCGGACAGGCTGTCCGATCGAGTTGCCTAGCCGATCGGCCAGCACTTTCCTCTTTTGGAACTCTATAAATACCAATGTCACTTTCATCATTTCTACTTTTGGAAGCTCTCTGACCGACCAGCCTGTGCTCCTCACCTTTTCTTCGATTTCTCTCGATTCCGGTAAGATCTCATCCTAAATCTTGTACTTTCTTGATCTACACGCACTCCTACACATTTCTATCTTTTAAATCTTAACTTTTAACCGTGAAATCATCAAGATTTAAGGTATTCTAGGATGACGTCATCATGTGTTCTTGAAGAACTTCATGTCTTGACCAAAATCCACCAAGAATAACTTGGATCTAACCGATTTCCACATAAACAACAAAAGATCTTTCATAGATCTAAACGTATTCACAGTAAAAATGATTGAAAGATGGTTTTCTGTCACACCCCGAATTTTCCACGTGTCACCGGTGGGCCCGGTGGGGGATTAACGTGACGTAGTTGATATCATCATAGTCAAACAACACAAATTATAATGCACAGCGGAAGCAAAAGAAATAGATTTATTTCAACCATCGAATGTAATATTTAAGTATCACAAGTAGTCGAAATAGATCCACAGGCGGATCGGAATAAAAGGAGAAAATTGTTCAACAGATAAATGCATCCCAAAGCTTGCGAGACTCTATGATGCTAAGGAGAGACCAGCCTATTACGTATAGCACCTGCACTTAATCTTTTTGGGGAAAATACGTCAGTTTACACTGGTAAATACAATTTAACTGACTCATTTTGAAAAGGTTTTAAAAATTGATTTAAATGCTCAAGGCACAAAACATTTTATAACTTGGGAATAATTAATCAAAGTTAAACTTGTAAAAGATTTACATGTTTGTTGTGCGTTCAGTCGCCCGAGTCGTGTCGGGTTTAAGGTTAATTGACACACCACTTAGTATAAGTTCGCGGCGGGAAGCCAACGTTTATACCTTAATAATGGACATAATACCGGGTGTACGCCTACACCCGGGTGTCAAGGTCGTGGCCAAAAATGATGCCAAGGATATCCGGGACATGGTCAATAAGCTCCCAAAGGCGTAAAAACAAACAAAACCAAGTTTTCAAACGGGTCACATTGATAATACCCAACTACTAATGAGTTGGGCTCAATTGCCCGACCAAGCGGTATTTTATATACCGTACCCCCAAGCCCGTATAGGGAAAATAAGTTAAAAGTATTTACCTGAGCAAGTATAAACCACAAAAGCAAAAATGCAAGTGTCTTTTACTGGGCTCCTATTCTGGAACGAAGGTTTAATATAACCTATTAGAATCCTAACGGGTCTTTTAACATAGCCTAAGCTTAGACCGGTTAGTTTAGAAGAATAAATATGGTTTAATCGCGAGGAAGGCGAAAAACCGAAAAGGAATGTGACTTAGACCCTACAAGCTTGGATACTTGTATTACATGGGTAAACTAAACACATTCTGGATTTAGAGACTAAGATGTTACGGTTTGACCCGTTTCGGCTAACGTGCGTAGACTAGTCACATAAGCCGATCCGAACGCGAAAGTGCGTAACAGGTAACCATATAAATCATATACATGTTTCCTGAGATTATATGCACCAAAAATGTTGTAATATCAGTATGGTATGTCCCATTATGCCCCGAATGATTTTAAACTCCAATTACGCCTCATAAGGGTATTTTGGTAATTTTACATAGGCTTAAAAGGTCAAAACTGGAAACCTGAGTCCTCAACCTTAGTTTACTGTTATAACATGAAATTTTACTAAATATATCAGTAGGTATTAGACCTTTAGTATAAAAACTAGTTTTGACATATACTATGTCGTAAAAATGCCAAAAAGGCGATTTGGAGCCATTTCCGGGTTTTAAAGGAAAAGCTGATATTTAAATAATTCCAGAAGGCTCAAAATATTATATTTAACATAATAAATCAGTAGGAAAAGGTTTGGGGTCAAAAGGTTTTGTAAAACTCATTTTATGGCCGAAAAGGGCAAAACCGTCATAAGCCGAATTAAGCTTAAAACCTCTAGTTATGCTCATTCTAAAAAAATAAATAAAAATCTTTAAAATTTCCAAAATATTATTATATAACAGTGGGTATAAAGTTTTTGTATAAAATCTAAGTTTAAATAGGCTATGCGTTAATTACGCTAATTATTCACTAAGAAGGCTTTTAATTACGCTAATGAGCATAACTCTTAATCTAGACCTCAAACTGATGTCAAATTTTGGGAACAAGTTTATATTTCAGTAACTAACACGTCTACCCTTTTATTTTTCAAAAATCATGATTTTTAGACCTTTGGGCATAATGGTCAACATATGTGCATTTAACGGAATCATGCATATGAACAAGATATCTAATGAACCGAGTTGTATAATCACTGGAGGATATACTAACATGTTATTAGGTTCAAAAGAAGCTCTAAGGAAATCTTAATCTTGACTAAAACGGGTCAGAACTGAAGGTCAAAGCAAAAGTCAAACTATGCGACTTTCGGTTCCGAACCGGGTCTAAACAGAAAATTGTCGAGTTGAACATGTTGGAACATGTTCTTATACTTATTACCAAGTTATATTAATGTTCAAACAGGTTACATGCAACCTACATTGCTAATTATGTATTAATTTGAAATTAAGCATCCTGTTGACTTTTTATAGTTAGCATTGACTCGACAATTGACATGCTTAGAGTGGGAATCTGGAAATACCCTTTTAAGGATTTGTTACCCACTTAATTACCTACTTAGAGGTATCTTTAATTCGTGATTTGACAGAGCACATTATGATTAATCACGAAGTCAAACCTTAATTACGATGGTTTGACTTTTACTTAATTAGTTAAGCTAGAATGGATTAAAGGAGGTTAAGAGCACTTACAAGAGTCCTAAGAAGGATTAGGGACCTAAAGAAAATGGGTTGCTGACCAGGAAAGCTCCAGAGAGTCTTGAACAAAAGTGCCAAGAGAGCAAGTGCCAATGGTTACAATTTCAAGTCTTTATATAGTGAGCCAAGAGGTCCAAGCTTATGACAAGCAAGTCTACAATGGTTGGAGGATCATCCCAGGTGTTCCTAGAGGCCTATAAACTGCCTAGCAAGCCCATGGTTTCATAATTTTACGTTTTAAGTCGGTTAAACGGGTTGGACAGGCAGCTGTCCAAAATCTGCTGCCAGCGACGCCTTTACGGACCGTAAGCACATGGCCTTGCGGTCCGTATTCCTTCCTTACGAACCGTAAGCCTAAACCTTTACGGTTCGTAACCGCCCTTGCTGAACACACCCAGGTAACCTGCTTACGGACCGTAAACGTGGGGTCTTGCGGTCCGTAAGCGATGGCCAGAAGACAAAAGTTTGAAAACTTTTAAGTCTTGACCATGCAACCAATAATATCCGAAACATGCTATGTCTTTTCAGTTTGTGGGACCTCTTGCACAGCCATTGCATGGAAGAAGAGCTCTTACATGTCCCCTTTCTCATAGTGGATTCTTGTGGGAGTAATTTGACGGAAAAACCAAGGAAGTTTGAATTGAACAAGATTAATCAATATCTCCCAAATAGATTAGGATTACAATTAGATTTTCTTGTAGTAACATCATCAATAGTCCATTTTCCATATAAAGATGGAAATTTTATTTATTCGGAAATCAACCGGTTAGAACATAAGATGTTTATCAAATGATTTATGGATCTTGGGATTTATAATTCGGGTCGCTCAGAGGTGCTTTAATAACATGTCACCCTTGGGTCGTTCAGAGGTATTTTTAATAACATGACGCCCTCTTTAAAATCCTACCATACATCTCTTTATTTGATCCGGGTTCCTGACGCGTGTCCTCCATGACACGTGTCTTTATTCTATTGGACAGGAATTTTCGAGGTGTTACATTTTCCAACTTTCTTTCAACTCTATTACACTCAATACCTGCAAAACCGATTGAAACGTAGCTTGTGCCGACTTACTAAGCATTCTGGTGGTTGTGTGGCTAAGATCCGGGTTCTATCCACGAGGTTCACCGATCTCAGGTTGAACGTGAAACACCGTCCCGAACCGTTCACTAATCGGATTTAGGTGATTCCTGTCTGATCAGGGGAACCAAGTAATGACAAGGTTCCTGTGGTTTGACTCGTTATCAAAACGCCTCGATAAAACGACAAACAATCAAAATAACCAAGTGTGAGACGAACAGGACGACCAGGACAAGGTGCTGTCCGATTGGACTGTTGTCCGAACGGACAGCCAGCCGAACTGACAGCCAGCCGAACGACAAGTCAGCCGAACGCTAGCACTTGGGTCCCACACTTAACCAACTTATCTGAAGTTGAGTATTGAACGAACTGCTATCCGATCGTACTACCACCCGACCGGACTACTCTTCGGATCATGAGATACTTGACTTTAGCACTTAAACAATTTTCAACATGTTCAATGCACTAGGAATGCCACCCGATAGAACAGCTGTCCGATCGAGTGAGACCCTGCTGAGAACTTGTCTTCACTGAAGTACTGTAGGTCCCGAAAAACCCGTGATGTCGCTCAACGGTTCGATCGAATGCGGAAAGTAAGATCAAACCGACAAGAACAAAAAGAAAATATTCATTACAAATCAAAATGTCGCCGATTAGATCGCACACGGTTTCAACGAACCGTCTGGTACGATCTTCGAGAACCTTGCACACAATCCCTAGGATTGTCTGGTACAAGGTTCTCCTTTGGGGATTACATGGTGACACTATGGGAGAGCTCTATTACTAACATTCTAATCATGACTATTTATAGGAGCCTCTACCCCATTGGCCCAAATGGCCTAGCCCAAGCCCAAGACCTAATCTAAACCTAATAAACATAATTGAACATAATAAAGATAAGCATAAAACTTTGGACCTAACAATTTCCCCCTAGTTTTATGCTCTCTTTATTATGGTTTAGACGATCTCGAGCCTTGGGTCTTCTCCTTTAGTGGCCCAGCAGTGAACGAGTCCAGCAACGTATCTCGGATGATGGTCATACCTTGAAATAAATAATTCTGAATCTTGATGTTTACATGACCCAAAACTAGAATAAAATAAATAAGCACACACCCATGAAACTAATTATGGCCCAATCATCCTAAATCCACGAGACCATAAATATTGTCATTTTAATCTTCAGTCTGCTCAATTAAATAATCTCTAGTGCTCCCATAAATTCCAACATTAATTCAAGTTTAGGAATTCTGTACGTGCCCATACGATGTGCAATCAAATCAATATTGGGGCCCAAAAATATTTCCACATGCAAAACAAACCAACCTGCCAATCCAAAAATGTGAGCCCAAGCTGCCATCCAAACATGACCCAGTACGAGGAACAATCTAAAGATCTGGCCCTAAGGAACCCTAGCTGCAACCTTTTGCAGCCGACAACATGCCAAGTGCTGCAATCTTGACCGTTGATATCATGTGCAGCCGCCATCAACATTCCCCAACATTCTGATTTGCTGATGTCATTGACTTGTCATCCGGAATCATTGATAATCCATCGGAAAACATCAACCTTATCCGAGATCATTATTAACGGCAGCCGACAACATCAGCCATCATCATCATACTGCCGACATGTATCGCCGGAAATAATTCACTGGCCAGAAACATCATCACCATAATCATCAGAAACTCGGCTACATCCTCTGTTCAACCATCCATTATGTTGTCCATCTCCGATCGTTACTTCCTCCGTCAACCATCGCATCATCATCATTCTCCATCACTGTCTCACTGTTCACACGGTTCGCCGCCGAAAACCACCGCCTTGCGCCTGCTGCAACCTAAACTTTGCAGCTGCCAACCATTATTTATCCACTGTGCACCACCGTCTTGCATCATAAACCACCGGGAACCACAATCTCTAACTTCAAGATTCCAGAAGAACCCTCTCGTATAACCTTCTGTGTGCAAAATGACGTCACCAAAACCAAACAAGGCACCAGAAACCCTCACCATCAAAGCTTGCATTCAATCCAAGAAGGAGAATTTTCATAAAGATGTAGAGAATAAGTTAAGCCAAACGCAAATACAGAAGGTGGTGGCCATGAAAACCCTATACCAACCTTAAAAATGCAATTATTATCCCATCATACAGTCACGACCTCCAATGATAACTGTTAACACTCATGAAGCCGGAATGGCCATACACTCTCAACTTAGGCGGCAATGAAGGAACCCTAGCCGCCACACACCAAAACTTTCAGATCTGTGCTCAAAATTACAACCAAAATAGCCATAGATCTTGATTTTACGTCTCCGCGGGTTTTCGATAAAGATCCAACTAAACCGAAAACTGAAACGAGCCACCGTGGCTCTGATACCACTTGTAGGTCCCGAAAAACCCGTGATGTCGCTCAACGTTTGATCGAATGCGGAAAGTAAGATCAAACCGACAAGAACAAAAAGAAAATATTCATTACAAATCAAAATGTCGCCGATTAGATCGCACACGGTTTCAACGAACCGTCTGGTACGATCTTCGAGAACCTTGCACACAATCCCTAGGATTGTCTGGTACAAGGTTCTCCTTTGGGGATTACATGGTGACACTATGGGAGAGCTCTATTACTAACATTCTAATCATGACTATTTATAGGAGCCTCTACGCCATTGGCCCATATGGCCTAGCCCAAGCCCAAGACCTAATCTAAACCTAATAAACATAATTGAACATAATAAAGATAAGCATAAAACTTTGGACCTAACAAGTACTAGCCGAACGGGTTGCCGGCCGATCGAACGACCGACCGATCGACCGACCTGAAAGGTAAAGATACTTCAATATTTTAAAATGCTACAACAAAAACTTCAAAAGTCAAACCATCATACACAAGCACGTATATCCTCAGTGGAAGAAACAATCCACTCGAACGGCCAACCGACCGGACAGCCGTCCGAACGGATTGTCACTCGCACGGCCATCCGATCGATCAGCTGACCGACCCATCGACACTTGTTCCCGTTTTACGCGTTACTTATCGTTATGCTATCGAACTATTCAGGCTAACCCTACTCTCAAGCGCTCCCTTCATGTGAGTGTTACGCCCTAATACGTATTTGACTAAAAGTCGCAGCGGAAGTTCAAGCCATAAACTTTCTTTCATTATAAACACCTTAACTTATTTAAAAATTAACTTTAACATAACTCTTTCACATAAATCCATCAATCAACTTATTTACTAAGTAAAGCATAGCTTATGTTTACTACATTATATACATCAACGTTCCCGTACAATCTCACTAGTGACTCGATCCTCGATCTCTGTTCCTTGATGATCCTCATGACTCGTACTACCTGCGCTCACCACATTAAATTCATAACATTAGTACGCATTATAAACATACAAGATTTATTCACGTTTACTTTTGTTCCGTTAATTCTTTACATCCCAGCCTTCCATCTGATCGTACATTCCGTGGTGAGACTTTCTCATTTTACCTGCGTTACACTTCGTTCACAAGGCACATTATTGTTATCGTCAATACTCAATTTCATTGAATACATGCGTATATACTTTCATACATACTTACATATGTGCATCCGTTCACACATAACTACTTACAAACCCACGTACCTACATTCATACGTACGTTCCTACATACGTGCATACCTACATACATACATGCATACATGTCTACATACATACCTATTACATGCCTTCTCACAACCCTACATACGTGCACACACTTTCGTACATACTCACTTGGATATATATATACACATACACATACTACTTACATACACACCTACATACATACATACATACATTCATTCATACATACCACTTATATTCACACATACATACATACATACATACATACCTTCATACGTATCTACTTAAGGAAATTCTTAATTTAGGATCCCACCTATGGGTACCATATTACTACATATTCTTTAGGATCCCACCTTTGGGTACCATATTACCACATATTCTTTAGGATCCCACCTTTGGGTACCATATTACTACATATTCTTTAGGATCCCACCTTTGGGTACCATATTACTACATATTCTTTAGGATCCCACCTTTGGGTACCATATTACTACATATTCTTTAGGATCCCACCTTTGGGTACCATATTACTACATATTCTTTAGGATCCCACCTTTGGGTACCATATTACTACATATTCTTTAGGATCCCACCTTTGGGTACCATATTACTACATATTCTTTAGGATCCCACCTTTGGGTACCATATTACTACATATTCTTTAGGATCCCACCTTTGGGTACCATATTACTACATATTCTTTAGGATCCCACCTTTGGGCCCCCTACCCGTCGGCGACGCCCTCTAGTTTTTGCAGTTTTCTGCAGGTTCGTTTCGTCGTCCGTACGCACTAAAACGCACGTAACTTTTGAACCGTTTACCCGTTTGACCTCCCGTTTCTTCCTACATGCTTGTAAATTCACATTCTATCATATGAACATAAAATCTTACCTCCGGATTACGGAAATCCTTAACTTACATACATTCGACTTAACTATTATCTAACTATTTGACCCGTTAAGGGTATTCGCGCATTAATTGGTCTACGACTGACCAAACCATCATCCCCACTTCCATACCTGTCCAAAACATTACTCTAATCGAATAGCTTGCTTCTAAACCACTTTTAAGTTCGTTTACCCCAAAATACCCATCATGGGCATTTTGGTCAACCTTAAACCCATCATTTACGACGAAAGACTTTAACACATATTTGACCTCAAACATCATATTTAATTCATTACAACACTTTATTACTTACTTGTACTACGAAGTGATTACGGAAATCACTTACCTCGTGCATCCATGTTCGTAACCGCTTCCTTGCCCCATTTCGACCCGTTAGCCTTTCATGCTTGGTCCATGCTAGTGTGGTTCCTATCCTTTCATGTCGTCATGCCATAATAATGTTAGTACTCATGCTTATTCATATTAATACACATTTTCCAGCTCTTATCTACATTGACTTTCACTAACACGCATACAACATAAATCGTCAACCACATTGTTCAGTTAGACAACCTAACGTAATTCATAACATCATCCTTTACTAGCATGGTCATATATTATATATTTAGTACACATTCACTTCTTGATTGAAATTAAGTGATTAATAAAAACACATGGGGAGCATCGCCCGTTCAAGCACAATGTACAAGCTTCTAATGCATAGTCTTGACCAACACATACATTCAACCCGAATTCTTGTATGAGTTCCATCTAAGGCACATTCCTCAAGTTAGTATACTACTAATTACATCATTATCATGTTTCATTCATATATGTCAAGCCATTTCATACAATCTCACATCCTAACTTCACCTAGACATTTCATCAAACACTTGGCGTGCGTACAAGTTTCTAAACATGATGTACAAGTAACCTTCATTCTTTTCTTTCTAATTCTTGTTTTCAATCATCCAAACTACCAATAACAATTCAATCTCATACCATATTCAATATAACTAACAATTTGGTCACATGCAACATATCATATCAAGAATTAAACAAAGATTGGACATGGGTGACATACCCATGTCGCCATTTCTACTAACCCAAGTGGGTTTCATCTCCAAATCTCAATTAACATCAAATCTTGCATAATTCACATTCCAATGATAATTCTAACATATGTTCATGCTTAATTTCATCCCAATTCATGGATTAAGACCTAACCCATTTCGTACAAGATCACCAATCTTAGTTTTTGAGACATACCTTTTGATCATCTTGTGATGGTGAGCATTAATTCGTGTTTATTCATGATTTTGAGCTTGGATTCAACCTTCAATTTGGACTTCTTTAAGAACTAGGGTTTGCACCCCTTTGTTCTTCTCCAGAGCATTCCACGCACACACACACGATGTATGTGTGTTGTGTGTTGTGATTTTATTTAATAAAACATAACTTTCCCCCTTGTTCATATATGGTCCCTCAAGTTTGTTCACTTGTTTGCTTGCTAAACTTTTGACTAGGTATAATAACCTAGTTACTACATTCTATATTATTAAACATGGGGTCTCATTAGCAAATTTAGTAATTCGAGTTTTTGGAGCGTTACTTAACTAGGTTAAATAACCTAGTCGTTTATTTCATGCTAAGTCATATAAGAACACATGGCAATTATAAACATTCGGGTTTTGGGATGTTACAGTGAGTATACTCGATCCCTTTTTGTTTTACGTACTTTTGGGTGTTACATACGTTACTTAGTCTAAATCACAATCGAACACACTACGCAATACTTTTAAACGCTAACCGTTACCGCATGTTATACGTGACTTAATGAATGCTTGTTTGTTATGTTTACACATGGAATGCTGTCTACCTGCCTTAATGACGATAGTACTATAGTTTGGACTCAGGACCCGCTCATGCGGGGGTTGTTAAGGACAATTATTTGCATGGATTACAGTGGTGAGCATGTATTACGAACTGCCTCGGGCAGTCAACTTGCAGTCATTGGTATCGATAGGTTCATGTCGATAACTAACATGCTTCGTTTTCCTCTGTGTACGTGCTGGACAATCTGTTTCGCTCAGTGTCACGCCCCGATGTTTCCGCCATCGGTTGGGGTGTGACACGGGCGACAGCTTCTGCTCTTGGGTACGATGAAGATGAACGGTTATTTATCCGGAGATCACTGATGGAAGAGCTACTCGAGTTTAGAAAAAAGTACACTAAGGCTTTCTTAGGCTCATTCGAAGATGTATTCACGTCCTTGGCTTGGTCAGGATCGGGGGTTGCACCTGAAAAACATTGGATGATTATGCCAGAGATAAGATTCTTGATTGCGAACAAGTTTAATGTGATCGTTCATTTTTTATCTCAAGAAAAAAGAAACAGTTCTACTTGTTTTTCGCTTTGGAGAGGCCCTCGCGAGTTCCCAGAAAAAAAATTGATTACAATTGCACACGTGAATGGTAACCATTTTATAATGATAGAATTGCAAGGAGAGTATCCAATTGCCAGCACAAACAACCTATGGAAATTAATGAGAGATAATGTTGCAGCTGGCTGGGAGAATATATTTGAATCACGTCAAAATATGTATAATTCTTGGATAGCACAACCTGCTACATTTTCTGTTATAGATTAAAGATCGGTATGTAAATTATTAAATGATATTAATTTTGTATAAAAGTAATTATTTTTATATAGCTTTTCTTGCAACTATAAGTATAATTTGATAAATTATAACAACTAAAGAGTAATAATAAATAATATATCATTACTACTACTACTACTAATAATAATAATAATAATAAGAGTTAATTACTATTTTCGTCCCTGAGGTTTGTCAAAAATAACGGTTTCAGTCCATTAGTTTAAAAATTGCGATTTCAGTCCATTAGTTTCACTTTCGTAACCATTTCAGTCCACCAATTTAACTCCCATCCATTTATTCTGTTAACTTTGGGTGAAATTACAAAATTGCCCTTATGATTTAATTAAAAAAAACGCTGGTCATAGGTTTTGAACCTATGACCTTTGCTTTGAAATGCGATTGTCAAACCAATAGGCCATGTATCAAACTTGTGAATGAATTCAAACTGTTTACCTTATAACATTGTATATTCATCATCATCTTCCCCAAACCTTTCACCTTTATCAATGGCAGGAGCTACACATAACCACACTCCACCATCCTCTGTTTTCTTCATTGTTCAACTTTGTTTGTTATTTTATAAGTTCTAATATGTAAGTGTTCAACTTCGTTTGTTATTTTATAAGTTTTAATATAGAACAGAGAGTTCGAAAGCAAAATTCCATAGTTGTAATGTTGACATTGTTTGTGATTTCATAATTTTCAATATGACATAGCAAAGATCGAACATTTCATAATTTTAAAGTTTACTCTGTTTGTGACTTGAAAAGGGAAAAAGACTTTGGTTGAGGGTCGAATTTCTGATACGTTTTTCTTTAAGTTTGTATTTGATACTATCATCGGTGATGATTCTTTATTTAACATTTTTATTTTTGTTTGTATTTGATGTCAAGATTGGTAGTTGTTCAAGTATTAGCTTTAGTGCGCTTCTTATTTTAGTGTTTAATTTTATCTGGGATGATTCTGATAGTTCGTATTCAAAATGGGTTGATTGAAAAAAAAATGAAAAAGATTACAATGAGTTGGTAAAAAATACGTGAAAGGTTGGTAGTTGTTCAAGATTGGTAGCTGTTCAAGTATTAGCTTTGTTACTATTTTTTTTTATATTTAAAGAAAACAGAGGATGGTGGAGTGTGGTTATGTGTAGCTTCTGCCATTGATAAAGGTGAAAGGTTTGGAGAAGATGATGATGAATATGCAATGTTATATGGTAAACAGTTTGAATTCATTCACAAGTTTGATACATGGCCTAATGGTTTGACAATCGCATTTCAAAGCAAAGGTCAGAGGTTCGAAACCTGTGACCAGCGTTTTTTAATTAAACCATAGGGGCAATTTTGTAATTTCACCCAAAGTTAACAGAATAAATGGATGGGAGTTAAATTGGTGGACTGAAATGGTTACGGAAGTGAAACTAATGGACTGAAATCGCAATTTTTAAACTAATGGACTGAAACCGTTATTTTTGACAAACCTCAGGGACGAAAACAGTAATTAACTCTAATAATAATAATAATAATAATAATAATAATAATAATAATAATTAAAAAAAATAAAAAGTGCATGCTTCTTTTACTATTTAGTTATAATACTAACTAATAAACAAAAAATAATTTAGTAATAATTAAAAAGAAGACAACTAAAAGACAAAAAACACTAAAAACAAAATAAAAGTTATTGATGGATGTGATGTTTTTATAGGAAGGTGTAATTAGTAAAGATAGGGGTATAAATAGAATGAGCCTTCCCCACAGTTTCTTGGTCAGGTCTTAGATCAAACCCCACCCTTAAGACTATACACTATGGTGACCCATTGAGCCAACCGGTTGCCACGTCAAGGAAAAGACAAAATGAAAGGTAAAAATTTGAATTAAATATGTGAATGTCTTGCACGACCAGGTTGTCTACACGAACAAGTTTGCAACCAACTGTGGAAAGATTATTTTATCTTTTTTTTCTTTTCTCTATTATTCAACCTATTTTTTATAATATCTAACTCTTTTTATTCTTTTTATTATAATAAAACATTAGTTTAGGTTGGTTTGTGAATGTGGGTGAAAAATTGAATTGGGTTGGGTTGTGTAGATGGAAGAGAGAGAAATTAGTATTTTATTAAAAGATTGGGTTGGATTGGATTATGATAGTAGATAGTCTAATCAAGAGCACACAACGTTTGAGTTGAAGTACCCACCAAATACTTAAACCCCTTTAACCGATTCTATAATACCAATTTATAACACCTTAAATTTATATAATACCAATTTGTAACACCTTAAAATTTATAATTTACATTAACGTTTTACAGGATATTATCCCAAACTTTTAAATATTATTCTTACACATTCACACTATAAACCCTTTTCCGTTTCAATAATTTGTACAAAAGATAAAACCATCCAAATACTTAAACCCTTTTAACTAAAAGGGTATTTCGGTCATTTTATATGTAATTTTGTTAACTAGAAGAGCAATTCGAACATATAAAATGATCGGATTACCCTTCTAGCAAACAGAAAAAATGGACGGAGTTAACCAAGTGGACTAAAATGGTTACGCTTGAAACTATTTGGACAAATGACAACATTTTATACCTTTGCACTAAATTGGAAAAATGACTCAAAAAATCAATTTTATTGTGTATTTTGGTGCTATTAGGCGAGGGGTGTGGTATACCGCCTCTGGCCACATCAGCCTCGTTAGCATACAATGGCTCCCTCACCCTATCCCCTGCGCGCCAAAGGTAGGGGCGCCATCCATGCTTCGCCAGCCCAGTAACGAGTTTTTGGCGCTTTGTTCGAGATTTTGGTCAAATGTAACTTTTGGCAACGGTCATGTTAAGAAAAACTATTAAATATCTAATATATATACATATATTTAAACAAACCAATCACAAACTCAAACTCAAACACACACCAATCAAAAAAACAGTACATTCTCTCCAATCATTTTTAATATCAAAAGTGTCATCCCACTCTTTATCCGATTTGTCCAACTATTCATCTGACGATATTGTCGAGGATATGCTTATCGCAATGACGCAGAGGCGATTAATTATTTGCGAGAAGAAGTCCAATCGTCTATAATGCGTATCAGACAAGCGCCTCTTGAATGAGATCGGTTAGGTGCTCATGAACGTTTAATGCGCGATTATTTTGGTGAAAATCCATTGTACGACGATGCATAGTTTAGGCGTCGGTTTCGTATGAGCCATCGTCTTTTCTTAAGAATTTCTAATGATCTTGCGGCCGATTATCCATTTTTCACACAAAGAGAAAGTGCTAGCCGCAACCGATGAACCCACTACTCACATACGCTCAAAAAGAAGTTATCTGAGCGAGGATAACGTGACAGAAACACACACCATAACCTTCGAGCTGATCTGACCGACCACCTATGGTTTTATCGTGAACAAGGAGGAGACAACGAGTGATGATGTGTAATTTTAGATTAACCTACTTTAACTTTTTAAACATTGTATTTTTTTAGCCACATTGTATTTTTTATTTAAATTATGAGTTTTATATTTTTTTCTTGTTATTTAAATTTAAATAGAAATAATAATTAGGTAACGATGATAAAAGTTTTAAACCATTACTACAAGTTAAAGGGAGGGGGCTTATATGACATGGCGCTGATACAATCCTAACGTGGCTTTTTACCACACCCCCAACCTTAGCAACCTTTAGTCTAAAAAAATCAACTTTATGGTGGTGTATAACCTATAAGCATTTAAGTGTTGTGTAATTTATTTTTTGGATGGTGTGTTTATTTAACAATGGGGTAATGTTGTTATTACCAAAAAGATAAAATTAACACCGCCAAAAAATTAATTTTGTACTAGTAAATTGACATAACTCTTATAGTTAAAACGTAACTGATTTGTATACATTTGCATTTTTGGTTGTAAAACAGTAATTTTTAAGTATTAATATGCAAAAAGAAATATAAAAAACAAAAATAAAGACATCCGAGGTTAAATAGATTATGTTTGTATCAACCTTTGAAATATTCATATCGTGTATATCGTATTAGAGTTCACATGCATGCCTGACGTAATTTTTTTTTTTTTTTTTTACGTGTTCATATCAGGTTAAGACCCGTAGGCCAACAACTTAGCCCTTATGTTGGAAAGTGACCTCAAGGCTCAAACCCCAAACAAATAAATAAATACTCAAAAGTTAAAAAAAGGTATACCACCGATGTCCGATACCATATACAAATACAAACATACATATACATATATACTACATGGTGACTAAGCTACAGCTGCTATGGCACATCGGTTAACCACTGATGGCGATGCAGACCTCCGGCAATGAATCACCTAACATATTCATGCAAGAAGACGAGATACCATATTGCCTTCATTACCCTCTTCTTCACGACAATTCATTCCAAACCTATCTATCCAACAACGACTTTCTCTACCCTACACCACCTTTATCTGCTCCGGCCTACCTACCGCCGCCGGTAGGTCCTCCGGTTCCGTCAACTTCAAGCAAGGTGACGCCGGAGGTACGGCCGTCGACTATTGTTGCGTCGGAGTCTAGAGTGTCTCGGCTGTTGGATAAACCGGCCCCGGTTTCCACTAGTTGTGGTGCTGGTGCTGGTGCTGGTACGGGTACGGGTAGGGATAGGGATATAGAGACGTGTGAGATGAGTGTGAGTGTGACGTCATCACCTGGTAGTAGTGGTTTGGGTGAAGGCTCGGGTATGGAGGCGTCGGCTGAGAAGGCGACGCCTCGGATTGACGGTAGGAAGCGGAAGCTCAGAGATACCGACGGCGACGACGCTGAAAAGGTAAGTGAATTAATATATTTTAAATGGAAAATTATCGTAATAGAAGGTTAGCCAATCAGGAGAGGAAAAATAAGGCCAAACGGGTTAGACGGTAAAGGTTGAACTAAATTTTAGTTGGCAATTTTTCTTTAAAAAAAAAGTAAGGGTTCATAAAAAACGCATCAAAATAATACATGTGTAAATTTTAGCCTTAAAAAAACGTCGGCTAAATTTCAGTTTAATTGACCTATTTTAAAGAAAAAAACAGAAAATATTTTTCATGCAAAATGGTGATAATTGTTTTATATTTTTGATAAAAACCGAAAAGTTAATGTTATTTTGTTAGAGGCATGCATAGAGGATTGTAGTGCCCTCGATTCTCGAAATTTGTTTGTCCATAAATTTCGGGCTTTTGCAACTTTTTCTGTGTGCGTGTGTCGTTTAGCATCAGCACTTTAATTTTTTTTTTTTTTTTTTTTTTTGAAATGTAAAAAAAATTGATAGAATAATAGTAAAACAATTCAGAGAGAACGTATAGAAAGAAAACCCATCTGAGTTACAAAAACTTTTAGAAACTTCATCTTCACCATTCATTTAAAATATCAATGGTTGAGATTGCCTATTACACGTAACAACGTGGTAGTCTTTGGGGGTTACATGTTACATGTCTGCAAAAAAGTGTAACACGTGGTGAAAGAAGGTCCATTCATTTGGGTTTTATAGTTTTCTTAATTAATATGAGATTTCTTCCTATAATTGGCTATATAATTCATGTATAAGTAGAAACTTATTCAGTTTAGTATATTTTTGAGATACCTTTATATTCGTGAACATAAAATAGATGGCAAAAAAATGGTGTCCAATGTTTACTAAGAAAAGAGGAGTGAAACGTTTAACTCAATATCATAGATGGTAGAAAAAATGAGGTGTGACTACTTAATAATACGTTTATACTTTAGAAAAAAAGTGTATCGTACAATATGTCTTAACGTATGTTGCGTACGCGATGGCAAAATTGCACGTTATGTTACAAAAAAAAAAATTGAAAATCGCATGTACATAAAAAAAACTACAAATCGCATGTTAAAAAAATATACAAAGCGCATGTATGTAAAAAAAACTACAAATCACATGTATATAAAAAATGAAAGTCGCATGTTATAAACTAAATTCGCATGTTAATACTGAATCACGTATACAACGTACGTTAAATCATTTTATATAATAACCGGGCTCTATACTTTACACATGATTTATGGGAATCGGAAAGATAGTGGATTAAGGAGTTACGTAAGCTTGTCATCTTCTTATATAAGTTAAAGCAAATGTGCATATATTTATATAGTTATGGTTGTTTTTGTATTGAACGTAACCGATAAAAATAAACAAAAGTGTAAGTATTCATAAATGTACTTTTGTGGGAAATCCAAATGCATGATTCAATTGATATTTAGCCACGTCATACTGTGGCAGATAAAGTCAGACTTTCTTGGTACGTGTATTGCATATGCAGGACAGGACACAAATCACTGAAATCTGAATAATGATCAGCGTCAAACAAATACTACATGCATAAGTTGACGATATCCAAAATACATGAAATAATAAAATGGGTGTACCTATTGTCACACCAATGTGCCTATATGCACACCAGAAAAAGTGGTTTTTTGTTCTATATGTACATCCTGCAGTGTCGAGTTGTGGCCAAAACGGGGCTGTTTGGTCCGGTCAACCAGACAAAGACTGACGGGTGTCTGACGGGTCTGTTGACCAGACCAAAACGCCGAGCTTTGGCCACGTTTTGGTCCTGTCAACCAGACACCCGCTCAGTCTTTTGTCTGGTTGACCGGACCAAAACGCGGCCAAAGCTCGGCGTTTTGGTCCGGTCAACAGACCCGCCAGACACGCGTCAGTCTTTGTCTGGTTGACTGGACCAAAACGTCGCGCTTTGGCCACAGCTCAACACTGCAGGGTGTGCATATAGGACAAAAACCACTTTTTGGGATGACTATCTACACACCATGTGTGTAGATAGTTTGAGCCTAATAAAATATACAAATAAAGTAATTGACAACTGATAGGTGATAAAGAGTTCAAACCAGCCGATTTGGGTGTAAATAAGTCAAGTTTAAGATAACAAAAGCTCATTTACACACTTAGGGGCTATTTGGTTAAGCTTATTTTAGTGACTTATTTACTTTTTGAAAAGTTAAAAGGTGTTTGAGTTAGCTTATTATGTGAGAGGAATAAGTTATTCCATTATGACTTATTTGCTTTTCAAATAAGTCATTCCAATAAGCTTAGCCAAACAGCCCCTTAGTTAGAACACAGGAAAGGTGGTTTCAACTACCTGCCTATTATTGTATAATAATATAATCTCGTTATATCATATGGGTCGGTTAGATTACACAAAAATAATACTCAGTAAATCCCACCAATAGCAAATTAAAAGTAGAGTTTGAGGAGGGTAAGATGTAGACAGTCTTACCTCTACTCCGTAGGAATAGAGAGACTGCTTCCAGTGAGACCCTCGGCACCATAGTAGTCTTGCATCAAGCCTTGGACATAAGGCATATAACACTCAGCAATCGGGGCAAAGACCGATTAGTGCATGTACCCTTTTGTCTTTCAGCTATCAACACCACCACATGATGTTTGATTAACCGTCCTCAGCTTTTAACGTTATTTTCACGAAATTAGTAAAATAACATTAAAATTGGTGCACTTTCAATTTTGCCCCCCGATGGCCCACACATATATACATTATATACGCATACTGCAAGGCGGGGCGTTAAAAGAATAATGTTGGTCAAAAGAATAATGTATATACCCCCCCCCCATTTTTCGCTATGTAGTTTTAATTTTAACGAAAAATTTCTGAAATTTATTTTTATAGTGTAAAATATTGGTTTTTTTTTTTTTAAGTTCGGCCTCCCTGTTTTGAGTCCTCTGATTTTTCATTTAAGCTCTGAAACTGAAACTGTACATAAATATAATGATAATGTATTGCAAATTTATGTGAAGGACGTTGAGTTTGGATATCATGAAAACAAGCAATCACATGGAGGATCAACCTCTACAAAAAGGCCACGTTCTGCAGAGATCCACAATCTCTCTGAGAGGGTTCGTGTTTTACTAATCACTTCTCAACATCCAGTTTTCTAATTCAAATATGGATCGATTTGGTTCGGTTACAAGACAAAATCGAATCTAAAACCGATGTTTCTACAGTCAGATCGGTTTTTTCGTTCATAGGGGAAGTTGGTTTGGTTAATCGTCGATTTTGGATCAAGTTAAGCTCATTTGAATTGGTAAACTCTACAAGGTTCCAGTATATAATTTATAAGCGAAACGAGGTCACAGATTAATACTATTTACAAAAATTAGGGAAAAATTTTGAAGAATATGATCACGTCGGTATGATTCAATTAAACCACTATTTCTATTTACCGGGTTACGTACTTGTGTAGAGACGCCGCGACAGGATTAATGAAAAAATGAAGGCCTTGCAAGAACTAATACCTCGCTGCAATAAGGTCCGTGATATATATGTATTTATATCATTCATGCTCAAAACCGGAACAAAAGGAACATACAAAAGATCTAGTTCACATTTCATGTTCAAAACCGGAAGTAACGAGTAGGTTTCTTGACTTTACAAAAGATCTAGTACGGTTCCTTGGCGAAATACGCTTCTTCATGGACTCTTCCTTTTAAATCCCTGTTTTTACAATATACAAAACGTCACTATGCGATTAAAAAACGGATTCGGGTCCAAACGGTTCAAACTAGTTGTGTCGGGTCGGGTCAGGTCATGGGTCAAAACGGGTCCAGGTTGGTTCCGGGTTAGTACGGGCCCAATGGCTATTTGATTTACCAATATCAATTTGCCTTGAATACCAAATTTCAAACACATAACTACATTTAATTATTTATTTTTAAAACAATAAAATCAATAGCTTCAGATCTAGGTCAAATCCACCAAATGTTCCATAATTCAAACAAATTATCATACACCAACTGATAACACACTAAAATAGCCCAATTCAACACCTCTAAACAAACAAAATAATTTAGTCACTTGACACACTCTTGAAACAACTAAAATTATAGAACAAATCTTGAAACGATGTAATATTGAAGAACAATAAGCAAAATAATATTGCTGTTTTAATCCGGATTTGGGTTTAAATGGGTCGCTTAAAAAACGGATGTTATGGTTCGTGTTCGAGTCAAATCGGGTGCGGGCTAGAACGGGTCGGTTTAAAAAATTTCAAATAAGAAAGATGGTAACAACAGATCCATTTTCACTTTTATATAAACCGGAATTACCACTTTAATATCAAAGTCAAGATCTTTGTTGGGTTTAATAATCTAGGTAAAGGATCAAATAAAAATAATATTAACGTACGAAACGTACGCATTGAGGGAAAAAGCAAAAAGTGGCGGTGTCATTTTGGTAATTATCAGCAACTTCAAAATTACTGGGGAAAAAGCAAAAAGTGTCTTGTAGAGTAATTTTGAGCATCTGTAGAGTAATTTTAGGAAATGTAGGGTAATTATCAAATTACTCTAGTAGGGTAATTATCAAATTACTCTAGTAGAGTAATTTTGACTTCTATAGAGTAATTTTGAAAAATGTCTTCTAGAGTAATTTTGTTAGCATTTAGTTATGGGGTTTAGCTTTATGGTTTAGTTTTTAGCTTTTAGTTGGGGGGAGGGGGGGGGGGGGGTTAGTGATTTTGATAATTACTCTACACGACCAAAATTACTCTACATGAACTTTTACAAAATTACTCTACAGAAGCTCAAAATTACTCTACTAGAGTAATTTTGAAGTTCCTGATAATTACCAAAATGTCACCGCCACTTTTTTTGACTTTCTTTCAATTCGTACGTTTCGTACATTTATTTTATTTTTACGGGAACTTAACTCTAATAATCTAATACTTTATATCAATTTGGAGCTCTCAAATACACATATATAACCTCACAATCCAATCAAATCATAGCAAACCAACAAAAAATGCAGGGATAGTGTTTACTGCAACAGTTAATTGAGCTTCAAAGATGCAAAATCAAATAACCAAAACTCACATTTCATCTCACGTTGCAAAGTTAAATAATTGCAACAATTAAATGTGCTTCAAACTCGCATCGTAACGGGTAAATTGATTAACAAAAACACTTTTAGTTTCATTTAGGCAATTCAGTGTAGAAGTTGATTAATTGATTATGGATAAGATGATTTCAGAGACGAATCAACGATTTCAGATGCTAGATCAAGCAAGAGACAATTTCAATCATCACCCTTCAAATGTGATTTCAGAGACCCGCTCAATTTCTTGTTCAACCTTATTTCACCCATTCTCAGTTTTCTCTTGACCCGTTGTGACCCGTTCCAGCCTTTTTATCTTTTTAATTTTGCCCATTTTGACCCATCAAAAATATTTATTAAACCCAAAACAACCCATGAACTTATTATTATGACCCAAAAGGACCCAAAATCAGGTTAATGGGTTACTTTTGCCAGGCCTAAATTGCTATGTCATTCTCAATAGAAGTTGTTTTGACTTTATAGACCGACAAAGCTTCAATGCTGGATGAGGCAATTGAGTATTTGAAATCCCTTCAAATGCAAGTTAATGTATGTCAACCCAAAACCGTTGCACCCTTTTGACCCGTTACCCTGACCGCGCTGATACTGATAACCACGGCCCCTATGGCCATTTTTGTTTTGCAGATGATGTCGATGGGATGCAGCATGGCTCCTATGATGTTTCTAGGTGTCCAACCACACATGCCGCCAATGGGTATGGGTATGGGAATGGGAACAGGAATGAACCATGCCATGTTTCCATATCCAGTCATACCTCCAGGCCAACCACTGCCTAATCCGGCTGTAGTGGCGGCAACAGCAGCGGCTCATCTCAGCCCAGCTTTTCCAGCTCCAGGGTTTAACATGACACCTATTCCGGTCCCTGGTCCCACACCTAATCTGATGAACTCGTTGACTCTAAATAGTCAAAACCAGCCACATGTACTTGGTTTTGCAGATCCGTTTCAACAGTACCACGGTCCCCATCAGACACAATTACCGCTTCCTCAGGCACATGACCCAACCCGCCCATTTTGCCACTATTTATTCAAGCTCACAAGTTTATTTATTTATTATTATTATTTATTTTTTTTGCAGAATCGAGGCATGTCCCCAATTGCAGCTAAACTGAGCAGCAGCAAAGATGCTACTAACCCTGATATCATCACCAAACCAGTAAAACCGAGACCTAAGAACTTCGACGTCTATTTATAAGCATTTCCAAAAAAACAATAAAATACCCTGTTTACTAATTATTGATTTATCGTCGTGCATTTTCAGGTTGAGTGATCATCGGGAGGATACCTACACAACAGGCTTTAGGCTACTAAATTTTGTAGCATAAAAGGAACCTAAAGATCCATATGTTTGCCGACTTTCAAGAAAACCAGCTGTCTTCACATGGAACATGTAATTAGAATAATCTGTGTTGTCTTGTTGTTTTAAGGTTTAATGTTACAAAGTATGTGATGCTAATTACCGTCAATCTTAATATTAGATAGCACATGACCTTAATACTCTATGAATCGTGGGCATCGTATGGGTATGGGGACTATAGAGTCATAGACAACTGGCTGGAATGGAGATGTGTGCAACTTTTGTGTCTTCATTTTTAAGATTTTCACTCTTTAAACGATTCTTTGCAACTAGTGTTTACTAATCATGTATTCTCCTAAATAAAGAGCCGGGGGTCTCACTGGAAGCAGCCTCTCTATTCCTAACAGGTAGAGGTAAGGCTGTCTACATCTTACCCTCCTCAGACCCTACCTTAGTTTTGCTATTTGTGGGATTTACCGAGTATGATCTATTCTCCTAAATAACTGATTTGTGTCCATAAAAGGGAGCTTGCAGTTTTCTACCCGTAAAGACAGAAAAATAACATAGTTAAATACTTCCAAGGCAATGAAGAAAAACAAACTTACACGTACAAATTAACGCGTCTGAACAGACTGAATAAAAACTAATGAAAGTTGCAGGGAGGCTGAGGCATATGCCTAAAATACGAGTGTTTTTACATATAGAGCCCTTCCGGTACGCCCTCTTTCTTTTTGAACATAACCTTGTCTTTTGCTTTCTTAAAATCTGCATGTGTCACCTGAAAATGAAGTAAAGTTTATGAACAAATACAGCGAAGGTGGTTGAACACCTGTACCTTTAAGAATATGTGTGTGCGTGCGTGTGGGCGGGTCAAACAGTTAGAAAGCAACCAAAGGTAATGCAATATTGAAATAATATAGTTTTTGCAAGTATAATGATCAAACTGCATGCATGTGATGCAATATGAAGAGTAGTAAACTGTAAATTTCGAACCTTCATCCTGCGTTCTCTCAAAGCAAGCAATCCAGCCTCAGTACAAATGGCCTTAATATCAGCTCCAGAAAACTCGTCTTTAGTCATAACAAATTCTTCCAAGTTAACATCATCAGCTAGGGTCATTCTTGATGTGTGTATCTGAACCAAAAGATTCTGTAAGAAAGTATATAACAAATATACACACAAACACCAAGTATATAAGGGTGTGCACGCGCAGGCGAGTTCTTCAAGGTTGGCAAAACAGGATGCTATTGTTAACTGAACTTTAGAGTGTGCAGAACACATGGTGAGAGTGAGATTGCATCACGCGATACGGTTCCATGACGTGCACATCACATGATGTGGTCTGAACAAATCTGACCATCAATTGAGCAATGGGTTTGAGTATTTGAACAAATCAGACCATTGATTGAACAAATCTGACTAGCGGTGATAGAAACATCTTAGATTTTAGTGTTTAAAAGTTAACAAGCTAAAATATATCTATACATATTTTTTAGTATTTCTTAATAACAAATGCCTCAACACGTGATGCTGGCGCATCGCGCATCAGCTTTTGGGACCAAATCCCATCGTATATTTGTATTGCCACGCGCTTTTTAAGACCAAGGTGCTTAGCGACATGAGCCTACCATTATATTTACATAATTGGACTTTGGTAACCATTGTGGCCTCTTTGGCTCTAAGGCCATACTCAACTTATACGGGTATATATAGTATCATAAATGCAATGTGATTATTCTTATAATTGTATCCAGAAGGATAAAAGTTCAGTTACTTTTTTCGACCACATCCTACCCGACACCGTATAAGTTATATTGTTATAATAGATGGAGATATGACGTAATTACTAACAGTGGAATTATTATTCTTGTAGTGGAATTATCATACCTTATGGATAAATAGCAATTTCATTTAATAATCAACCAAAGCATCAAAGTTCTTTGAAACCAGATATGTTAAAAGACATGGGTTAATCACCAAAGCTATTTATATTCTTAGGAATTTAACAACTAAAAGTGGACAATTTATCTACAAGGTTTAAATCGTAAATATATAATATAACTGTGAGTGTGAGTGTGACAACATACCTGGAATATACGCCTTCTTGTTTTAATGTCAGGAAGTGGGAATTCTATCTTCCTATCAATACGACCAGGTCGAAGCAAAGCCGGATCAAGACTTTCAATTTTGTTAGTTGCAAGTATCACCTTAACATCACCTCTCGAATCAAAACCATCCAACTGGTTCAATAACTCCAACATAGTCCTTTGAATTTCACGTTCACCACCAGAGTGAGCATCGTATCTGTGCATCGAAAACCCTAGTTAGCCCTCTTTCTCATAACAGATTTTACAAGATGTACAAAGAAAGGATCCATAAACATACCTCTTTGTACCAACAGCGTCAATCTCATCAATGAAAACAATAGATGGAGACAGGTCATCAGCAACCCTAAAGAGTTCTCTAACCAATTTAGGACCATCCCCAAGGTACTTTTGAATCAACTCACTTCCGACAACACGTAAGAATGTTGCTGATGTGGAGTTTGCCACAGCCTGCACAACAAACAAAAGTTTCAAATACAAAAATAAAACAAAAAAAAAGAAGTCTTTTTATATATGTTTACTTATTTTTAACATGAAATTTTCTAAATTGAGGTTTAAAATGCACACCTTTGCAAGCAATGTCTTGCCTGTTCCTGGTTCTCCGTAAAGTATAACGCCCTTTGGGGGTTTGATACCGATGTCTTCATATAATTCAGGGTGAGTTAAAGGAAGCTCAACTGCCTCCTTGATTTCTTGTATTTGGGCATCTAGCCCACCAATATCAGCATAAGACTCTAAAGGCGCCTTCTCAACTTTCATCACAGAGACCATGGGGTCCACATCGTCTTGAAGAAGTCCAACAACCGAAAGAATCTGACAATGTTTAAAGATTTAGGACAATTCACACATTCGTATAGCTAATAACACACTCAAATTTTAAAACCTAACCAAACAATAGAAACTAATCATCTATTTCTGTAAGCAAACAACATGAAATTGTAATAAAAATAGAGCATCCTACATCAACTAGATTGTTTAAAGATTTAGGAAGATTATTTGAAACCTACACCTAATAAATAAATGGTAGCGCCACATGTCACAATCTTGGTTTTAAAAGGCGAGAAGCGCATAAAAGTGACATTGTCTAAAACCGAGGTGCAGGGCGCCAAGCGCAAAAGCTTTCTGTCAATATTTACACACAGATAAGCTTTATATATGTTTTTATACTGAAATTACATACATGTACAACCTAAAAAGCATGATGTACAACAATCTGCTGCACAAAAATGTAAGAAATACATGAGGCATCGTTTCATAATTCCTTAAATCTTGGTTACTAATTATATAACATTTCATTCAGCCTGTGCATCATTTCTAACTTAAGTAAACAACAAATTGAACCTAAAAACACACACATCAGTATCTCCTAACTGAACTTTAATCAAACAGAAACCCTAATTTACCTTATTATGCATCAAAATAGCACATCCAGGCTCAAGCTGATCCTTATCAACAAACGACAATATCCCTACATAATACTCCGGTCCAACTGACGACGAAACAATCGCATGATTCTCATCAATCAACTCTTCCAAATTCCCAACACTCATCGGCGATCCACGTAGATCATCAACCTTACTCCTATCCTCTTCACTCTTCTCCTCTTGAGGCTTCAGCCGCTCCTGATTCGCCACAAACTCTTCCTCCATTAACAAGTAATCCTTTATTCGTTCGAGCTTTAACAACCGTAACCTGCACTTTGAATGTGGTGTTACTGTTGGTAGCCTTGATGCTGCTTCTGGTCCCTTTTGTTTTCGCTGTTTCCGGCCGATTCGTGCCGGTGGTGCCGGAGGTTCGAACTTTTTGTCCTTTTTGTCGCCGGAGTTGTTCCGGTCGCCCGGTGGACCTTGCCGGTTCATGCCGCCTGGAGTTCCTTGACCCATGGTTGTGTGTGGAGATGAGGAATGTGGGATCTGGAATTGAGGGTTTGAAGGCTTTGTAGGTTTTCAGAGTTATCTTTCTGTTCAAGAAAGCATAATATCAGTTTCTGGAGTGAAAGGTTGGTCAGTGGGTCGGGTCGGGTTGGGTCAATCTATTCTACTTCAAGGTTCGGCCCGAATTAAAAACCCAAATTAAAAGCCCAAAAAGCCTACCCATAAGCCTACCCATAATTGAAAGATTGCAAATGCCAACTACCAGGCAAATAGTCGGTCATATATTATTAACGACACTAATATTATGAGTTCCTCTTAAGGGTGTTTGCTTATCTTTTAATGAGACTTTCAATAGTTTAGACTTCTAACTGGTTTAGCACTTAATGATTCAGATTGTTTGTTTCATGAGCAGATGTCTGAATGGTTCAGACATTTGCCTCTGAATGGTTAAAATTTATACAGAGTCTGTCTGAATGGTTAAGAGCTCTGATCTGAATTGGTCATACATTTGTTTCTGAACGGTTATGCATTATACATGCTCTTAATGGTTCAGACCTCTTACTGGTTCAGCAGTTAATAGTTCAGACTTCTTACTGGTTCAGCACTTAACCATTCAGATGTTGCCAAACAGCCCCTTAGATGGTGGCGGGCTAGTTCACCAGCGTCGTCTGCGTTTGTGGGCGTGGATGACTTTTTGCCATTGCATTTTTTTTTTACTTTGAGTAAATTACTATTTTGGTCCCTATGTTTTAACCAGTTTAACCCTTTCAGTCCAAACATTTTTCTTTAACATATCAGACCCTAAGATTGCATTTTATAATGGTTATGCCCCTAACACTAACCATGTTACTTTTTTTATACTTAAACCTAAGGGTATTATGGTCTTTTTATAGCTTAGGGGTTGTTATGTAAGTTATAAAGTTCATTTAATATTTTTATTTGTGTATTACTTAATTTTTTTATTGCTTTATTTCATGATTGTTATTTAACAAAATACGTTTTAAATATTCAAATAAATACATATTCCTTTAACAATTTGTTTTTTTTATAAATGTCGTTTTTTAAAAAAATGTTTTTAACCTTTTTAAAACCGTTTATCGATTTTAAAATCATTCTGTTTGTTTAAAAAAAATAAGTCCTCATTTTTTACCATTCTTTTTAAAACCATATGTTTTTAAAACTTTTTTAAACAATTCATTTTTTAAAGTCGTTTATTTTTAAAACCTTTTATTTTTAAACCGTTTCTTTTAGAACCGTGTTTGTAAAGCGATACTTTTATTTTTAAAGCGTTATTTGAATCGCTTATCCTTTTTAAAATCCTCCATTTTTTGGTTGTTTGTTTGTTTGAAATTCGTTTATTTTTTAAACCTTTTGTTTACTAAAATCATTCGCTTTTTAAAACCTTATATTTTAAAAAAATTCATTTTTTAAAGTCATTCATTTTTAATACGTTTATTTTTAAAACGTTCCTTTTTATTGTTTAAGCGTTATTCATTATTTTTTTAAAATCTTTCATTTTTTGGACCGTTCGTTTGTTCGAAATTCGTTCAGTTTTAAACCATTTATTTATTAAAGCCATACGCCTTTTAAAACCTTATATTTTTAATACCATTTGTTTTTCTATAAATGTTGTTTTTTTAATCTTCGAAAAAAGCTGTTCGTTTGTTTGAAATTGTTCGTTTTTAAATTCCTTTGACTTAAAAATCATTCATTTTTTAAGTTTTTTTTTTTGCTATCCGCAATAAATAAATTACAAAATACAAAGTTTAAAAACGATTGTTAAAAAAAGGGTAAAAATGAACAATTTTAAACAAATGTACATTTTTTCAAAGATTTTAAAAAACCACATTTATAAAAAACAAATGGTGTTAAAAATTATGAAAAAATATAAGATCTTAAAAAGCGAATGGTTTTAGTAAAAAAAAGGTTTTAAAAAATGAACAAATTTCAAACAAACAGTAATTTACTCTCTTAAATATTAGGCTGTTAATATTTTAACATAAATATAAGGTTTAAAACATATTTTGTTAAATATAAGGTTAATAAAAATACATATTTATTTGTATATTTAAAACATATTTTGTGAAATAATAATTATGAAAAATAACGAAATAATAAAAAAAAAACTTGAGTAATTGCATTAATAATCTCTTAAATATTAAAAGAACTTTATAATTATCAAAAACAGCCCCTAAGCTATATAATGACCTAATTACACTTACACTTAACTGCAAAAAAGCAACAAAGTTAGTGTCATGGGTCAAAACCGATATAAAATGCAACCTCAGGGTCTGATATGTTAGAAGATTCCATTTGGGGCTGAAATGGTTAAAATGGCTAAACCACAGGGGCCAAATAGTAATTTACTCTTTTACTTTTATTATTTACCAATCCTTGGTTTTTTTTTTTTTACTTTTATTATTTACCAATCCTTGGTCTAATTTTGATTAGTTCCGATACGGTGGTGGGAGTGGGCTTGTTGAATGTCCGCTTCCGAGAGGAAAAAAAAAACTTCACCAGAACCCGTTAGGGTTTTGAGGTATGCATTAGTCTTTGCTAGTGGTGATTTTAGATTATCGGTGTTGACCACGTTTTAAAGTTTGGTTCTTTGTTTACCATGTTACTGGATGAACATGAGTGTATTGTCATGTAATCTGCATGTAAACAATTATCTTTGAATTTTCTTTTCACCGGATTTCAAAATTTTGGGTTTTGTTTACTTCTATGATGATGTCTTGAGTAAGGCAATGATGATGGTCTCCTGGCGTGTAAGTTTCCTTTCTTAGGCCATCCGTAGTCATAACGCCCCTTTGTGGGCGTTATGCGACACGTGGCGCGCCACGTCAGCGTGTGGGCGTTATGGGGCCTTATACATTTAAGCTCGTAGTCATAACGCCACTACCTCATCATTACCCAATTAATTAATAAACCCTTAAACTATACATATATATGTATATATATATATGTATGTCTGTGTGAGTGGAGAGAAAAGAAACAACAAGCATGGCGCCGCGAAATATATAACGGGAGGAGAAAATTTTTACCCCATAACGCCCCTCGTAGTGGTGTTCGGGGCGCTATGGGGGCGTTATGAAGGAAAAGGGCGCCATATACAGCCCCATTACACATAGTCTTAGGGTGAGAGGGGCACTCCCCTCTTAGGGGAGTCCCCTTTCTTACGCACACCCAATCAGATTATGCCACGTCAACTCCCTTCTTAAACTCCCCTCGCACCCCATTTTGATGGCGGCACTCCCCTCTTAGGGGAATTGTTTTTTTATTCAAAAAAAAAAAAGTTTTCATTGGTTGAAAATGAGGGTGGCCCCACCTTCTCTCTCCTACCTTCTTCGGTGTCTCCCCACCGATTTGGCTCACCGCCTGGATGGCGGCACCACCACCGATCGGCAACAATGGTCCCCGCAAGGGGTCACCGATTGTGCCCCGCTCCCCCTTAAAACAAGCAATCATGTAGCATGTAACCAATAATAACCTACAAAATGGAACATATGAAAAACTATGAAGTTGAATCTTTAATCTTGTATAATTGGGGAAAAGGCTTGCATACAACACAAGTGAAGCACGAAGCTCTCTTACCATGATAATGGATTTGGCCATTCATGCTAATACACCCCCATGGCTTTTCAACAATCTTGGCGATTGCAGAAGTAACCTACAAATGGAACATATGAATTTTCACAAGAAGCATAGTAATCAAGTGTAGCTAATCAGTAATTAATCAATCAGGTATGAAAATTTTGATTTTGTGCCAGTAAAAAAGAACATAAGGCTCGTTTAATTATTGTTATGTTTCGTTTAGTTACAGATACCAATCCTAAAGATACCTAAATCAAATTACTACTACATAATTACATATAGTAATCACACTTGGATTTGTATTTTGTATGAATGAAAAGCCTCACTCCTTTGGGTTCAGAAGAAAACCCTAAAGAAAAAATCTTCAAAAGAAATGGAAACCTTAAATGGATTAAAAAAACAAGGAAAAATAAATATTAGAAGAATTGCTAAGCTGATAATTGTCTTGAATCATAACGGGGAAGATGATGAAGGCTAGAGTTTTGTGATTATGAAAATCTTCAACAAATGGATCTACAGAAAATGTGAGGAAGGCGCTAGAGTTTCTAGAGGATGGAAAATACGTACAGGGTTTATAGTTGATCCGAATTGATGGTTGGATCGAGTTAGGATATTTGGGGCTACACTAAAGAAAAAACGGGCTCGAGATTTTGGAGCCAAAATGGAATTGAGGAGCTCTAATGACATGCCACAACAACCTAAATTATTTTCATTTATTATAAAAATATAAATAGATAATAGATTGAATGTTGACATATAATGCCTTTCATACTACTAGTGGGAATGCCCGCGCGTTGCTGCGGAACCCAAAAACAGGTTGCAATACAGTGTGATAATGTATAAAACAACTTACATTTGATCAAACACATAACGGACATTAACGACTCATGCTATTAATGTTGTTTAAAAAAACACTAAATATAAAACAAAGAGGATAGCTGGTTAGACCTTAAATAATATGCCAACTATCCAAATCTCCTATCTACAATTTATTTGTTTACTATGTGAAGTCCCGTTAACAATATTTGTTTTTGAGCCCGAAAGTGAACCATCAACATTGCTCGATCCATCACCGGATACAATTTCTGGTGCACCTGTGTGACCCGTTCTCGCTGAATCCACACTTTCGGTTTCTTGAATCTGAAGTGCATATTCTATGTTCCATAATACATCGCCCATAGTTGGTCTATCGACACCGTAATCCACCAAACATTTCTCAGCCATGTCCGCATACTTTTTCAAAGACGCCAGTTTTATCTGGTCAGAAATACGCGGGTTCACAATCTTTTTAAGCAACCCTTTCCTCTTCCAATGAATTGCCCACTCGCCTAAATTGACCTCTTCTCGGCCCAGCATCGGGTCAACAGCAGGCCGAGCACAGAGTATTTCAAAGAGCACAACCCCAAACGAAGAAACGTCTGATTTATCAGTAAGTTGTTGCCTCCGAAAGTATTCAAGATCCAAGTACCCAAAACTACCCTTCACGCCTGTGCTAACATGAGTCTCACTTAAACACGGGCCCGACCTCGAGAGTCCGAAGTCCGCCACCTTCGCGAGGTTACTTTCGTCAAGTAATATATTTGTGGACTTTATGTCTCTATGAATCATACCTTGTGCTGAACCCGTGTGAAGATAATGAAGCCCACGTGCGGCTCTAATGCATATTTCAAGCCTCTGTTTCCATGATAATGGAGGTAGATTCGACCCGTATAAGTGATTCCTTAACGGTCCCTTTTCCATATACTCGTATACAAGGATCATTTCCGACTGTTCTTCGCAGTAACCAATCTTGGACAAAATTGTAATCTCCGAATGGAACTCCGGGAAAAAGAATCCAAGTACCCAAAACTACCCTTCACGCCTGTGCTAACATGAGTCTCACTTAAACACGGGCCCGACCTCGAGAGTCCGAAGTCCGCCACCTTCGCGAGGTTACTTTCGTCAAGTAATATATTTGTGAACTTTATGTCTCTATGAATCATACCTTGTGCTGAACCCGTGTGAAGATAATGAAGCCCACGTGCGGCTCTAATGCATATTTCAAGCCTCTGTTTCCATGATAATGGAGGTAGATTCGACCCGTATAAGTGATTCCTTAACGGTCCCTTTTCCATATACTCGTATACAAGGATCATTTCCGACTGTTCTTCGCAGTAACCAATCTTGGACAAAATTGTAATCTCCGAATGGAACTCCGGGAAAAAGAACCATGTCATAAGCTAATATAGCTTGCGCCTAGTGCAAAATTCCCATCCATCCACATTGTTTGAGCTGCAACCACACAAGAAATATTATTATAGCTGTGTCATTGTGTTTTTTTCCAAATGCATCAAAAATGGTGTTTTCAATGCAGGTTATTAAGTAAATTACCATATTACCCTTCTGGCTTTTACCGTATTTTCAACAATTTTACTTGAGAATGTCCTTTTTGGTCGTTTAATGTATTAGTTTCTCAATAAATTAGAGTTTGTGAAATGGGAAATCAGTTGATTATGAGACTATTACAACTTTAAACAACAAATGCACATCCTAATTCCTAATACTATCTACAACTTGTTTTGTTATTGCAGAGAAGTCATGTTCTGCCTGAAACAAAATGGTCCTTACAAAGTAAGGCTAAAGTTTAGAGAAGCGCAAAGTCAAATGACAAGACATACCTAAACATCCAATATGCCAGCAAATCCAAAACCTCTTAGAGCATACGTAGTGGGGCGCGTGTAACACCCCAACCCGGAAGGGCTGACGTGTCACAATAACGGTAACATAAACAAAAGTCATAATTCCATTTATTTATTTGATAAGGATACAACCACACGACTATTAAAATTAAGATTAATATACAAGCGGAGACATTCATCTTAATTAACTAACATCTTCAGATTTATTCCTAGACTTTATTCTTTCTCTCTTTTCCCCTCCCAAAGTAACCTGTGGACCTGTATATACAAAAAATTTACGGAATGAGCCGAATGCTCAGTACGGAATTTCAGGCTCAAATAACAAATAATGCTTTATATGAAATCTTATCCGGATGGAACTTTATGCGAAAATGATACGATGCAAGAACATAATTTCATAATCATATCTTACGGATGTACCCATGAGCAAACTTAAAACGTGACAATACACAGGTAGCTACTCCTGCATAATTATCACATGAGATGGCGAATTGGCATACCCGTTATCCACCTCCTTATACTTAAATTCTAGGATCGATCCATACGCCTCCTAATAGCCTTATGTACCACACTTGTACTTAAGAGACGCCGTGAACTGATCTCTCCGTCACGGATGGAGCACATGATGTTGATGCCACAACAACATGCTCGTGGGACACTCCACGAGAAGCGATACTCAGGGTATCAGAGTACAAATGGTCTTATTCACATAACTTATAAAACTTATTTTCATAACAAAACGGAACATATATTGGAACATACGATAATGAGTATAACAACATAATACTATCGCATGACATGAAAGTTAAATCAAATGATTAGGATAGGAATCGAACGGACTGTCAACTGAATCGATAATCAAAGACGTGAGGAGTTTTTAGAAGATATAGTAACTTAGTGGTTTATAACAATTTGAATATGAAGCAATAAAGAGTGGGGTAAGGATCCGTACCTTAATAACTCCAAAGTGAAGCTACCTTGTGCTAATATTTTAGATTTATATGAGCAGAGTTTAGACTACTGATTAATCTTTTAACCTAATTTAAATAACATGCACACAAACTAGGTTAGTAACTTAATACAGCATTTACGATAACTCACGAGATCAAATTCTCACAACGAACGACAAAGTGCGATACTTAAACATCCATCGAATTAACGACGAATGACAAAGTACGATACTTAAACTCATTCATCGAATTAACGACGAACGACAAAGTATAACCCTAATGTGGGCGGCACTTAAACATCCATTGGATATATTGATCAGTCGGACAATGAATCGTAATAGCGATCGAGTTATTACCGTGATTGCGGCGGCACTTCGTGAATTAGTGTGTGTTGTGGACTGATTTAACTATAACTCGACGTACACAGAACTTATGAGCGTCGTTTCAACTTCCCAGATCAAGTCCCAATGTCCTCTATTTATACTAATTTTTGGGACATGCCTACCTACCTGCTTGACATGCCTACCTACCTGCTTGATTGACATGCCTACCTACCTGCTTGACATGCCTACCTACCTGCTTGATTGACATGCCTACCTACCTGCTTGATTGACATGCCTACCTACCTGCTTGACATGCCTACCTACCTGCTTGACATGCCTACCTACCTGCTTGATTGACATGCCTACCTACCTGTTTGACATGCCTACCTACCTGCTTGACATGCCTACCTACCTGCTTGACATGCCTACCTAGTTGCTTGATTGACATGCCTACCTACCTGCTTGATTGACATGCCTACCTACTTGCTTGATTGACATGCCTACCTACTTGCTTGATTGACATGCCTACCTACTTGCTTGATTGACATGCTTGGGTGTCTTAATTAGGGTTTTCTAGTGGTTAATTTATAAATTACTATTATTCTTTTTATTTCTAGAATAATGATTTTAAATTTATGGGCATTACAACTATTACCCCCTTAAAAGAAATTTCGTCCTCGAAATTTTTCAAACAAGAATATAACCTATTGCATAGGTAACAGAAACGAAACTTTTATAGCAGAGTTACTAACTTATATAACCAGAATCTCCTAACCACACATGTGTATCTGAAATTCATAACTAAGGTCATGACTATACTTGTCAATTACCTTATATATGTGCCCTAATGGTCCTTTTATAACGTATCTTAATAAAATATCTTACCGTACGAAAAGTCAATAGAGACTTACGGATACTTAGAGTGACTATTAGTACTGATATTTCCTACGTGGCGGACGATGAGGAGGCATCTATAAGAATAGACATAGGAGTTAAACCAAATAAGAGATCAAGTTGAATTCTATCATAGATATCTACCCATTCCTCACAGGTCTTAATTACTATCTTCAAGTTTTCTACAGGAAAGAGCCTTTGCTCTGATACCATAGCTGTAACACCCCAACCCGGAAGGGCTGACGTGTCACAATAACGGTAACATAAACAAAAGTCATAATTCCATTTATTTATTTGATAAGGATACAACCACACGACTATTAAAATTAAGATTAATATACAAGCGGAGACATTCATCTTAATTAACTAACATCTTCAGATTTATTCCTAGACTTTATTCTTTCTCTCTTTTCCCCTCCCAAAGTAACCTGTGGACCTGTATATACAAAAAATTTACGGAATGAGCCGAATGCTCAGTACGGAATTTCAGGCTCAAATAACAAATAATGCTTTATATGAAATCTTATCCGGATGGAACTTTATGCGAAAATGATACGATGCAAGAACATAATTTCATAATCATATCTTACGGATGTACCCATGAGCAAACTTAAAACGTGACAATACACAGGTAGCTACTCCTGCATAATTATCACATGAGATGGCGAATTGGCATACCCGTTATCCACCTCCTTATACTTAAATTCTAGGATCGATCCATACGCCTCCTAATAGCCTTATGTACCACACTTGTACTTAAGAGACGCCGTGAACTGATCTCTCCGTCACGGATGGAGCACATGATGTTGATGCCACAACAACATGCTCGTGGGACACTCCACGAGAAGCGATACTCAGGGTATCAGAGTACAAATGGTCTTATTCACATAACTTATAAAACTTATTTTCATAACAAAACGGAACATATATTGGAACATGCGATAATGAGTATAACAACATAATACTATCGCATGACATGAAAGTTAAATCAAATGATTAGGATAGGAATCGAACGGACTGTCAACTGAATCGATAATCAAAGACGTGAGGAGTTTTTAGAAGATATAGTAACTTAGTGGTTTATAACAATTTGAATATGAAGCAATAAAGAGTGGGGTAAGGATCCGTACCTTAATAACTCCAAAGTGAAGCTACCTTGTGCTAATATTTTAGATTTATATGAGCAGAGTTTAGACTACTGATTAATCTTTTAACCTAATTTAAATAACATGCACACAAACTAGGTTAGTAACTTAATACAGCATTTACGATAACTCACGAGATCAAATTCTCACAACGAACGACAAAGTGCGATACTTAAACATCCATCGAATTAACGACGAATGACAAAGTACGATACTTAAACTCATTCATCGAATTAACGACGAACGACAAAGTATAACCCTAATGTGGGCGGCACTTAAACATCCATTGGATATATTGATCAGTCGGACAATGAATCGTAATAGCGATCGAGTTATTACCGTGATTGCGGCAGCACTTCGTGAATTAGTGTGTGTTGTGGATTGATTTAACTATAACTCGACGTACACAGAACTTATGAGCGTCGTTTCAACTTCCCAGATCAAGTCCAAATGTCCTCTATTTATACTAATTTTTGGGACATGCCTACCTACCTGCTTGACATGCCTACCTACCTGCTTGATTGACATGCCTACCTACCTGCTTGATTGACATGCCTACCTACCTGCTTGACATGCCTACCTACCTGCTTGACATGCCTACCTACCTGCTTGATTGACATGCCTACCTACCTGCTTGACATGCCTACCTACCTGCTTGACATGCCTACCTACTTGATTGACATGCCTACCTACCTGCTTGATTGACATGCCTACCTACCTGCTTGATTGACATGCCTACCTACTTGCTTGATTGACATGCCTACCTACTTGCTTGATTGACATGCCTACCTACTTGCTTGATTGACATGCTTGGGTGTCTTAATTAGGGTTTTCTAGTGGTTAATTTATAAATTACTATTATTCTTTTTATTTCTAGAATAATGATTTTAAATTTATGGGCATTACAGCGCGAAATGCCCCCATAGCGCCGAGATGGCGCCGGCCACATCGGGACGAAGGGGGCTATGCCCAAAAAAAAATTCCAAGCGCTGTGTTTATCACGGCATTATTTGATGATTGTTTTGAATTTTTGACCGTTGTCAAACGGTCATATTTAAAAAAAAATCATTTTTTTTTATTTTCACACTATAAATACCCTCCAACTCTTCCATTTTTTTACAAATCAATACATTCCAACTCTCATTCTCTATATATTTTTAAAAAAGTGTTGAAGCTAGTCTCACCTTATTCAAAAAAATGGGTTCCCCGTCGGAAGACTCTTTCACCGAAATTTACCGAAATTTTTTTTCGCCCGACGAAGACGCGGCCGAGGAAGAAGCGGTTACGAGTGCATGTACTTTTGTGATACAAGCATTTGAGCACATTCGGCCTACTCCCCCTACACGACCCATCTTGCGACGCACCTATATCTTGCGAGATCGTGAAGCCGCGAAAGAGCGTTTGATGAAAGACTATTTTGATGCGACACCGGTTCACGGACCGAATGTTTTTAGACGACGTTTTCGGATGAGCCAAAGGTTATTTTTGCGTATTAATAATGATTTGTAAAATAGGTATGATTTCTTTAAGCAAAGAATGGACGCGCGAGGATATCTAGGCTTCACCTCAATTCAAAAGGTGACATCCGCCTTACGCGTATTATCATACGGAACCACGTACGACATCAACGACGAGTACTTGAAGATGGCGGAGAAAACAACCCGAGATTGCTTGGAACATTTTTGCTATGGTAATTTTTATTGTCTTTTATTTATTTACTTTTATATATTTATTTTTTAGTAGCTTACTAGTAAAACTTTTGTATATTAAATTATATTTTAGGTATATGCCAGTTATATGGAAAACGTTATTTGAGACACCCCACTTGGAACGACCTTCAACAAATATATGAGGTGCATCTAGAAAAGCATGGAATACCCGGCATGATTGGTAGCTTGGATTGTCGTCAATGGGGTTGGTATAATTGTCCAACCGCATGGCGAGGTCAACATACACGGGGTGATAAAAAAGGGCCAACTTTGGTATTACAAGCTGTTGCGTCATACGACCTTTGGGTTTGGTCGGCCTTCTTTGGTGTAGCCGGGTGTTTTAACGATATTAATACGTTAGAGGCTTCACCATTAATAGAGGGCTACATTTCTGGAACTATACCAAAGGCCGGTTTTCATGCAAACGGGAACGATTACGAGCATGGCTACTACTTGGCCGATGGTATCTACCCGGAGTATTCGATTATTGTTAAAACGTTTGTTGATACATGTTTGTGGACGCGACTCGACTCGGTTCGACTTGGCTCGGTTCGGCTCAAGCCCGACGTCACGACATTCCTCCGTCGTGCGCCCCAGAGTTCGACACGCGAAGTACGGAGAACCGAGAACGTTTCCCGCTTGACACATCATCATGACATCATCATGATGATGTCATAACTTTGACTAATCACAAGTTGGACTAGCTTTGCAATCTGAACTTATGGATTCATGGATGTGCATGTGGTTTTTCTTTGGGCCAATCAGAAACAAGCAACATGGGCTAAGCAGCTTTGGCGAAACTCACCTTTGGGCCCAAGCCCAGTTTGGCGAAACAAATGTATCTTGGCGAAACAAGACTGTTTCGTCAAACTTGATTGAGTTTCGTCAATGACTATGTGTTTCCTCAAGCTCCTGATTCGCCAAGCTGTGATTCGTCAAGTGAGAGTCTGATTCGTAGTGTCTGTGCTATAAATAGTCTGTCTGTGGATAAGAAATGTAACAGAACACATAGAGAGAACACACAGAGCATTCTGTTGAGAGCACACACACGAGTGTTTTAGAGGGTTTGCAAAACACATTTGTAAACATAGCTTTGTAACCGAACCTTTCATTCGTATTAATACAAGTGGTGTTAATCGGTGAAGATTGTGTGTTGTGTTTGTGCGTGTTCTATCTCGGTTTGCCTTTCCGGTTGGATTCCGCACAACCGGGTTGGTTAGTATACAAGGATTAGGCGACTAGATCCTCCTAGCCGGACCTACAAGTGGTATCAGAGCCTTGGCTCTTTTCCTTGTTAAAACCGAGTGTGTTCTTGGTTTGTTTTCGGGTGTTAAAGTTCATATTTTTCTGGAAAACAACTTAAAATCTGGTTAAATCTTGTTATTTTGCTTTGTGTTTGGCTAAAAACCTTGTTATTTTTCATGTTTACATGTTAGTTATAGGTTTTTGTTAAACATTTTAGCAAAATATTGTGTTCGGAGAGTTTCGGTTCACCGAAAAACTTATTTTTCTGGGTGGTGTTCTTGAAATCTTCATAGTGTTCTTCAAAAATAATACTTTTTGATCCTTCAAAAATTGTTTGGAAGTTGTTTGTGCATTGAAATGTGTTAAAAGATTAAAATATTCATCACCATACTTGTTTGGTGAAATGGGTATGTCTTAGCCGAAAGTAGTGTTCTGTTGTGTCAGAAAAGGATAAGGACCACAAAGTCTACCAACTCTCTGTTAACTTTTTGACGAAACATAAATTCGAAGAAACAAAATTTGAAGAAACAAAGTTTGAAGAAACACTTTTTGACGAAACATAAATTCGAAGAAACAAAATTTGAAGAAACAAAGTTTGAAGAAACACTTTTTGACGAAACATAAATTCGAAGAAACAGAATTTGAAGAAACACATTTTTGAAGAAACAAAAATTTGAAGAAACACTTTTTTTGAAGAAACAAAAATTTGAAGAAACACATTGTTGACGAAACACAAGCTTTTTTTGTTTCGTTGACTCTCTTCATAATATACATTTTGTTTCGTCAAATTAAGGCTCAAATACAAAGCCAAACTGTTTCGTCAAAGCCCCTCTCTTTGTTTCGTCAAAAGTGGAAGACCACAAAGGCCCATCTATTTCGTAATCTTTTAAGCCCAAAAACAAAAATCATTATTGGGTTTTAATATTTGACGAATATCAAAGCCAAACTGTTTCGTCAAAGCCCAATTCGTCAAAGCCCAATTCATCAAAGCCCAATTTGTTTTGAGAATTTTATTTCGTCAAAGTCTGTTTTGTGAATTCTATTTCGACAAGCCCAAGTTCAACACTCTAAAACTCTATTACGCCGAGATTGTCTAGTTGGGCTTACAAAGTTGGGCCTGTTTCGTTGACAAGGAGCCAATATTTACAAAACCTGTGTTTCGTCAAAACAATTTTTTTTAACAGTAGGGTTACAACTTGGATTTAACTGTTTGTTTGAGTTGTAATTTACAGGTATTCAGTTTTCAATATCAAACATGAATCCGAGTTGGTGGGGAACTCCGGCTCCAGATAGTGGAAAGTAGACAAATACAAGTTTATCTCCCTCATGGGCCGAATCTCCGGTGTCGACATCTTCACAAGCTAATGCCATATCAACTGGTCAATGGGCATTCGTATCGAATCAAACTCCAAGTATTCAAAGTATTCTATTAAGCGAAAGTGAAACCGGAAGTTTGAATCGACCTCCAAAGTTGATGCACTTAAACGAGTATCCGGGTTGGGTTGATAGATTTCGTACATACGTTCTTGGTCAAAATACCGAACTGTGGATACGTTTCACTACAGATTTCGATCAAGCTATAGAGGTTGCTGCTTCATCTACTGCTACGTTTGTCGATCTTCCTGAAGATCAAAAGAAAACGTATGATCTGGAAAAGAAAGCATACGCCATTCTCACTCAGGCGTTAAGCAAGGATATCTACCACCAGTTTGTCAGCTTCAAGACAACGAAGAAGCTGTGGGACGCATTGAAGACCAGAGGGGTAGGGAATGAAGCAACACGTCAATTGCGACACGATCTTCTCAAAAAAGAATTCGATGGCTTCACTTGTATGGATAAGGAGTCGTTGGGAGATATGACAAGCCGGTTTTATCACTTGCTTACAGAGTTGGGCAATTTTGGAGTAGTAACAACTACAGCAGAGGTGGTGAAGAAGTTTGCTGATGCGTTGCCTCCCCAATGGAATAGTTTCTTGGAGATTTTGAAGTATAACAGGGTTTTGGCTACTACAAACATCAACGACTTCGTGCAGCTTTTAGAGAACAAGGATCAGGAGGAAACCTTAAAGGCAAAAAAAGTTCCAGTGCCACAAAATCCTGAAATGTATTATGGAACTCCGAGTACTTCTTCTACAAAATCCATTGTGCCATGCAATCCTGAGATGTATTATGGAACTTCCAGTTCTTCGTCTGCAAGACCTGGTTCACATGCTCCACTTCAAACGACGTTTGTCACAAGCACGGATATGTATGGCAATCCAATACAAGTTCCCGTTAAGCCAACTCCCACCACAGACTTGTATGGAAATCCACTACAACCACCTCCTCCTGCTCAAGCGTGTTATGGAAGTACATCATCTGCTGGTCAGCAATCAAAGCCAAATACAGTACGGCTCGACACTTCAAGCTTTTCAAAAGTAAGTGTGGAAGTAGCAAAGGAACACATGGAGCTGCTAAACACTTTAGTGAGTGCATACTGTGGGTTAGTTGAAGGTCAGATTGGGAATATTAATTTGACACAAGAAGACTATCAGCAGATCGATAAGGAGGAGATGGAGATGATGGACATCAAGTGGGCCTTTGCCAGTGCTGTTAGGCGAGCAAAGGATTTCATGGAAAGAACTGGCAGAACCAGCTTGGAAAGCAAGAAAGACACCAAGTATGGGTTCGATAAGCAGGCTGTTAAGTGCTTTAATTGTGGTGAACGTGGTCATTTCAAGCGTGAATGTACGAGACCATCTCAACATGGAAACCAGAATCCTTTCAGAGGTCAAGGCAACAGGGCAAATCAGAATCAAGTGAGGAACAACGAGCGCACATTGGTACCTGTTAACAACCAGAGTCAATCAGGACCATCAGATGCCAACCAGGCACTTGTGGTTCAAGTAGATGAAGGTTGTGACTGGTCAATTCAGTTAAGTGGTGATGCTCCAGATGGAACAACATGTTTTGCTGAAGTGGTTAAGGATTTAGTTCACACCAGTGGTGGAGAATCTTCCGCCAATGGTGGTGAATCTTCTGAGGATGAAGACTCTTCTGGTTATAGCAGAAGTTCAGATGAAGAATCCTCAAGTTCAGGCGATGATCATGTGGGTGAGACATCAAGTGCGTCGGTTGATGCTGATATTGATGAGCTTTTGGAGGAAGCTGCAGCAGGAACTGATAGAAGATCTATTTTGGTGGATCAAGCTGCTTATTCTTCGTCTTCTCTCCATTCAGCCTTTATGGCTAATGTCGACAGTTCATCAAGTCAGGTATGTGTCGATGAACCCACTGCTATTAATTGTGATAATTGTGATAGTTTGCATGTTAAATGTGCTGATTTATAGGCAAACATGTCTGAGTTGCAAGGCAAACATGATGCTTTACAAGCTAGTTTGTTTGACTTGCAAGACAAACATGTTTCTTTGAATGCCAAGTGGTGTGAGTTGCAAAGCAAACATGAGGCTTTGCAAGAAAAGTATGATGTGACATTCATCCACAACCAGAAGTTGACTGTGGATCTTTCCAAGTGCACTGAAGCCAACATGTTTTACGAAAACCATGAAAAGGAATTTAAGTCGGTAATCGAAAAATTAAAGAAAGATAAAACCGAACTGACAAAAATGGTTTCTAGAAAACAAACTGACATTAATTTGTATATATCTCGCCTTGAGATAATGCAAAAGGAGATGGCTTGTGTCAAAACAGAAAGTGAGGCGATCCAACTTAAGCTAGACAGTTATTTGAGCTCTAGCTATGTGTTGGATCACATCATTGACGTTCAGAAAGAAAAACGGGATGTCACATGCATAGGTTACAAGAAATGTCCACCACCAGTGAGACACAATTATGATGCAATGCCTGACGAGGAGGATAGAACTTTCTTTGAACCATTTGTCCCCCTAGATGTTAAGGAATTTGCAACAGGACTTGGATACAAGAAAGAAGTATCCTCAGATTCAGATGTATCAGCAGATACATGTGTGACTTCTGCTGAGCTGAATCAGGATCCTCCTGTCATTATCGAGGATGCTGATTCTTCTGATGATGAATCTGATGATACTATTCCTGCAAAGTCTGATGCGGTAGTCAAAGATGAGGACATACCTCTTGAGAATTACATTCAATGTGATCCTCCTGCAAAAACCGCTAAGACTGTTGCAATCGAGTCCTCTTCTGCAAAAGAGTCGGAGAGTGTGAATTTGTTGTACACTCTTATTGGTGATGATAAGATTTACTCAGACAAAGATTTTCCGATTAAGAATGTTAATCAATCATTAATCAGTAAAGTCTTTGAAAATTCGACAAGTAAGTTTTTGGGAAAGACAGGATCACGTGTTACAGTAACACAATGTCCTCCTATTCCAAAGGCCGAAGTTCGAAAACAATTTGGCAATAAGAAATTACCAACAGTGCCAAAACAGCAAAATCACACCAAGCCAAAAGGAAAATTACAGGCTCAAGCTCAAAAGAAGCCGAATCAAAAGAAGAACAAAAATGTAAACTTTGTGAAATCGACGGGAACGGACAAAATCGAAACGTTTGAAAACAAATCTAACTTAGATTTTGTCAAGAAAGCAACTGTACAGAAAAGAAATGAACCAATCAGTTCAAAACCTAGTACCTCGGGATCACAAAGTTCATCATCATCGGCAAGACGATCACATGATACTTCGGGGTTTGTTGAACGAAGATCATGTTTTGAATGTGGAACAATTGGACATATAATTCGAAATTGTCCATACCTTCATAAACAGAAAGGCAAAGTTGATGTTCCCCATGACCACACTAACCGTAAGCGATCTGTTTCTGTAAAACAAGATCCCCGACTTGTAAAAGAAAGGGAAAAGAAACAGAAACGCCAACAGGTCAAGAAAATTGAAAAGGCGATTAAAACCGATGTGGTTAACAAAACATCTGTTTCTGTAAAACCAGACAATTCAAAAACTTCAGACAATCATGAAGTTAAAATTTTAAAGAATAACATTGGTAAAACAAAACAGACCTGGAAACCAAAAACGGTTACTGAATCAGGGGGACCATCACAATTTACAAATCATCAAAGACAAGAAGTTATTGTTGTTGATGAAAATGGAAGACCCAAGACCACAATGGCTTGGGTCCCCATCTCCAACTAATCAAGTGAGTTCATGTGCAGGGTGGTCCAGGAGGAACTATCAGTAGTCATTGGATTGTTGATAGTGGGGCATCCAGGCACATGACAGGCGACATGAAGCTTCTCTACGACGTCAAATCTATTAGAGGAGGTTATGTTGCTTTTGCTGGAGATAAGGGCGGATATATTACGGGTGAAGGAATGATATCCAACGGGATTGTTAGCTTTTATAAGATCAACTTCGTGCAACAACTTGATCACAATCTTCTTAGTGTTTCTCAAATCTGTGATAAGCAGTTCTCAGTACACTTTGATGCTAATGGATGTTATGTGCTGAAACCCGGCTTCAAAATTCCAAAAGAATGGATTCTCTTGTCTGCTCCAAGGATAAATGACTTGTATGTCCTTGATATGAGCCAAGCTATTACTACGTCTGCACAAGCAACATGTTTCGTTTCCAAAGCCACCGAAAAAGATTCAATCTCTTGGCACAGACGAATGGGTCACATTCACTTACGCAAAATGAATCATTTGGTGTCAAATGAATTGGTGAATGGTGTTCCTCTTAAAAATTTTCATCTTCAAGACGTCTGTGTCTCGTGCCAGAAAGGAAAACAAACGAAGAGGAAACACCCTACAAAGAAGATCAACACGGTGGCAGTTCCTCTTGAACGTTTGCACATGGATTTGTTCGGTCCTGTCAAGCACAAAAGTATTCGGAATGATCAATACTGCCTCGTGATTACTGATGATTATTCAAGATTTTCTTGGGTGGCGTTCATGGCACACAAGAGTGAAACCTTTGGTATTATCAAAAACTTAATCATTCAGATTGAGAATTTGTATAAGTTGAAGGTTAGGCGGATACGCAGCGACAATGGTACTGAATTTAAAAATCATGCCATGGCGGAGTTTTGCACTTCAAAGGGTATTCTTCACGAATTTAGTGCAGCTTATACTCCTCAACAGAATGGCGTCGCTGAACGTAAGAACCGCACATTGATCGAGACTGCTAGGACTATGTTGGTAGAGTCGCAGTTGCCCATTCCATTCTGGAGTGAAGCTGTGGCCTCTACATGTTATACATTGAACCGAGTCCTTACAGTCAAAAGGCACAACAAGACCTGTTATGAGCTTCTTCACAAACGGAAACCAGATTTGTCATATCTAGAACCGTTTGGAGCTCCATGCACAATAATCGATCCTAATGGAAAGTTTGGGGCAAAAGCAATTGAGGGATACTTTCTTGGGTATGCCACCCCAAACTTACGAGTCTGGAATCTAGAGACAAAAAGGGTCGAGGAATGGTCTGAAGTCAGAGTTCAAAGGCACACTTTGCCAGTCAAATGTCCTGGTCAGCCTTGGATGTTTGAGTATGATGACTTTTTCAATTCGATCAATGTTCAAGCCGTTGAAGAAAGTGCTGCGGCAAGGATCTTTTTCGAGAGTGACAATGCAACAGTTTCACCGATGGTTCGTCCAATTCTTGTCAATCAAGAACCATCTTCGGTGAACAACAACGCTCTCGACAATGAGGATTTTCACGATGCTGCCGAATTGAACGAATCTTCAGAGGATGATGAATTTCTAGATGCAGATCAAGAAGTCCCTACAACAGCAGTTCATGGTACTTCAGAGGGTACTCCTCCAGTGGATGCCCCTAGAACAGCTGAAGCTACTGCATCATCCTCTTCGTCAATTCCGGGCATTGATTTGGTTGTTAATCTCAATCTCAACAACCCGGGTACAAATATTCCAGTTCGAGATAATCCTGAAACAAGGATTCATAATACCCATCCTCAACAAAACATCATCGGAAATGTGCAAAGTGACATTCAAACGAGAAACATGTTGCGGAACAACAACAATGCAGGTTTATATGCAGCTATTCGAGAATCCGGGCAACAAAATGATTGGTCTTTCGCGTGTTATGTTTCACAGGAAGAACCAAGAACTTGGAAAGAAGCCATGAAAGATAACTCTTGGGTGGAAGCAATGCAGGAAGAATTGCAACAATTCCAGAAGCTAGGTGTCTGGAAACTCGTAGAGAAACCTGCTGGTTACAAGAAGATTGGTACCCGTTGGGTGTTTAAATGCAAAAAGGATGACCGCGGAGTTGTTATCCGGAACAAAGCACGCTTAGTCGTTCAAGGTTTTCGTCAGATAGAAGGAATCGACTACAACGAAGTGTATGCACCAGTTGCACGTCTTGAAGCAATTCGAATCTTTCTAGCCTATGCGTCCTTCAAAGGATTCAAGGTTTATCAGATGGACGTGAAAAGTGCATTCTTACATGGTGTGGTTGAAGAAGAGGTGTACGTCGAACAGCCTCCAGGTTTTGAAGATCCTATCCATCCCGATCGGGTTTGGTTGCTCAACAAAGCTCTCTATGGTCTTCATCAAGCACCGCGAGCTTGGTACGCAACCTTATCAAATTATCTACTGGAGAATGGTTTTCGAAGGGGTCTTATCGACTGTACTCTTTTCATCAAAGAACAAGATGGAGATCTTCTTCTGGTACAGGTATATGTTGATGATATTATTTTTGGTTCTACTAATGATGTTTTGTGTAGGAATTTCGAGCGCATTATGCAGGATAAATTCGAGATGAGTGCTATGGGGGAAATGACCTTCTTTTTGGGCCTACAAGTGCAACAAACTGAGTCTGGGATATTTATCCATCAGACTAAATATGTTGGTGACATCTTGAGTCGGTTCCAGATGTCTGATGCAACGCCCATTGGTACCCCATTGCCCCAAAATCACGGAATTACTCCAGACTTGAAGGGTGAAGCTGTTAACCCCTCTTACTATCGCGCGATGATCGGATCTCTTATGTACCTCACAGCATCAAGACCAGACATAATGTACCCCACGTGCCTGCTGGCCAGATATCAAGTCAATCCGAAGGCCTCACATCTTGCAGCTGTTAAAAGGATTTTTCGTTATTTGAAGGGTTGCCCTGACACCGGTCTATGGTACCCTAGGGATAATAACTTCGACTTGATCGCATTCAGTGATTCTGATTTCGGCGGATGCAAAATCGACGGCAAATCCACAACGGCTGGATGTCAGTTTTTGGGAAATCGCCTAGTCACATGGCAGTGCAAGAAGCAGACATGCGTCGCTACATCAACATGCGAAGCTGAATACATTGCTGCCTCAAGTTGTTGCTCCCAAGTCCTTTGGATCCAACAACAATTACGCGACTACGGTTTTGAATTCCTAACTACTCCTATTTACGTTGATAATTCTGCTGCATTACAGATCACTAGAAATCATGTGCAGCACTCAAAGACCAAACACATCGAAATCAAATATCACTTCATACGTGATTGCTTTGAGAAAAGGCTAATCGATGTTGTTAAGGTCCACACCGATGACCAACGTGCCGACCTTTTTACCAAAGCATTTGACAAATCAAGATTTGACTTTTTATTATTGGTAAACGGCATCAAGGTCAAGCAAGAGTAAAACCAACATCGGAAAATCATTTTTGTAAATACCTTCGTGTTTTTAAATTTATCTTAGTTTATTGATTTTAGGGGGAGTAAATCCAAAATTTGAAAAATCCAAAAACATTGAAAAATTTGAAAAACACAAAAACAATAGAAAAACAAAAATGAGTTTCCTGGCGAGCAAAAGAGAAAATGATAGTACATCAGTGGTCTATCCAAACCTCTTTAAACCTTAAATGAAAAACGATAAGCAGCTCTATATAAGATGTATCGGTAGGCTCACAATCATTTTAAAGTGTGCAGGGTGATATAAATCTTAAACCGACTGAAGACCAGGTGGGAACCATTCATTGGCATATGGTCTTAGTACCGAAATTTCGTTTGAGAGATTGCCGAGGTTCTGAGATATTCGGTCTTTATGCTGCTTATCATCTGGGTATCATGGTTGTATTTTTTACCGAAAAATAACGGGGACGCAAGTCTAGATCTTCCATGATACTATACATACGTGTACATATTGCATTCGACCTCAATAAGTGATAAACAATCACATGTCCAAACAAATAAGTGATAATATATCACATTTATCCGGGAGTCAAGTTCGTCTCTCTGTTGTACGAAAGTACTGACCTGTTCACGGACTTGCTCCTGTGCCCTCATGCATCGAAATTCAAGTTCCTCATCAATAAGTGATTATATCACATAGGGCTTGTTTTCAAATCAAAATAAGTGAGAATCTCACATCATATACGGTCAAACAGATGATAATCGGTATACTCACCGGTAAGATGAACCCTCGTGCATACCTTGATACGGGAATGTGTCGTGATGTGGATGAACACCGGTCGGTAAGTATAAATCATACCTTAACGTATCCCCTCGCCATGATTACATCTGATAAGTTGAGCTTAAGTGGACAACAATACCGATAATTGTTATAGGATGCTTATCTTAATGTTAATTAATTGAACAACAAGAGCGTTTTGGCATGACCGTACACTGATATGATTCTCTTACCCTCAAAACTCGCAAAAAGAATGTCTTTATATATTTATTTACTGCTTTCCGTCTTTACATTTGAGATATTCAAAAATACCAAAAAGATTTTAGGTGTGTTTTAATATAAACTTTCTAAAAGCCAAAAAGATTTTATTTTTATTTTATTTTCGATCGTACGATGTTGGATCTCGAGTCTTCGTTACCTGAAACCTGAACGAAAACCGAATTGACTAAATCTTTATAAACGGTCGAAATTTGCAAGTTTTTGAAAGTTAGAATCTAAAATTGACAAATTTGTTAAACTTTCAAACTGTCGGACGGTGTTTGATTGGAACATGGTCATACGTGTGTCATTTGGTTATACTAACTATATTCCAAGCAGTTGTTCTCATTATGCGTTTAGATTTCTTGCATGTGCAGATTCTAAAGGCAAGGAGAACATGGTCGATGACAAGCTTTGGAATGAAGACACGACGTGAAGGCACTCAAAAGATAAAGATGGTCGAGTTGCCGCTGACCATCATCAACACCACAAGGATCTCAAGCACTAATGATGAAGTCATTCACGAGCATAACTCAAGGGGGAGCTTATGTTAAGGGGGAGTTTGTCAACACATTTTCTACATGATACGGGTAGTTTGTTGATACACTTTCTGCTTTCAAGACGTGAAGACTTTGAAGATCCTCCGACATAGAAGACATGAAAGATGAACCTCACGAGTAGCGTCCAAGGGGGAGTTTGTTGATACATGTTTGTGGACGCGACTCGACTCGGTTCGACTTGGCTCGGTTCGACTCGGTTAGGTTCGGCTCAAGCCCGACGTCACGACATTCCTCCGTCGTGCGCCCCAGAGTTCGACACGTGAAGTACAGGGAGCCGAGAACGTTTCCCGCTTGACACATCATCATGACATCATCATGATGATGTCATAACTTTGACTATCACAAGTTGGACTAGCTTTGCAATCTGAACTTATGGATTCATGGACGTGCATGTGGTTTTCTTTGGGCCAATCAGAAACAAGCAACATGGGCTAAGCAGCTTTGGCGAAACTCACCTTTGGGCCCAAGCCCAGTTTGGCGAAACAGATGTATCTTGGCGAAACAAGACTGTTTCGTCAAACTTGATTGAGTTTCGTCAATGACTATGTGTTTCCTCAAGCTCCTGATTCGCCAAGCTGTGATTCGTCAAGTGAGAGTCTGATTCGTAGTGTCTGTGCTATAAATAGTCTGTCTGTGGATAAGAAATGTAACAGAACACATAGAGAGAACACAGAGAGCATTCTGTTGAGAGCACACACACGAGTGTTTTAGAGGGTTTGCAAAACACATTTGTAAACATAGCTTTGTAACCGAACCTTTCATTCGTATTAATACAAGTGGTGTTAATCGGTGAAGATTGTGTGTTGTGTTTGTGCGTGTTCTATCTCGGTTTGCCTTTCCGGTTGGATTCCGCACAACCGGGTTGGTTAGTATACAAGGATTAGGCGACTAGATCCTCCTAGCCGGACCTACAACGTTTTCTGAAACGTTCGATGAAAAAAGAAAGTATTTTAAAAAATTACAAGAGTCTTCGAGAAAGGATATCGAGAGGTGTTTTGGGGTTCTACAACAACGATGGCATTTTCTCAGAAATCCTTGTCGCATGTGGCATAAGGATAGAATACGAATGACCATGTATGCTTGCATCATTTTGCATAATATGATCATTGAGGATGATGGAAGAGCGATATGCCAAAACTATATTCCCGAAGATTTAGTCGAAGGAACCCAAGCAACAATGGAAGAGAGACTCGCAAATGCTCAGCTATTGCGATCTAGAGAAATACATAACACGTTGAAGGCGGATTTGGTTGAGCATGCTTGGGCGATTCGCCCAATTCGATTCAACAGTGATCACGACGAAGATTCCGAGGAAGAAGAGGTTGAGGAATTCGAAGACAGGAACTTTGAAGACGTAGGTTTGGATGCTGGAGAAAACGAAGAGTAAGAAGGAGAGAACGAAAATGAAACCGAAGAATAAATTTATTTTTTAGGTGTAATTTTTTTTTCTTTAACTTTTTTTTAATTTTAATGTATTGTTTTTTATTTAATGGAATGTTTTTTAATTTTATAAAACTTATAAATTAATTAAAAAATGAAAATTAAATTAATTGAGTAATGATGACAAATGGGCTTTATGACTACGGCCTCAAATTGCATAACGCCCCATAAAGCCCCTTGCTGACGTGTCATGCCACATGTCGCATAACGCCCCCAAAAGGGCTTTATGACTACACATGGCCTTAAAAGAGCACCCAAATTTGAGTAATGACCTGACGATTAATAAATAACATATCCAATCGAGACACTTAATATACCAAAGAAAACACTCAAATTTACAATACAAAATAACAATACTAATTTCATTTTCAGATACGGCTCCACAAGAATTGGAAGGTAAGGTTTATTAATAGCATCAATCTCTATATTACCAGTCATTATAAATTGTCTTTTAAAAATAAAATAGCAAATTAGCAACATGAAGTTAAGTAATTTATGACCATAAGTCAAAATTTTGGAGATTGTAATGTAACGAACATGAGAGATATACACGTGTCTAATACTCATGATGTATTGACGTATTGTATATTACTTTTTGTTACTTGGTTATTTGTATATTATTTTACAAAGAGTAAATTACAAGTTTTGTCCTTTATGTTTACATCAAATTTTACGCGCTGTCCTTTAGTGCAAAATTTGACAGGCCCTTTCAAAATCTTGCACGTTTTGTCCTTTAACCCAAACCCAGTTAGATTTTTTGGTTAAATCTAGTCATGTGCAAAGCACATGAGGGTACTATTGTAATTTCACCATTTAAGGGACTATTGTGTAATTAATACTTAGATTGGGACTATTTTATAAAAATAGAAAAGATATTAAATTAAAAACCACTCTCTCTCTTCCTCCCTCACTCTCTCTCTCTCGCTCTCTTCTCTCTCCATCTGTGGTCCACAGACTGTGGAGGAAAAATATTAAAAACCACAGACTGTGGAGGAGATGCAGTACTCCGGTGGAAGGGTAGGGGTACTCCGGTGGAGATACAGTACTCAGCAGCGGGACTCCGGTGGAAGGGCAGGGGTAGTGGTGTCACAGGGGTGGTGGTATACGATGGCTTGCGGCAGAGAGGAACGAATCCGATGGATCGTCTTCCATCTTCTAAATCCCTTTCGAGTTTATCCTTCGCCTTCGGTTCAGTTCTCACTTCGTCAAATCTGTTCTGTCCCTTCCACTTTTCCCTTTCCAGTTTGAATTTAGGAATTAGGCATTTGGGCTTATGTATTGGGTATAATGATTTGAGTATTATTGAGTTTTATCTGGCTCAACTTAGCTAATTTGTAATAATGGTTATTAATTATTGAGGCTAAGAAGCAATACAGAAGCCTACATATAATCAAGAAAATTGGCGATGGAGATATCGGAACCGTTTATCTTGCTGAACTTATCGACTCGAATTGCTTTTTTGCTTTGAAAATTCTGGATAATGAGTTATTGGGCCTCAAGAAAAAAGCTACACGGGCTCAAACCGAAAGAGAGATTTTGCAATTGCTTGATCACCCGTTTCTTCCTACTTTATTTTCGCATTTTACGACAGATAAATACTCGTGTTTGGTTATTGAGTATTGTCCCGGTGGCGATTTACACGTGCTCCGACAAAAACAGTCGAACAAACGTTTCTCTGAACAAGCAAGCCAGGTAAGAACTTAAGGTTTTCTTTGTTTGGACTTTCGATTGTTTCGTTATATGATAATTTTCGTTTTGGGTTCTCAATGTAGGTTTTATGTTGCTGAAATCCTTCTTGCTTTAGAATACTTGCATACTAATTACACAATAGCCCCTTGAATGGTGAAATTACAATAGTACCCTCATGTGCCTTGCACATGACTAGATTTAACCAAAAAATTTAACTGGGTTTGGGCTAAAGGACAAAACGTGCAAGATTTTGAAAGGTAAAGGACACCGCCTGTCAAATTTCGCGCTAAAGGACAGCGCCTGAAATTTGATGTAAACATAAAGGACAAAACTTGTAATTTACTCTTTTACAAATGTTAATTGTTATTTGTTGGGTTGGTTAGGTGATTAATGAACGGTATTCGTATACTATTTTACAAATATTTATTTTCGGTTATAGTTGTTTTATTCGTATATGGGTCGGTTCCATTTTCACCAATAACCGTATCTGAAACCACCAATTTGTTTTAAAGGATTTTAAAGGCGATCGATTTTTGTTAATTCAGTTTGCATCAACCCCGCTGATTCCCAACCCGTCTACCCATACATCTTACTTCCTTTATTTACAATTTGCATCATATATTACCTATGCATAATATCATACTTTTCATTAAATAATAACGGAAAGGTAATGGGAGTTCAAAATATTAGCAGAAGTTGCTTGCTTTCTTTCAAATGATACTAAGAAATTATAAAATCAATAGCCAGCACAATTATTCTTTTGTATCATAAACCTAAAGTTATTTTCCAGTGCGTACATAGTAAAAATAAAAGTGGCAAATAAACTATAAAAATACAGCATAACTTACCTGATAATTACGTCCGTGTTGGTGCTGCGCAACTGGGAAAGAGTGGCTCCTTCTCTAAGTACCTCAAAATAATGGCAAATGAAGAATAAATGCATTTGTTAATCCAATTTTATACTTTATTTCAGCAAATTGCACAAAGGCGGGTGGGGTGTATTTGAAATTGCTTGAATTATATTGATTATAAGACCAAAATCAGCTCAGCTAAACTCTTTTGGAATTGTTAATCTCATTATTTTTTTAATGAAAAAAGCTAAAAAACACCCAAACCAACTAAAAAAGCACTAATTTTCAAGGAAAATTACCTGTTTATTTTTTACATCGACTTGCTTTAAACCAATCTTTCATCATTTTTCTCCTCTGTCTTTCAATCTATTTCAACCTCCGCCTCCTTCCAGCAGTACTCTGCTCCCGTCTTCGCTGTACAGGCATTGATTGGATGGCTGAAAAGCTCAAAGACGCAATCAGGATTGTCTAATACAGTGGGTTTCTTTCTCTTCAATGGTCATTAAAAACTATATCTCCTCCTACTTGTTGATTTGAGGCAGGTCAGGAAGAAACCAATGATGCAGATGCAAGTGGCGGTGTTTAAAAGGAACAGTCATAGAACTCCAACCAACTAAAACCTAATTAAGCATTCCCCTTTATAAAGCCTTACTGAGCAAATAAAATATTACCCATTTGCACTAAAAGCACCGCTAATTAAGAGGTCTAGAAAAGCAAATGTACATGTTTGTCCGCTCTTTGAGTTCTGACACCATCTCCAGAGCTCGAATCTTCATCTCTTCAACCTGTTTAGCACATAAAAGAAAATAGATGAGTTTATACCTCGTCACATCTAGGAGCAACAAATGGAATCCGTCTTTCAGTCACATATCGAGCTTACCCATCTAATCCGTTACCCAAACTGAACCATGTAGCCACATATTGTAGCTTCATAATCAGCCTAAGCACCAGCAATGTTGACCCACTTGTGAGAAAAACAAACCATTTTGAATAAACGCATTACAATTTTTTTACTCCAAAACAAATTTTAAATAGCTAACCATAATTACCAGGGTCAATTTTATTTTCCTTTAAGCAAAACCTCTATAATTCAGCAGCTAACGTCAAACAAAGTGCACATCAAATTACTATGAATGTACGGAATCGATATTCATTACTGGAAATATAAAACAACAAAAACGGATCAAATCAACTGAACATGTAATTATCCTTAATTAAACATAAAAATATAAAAAAATAATACCAAAGTTTAAACAAAGTATACCCCAAAGTTGAAATGAAGCATAACCCAATAACATCAAAAGCACCTAAACAATAAAAAAGATCATCAAATACAAACATCCGAGTGTAATCTAATGTTGGGAATGTCTAAAAAACAATGCGTACACACCTGAATCTAGTGAACTGGCATCTACGATGGGATGACGTTTCTTTACCTCATTCTTTTAGAGACCAAGCTCTTTGCTAAACCTAGATTCAAAATGCTTCGAAAAAAACTTATCTAAAATGATCGTTATTCACGAAACACGTAAGGAAACAGGAGAACATGACCATAATGAAAAGCTAATCAACAGTGGTCACCTGTTGCCATTCTCCATCAATATTTCCGTTCCATAAAGTCACATTATTATTGCCAGCAGCAACCACCAAGTCATACAACACCTTATGATTTGTGCTAAACAAACTATAAAAATTAACCAAATTAGACTCTCTAAACTAGACACTACAAAGCTTTAATTCTAGACTCGACCTAAAACCACACAATCGGCAAGTGTACCGATCAATGTAGTATAACCCTAGGAAGTCCGGATATCGAACCACAGGACTCTATGTATCACGCAAATTAGACTCTAACAGACACTGACAGACACGACTTAACTTGTTTAATTGTTTGGGGGGGGGGGTTACGGAAAATCTAGGAAATCTAAATTAAACTACTAACTTAAACTAGAATTGAACTAATACGAAATAAGACTGAGGACTTTCCTTATAGAAAACGAGACCACCTAGACAAGACTCCTGGATCGTTTTTAAGAGATTACCAATTAAATTAACTGCATGAATTATGGAACCGGGATCATATGATACTAAACCTATTAAGAACCAACTAAGCCCCTCGACCCTTCTCAAGGAGAAACCTGTGGAATTACCTAGGCCGTTAATCCTATCGGTTATTAGACTTCTTCCCAGTTGTCTAATTATTGTGTAAGTACCCTAATGTTGACCTACTCTTTCCCAATCATAGATCTAGGGTAGTTTGGAGTAATTAATTTGACTTGATAGACTAATAAAACCGACAGGTAAACCAAGACATGACCTTTTCCAAGGACTATCTAAAGCAATTCGCCGGGTAAGACCTACCAATAGTCCTTCACTTCCCAGATATTAGGACTAGTAGAACACTAAGACTTAGCAAATTATTACCATTTACTTCTAGAGATTACCGGCCGATTCTCCCTAAAGAGCTAAGGTTTTCTTACGTGATATAGACACTCACCGAAATCCTAAACCCTAATATGACTCTATGTTGTGATATAGACCGTCACTAAGAATCATATGAAGCAAATAATGACAATAAACCGAATCAAAGCACTCATGTACATCAAATCATTAAACCAAACCGTTTACTAAACACAATTAATCCATAAAAATCATGCAATTAATAAAACCGGTAAAATCTTTACATCAATCCATTCATCAAGTCTAGGTGGCTTAAATGTTTGGCCAAGCATACTAAAACGTGAAAACAAAACAAAGATGTCTAACAACAAATTCATCATAACAAGTTTCAAAGAAAGAAATCGACAAAACAAGGGATTAGAAAACCCGATAGATCCTTCGATTCTTCGCCCTTGACTCGTACCGATGATTCCAAAGCCTTGAGATCTCCGATTGTGTGCCAAGAATGCTCCAAGTCGCCCCAAAGAAGTCTGAATTCGTAATTAGGGTTTCAATTGAGTTTTCTTCCGAATTAATCTTCAAACCCTAGCTGGAAATCAATAATTCTCGAACTTACACCCCTCGCGCGACGCCAAGGAGGTCTCGCGTCACGCGGCGCCTCCAAATCCTGATTTTCTTATTTTTTTTATTTAATTTCGATTTCCAGCTTCTCCGACGCGCGTACGAATCCCGGTTTTCTTCTAAACTGCTCGTTTTTACTCGTTTTTCATCACTTTAAGCTACGGGACCTGAAATCAAAGCTTAATTTCAGCAGTATCACAATTCTAACCTAAAACAGACTCAAAACGACTGAAAACTGACCAAAATATACACTATAAACATATGTACTTTACAGTACATCACCTTACCATTCCAATTGTCACCTTCTTTTCCAAATTGCGAACCAACTGAGACCTAAAACCCTAGCAATCGGAACTAAAACAAAGAATAAATACGAAGATTTATTAGAACAAGAAGCTTTTAAAATTCATCCAAACACCGTCTCATCTCCTTGAAGCTTTTAAAATTCATACAAACACGGTCTCATACTGCCTTTTTTACAAGCCAAACAGAAATTTATTCATAATCAAAACACAAGGTCCTCTTTAACCAAAACCTAATCAAGGAACCCCATAATACATCAAAACAATACAACCACCAAAAAAAGTCAACAACAAACAAATTACAAATGAAAATTTATAACACCAAAATTTATCTGGTCACCAAAGGCTAACCCTTGCATCTTGAATCTCTTGGTAACCCACCAGTTAGTCGTCTCCTTGGCATCTTCAACCACCTTAAACGTTAAAGTGTTTGTGCCCGTAAATAATGCTGTGAAGAAAACTGGACAAATGGGTCAAACGGGTTGAAGTTATTTAAAGTGATGATGCTATTAAGATTTTAATACTTACCTGCAGCATTTTTAAGGGTAAAAATCATTACTTTCATGTCCAGTTTTGGTGCTATTAAGGTGAATAAATGAATATTAACAATTAAAAAGACCTGATACAAAATATACACTATAATGTTACAGAAACAATGAAATCAAAGAAAAGATTACCTATATTTTAACCAGGAGAAGCATGATCATCCAACGACGCTTCATCAACGAACATTCGAACAAAATTTAACAAAAAGCTAATCTTTTTAGGGTTCCTCATATATGAATCTAGCACAATTCCAGAATGACTTATCTGCAAATCTTAACAGAAATAGAGTTGAGAAAACGTTGGTGATAAGAAATTAGGGCCTAAATTGTTGGAAATATGCATAAGCTTGTACACAAATTGCATCAGTTTCAAGAGATGGGTTTAGGGATTCAGGGCTCACCTAGGGTTCATCAATTTCAGGAGTCATTCTCATAATGGTGAAATAACTGTAACAAACTATACCAGATTCTGAATTAGTCTTTGAAACGCTTCAATTTGTCCTGCTACACCTGCGACTCCATTAACAACTTCATCCTTTGAAGCTCCAAATCCTTGGTAAACCACATCCTCTGCTTTTAAACTCCACCATCCGCCATTGTTTGGCCTTTTAACCCTAGCAGACACCTTTAAAATCTCTCAATCGCCATTGTCGGTTAATGCTACGGATCGTCGCCCGCCTCATCAAGTTCCCCTTTTCATAAGGGTTTCTGTTCGGATTCCTAAAGATTAATACGTTTAGGGAATTGACTGCCCATCAGACAGAGAGAAGATGAATGAATTGTCTAAATTACCCCCGCCAGCGTCTTAAATTATGTGCACTTGACCACTTTACCCCTCCCAAATGCCTTTTACTCTTTTGTACATGTTGTTTCGAAACTTGTACGTATGGTAAAATTACCATCTTGTACATCACTTCTCCTTTTTATAATAGTATAGATTATTATACATATTACACATATTAATTTGAATTCTTTATGAATAGTACTTCAAATTTGAATTTGAATATAATTTCATCGTAAATTACTATAAGCCTTCTTGATTATATATTGTACATATTAATTTGAAGTCTTTATGATAAACATTTCAAATTTGAATTTAATTTAATTATAAACCACTATTGGATCGCTTAGATCAAACATTATTTAAAAAAAAATTAACCTTCCAAATGAAAAAAGTTAACTGAGATTCACCATTAATACAATATTTATGAGATAATTAACGTAAGATGCTTTCTAAATATTTAGTTGTTCATTAAAAACAAACTCATATTTTTATGTTTTTGGTTTTGATAATACTTATATAACTTCTTCTACGAAGATATATCCGATATTTATATCAATACCATAATGAATCCAATCAATATCATCTTAACAACATCAGTACTAGTACCGGTACTGGTGTTCGTTTTTATGGTTCCAGCTGATGTAAAAAGTGTGTTGATTGTTATACCGAGTGCATGTATCGTATCAATACAGTAATGAGTTGAACCGATATCAATTGAATGCCAGTGGTAACATACCGCCGCAATGCGGCGAGCATATACCCTAGCTTTATATTATTAACAACAAATTATTAATCATAATTCATAAGGGAAAATACCCTAAAACTCTTATACTTTCTCATTTTTCCTTCAAAAGTCCATAAAAAATTTTGCATTTAAAAAAAACCAACATACTTTATGTGTTGTCTCACAAAAGTCTCTTCATATGTTACATTTGAACAAAATTATGACAAAACTTTTTTTTTAATTGCTACATGAAGTTATGTTTCAACCTAAGATGTAACACCCCAAATTCCATGAGATTTTAATTTAAGCTAACTATAAATAAGCAAGAATAGTTTTGGTTACATTAATATAAATAGTAATCTTGAAGGGCCAAACATGTAAAGTGGTAAAAACTTAAAACATTAAAAGAAAACAAAAAATTAAAACACACACGCATGTGTGTGTGTTGTGCGATCGAGCAGAGGCAGGAGGAAAGGGGTGAAACCCTAGTTTCACCAAGTTCATCAAATTCAGTAGAAGTCTCAAGGAAAATCGGATGCATGAACCCCAAATTGCAAACATCTAACCTTGTTCAGTAAAGTGGTAAGTCGAATTCTTTGATTTGGTGATCATGAAATTATGAGAACATGTGTGTGATTTGAAGTTATGAATGCAAGATAAGACAAGAATCATGTATGATTTTAGCATTTTGATTGAAATATAGGAAAAACCCATTTGGGTAAGAAGTTAGCATGAGTAGAATGATCAAGTAGGATTAGGTATGTGAAGTTTTGATATATGATCTTGATTATAATACAAGAATGATAAGTAAATTGGTGTAGAATAAAAGAATCATGTAAACTTAAATGATTATTGAAAATAATCATGTTCAATTAGTAGAATGTCATGTTTTATATGCTTGTACAATATTCTTTAAATGCGAAACCCGCCAAGTGTTCGATGAAATGCTCAAGAGAACAAGTTTGTGGGTTACTAGTAAGAATGATGTCGGGTTCAAGGTTAGGGTTAAAATAGCTAATTTTTAAGGATGTTGTTAATCGTGAATTATGAGTTGACTAGTACGGAAGGAATTGTTTGTGTTGTGTGCATATATGATCTTGTGGTTGTATATGTGTTACTATGTGAGTAGGGAATGAAAAGATATGATTCTAGTTCATACTTTGTGTTGTTGGAAATTGAACATGTATATATGTTAGATTCGCCATATAGAAGGTGTCTTATGCTTGAATTTGAATGTATTGAAGATTTGAGGAGAAACCCACTTGTTCAAGTAGCGTGGTAATCTTGTAGTTGTATAAGTTAAGTAATTTTGATGAATGAATGATTATGTACTAATGTATCGTTAGCTAATCATGTTGTAGGATGTATGAATCATGTGAAATTGGTTGAATGATTGAGTTTTTGTAGTTTACTAATGGGTTATGCATAAAACTCATGTACATGATGCTTAAAATGTTGTATGCCCATCAAGTGTTTGACAAAATGCCTCAATGATAAGCCATGTAGTTTTGAATAGATTGGGAAGTGATATGATGCATAAGGATAACATAATATACATAAATTATGAAACATGGTATGAAGTAGGAATGATGCGTGAATGTAATTGTTATGTAAATAAACGGCGCAATCTAAAATGAGATTGGATTATATATAGGATTAAGGTTAAAAGGTAAATTTTGTATGCAAGAACTTATGTGTTATGTACTAGCTAATTTACGTGTCATGTACGCTAGTAATGAAGTATGATGATACATATCCTATATGTGCACTAATAAACTAATGAAAGTCAAATATTGTATGCTTGATAGCCGAACGAATGAATGTATGTAAGCTAACCGTGTTACGAATGTGATGACATGTACGGATAGGAGTCATGTCAACAAGAGCACAAACGAGGAAGTGCCACGGGTCGAAGGTAAACATGGAAGCTATGTGCAAATTCGGACGCACGAGGTAAGTAAACTCCCGGACTCCCTCTCTAGTAGTAAAAGAGATTAATTGTATGATAATTGTTAGAAGTTATGTTGAAATGCGTTATTGATGATGATATCAAGTAAGTAGTATTAAGTAAGTGATTTCCGAATCACTTCTTACTTTATTTAAGCAAAGTTATGTGCTAGTTACTTAAGCATGATAATCGAAGCCTATTAAGATTTGGTTATTTAGAAGCAAAGGTTTTCGCTATGTAGATCAACGGGTCAAAATAAGGAAGTTTTACTAATGAAGTTCAATTACGTATAATTGATTGAAATGAATGAGATTAACGCATACCGGGAAGCGGGTTCAAAACCCCATGTATGGAACTCCGGATAGTGTAAACCCTTTTATAGTTATAATGTTCATGTGAGTTTTGAGTATAAACAAGTGAGTTGTTTGGTAAAAACATGAACGGGTCAAATAATTAGTAAATGAATATTAAGTCGAAAGCATATAAGTTAAGAATTTCCTTAATCCGTGTGTTGGATTTCAGGTTCACCTGATAGAATGTTAATTTACAATCATGTAGGAAGAAACGTGACGCAAAACGGATGAAAAATGAGAGAGTTATGTCCGTTTCGGTAAGAATTAATGGCTAGGAAAAGTGCAGAGCTAACACGGCCGAGTGGTGAGCTGACACGGCCGGGTGAAGGTTCTGTCAAAAATATTATTTATGTGATTTATGCAGCGTAGGCTTCAGTATATTATCCGTGGACTACGGTGGGCCTCCCAAACATGATTTCGAGTGTTCCCTTGACGATTATAAGTTGTAAACCCAAGTCTAAGCCTCATGTAATTTATATAAGAGTATGATAGATGTATGTAATGAAGTTGGACATGTATTACATGTAAATGGTATACAAGAATGCATACGGAACACGTATGTATGAATACATGATTGTAGGTATGATTGAATGTATATTAGGTATGTAGATGTGTATGATTGTAAATATGTATGTGTGCAAGTATGTGCGAATGCATGATTTGGATGCATTTGAGAATTAACGTTACTAACAATGCCCTTGAGTTTGGGATGTAATGCAGGAATGAGAATGTCGGATTCTTATGAAGTTGAAGCCGAACTCGGAACAAGAGACTTAGAGAGAATAGTCGAATGAATCGAAGCTATATTGTCGAATATTATACGAAAGTTAACTGTGTGAGAATAGTGTTGTATGAGGTTGTCAATGACTAATGATTAAGTTGTATGTGATGTTCACAGGTACCATACGGATTTCTTCTTCTACTAACGAAGATGAGCGGACGAAGATCGAGTCAAGAGCAAGGATTGTACGGGAAGGATCAGTCACATAGTTTAACAAATGTAGGTCCGAAGTATTAATATAATGGAACGTGGTAAATACTTTTTAATGAGTGTATGACATTTGGTATTCGAACTTTCCTGTAAGTACTATGTCTATTAAAGAACGAAATTTTGGGTTCATATTTTCCGTTGTGTTGTATTTTTAAGTTATTACAAGTTAGTCTTACAGGGAATTGTTCATAATACGCACGGGTCATGCCCGATTTTTGTTAAATTATAGTATGATAATATCACATTTAGGAAGGTGAAACCTTGGGCGTTTCATAAGATATGTTTGAAAATTCATAGGTCATTGCTAAAAATCCGAAAACAATTAAAAAACGAAAAGTGAACAAAGAAACGATTAAAACCGAACCGAATAAAATGAATTCGGTTTATATGTAGCCCAATAAAACGAGTAATCAAAGTAAACCACACTTTATATTTAGTCGAATGAATCCAATTATATGAATTCGTTGTATTCGGTTGAAACCGAAAACCAAACCCAATTCAAATGCGGTTTGTAATATAGTTTTAAAGTACTTAAATTCCGTTTACTCTGGTTCGATTTTGGCTTAACCCAAAAAGTTTCAGACTGAATAAAAGGAACCAAATAATCGAAAAGAACCGGACCTGTCTAACAGTTTCAAGCTGTTTAAATTATTATTATAACTTTGTTTAAATTTAACATGTGAAGAGACTTTAATATCCAAAGAATTATTAAGAGGATTTTGTGATACGAAAAAGAAAGTATGTTGGTTTTTCGTATTCGAAAAATGAGAAAACATGTCTATTTTTTTATGATAACATTTGAATGTTTCAAAGTAAAAACAACCTTTTGAAGAGACTATTTCTCATGGGCCTAAACCACAAACACGGCCCATAAATCATATTCCCCGGTCCACACTCCACTCCACACCACCACCCCCAACCAACACCCACACACCCTCTCTTCATCACCGAACCCTAGCTAACCACCAACCGATCACCATGGCTTCCGACGACGAACACCACACCACCACCGCCTACGAACAAGATCTCGACGACGAAGAACAATCTGACGACGAAATCGACGAACAACAACAACAACAACAACACCACCAAAACATCGACGAAGAAGACGACGTCGTTTCAATCGACGACGACGAAGAAGAAGAAGACGACGCCGTTTCCGACGATTCCACCTCCTCCGCCGCCGGCGAGGTCACGATCGCCGTCGCCGGCAGTCTTCCTACCGTAACCACACCGATCGCCGCCACTCCTACCACCGCAACCACCACAACCGCCTCAATCGTACGGTCAGATGCAATTATAGAACCGAAAAAACCGTTAGATGATTCCAGACGGTTATTTCAACGGTTATGGACCGATGAGGATGAAATTGAGCTGTTACAGGGGTTTTTGGAGTATACGACGCAGCGAGGGGCAAATTCGTCACATCATCATGATACGACGGCATTTTATGACCAGATTAGAGGTAAATTGCAGTTAGAATTTAATAAGAATCAGTTAGTTGAGAAGCTTAGGAGGTTGAAGAAGAAGTATAGGAATGTTTTAGCTAAAACTAGTGGTGGTAAAGAGTATGTGTTTAAAAGTCCTCATGATCAGGCTACTTTTGATCTGTGTTGTAAGATTTGGAATGAACCAGTAGCCGTTTCAGCCGTTTCGGTCCCCGTTATGGCTGATGGTGGTGGATTTGATGATGATGAGGCTCAAAACCCTAACCCTAACCATAGCACTGGTTATAATTTGAGTGAGCATAATGGGAATGGAATTGGTGATCCGAATAGCTCGGAGAAGAAAGCGCCTAGGCCGCGAAAGCGATCACGATTGTCTGCGATTAAGATTGAAGAGAATTATACTCAGCAGCAGCAGTATGGGCAGGGAATGGGAGCCGGAGCCGGAGCGGGGGCTGGGGCGTCGAATTCGAATGCGGCAGTTTCGAATTTGGTTGAAGAGACTGTGAAGAGTTGTTTGTTGCCATTGTTTAAGGAATTGGTTAATAATTCGCCAAATGGGGGGTTAGGGTTAGGGTTAGGGTTAGGAGGAATGGGTGGGAATACTTTTGGCAGCTCGATGAATTTCCCGATTGGGGATATGAGTGATGAGAAATGGAGGAAGCAACACATATTGGAATTGGAGGTTTATTCAAAGAGGTTAGGATTGATGCAGGACCAAATAAAGTCTAAGTTGGAGGAGCTTAGATCAATGGGGAGTATATGAAATTCTGAACATATGGATGCTATCAGTGAGTGCTTTCTAGAGGTCATATATTTATTTTTCCGCTTTTAAGTTTATTAGTTTAATGGTCATATAAATTGAAGCATGCTGAGGTTGGCTATTCTGATATGTTTAGTGACTATCTTCTCTGCTTATAAGATTTCTTGTTAAATAATGTTAGTTTAAATGTTTAGCCTTTTCTTTTTTAACTGTTTTATGGAATCAATGAAAACAGCAAAGTTAAAGAGATTGAACAGAGTTAACATGAGAAATGTGCATCAATCTTCTTCTATGTGCCTTCGCCTTTGTTTAAACTCTCATGCATTGTATAAATATTTTGTGCCTTTGTTTGAACTTTTATTACAATACATGTGTGTGTGTGTGTGTGTGTGTGTTATCTTCTAGTCAGAGTGGTAGGTAAAGGGCATGTTTGGCTAAGCTTTTTGAAACAACTTATTGGCTTTTTGGAAAGTCAAAGCTCCAAAATGATGTTTGGCAATGAGGGTGTATGTGAGGGGAAAAGTCAGTATGGAGTGACTTATTGGCTTTTTCCCCTCAGATACACCCTCGTTGCCAAACATCATTTTGGAGCTTTGACTTTTCAAAAAGCCAAGAAGTGAATAAATTGTTTCAAAAAGCTTAGCCAAACACCATAAAGTTAAAGAATTTATGTTCTTGTCACTTTTCCAAAATATCTAAAAATATTGTAACTTGACATTGCCTCATCAGTAACGTAATGAAATGAAATTCATCAAATTATTCTCTAAAATGTAAACATGTTTAGACTTTCGTACACTATTTCTGACTACATACTGTTTCCCTCATAAAGCCATACCTCAGTTATTCCATGAAATTGAAATCCAAAACTTGCCAAAAGTGGGAAAACAAAGAATCTAGAAAAGATTTCTCCTTTTTGCCCATTTTTGCTTTTTTACAACATAAGATCAACCATCATATCATCTTTCCACTCATAAATGGAGTGAAAGATCAAGCTTTTGAGTATCTTTACTCTCACTCATCACAACCATATTTCTTGGTGAATTCAAGAACTTTTGATGCTCATCTTCTTGATCAAACTGATGATAAGTATTCTGATGGAAGTAGTTGTCTCTGTAGAACATAACATTATCGAATCGAGTCGTATCCGATCCAAACTGTTGACCTTGAAACTGACAGAAGTTATAAAGAGATGGATTAAGATACCCAATATGATTTGTTGGAGCAAACAGCAATGGAGGTTGAGGAATCAAAGAAGTAAAATTATTGCATCGAATATTATTCGCCGCTCTTTTAGCTTTTCTTGTTGCTGTTCTTTCTTTCTTGTGAGCATTTTGATGTCCCCCCAAAGCTTGAGAGCTGTAGAACTTTCTAGAACAAAATTGACATGGGAACGACTTCATCGTTTTCTGTTCATCATTGACAACAACATTTCCACCTTCCATTTGTTTTGGCCTGAAAAAATAAGAATTCACTATTTTAAGCAAAACTCATAAAAGAGATTAAATTAAATCAAAGATAGTAAAAAGTGAGACCTTTGAAGATAATAAAGTGTGATCAGCAGGGAAAATGAAACAAAAAGATACAGTTTTTTTCAGAGTTAAAGATGGGTAGAAGATGAACAAGAGTGAGTTCAGAAACTAGTTATTGTGATTGGAAAATGTGAAGGTGAGTAGTTAATATATATACATGCATGTACATACATATATATTTATATATATCTAGAAGGAGATGGAGCACAGAGAGGGGTGTTCTGTATGGGCTTGGGAACAGAAGAGATAAGAGAGGGATAGGTGAATAAGTGTACACCGATACGTTTCTGCATGCAACTGCGAAGATATCTCTCTCTCTATATATATAATATTATACATATACACACAGTGAGAGAGAGAGAGAGGGGTAAAGAAGGGAATTGGGAAGTGGAATCTAACGTCTTCGTTCTTTATTCACTTAAAGTTTCTGACAGTTTATGGGTTTACATGGGCACTTGGCTCTCTTTTGCAGTATATAAGTTGTGTTTGTCAAAATAAATAAAATTAAATTTATAAAGTTATATATTTTATAGATGTCTTCTTAGCCAGGTTTTCAAACCTGGACGGAGTCCGGTTTAGTTCAGGAACAATGGACTGCCATAGTGCCATACTGCCATGTGATGTGCCACCAGGGGTGGATCTACCTTGTTAGAAGGGGTAACCTTCGTTGCCCCTTGACACTCCGGCGGTAGTGTAACTTTTTTCGATCTCGTTACCTTTTTTTTTTAAAACGTTGCCCCTATAATGATTTTTTAGATCCGTCACTGTGTACCACACAGGTTCTTTTTAGTTTCACGTTAGACTGTGTGTTGTAGGGGGCTCCAAACGTAAAGAAGGTGGAGCCACGTAGATGTCGTATAGCGTTCCCTGTTGTGGTTACCACGCCGCTAGCACCCTCCTCACCTCCACTTGTTTCGATCACCTTCTTTGTATAACATACGTTCAATGACTGATTGATTTTTATATTAAAATTGGAGTTAATTACTGTTTTCGTCCCTGTGGTTTGTCAAAAATCACTATTTCAGTCCATTAGTTTAAAAATTGCGATTTCAGTCCCTGTAGTTTCACTTTCGTAACCATTTCAGTCCACCCCGTAACCATTTCAGTCCCTGTACTTAACAGAATAATGGATTGAAATGGTTACGAAAGTGAAACCACATGGACTGAAATGGTTACAAAAGTGAAACAGCAGGTACTGAAATCGCAATTTTTAAACTAATGGACTGAAATAGTGATTTTTGACAAACCACAGGGACGAAAACTTAAAATTGAATGGTTAAAAGTTACCTTGTCTATGATATTATTTTTTTATAATAATTAAAAAACCTTAATCTTGGCTTAAAGTTTTGATTAAAAGATTTGCTTTGGTTGTTGTGGAATGAAAGAGGCTACAATCCTACTTTGTGAAGCTAAAGCTTAAATAAACACCAGCAATTCATTAATTGAGATTTCAGTTTCATCTTTTTGGGGATTTTTTATTTTCAAACATAACTTTGAGTTGCTCAACCATTTCTCATAGTGTCATTACAACTATCATCAATAAGAAAATTATTACATTTTAGCATTCAAACTGTTAAGGTGTATCGTAAAAGTTTCCCTCCTTAAGTGGGTTAGTGAGTGTTCTAGTCCCATGGTAAATATTAGTATAGATTTACAAAGTGCGTAATTTTTTCTTAAAAAAATATTAAATCACATAAAGAACAAATAAGAGTCCAGTTCGTTCGAGAAACCGAATCATTTCTCACGGAGCGATATGAAAATTGTTTTGAGTTTATTTATCTGTTTGTAAATGCCCCAGACACCCTTTATAATATCTACGCCGTATAATACATCCTTTGGTTGGGTTGCAAATTGTTTTGAGTGGATGAGAAGGATATTTATTTAAAGTATGTGCTTTAGATTATGAGTTGGAAACTGCAAAAATGACAGGCTTCCTCACCGCTATTGTCTTGCAACTACTGGTTCTCAACTTCTATTGGCTGCCTGCTCTCTTCTGCCGCCCCTTCATTGCAACTGTTTTCTGTCTTGCTTTTAATCTCTTATTACTTTTTTTCTTTTTTTTATTAAATAATCAAATATATAAAAAGAGAATCAGGGATGTGTTTTTTTGTTAATCAAAGTTACGGGAGCTACTAGGGATCGGATCGCTAAAAAGCTCAAACGAGCCGAGCTGTGCCTTAACGAGTCTTAGCTTGAACCTGAAATATGACTTGTTTAGTTATTGAGCCCGAGCCTGAGCTTTACAGACAAAGCTCGTTTAGGCTCGTGAGTCTAAACGAGCCCAAACAATTTTTATATTATTTTTTATATATAGTATACCTACTATTTAACTTTGGTGAGCCGAGCTTTGGCTCGTTTAAATTTGTTTTCAGATTACCTCTAGCCGAGCCAAACTCGAGCTCTTGTGTTTTACTTTCGAGCCGAGCTCGATCTCGAAACAGTAGGTTAGAACTGAGCCAAGCTTGAGCTTCATAAAAGCATGACGAGCCGAGCTCACTCCTAGTAGGGCTCGGGCTCAACTCGTTTACACCTCTAATCAAAGTTACATGAGGTTGAATGTAACTTAGGGTAATACCACCTGTGTTTAAAAAAGCGCGCTTGAAGCGAGCTTGAAGCGATGAAGCGCTGGAAAAAACGCTTTTTTGGCTCTGAAGCGTTACATTACGTGAAGCGAGCTTTAAGCGGCGAAGCGATGAAGTTGTGAAGCGACGCTCCAGCCAATCAGATCACCATTTGGGCCATTTTTTAAGCCCAACAGTCTTTACAAGGTACATATCGACCTTATATCGACGATATAGCGACTTCCTATGTGAAATCCGGTGACAAATTCCGGCGACGGAGTTGCTTTCAGCCGGAAACAAGGAAGAAGGGGGAAGAAGAAGAAGAGAGATGCGGCTGCGTATCTTTTAGGCTGTTAGGGTTTTTATAAGTTAAGGTTTTTAAACATTTAACCTCTCTATCTTTCATTAGTTTACATTCAGTCCCTGAAACTTCTAACTTTTTACTTAAAAAGTGTAAAGATAGTTTGTCTATTTAAACATTTAACCCCCTCTATCTTCAGTAGTTTACATTTGGTCCTTAAACTTTTTAATTTATGCATAAAAGTACAAAATTAACATTATAAAATACATATATTTAATATGGATAGCTATCTTTTATACATATATATAAAATTAACATTATATATAATTATATATAATATGGAGCGCTTCGTATACGTGAAGCTCTCGCTTCGAGCTTCTTGAAGCTTTGCTTAAAGCTTTTGGAACCAAAACGCTTCAGAGCGCTTCGCGCTTTTTTAAACCAAGAATACCACGTAAAATATAAAGAACTACGTTAGGTATAAATAGATGAGTGAATTCCATGTTATCCCTTTTCAAGACTACATGGAGTGCCACATGGAGAGGGAAGGGCAAAGCCCCTCCACGCAATCTACACCACCCAACCGCCATTAGCTAAGGGCGTTGCCCCTTTCCATTGCCCATTGCCTTTCACTACCCCTTTCCCTTTTTGATGTAGAAGACAAAACTCACATGGTCTACGTGACGTCTATGTGACAGAATGGGAGCTTTGCCTTTGCCCTTGTACTCGTGACACCGTATAGTCTAAACCTTCTTAATTTTATATATACCAAACGAATTTAAAAATATTAAATATAAATATTTCTGTTCACAATACTTATTTAGAGAGTGGTTAACATACATTAGGCGTAATCGTACATTAAGTACGGGACAATCCTGACCGTCATATCAGGGATTAAAAGCGTGATTAATTGGATGCGTGATTATTTAATACATGCGTGATTATTTTCAGTAGCTTATATCCATGCGTGATAATCTGATACATGAGTTCCATGCGTGATAAATCAGTTCCATGCGTGATAAATCAGTCCCATGCGTGATAATCAGTTCCATGCGTGATAATCGCATATATCTGACGGTCAGAAATAGTCGCGTACGTGAAGTATGATAAGGGCTTTTGTACATTATACTTTCTCTACTTATTTAAAAGTAATATAAAATTATGTAGGTTTAGAATGGTGTATATAAAACTTCTCAAAAAAAAAAAAAAAAAAAAAGGTAACCGACTCGATGTTTTACAAAAAGGTACTCAAAAGGGATATCATATAATAATTGGAGACGTTTCGAGGTGTCGAATATCTAATTTTATGTAATGTTATAATCTATTTGGCTATCATAACGAGGTGGCTGGCTTAGTAGCTTAGTAACCATTTGAGTATGTAATTTGTGTAATGAGACTTTTGGGTGATGAATGAAGTTTTTTGTCGTTCAAAAAAAATTAACCACTCATATTCCAAAAAAATGTGTGTAAACCCATGAGTATCCATTTTAGAAGTATGAATCATAAACCGAAAATGTTCCCAAGAAACCTGTTTTGATCCCTGTGCATAATCAACCTAGTGTTTATTTAAATACAATGAAAATGATTCAAAATACATCTGGACTATACAAACAACACAACAAATTAGCGCACACAAATCCAACAACCAATGTTATTCCTATGACGTGAAAACGTATACAAATGCATACATACCTGCGACCATGTATCGAGAGACAAAGACACATCATTTAATCTGGATTTTGGAGTTGGGAACAGCCGAAACAACTCAATATTGAAAATGAACTTGGATGTTGGGGTGGTTGTGGAGATGATTGTTTGGGAGGTTTTGGATATGGTTTTTTGGTTTGTGGAAGCTTTGTGTCGGACACTTGTTGGGGAAGATGTTTTAAGAAGGCTTTAAGCGCACTTTCTACCCCGTCCTCATTCTCCACTGCCTATGCAAGTTCCACCGCTTGCCAGTTGCTCCTTCACCTGTAACATTTCAAGAATCGGCAAACTATGAAGAAAATGTCTTTGAATTGATTATGAAAGAAAACGATTTCAACCTATAACATGTTGACACTTCATCAAAGATGTTTTCCTTTTTCGAAAAGTTTAAGGGTATTTTTTTTATTCTCCATATTTTAGACTGAGTTGATATAAAGTAGCCCTACATTTATTATCCCTTTTTAGTTTTTACTCTACAATACAATGTTCCATTTATTATCAACTACATATGCTCTTTCTTATGAATAGGTATGAATAGGTCAAACTAGGTTATCTTTTTTCTAACGCGTCAAATGGGTCAAATGGCAAATTTAGCTAAAATGTGAATGGGGCAAATGGTAATCTAGCTAAAATGTAAATAGGGCAAATGGTTCAAACGTGTTGAAACTAACACTAGACTGTAGTTTCAATGCATACAAAGTCCTTAGATTATTATGGTAAAATTTAAGGTCAAAGAGCATAGAACACTAATCAGATATGTAAAATTTCTATCAGGGTTAACCAACATTTTTGTGCCACAAAGATAATGATCATTCATAAAAAAACGTACAATAACTTATATAACATAACAAAACTTATAACTTTTTATTACTAAAAAACATTATTTTAATACTGCGATAAAGTAACTTAAATAACATACAAAACCTAATACTAAACTCCTTTTAGCCATACGGTGACTATATTTTTGGTTCTCTCTTTTGTTTGCTATAGTAAGTGCACAAAAACCAACCGAGTTCCCACTCGTCGCAACGTACGTGTCTCATGCTAGTTACTATATAAAGGTTTTTTTTTTTCTCCATTATAATTTCACAAAAAAAATTAAGATACCTAACACAAGTTTTAATGTGTAATATACAATTTATTAAAGAATGAAAATGATTTATTCCTATTTAACCCCTATTAATTAATAGCTTTCAAATCTTTATTAATTTCACTCATTTATAGCATGTGTAAGGTACAATTTATATGAATTAAGTTTAATTTTATAACTTTAGATAAAACGGGGGTAGATACACCGTTGGGAACAACTAAGCAACAAAATAATATTCTTTCGGTTATGAAATTTTCAAAAAACATGTAATAGATGTCAAAAACGCTGCAGTATAAATGATGGGCGAATCTCGTGGATATGGGGCAGTGGGTCTTCTTTTACTCAATCAGAAACAACAAAGGTGTGGGAAGATTGTGTAAAGTTGCTGGAAAATGTAAAGTTAAATATGAAACCAGACACGTGGTTATGGAAAAATGATGTATAAACCCAAGAGTATCGATATGAACAATCCTAAAAGAATATGTATAAACCCAAGGGTATCGATATTAGAAGTATAAATCATCATCATTAAACCCCACCAATAGCAAAGCTAAGGTAGAGTCTGAGGAGGGTAAGATGTAGACAGTCTTACCTCTACCCCGTAGGAGTAGAGAGACTGCTTCCAATGAGACCCCGACTCGATAGTAGTTTTGTATCAAGCCTTAGACATGAGGCATATAATACTCGGCAATCAGGACAAAGGCCGATTTGTGCATGTACCCCTTGTCTTCGGCTATCAATGCCACAACATGATGCATAATTAGTCATCCGCCGCTTTTAACGTTATTTTCACGAAATCAGTAAAATAACGTTAAAATTAGTGCAATTTCACTTTTGCCCCCTGAGGGCCCACACATTGTCAACTACGACAAAGACCAATGTCGTCGGCAATAGTGCCTGCCGGCTATTGGGTCACATGGGCGGCAGGGGGAATAGTGTCAGGCAGCGCCTGACACTCCTCTATTGGCCCAACAAATTTACGATTTTATCCCGCTTTAAAATTACGCTTTTACCATCAGTTCAAAAAATATACCCCCACTAAAAAATAAATTTGCGTTTTTGCACCCAGCTAAATATTTCGATTTTGCCCCCGGTTCAAAATTACGATTTTGCCCCGTTTCAATTTACAGTTTTGCCATTAGCTTTTTTCCCTTAAAAATACGATTTTGCAATCAGTTCAAAATTATGTTCTTACCCCCATTTAAAAATAAATTAGCGCTTTTGCTCCGAGCTAAAAATTTCAATTTTCTCCTAGGTTCAAAATTACGATTTTGCCCCGTATAAATTTATACTTTTGCCATTAGTTTTTTTCTCACAGCCAAGTTACGATTTTGCTCTCAACTTATATTTACATTTTCTCCATCGTTTTTGTTTGTTTTCCTGGTGAAATTACAATTTTGCCTCCAGTGGAAAATTACAGTCATGCCGGCAGCTTCCTGGCACTCCCCCATAGGTCCATTTAATTTACGATTTTATCCCTAAATTAAAATTATGATTTCGCCCTCAGTTAAAAATTACGTTTTCCCCATCGTTTTAGTTTTTTTAGCAAAATTATAAAGGTTTTTTGTTTTAATTGGTTTACTCGATTTAATTTTTTTCCGTGTCAACGAGCTGCCTAACACTGGCTCATTAGTCCTGAAAAATTACAGTTTTGCCCTGAGCCCAAAATTACGGTCTTATCATCGTTTTTTTTTTTTTTCATAGCAAAATTATAGTAGTCTTTTTTTAATTGATTGAGAATTATTCGGCCATCGCCCCGCAACACGGGTGGGGCATCCACTAGTATAAGTATAAATCATAAACCAAAAATGTTCCAAGGAATCTGTTTCCATCCCTGTGCATAATCAGCCTAGTTATTATTTAAATACAATAAAAATGATTCAAAATACATATGGGCTATACAAATAACACAACAAATTAGCACACACAAATCCAACAATAAATGTTGTTCCTATGAATGCATACATACCAGCAAGCATGCATGGAGAGGCAAACACACAACATTTTATCTGTATTTTGGATTTAGGAACAGCCGAAACAACTCGATATTGAAAATGAACTCGAATGTTTGGGTGGTTGTGGAGATGATTGTTTGGGTGGTTTTGAAGATGGTTGTTTGGTTGGAGGTAGTTTTGAGGTTTTGGCTTTGGTTTGTGGAGGCTTTGCGTCGGGCATTTGTTGGGGAAGATGTTTTAAGAAGGCTTTAACCGCACCTTCTACCCCGTCCTCATTCTCCATTGCCTTAGCAAGTTCCACCGCTCGCTCCTTCACCTGTAACATTTCAAAAATCGGGATATGATGACAAAATGTCCTTAAATTGATTAAAAAGAAAACGATCTTAACCTATAACGTGTTGACACCTCATTATACGTGTTTTCCTTTTTGGAAAGTTTAAGGGTATTTTATTTTTATCATTCTAACATGTTTTTAGACCAAGTTGATATAAAGTAGCTCCCACATATATTATCCCTTTGTTACTCTACAATACAATGTTCCTTTTATTATCAACAAATTTACATTCTCTTTCTTATGAATAGGTCAAACTAGGTTATAATTTTTTAAAAGTGTCAAATGCGTCATATGGCAAATTTTGCTAAAATGTAAACACGTCAAATGGTTCGAACATGTTGAAAGTAGCACAAAACTGCAATGCATACAAATTCCTACATTGCGTTATTTAGAACATTAGATCATTATTGTAACTTGTAAGGGCGAAGAGCATAAAAAAGTAATCAACTTTGGTCAAACATAAAAAAGGGAATCATCGAACATTAAAAAAGAAAGAGTTAATTGCTCAGATGGTCCCTGTGGTTTCACGTTTAGTCCCCAACTTTTGGAAATAGCAGGTATGCTCCCTATGGTTTGTCATTTTGTTACTCGGATAGTCCCCTGAGTAAAGGGACTATCCGAGTAACAAAATGACAAACCATAGGGAGCATACCTGCTATTTCCAAACTAACTGACATCTACTCAGGGGACTATCCGAGTAACAAAATAACAAACCATAGGGAGCATACCTGCTATTTTCAAAAGGCAGGGACTAAACGTGAAAAAACATGAAACCACAGGACCATCCGGGCAATTAACTCAAAAAGAAAAAAAGAAAGTAATTTAAGGTATGGTCAACTTTGAAAGCTGGTAACTCGTAGCTGTAACAATAATATGAGGAGTTAGTTACCTTAGGATCTAGCATAAACTTAATGGCATCAACAAGCTTGTTAAGTGAAAACTGATCTACTGGTATCGGTGGCGGGCCTACACCTCTGCTGTGAACTCGATCTCCCCAAAAGGGTTGATCACCAAAGAATGGTACAATTGTGGTTGGACACTGCAGTACAGAAAGACAATCAGAAAAAAAGAAAAAAAAAAAAACTTGTTAACCACTTGTTTTCAAACGGCAGAACTTGTTAATGAATATTACCGCAGCCTTAAGACCAGCAGCTGTAGTCCCAGCACCCCCATGGTGTACCTGAAAGTATAAGAACAGTCAACTCTAGTAACATGAAACGACAAACAATACAGAAGTGTTCAGTAATACAACATTTTTAAGAAATCAGATCATATATGAAAATATGTGGAATGGCTCGAAATCCTACGGATTAGTGTTTAAATGTGTTCTAGATGGAAGTTTTAGTAAGATAAACAAATTCGGTAGAAATTTCGGCAGTATAACAACGTCATCACAGATTCATTAATACCGAAAGAGTTTACATCTTTAAGCTCAGGGAGAGAACACGCAGTTCGGTCTCCATCAAACCTAAAAACTCATCTTATCAACGCCTATACTCATGCGTTCAGAGCAGTGGCGAAGCTTGAGATTTCCGACCGAGGGGGACGAAAGTCACCGAACCTAAAAATTTCTATAAAACCGGGGGGTCGAAAACGTCTATACCCTATACGAAAACTACATACTCTCCACTACTGAGCGAAAAGTTCGAGGGTCAGCCGCCCCTTAGAAGCTTCGCCATGGGTTGGGAGCTTCAATGCATGACTCATGCGTTCTACTACAATCAACATATGACTATTTGGTTAAACGCATCACTCATGCATTGACTAAACTCATGCGTTAACATCTATCTAAAATATACATATACAACACACTATATCTAGCCTATTCGCACAGTAACGGACACACAAACATGCATCAACATTATAACATGTTTGCGATATTAAAGGTGTAAATTCTTAGATTATGCAAATGGATGGAGTATCAGGTGACATATGTTAAGGATTGCGAGTAGAGGTGGCAAATGGGGATTGCTATGGGTTGGGTTGACCAAAAATACTTCGTCCAATTGTTACTGTTTTTTTTTTGTAAATAATGTGTGTAAAATATGTTTACAGTAATTTTTATTACGAAAATAATCTAATATAGTGTTGCATCTGATTCAGATGACAGTATCTAATATAGTGTTGCATCGATGTAACACGGCAAACAGCATTGAAATTGGTTATGAAAACTCACCACAGCTGCACACTGTAAGAAAAGCCAGTCATGAGGTATGTTGTCTAACGGGTATACAAAATCCTTCGGCTCTTTCACTGGAGACACAAATGCAAAACGAGACAATCGTCTTTTTAGACATAGTTCCAAAAGCCAGAACAGAACACATATCATGAAAAGCGTAGACATTTTAAACATCAGCACGTAAGAAATGAACTTACAGTTACCAAGACCACCCCATCCTTTATTGATGATGCCTCTTTGTCCAGTAATTTCTAGAGCTTTAACAATTGTTTGTGTCATTTTCTCAGGCTCTTGAACAGGCTGACAATTGATAAGTTAAATTGTTTAACCTCACTATTATTGAATAAATTTGACCTTAAACACTTTTCTCCAAAAAAACTTAAAACTATTTGTAAATAATCATATCGCCACAGAATTTAAGCTGTTTCGATTACAATCCAAACTTTTGAGAAAAAGAAATAGGTTTATGCATTACAAATACACTTTGGGCAACCGGCAACCTTTGACCAATATCTTCTTATTTCACCCATTTGACCAGACATAACCCAAATCGACCCATTCATCAGTAAACGGGTCGACTTTTTTGCATGTACTACTAACAAAAAAACTAGTGAGAAAAAAATTAAAGAGTTAAATGCTCGGATAGTCCCTGTGGTTTGCCCCTTTTTCACCTTTAGTCCCTAACCTTCTAAAATTACAGCTATAGTCCCTAACTTTTCAATTTTCGTTCCCGGATAGTCCCTGTGCCTAACATCAGTTAGTTTTCTCAGTTAAGAGGGTGTGAAATGACAAAAATACCCCTTCCTTAAAAAGGCCAAACCACAGGGACTATCCGGGCATCTTCTTCATCAAACTAAATCATTACTTCACTTTCCGGCCACTCTGTTTTTCCGACTCTTCGACAAACCACAGGGACTATCCGGGCATTTAGCTCAAAATTAAAATAATCTCTCCTAAGGCTGCATATAATTCATATTCTATATGATTATAACAAATCCTGCATGTGAATGTGTGGAAGATGTTTGATTATTGTATCCAAGTTGTTGAATCGTATATTACAGCAAATAAAAGGTAAGTTTTGGACACTGCAATGCGTGTACAATTTATTTACTTTATTGTTTATTGTGACTTCAGTATGCTTCTTTTTAATAAAGATTATATATATAAAAAAATTGATAGCATATGTATCATAAATCTATGAGAAAATACTCACAAGGCTTCCGAACCCAATGTAGATAGGCTTTGGACCAGCGTTAAGCCATTTTACAAGGTCTTCAGGAGGTTGGTAGTTTGATGCAAGATCGAGAAAGCAAAATCCAACTACATCAATTTTAGGCCCCCAATCTGCATTATATCAAAAATTAATCCCATAAAATGAGGCCTCGAATACATGCTGTTAAGGCATACATGCAACCTACTTAAAAAGCAATTTTTTATAATAATAAAATTTAAGAACATGCGATATCAATGCTAATAATAGAACTCGTATGTTCATAACCTATTGTCATATGTCAGTATGTCACAAGTATAGAAGAACATCCAAATGGTCCAAAGACGAAAACTTAGAAAAAATGAAACATGAGAGAGAAGGACCACACCAATGAACGATAAAAATAGAATACAAACAACTGACGCATGGTTCAACAATGAATCAGTTGTGTCTTGTTTATCCGAGTCAGAATCATGGTTGCAAAAGTCGCTAGGCGCTCCCTAGTCGGTCGACCGGGGAGTTGAGAGTACTCGGCCTAGGCGGAGAGTACTCGGGGAGTACTCGGACATGTTATATTATAAAGAAACTAGTTCTTGGAAATTAAATACATGTCAAATAACATAAATTTACTAATATCTATAACAAAATACGTGAAAATAATATCCATTCTTTAATATGATAGGCGTAGAAATTAAATTTTATTATTTTTAAAGTCAAACTCGGCCCAAGTTGACCTACTAGATACGATTTTGGCATCGGTTGACCGCGTTTGACCGATTCCAAGTAATTAGGCGGAGTCAAAGAAAGTCGCCTCGGCAGCCTACCTTGTAGCGACTACTCGTACTCGGCCTTGGCCCTTGGAAACCTTGTTTTACAACCATGGTCAGAAACAATCATACATTCGTTAACATTCAAGTTACATTTAAAGCAATGGATAATGAAGTGTGTTGAAAGTTGAAACTAAAGATAAATTACAGTGTATTTATGCAAACATGTAATTTTATCAAATTTCTAAAAACTTTTATAGAATATTTTAAACTTTATAAAAGTGACTTATAAATGATAAAAATCACTGGAAAGAATCTTAACTATGGTAAGAGGTGTTCTATTTGGGAAAATGGCTAACTCGTTCAGAATGATCCAGCGCCTTGATCAAAGGTCTGTTGCAAATAGAGCAAACTGAGCTAATGCTTTTGACCAATTGTTTTATATGCAAAGTTTAAGGTCTTTACTAAAACCAATTCAAAATTTGACTAAACACTACAGCTAATAATTTGTGTGAGAAAGTTTCTCAAGTCAGATTCCACCAGTTGGGTGTGGAGGCTTCTCGAAGGGAAGCTGGCCCTAACCGTAATCGGATAAAATTAGACACGTTACCTAATTTATGTTTTTCTTGTTCCCAAAGTTATTTACCTTACCCTAATTGTGTATTATAAATAGATGGGTAAGGCAGCATTATATGTTTTCATCACCACCAAAAGAGATAAAAGTATCCTAGTTGCAGCCCGTGGACATAGCCATGTAGGTCAGATTAGACCAAACCATGTTAAATCCCCGTGTTCTTTAATTTCTGTATTGTGATCGTGTGCGAATATCCAACACTACCATGGATCAACAGTGTGTGCTTTGTCAACTATTCGAAAAGGTTCTCTCACAATTCTATACAAGCAACCTTTTCTCAACCTTGGTTCCTAAAGTTGGTTAAATGATCAATAATCTTGTCTTTTTATTGAAAACAATCACTTATTGGGGTAAAATGAATGCCCATTGAATAACCCGTGGTAATTTATTGGACAATACGCTAGTGTTGATTCGAACTAGAATTTAACATTAGACTGTTTAGTCATGGAGGTAGAAAAACGGGTGGGTTGAGCAGATTAGATAACGGGTAAAGATGAGTTATGGTTAACACAGGTATTTTTATGTGTGGAACGAAACAGGTTGAGTTGGGCTGACTTGCCGATAATTTTGGTCTGACTTTATATTTTTGTACTAAACCAGTGTATTGAATTAGATTATCACCTATTTCAAACAAAACAATCTAGGACGTAAATTAATACATGTTTAGAACCTCTTGACCCGTTTAACCTGTTCAATAGGTCTACATGTTTCACTTTCAGCTAATAATTATAATAGTATTTTGACCTGCCGCGCGTTTCGGCGGCGTTGAAACTTAAAGTAACTCGAACTTATACCGTCTAATATTTGAGTCGTTCTCGAACAAAATTTACGTCAAAACGTAGACCAACTGAAAACGCACATGAAAATAAGCACGAAAACGTATAATATTTGACCTAACTCATTACCGAGAAAATTTACGTAGAAACGTAAACCAACTTGGATTTATAACGAAACGTACTTAAAATAAGCACGTAAGAAAATAGTGTTTTTTACATTAAAAAATGGTTCCACGCGTTGCAGCGGAGTAGAAACGTAAAGTAACTCGAATTTATACCGCCTAGTAAAAACGTATTATATCTGACCCGACTCGTTTCCGAACAAAACGTAGATCAACAAAAAAACGTACACAAAAATAAGCAAGAAAACGTTTTATTATATTTGACCCACGTGCATAAAAATAAGCACATAAAACTCGAGGGGGTCAAAGTGACATTTTACGAAGTATTTAGAAAACTGAGGGAGTGTAAGTGGCAATGCTAAAAGTTGAAGGGTTGAATACACAAAAAGAAGAAAAAAAACCATGGATGGCATTGTTGTAAATATGACAAAAAAACTATAAAAAATAGAGGTTGTAGACACCCTCTTTTATAATGATAATGATAATAACCATTGGACCCATTTTCAACCAAAAGAAGTTCATATTGATTGTGCAAGCCCAGCTCCATGTGGCCTTATCATCTTAACTACAGTCTAAAAGGAAAAGATCTACGGGATAATCATTAAGCAATACACCAGGGTTTAGAATACCCTAAACCAGCTTTAACTGAACTAATAATGTGTCAAGTAGAGTGCATGCAAATCACCTTTTGGTTTGGGAACAAGATGAGGACTCCAAATGTACCCATGTGGAATATTAGCCTCAGAGGCTTGAGAGCCACTTAAATACGTGACAGGCCGCAACTTTAACTTTTTCTTCCTAACATCATTTATCATGTCCCGAATTCCAAGCCAAATCAAAGAGTCAACTATTTGATATGACAGCTGCAACAACACATAAAATTATTTATGTAACTGTGCAGAAGTTACGTTAACAGAAAATAATTTTTTGATGTGGTAATTCAACCAATGAACTTACTCTATATCCAGCCGGTTGCTTGACACGAGATAGAGGATGAGGAAATTCACTTGTAGGCCTGATATGCAAAGTTAAAGTCACTTGTAAATCATACTAAGAAATCTTAACTACCCAGAAAACAATTTAAAAGAATACACTAAAAGCTAGAATCTCAAAGGGGTCAAATGAGTCGAGTCAAAAACTTTAGCTTAAAGGAGAACGGGTCAAAGGTTGAAAGTCACCTAAATCATTTAGGTTATTATCATCATAGTTTTGTTTTTTGGTATCATAACTAAAGCATAAATCATTTACACGGTAAATTATAAACAGACAACAGAATGTGTATCCTGGTCAGCCAATCAGACCCAGCCCGGCCTAAAAATGACCATATTCAACCCAAACTCGTTTGACCCGCTAGCCGACCCCCCCACCCCTGCTTGTCACCTCTACTAAGAGCCAAACTAAGTAAGATGTGTGATTGTTTATTAGACAGTTCTCTAACATGGCCCATTAACAGCTACTCGTGTATCAACCATTATGTTCCAAAAAAAAGCTGCCTGATGCAGTACCAGACAAGAACTTACGTCCAAGGCATTGTAAAAAATATATGAATGGGTATTTTCAGTGCCTCGGCAACATGTGTATGTCCTGAAACATAATCAAACCAATTAATGAGTATTTAATAAACAATATAATGCAATGTAATGTCATGGTTAAAAAGTGTAAAGGGATGTTCATTTAAGAAAACATAGTTATCACTGTATAAAAGATTAAGCAAGTCAGGTAGTTACCGTATGCTGGGGGATTGGCTATAATTGCATCAGCTTTAAACGGGATTCCAGTATCAATATCAGGTTCTTTGCATGCTGCAAGTAACGAAAAAATAATGTCTTTCATCTGACTCCTCTGAACAGGAATTTCTGAAGGACCAGAAGGCAAGAATCCTTTGTTTTTAACCATGTCTGCACATCATACACACACAAAAAAAAACTTGTCGATGAACGCAGGATATGAGAATTACACACATGCTTGTTTATCCCCATGAGATAATCTTGTGTAGAACTAAAATACTACGAGTAATCTAATCATAGCATGTATTAGCAATGCCCTTAGAGTTTTGATATCCACGAGATTCCGAAGCAAATCGGAAGATACTTATTAGTCACGTGTTTAGGGTCATCAATTTAAGAAAAAAAGGAGAGATAGATGCAATATCAACATACATTCAGCAAGAACTTTTGGATCGCCACCTAGGGGATAGAACTCCAATCCTGCAGTCAGTACAAATTCCTTGAAATTTGAATGCGTCGCTAGTCTAACGCGGTGACCATATTCCTGAAATAAAATCATCAGTGGAACATCATTTAACACGTATCATTTCACTCCATTACTAAATCATAATAAAGAAAACAATAAAAGAGAGAGAAGAAACTAAGTTAAGTACACCGATTAAATACAGACCAAAATTAACAAACATGATAGATGAAGAAATGTGAAAAAAGAAGAGCTTTTTTATCATAACATACCAACGTACATTTACTTTTGTCCAACGTGTCCATAATTTTCACTTTTGTTAAAAACTTATAATAGAAGATGAATTTAAGGGACCACCTGCAAACGCTTTCCGATTGCAACAAATGGTTGCACATCACCACGGGTTCCAACAATAAGAACTACTACTTGTAATGGTCTAAAATACCGAGGTTCTGATTCATTGGGATCTTCAGCGCATGCACCATAAATTTCACATGCATCCCCTAAAGCATTCAGTTCAGCATCTCCAGGTACCTCAAATTCAACAGTACCGTCGTCTTTTACTGTAGCAATTTTGTTCAATATTTGTAGCTGCAAGATTTAATATGTTCAAACAGAAATCACAAACATGAAAGTGTAGATGATCAAACAATTGCCAAATGGAAACACAATTTACCTTCTGATTTGCGGATAATTTTTCAGTAAATGACTGAGGTGTCTCTTCAGCAAGCATATTACTACGTCTAGGTCTTTCGGTTTTTGATTTTTCCAGCCTAAACGGGTCGGAAGACGACTCTGTCTTTCCAGCACTTCCTAATAGAAAACTCGAGATTTCTGATTGTAATTTACGCAATGTAGGCAAACTCCTGCCATCAGACCCTGCCACAGAAATAGCATATGGTTGTTTAAGTATCATCAACCGTACAAAATTCTAATAATTTGACACAAGTGAATTCAGCAACTTGGGGCTATTAGATGGTGCTTTGATGTTCTTCTCTTTACTTCTGGTTATTCCTAAGTTTATAGCATCTCTTAGATAATTATATTACAACCTACCCGAACAACAACGGTAATTTAGTTACAAGACCAGTTAACTGATTAAGTTTTGGTATCACTAAGAAAAAGATTACTAAAAAAAAGAAATAAGCAAGAGGGCAATACAGACAACTACTTTTACAGCTATCCATTTCAAGACTCGAGAAATAGTTAGTTTTTCAGTGATAACGTATAGTAGTAATGAGATCTTATTTTGAAGCGTGGTATTAATGAGTAATTAATAAACCAATCCTGGTCTTGAATGTAGAGTGAGTGCAATGCTTCTATCTATTTGACCTGATTATTTGAGATCCAAATAAAATCCGTGTCTTCTAGAGAAAACATATGAAGTCAAGACTCTGAAACTGTTTCCAGTCAGACATAACTACCAATCCACGTTTTGTCCCCTCAAACTCGGTTTCACTAGTTCAAATTATAATTCAGAAACTTGGAGTGGTGCCATTCTATTAAAGCCCTCTAAACAAAAACCTTAAGTAAATTGGAAGACATGTGCTAGTGCTATACAAGAGAAGAACAAGGATCGCTGCCAAATAAAAATCATTTAAAATTATTCACGTCTAGTAGCTGAACTACATCGAATACTTTCTTCTCATTATCTATTATTGTGGTTAGGGGTGTTCAGAATTCGATTCAGATTCGAAAAAATCGAAATTCGACTCGATTCGAATTCGAATATCATAGTTCGAATTCGAGTTGATTCGTTTTCGAGTCTAGCAATCGAATACGAATTTATGATTTTAAATTCGATTGTAGTAGTTTTAAAATATGAAAGTAAAATAATTTATTATTTAGGGTGAATTTGAATTAAATCGAATTTATTCGAATTCGGTTCGTATTCTATTCGAAGTCGAGTTTCGAATACGAAACGAATCGAATACGAATTCAGGTAAAAATAATAAAAATTCAAAAAAAATCGAAAATTCATTATTCGATTTGATGAACACCCCTAATTGTGGTTCATCCTATCCTACAACATTCACCAACAAAACAAAAACAAAAACCTAAAATTAGCAGAACTGAATAAAGTAATAATCTCATCGGGTGAAATCCGGTACTAAACTTACAAATAACTAGAGTAATTAATACTCTAAAGTTTTGAACTAGAGTGATTACACTACAATAAATCAATCAGAGTAATAAAAAACTACTCTCAAAAACCGTAGGTTAACAATAGGTACTATACTAATTATTTGTAAGCACCTTAAATCTCATATTCTCATTACAACAGCATTTATTTCACAGAAGTTAATTAGTCATCCTAATTCTATTATTATCATACGTATGCCCTAAGTAATCAATGATTTCGAATTTACTCAATAACCTAAACATTCCTCTCGATTTCCTACTACAACTAGCCACACAAACAAATCATCAACACAACAACAAACAACAAACAATTAAAATCAATAAACCTGAATAATCGCCGTTAGCAACCGCACCACCAGCAACAGCATCGTTTACTTTAACCTCTACTTCAGCTCCACTGCTGCTGCTACCAGCAACTTCCTTCTCAACCTTTCCAGAACCTTCTCCTGAACTCGAATAAGAAGAGCTCACCTGATCTTCCTTACGTACCGGTTCCGGCGATTTCTCCATCATCAACGGAACCACAACTTCTCCGATGCGAATACAGATGATTCTTCCGTTGCTTCCGATCCAGATCCAGTAAATACAGCTGCAAAAACCTCAAGTTCCGGTGAGTTTCTAGAGAAGAAAGATGAAACTCCGGCCTATCGTTGGAGTTACGGTGAGATGCTCCGATTCCGATTGTCGAACTGTGTGTGTGTGTGTGAGAGAGAGAGATGAATAACTGGAAGAACGAACAGTTACGGTCAACTTCGAGCGCGAAGGGGTATATTTGTAAATTTGGTTACGTAGAATCTTTTCGTCCAGAACATAAACCATTTTTTTTGGTTAAATTATTGTATTTTATTTGAGTTAAATGTCATTTTAGTCCTTGTAGTTTGGTCAAATAGCATGTTTAGTCTAAATGTTTCATTTTTCGTATGTGAATTCAAAAGGGTTTTACTGTTGCCATTTTAGTCTACTAGGTTAATTTCATTCATTTTTTCTGTTAACGAGAAGGGCAATTCGGTCATTTTATATGTAATTCTGTTAAATAGAAGGACAATTCCGTCATATAAAATGACCGAATTGCCCTTCTCGTTAACAGAAAAAATGGCAACGGTGAAACCTTTTTTGACCAACAAGCGAAAAATGAAACCTTTTGACTAAACTGACAAAATGGCTCAAACCACAAGGGCTGAAATGGCATTTAACTGAATTTATTTTATTATATTTTCAAATATGTTTGGAAATAATAATAACTAGATTTAAGCTCCTCCTGCGTTGCGGCGGGACGTAAAACTATGCTAAATAGCACTAATGTCACACCATCGTCAGCGACTACCAACATTGAGTCGATCCAGTACTCACACGTTGCGACGAACTTGTCAAACGAAAAAAATAAATGTACAACATTGAACCACACATGCATGTTGCGTCGTGTTAACTCGCATAATTTTGAACGAAACAAAAAAAAACGTTAAACGACACATGCACGTCGCGCCGTCTTAACTCGCAAAATTTAGAACGAAACGTAAAACTATAATTTCGAAAGATGAAAAGTATAGAGACCAAAGTTGAAGGTAAAAATATTCTAAGGTTAAATTGAAAATAATGAAATTTTTGAGTTAAAAGTGAAAAAAAAAAAAAAAAAAACAATTTATATTGGTTAAATTTGCAAAATATAAAAAGCTTTTGGGTTAAGGTTAAAAAATCAACTTTTTTTTTAAAACCCAAAAACATAAACATAAAGTATAACACCTTATCTACAAAATTGTTTCTAATTTATGGAATGTAAATAGTAAAAAAAGCTTTTTGACCTTTTTCGCTAAATTGTTTTGACCGTTACAGGTCGGTCAAAGATCGACACAATATATATATTTTTTAATCCATATTAATGTACTTGTCACATTTTTAATAACCTTTTTAATCTCTGCTCCCTTTTTCAACGAAATAATTACCTAACATTTTAATACCCTTTTTAATCTCTGCTCCCTTTTTCAACAAAATAATTACCTAACACAAGCGATCTACACAATTGAAAGAGTTTACGTCTTTACCGGCAAATTATGACACGACATACCACATGTTAAATACAAGTCACTTTCATATCTTTGAGATAATTGTATGGGAAAGACGATTGTCACATTTCCACAACTAGACATATTTAACCGATCAAATATAGACATTGGCTAAATTTGAAATATGTGGTGCCTCTAAAATAGATTTAAAAAAAAAAACACTCAAAAGGCTATGCAAATATTTATAACATAAAAAAAAGTTTACATTACCTTTTTGTTATTTAAATCATCCACATTATATTATTAGGGTGGAGATCAATTAGGAAGTTTATATTCGCTAAGAAGTATAGGAAGCAATCTTAGCCGTTCATCTGTTATTTTTAAAATTTTGGACGCATGGGCATTTTCGTCATTTTACATTATCATATCTTCTTTCTAATAGTATACTAGATTTTGTTACCTCTTCTCTTACTTCATCAATTTCATAAAAGAATTGAGATTCCTTAACCTTAAATCGCAATCGATCGCAAATTCAACTTTTTTCAAGCAATAATCTTGTTTCGCTTATCAATTCGATAACGTCAATGTCTTCTGCAGACTTTGTTGGTAAGTTTAGCTTCAATTTTGAGTAACTTTTTGTTATTTTGCCGAATTTCAATGTTTTACGTTTTATAATTCGTCTTTCCGTTATTAATATTTGATTTTTCATATGTTTTATTGTTATTGTAGTATAATTTAACTTAATTTGTTCGTTTTGTTTGTTCATCAGTTATTGCGTTTTAATGAACTTGTTGCGTTTTATAATTTTATTCACATTATATGCATACAGACTTTAAATTCGTAATTGTTCTAATATAAAGCACATAACTGTCATTGAGTACAATTTAACAGTTTTTTATTGTTTTACACATTGTTTTGTTTGTTTATCATTTGTTGCGTTTTACTGAACTTATTGCGTTTTATGCTTTTAACCACATCAGATGATATACAAACTTTAAAGGTTTGTATTTTTTCAATTTTGAATTACATATTTTAAGATTAACTCTAAAAACATGATTATATAAGAGGTATTGCATTTTATAATTATTTTGTTAATTGTTTCAGATCACATTTCCAAATGGGAGGAACGTGTATGCTTAAACAGTGGAAGAAAGTTTTACAAACCTAAAGTCAGTGGATCCATTAGACCTTCTGTTGGAATGTTTTTTAAATCATTTGATGAGGCTTTTGCGTTTTATCAGAGATATGCACTTGCTGTAGGTTTTTCTGCAAGAAAAAATACCTCTTGGAAAAATGGTGGTGGTTTAGTGAAAATAAGATATATTGTGTGCTCAAAAGAAGAATTTCATGTTAGCAAAGAAATAGATTCTGGTTCAGTTGATGAGAATAGTAAAAAGATTGTTAGACGTAATAGAGGTTCAAAAAGAGTTGAATGCAATGCTCATGTGAAATTAATATTAGAGAACAATAATATGTTTAAAATCTACTACTTTGAAGAAGAACATAATCATATCTTTGTTGAAGATGAAGATATTCATTTCTTGCCTGCTGCCAGAAGTATTGATTATGTTAAAGAAAGTTTTATATCTGGATTGTCTGCAATCAATATTGGGTCTGTTAAAGCATTCAATATTATGAAAACAATGTCTGGTGGTTTTGGTGAAGTTGGTGCTAGTAAAGTTGATTGTAAGAACTATAGAAGGGATTTGAATCTTTACATAGGAGAGTATGATGCAGAAATGGTAGTTAGGCGTCTTATTAGGAAAAAAGAATGTTCTCCTGGTTTCATATGTGATTATGTTATTGGTGATGATAGTAGATTGAAAGGACTTTTCTAGGCTGATGAGCAATCCAAAAACAAATTATACAGTATTTGGTGACATAGTAGGTTTTGATGCTACTTATAAACCAAACAAGTAAGTTTTTTTCATTTATTGCGTTATATATCCTATTGCGTTATATACTCCTTTTTTCTTTTGTTTTCTAATGCTTTTTTAATTTGTTTTATGTAGATATGATTTGGTTTTTGTACCATTTACTGGGATTGATAATCATTTTAGGAATGTCACATTTGATGGTGCATTACTTGGTTCTGAGACTGCAGGTTCTTATCGATGGCTTTTAAGGTGCTTTGTTAATGCTTTTGGAAATGAGCCTAAAGTTGTTGTTACTGATCAAGATGCTGCAATGAAGAGAGCTATTAAGGATGTTCTTCCAAGAAGTAGACATAGGTTATGTATGTGGCATATATGGGAGAAATTGAAGACAAAGGTATTAAACTGCGTTTTATGATCTATTAAACTGCAATTTTTATATAGGTTTTTTTGTTGGGTTTTATGTATTATACAACAAGATCCCCAAACATTTTTATCAATATAATTGTGTTTTAATATATCAACACAATTGTGTTTTATCAATAATGTATTAGTTTTATCATTTTCATAATATTGCGTTTTATTAGAAGAATAAATGAAAATATGTTATGATATTATAAACTGCAACTTTTTATATAGTTTAAATTATTGCGTTTTATGTTTAATAATTTTATTGCTTTTTATACAGGTTGGTCCTGTTTTGTCATCCAATATTGACTTTAATACAAGAATGACTCGTGTTGTTTGGGATGATACTATTATTCCAGAAGATTTTGAAACTGAGTGGCATTCAATAATGTCTACTTTTGGATTGGAAAATCATGAATGGTTAAAAGATATGTACGATCTTCGATTTGATTGGATACCCTCTTATTACCATGGAGAGAATTTGGCTGGTCTTATGCGTACTACGTCTAGATGTGAAAGCGAGAATTACTTCTTTGGTCAGTTTTGTAATCCAAGATGTACACTTGTTGAATTTTTCACTCATTTTGAGACTGCAATGGATTTTCAAAGGCATGAACATAGGAGGAATGATCATGATACAAGGTATATTCAGTCTAAGACCTGGAGTGATTTTGTATTGGAGAAATAAGTATCAGAAATATATACCAAAACAATTTTTAAAGATATTCAGATTGAAATTGATGCTTCCATTACAAAGTGTATATCAAAACTCTCATGATACTATGGGTGATGTTCAATATTATGAAATAAAGGATTTCAAACAGCCATGCACATCTTTATTCAAGGTATTTTTTTTTAAATTAATATTGTTTTAAACATCTATTGCGTTTTATTTTTTCCACCATTTGTTGCGTTTTATCATAAAGTTTATTGCGTTTTAACATTATATGATCATATACTAAATTTCTTTATTATATTTATTATTCATTGCATTTTATATTACATTTCATTAATTTTGTATAGTTTTTTAATTTTATTTACAGGTTGAATACAGTAAACAGGAAGATGGTTTAAGTATAAGTTGTACTTGCAAACGGTTTGAACAATTTGGTATATTGTGCCGGCATATATTTTATGTTATACGGTATGATGATATAACTGTTTTTCCTAGAAGATATGTTCTTAGATGAGATATGTTGTTTCGAATGGCTCAATTCATTGCAATATTCGGTTTGATGAAATTGGTAGGAATAGTGAAATTGATAAAGTTTTTAGAGAAATCGTTGTAGCAAATAAATATGTGGTTAATAGGTTGGTTGGGGATTTAGATGAGTTGTGTCGTTAAAGAGATCATATTAAAGGTTATATTGATTAAGCGGATGAGGTTATGGTTGTTGCGACCTCCTAGTCGCAAAGATAGGTTTGCTGATATTGGAGGGAGCATTGAAAAGTCGGATTCTATGATTCGTGTCCAGATAAAAATAAGGACAAAAGGATACAGTGTACAAAAAAAGGATTAAGTCTAATCGTGAGATTGCAATTCAAAAATCATCAAAGATCCAGAAATCGTGTCGTGTATGTGGTGGAAAAGGACATAACAGTCGCACGTGTAAAGAGAAGGTTTCTTCTAATGCTATAGGTTCTAGCAATACAATGTAAGTATGTATAAAAATTCTGATAGAACAAAAAAGAAAAAAAATTATTGCGTTTTATGATGTATAGGTTTCAGCTCTTTTTGTTATTGCGTTTTGTGATATCCTACATAAGTATCAGCTATTTTTTGGTTAATTGCGTTTTATAATAACAACAGTCTATTGTTATTGTGTTTTATACATACAACATTATAATGCAAGGGTACCCTATAAATATTGCGTTTTATGATAACACATATCAAATTAAAAATGAAAAGCAAGTGGATATCTTAAATATTGTGTTTTATAGATGATGAAAGTTTAAAACAAAGATGATGATTACAAACCACAAAACTAAATAAAAATTACAAGCAAGATCAGATTCATGGATCAAAGTTTGTTTCTTCTTCAGATGAGTACCTTAAGCTTCCATTAGGGATTTCCTCATCACTTTCAGATTCCGTCCAAAGTTCAACCTATGAGACAACTGCCTTTTGAAGCTTCTCTGCAAATTTGCTTCCAGAGTTGTTGATGATTGGTATTTCAGATAACTGCTTCAAAAAGGTTATATCCTTACTGGAAGATATGTCCTTTGGGTCGTATATCTCTACATCACCATCGTCCCAAGTCACTGAAACTTTGAAAGTTTCCTCTATGAACTCCCAAGATGTAACTTGGGTTTCATTAACTGCAGTTTGATTCGGATTTCCATATCTTTTGTGTAGAATTATGAATAGTGCTGTTGTCTGATTTATGTAACAAGCAGGTGGTATTCCTATTTCATTCATCCTTCTTAACACATTCTCATTGCAGTTTTGAAGAACAGACGCAATGGAATAGTATCTTATTTTTTGCCATCAAGAAATTGAAGAACGATTTGTTCTCTTTGAACCCACCAAACTGAGAGTTGTTGATTAGCCATTTAGGGTTTTTTGTGTGTGTTTGTGGTTGGGTATTTTGGTGTATGAGGAATGTGAATATAATTTAGGGTTTTTGTTCTTATATAATGGATTTGTAGAGGGATTGTATCAAGTGTCGTAATAATAAAAATGATTATATTTTTAGTTTTTTCTTTGAATTGATTGTTCAATCATACAGTATTTTATCAGGAATCCAAAAGGCTTTTTAAGGCTTTTTGTCTTATCAATTTCTTTTGTCATTAAGCTGTCAGTTTTTTTTTTGCCTTATCATTTCCTCATTTATTATTATTTTATTTTATAACATTGCGTTTTAGAAAGAGTATAAAATAGTAGTTTTTTGATTGTCATTATTGTCATTAAGCCTTTATTTTTTATGGGTTACAAAAACAGTAAAAAAACATTTATTGCGTTATAAAGATGTATTGCGTTATATGTTTTGGACATCAATAATTAGGAAACTGTTTGTATTGCGTTTTAGAATAAATAACTTAAGTCAAACAACAAATAAAGAGACAATGTTGACTTATAGCATATTATTAAAATGTTGCGTTTTATAATATGACAAAAAGAAAACAAGTGTATAAAATAAAATATTGCCTTTTAGCATAATAGCATTTCAATATATATGTACCCTTTCTTTTAAACATATTATTTAAAATTTTTATTGATAAATTGTACAAATTTTAAAAATATCAATTAAATCTTGAAGCATTGCGTTATATGATGATAAATGAAAAATAAAGACATTGCATTGCGTTTTAAAATAACAAGCAATAAGAAGCATTTTTAACTCTAATTATATGTTTTAAACAAAATATACCAACAAAATAATGCGTTATATGATAAATTAGAATAAAAGACAAAATATTGCGTTTTATAATAAGTAGCATATATAAATCAAAGTAAACCAGCAAAAGCAAGCCTCTTTTTAATCCTCTCTAAACTAGTGTCATAAGATTGTTTTTTAAGCTTTGCACTGAGGTTCCGAAACTTCTTTGAATCCTCAATAACAAAATCTTTGCGTTCGTTGATATCGTGCAATAATATCTTTGTGATAAACTTTCTTCTTAAATCTTCAAGTTGTGATTTCTGCTTGCTGACATGTGTTTTACCCTTGTCGATAATTGCAGGTTCTTCATCTTCCTCATGAAACCCACAATCCCATTTTTCGGCTTCTTCACTATTATAACATTCCATATGACGCATACACAATATTCCACAGTCAATGTCGTTATTTTTTGTCCTCTATTTCATCTCCATTCTAACAGGTTTTATGCCCTTTTATATTATCTGCATTTTGATGACCAACAGATTTGAGGTAACCTGCTAAAGCATTCCTCTACAGAAAAAAAAAACAAAAAGACTAGGTGGTTTATATTGGGTTTTAAAAGCATAAGTCGGAAAACTTACTGTCTTTAAAGGCACATCCCCATATTTTTGTTTATTTGTGACCGCTTTCGCACTGTTGTCAATGATGAATATTTCTTTATCTTCAAGATTGAATGAGATCACATAGAAATGCTCTACTTGGAGAATCGGGACAATGATAATTTTAAAATTGTTTATGCTTTTTAACTTTGCACCTTGAAGAATCTTTTCTATGTTCTCGGTGAACTCTTCTATCATTTTTTCTTTCTTTTCATTCAATGATAAATCCTGCATAATAATAAACAAATTAAATTATTAATTGCGTTTTATGAAGGTAATAAAACATACAGTTGCGTTTTATAAAACTATATTCAAACAAACTATACATTGCGTTTTATGAAAGAAATAAACTGACAATTGCGTTTTATATAACTTTATTCAATCATACTACAAAAAACTTCATTAAACATATATTATTTGTATAAAACAGACAAATTGCGTTTTATAGATCTTACCAGCATTCTAATAGTACAGAAAAATCTTGGAGTTTTGTTGTCTTTCGATCTTCTTTTTTCTTCTTCGTTCAAAATATATGCCCAACAATTGATTACTTCTCCTGTTATTTCCAATCCTGGCCTCATTGTTTCTGCAGCATATCTCGACAGAAATACATGATCGTTAATTTCAAAAAGAGTGTCCCTGCAAAAAAAAAATAATAATTAAATTATAATATTTTGATTTTTTGTTTTGTGTTAGTGTATATAAATGATTTTGTACGTTATTTCTCCTTCTGCATGGAAAGCATATCCCGATATGTTGTTTTCGTGTGCCGTTCTTGCTTCGTTCATTGTTATTTGTCTTTGATAGTATGGTGAACATAATGCTTCTGCAACATTTTTCTGTCGATCTGGTCGTACTATCTTTGTGATTATTTCTTCTGTTTTGTTGATATCAGTTGTTGGTTGTTCTTCCTGAACAGGTTTTGCAGGTGTTTTATAGGATCTTCTTGTGGGTTCAGGAATGATGTGTTTTGAATCAGATTACTGATTTCTTTTTCAGTGTTTTGTTCTTCAATTCTATCAAACATTGTTTGTATCCCAGTAATTTGAACAGAAGTTTCAACTTCTTTTTCGCTTGTTTTATTTTCAGATTCTGTTTGATTTTCGGATTGTGTAGCGTGGCGAGTAGTATCATCTTTCACTTCATTTTCATCCACATTTGAAGACAACTGAGAAATTTTCAAATCAAAGGATGGTACCTCATCATTTTGATTTTTTTTATTTGATTTTTTTCTGCTTCATCTGTCTTTTCGATTATCTCCAACATTAATGATGGAGTTTCTTCGCTAAAAGATGATTGTACCAATAAAGGGTTTTCAATGTGTGTTTGCAGACTTGATGTAGGTTCTTTCTCAATGATTTTTTCTGGATTTGAGGATTGGTCTTCAACTGTGTTATCTTCATTGCGTTTTGTAGCATCATCATTGCGTTTTACAGTCAATGGAGATGAAATGAGTTGATTTTCCGTGTCTTCATTTTGGCTCAAATTTAGAAATCTTGATGGTGTTTCGATCAGAGTTGAATCAATACTAACTTTCTTGTGCTTTTTAGCTTGATCGTTGAATTTTTCAATCAATGAAGCCCATTCATTTACTTTGTTACGAACAATTTCACTATTTGGATATTCTTCAATGATCTCATCTATGTGTGATTGGATGTTTTCGAAAACTTCTTCAAATCCTTTAAAATGAAAATCTAAAGCAGTCACAACATATTCTTCATTTGATTTTTTTCCTTCAATGTTCTTCATATTTTCATCGCCACTTTTTGTTGAATGAATGTCAGAAAGACCTTCACTTTGATTTTGTGGTGGCATGAAATTACGCAATCGGCATTGACTGTCTACCCACAATTTATCTTTATTTCCTTTTGATGGTTTTATGAAGAATTGCCCCCATGATCCTCCACTTTCTGTTTGTGTTTTTTCAGTTTCAATGGTTTTAAGTTGGCTGTTTTGAGCATCATCTTATTCAATCCAGTCTATTGCAACTTTAAGTAAGGTGTTTCCATCTTTTATCTCTTCTGAGTTGATTTGGATGTCTGGTTGTTCTTGAACATCGTCTTCATCTTTTTCTTCAGATTCATCTTGACAAATTTCTTCATTTTCATTGTCGGATTCAGATGGATAAATATAAAATTCATCCTCCTCCTCCTCTTTCTTTTTTTCTTTATTCTTTCTTACATTTTTCTCTTTTTTCTTTTTATCCTTTACAAGATCTCTCTCCTCATTTAGCGCAACAATTTCTAATTCATCTTCAAATTCTTGCAATGTTGTAGAGTCAATTTTATCTAGAGAGAACTCTTCAGTGTGTTCAGCATCTTCAAATCCTTTTTTTTGTAAGCATATAGAATCTGTATGAATCATTGCGTTTTAAAACAATACTCAATACTAATTTTGTTGCGTTTTATAATATAAATCATTGTAAACAACTTACACAACTAATTTTTTGTAACTTTATATATATTGCATTTTAAAGAAGCATTGCGTTTTAATCAAGCATATTTTGAACAAAGCATATCAACATGTTATTGCGTTTTGTACCTTTATAAACGTTGCGTTTTAAACAAACCAACAAATAATATAAACAAGTCATTGGTTTTTGTAACTTTATATACATTGCACTTTAATCAAACATATTTTAAACAAATAATATAAACAAGCAGCCTAAACAAGCATTCAACATAATATGTAGCAATAATGCAAGATCAGATTTCATACCGCTAACAATCCAATAGGTCCATTGCTTTTTAATTCATAACAATCCAATAGGTCCATTGCTTTTTAATTCAAACTAATATGTTGCGTTTTATAATATAAATCATTGTAAACAACTTACCCAACTAATTTTTTGTAACTTTATATATATTGTGTTTTAAACAAGCATTGCGTTTTAATCAAGCATATTTTGAACAAAGCATATAAACATGTCATTGCCTTTTGCTTTATAAACGTTGCGTTTTAAACAAACCAACAAATAATATAAACAAGTCATTGCGTTTTAATCAAACATATTTTAAACAAAGAATATAAACAAGCAGGCTAATCAAGCATTCAGCATAATATGTAGCAATAATGCAAGATCAGATTTCATACCGCTAACAATCCAATAGGTCCATTGAAGAGCTAGTCATTTCCAGGCCATTGTCTTCTTGTACGCCTTAAAACATTCAGAATATATTCACACCAATTAAAATCTTGGGTTTTTTTTGTCATTTTTCATCGATGGCAAGAATCTTTGGTTAACATTACTACTTTGCATTGCCTCTGCCATGACCGTAAAAAATATAACCAAGAAGTTTAGTTTGAACAGTCTTCCAAGCTCATTTCTTGATTTTAAATATTTAATCAAGTTGGCAGCATACATTCTCTTCAAAATATCTTTGCTGAATTGACCGCGTCAGAATTTAATTATAGGATCAGTTTCTTTTGGTCTCAATTTTTCCTCAATCTTTGTTTTTCCATTTGGTATTTGAAATACCTTTTGGATCAATTCAGCTGTGATCTTAATCTTTTCATCTCCAGTATTTATCTCATCATTTTCAGCATCAAAGTTTTTTACCAGCCAATATCCGAATTTATGTGGAACTGATTGCAACTTGAATGATAGTATGCTGCCAAACCCTATTTCTCTAACAACTTGAGTGCACATCTTATGTTGATTTTTTTCCGTCGTAATCGTAATATGGTTGTTCTTCTAGTTGTTCTTCTGGCTGTTCTTCTGTTTTATCTTTCTTCAATGATCTCTTTGTTTTTGGTTCTGCCTTTTCCTTCTTCTGATATTTTGTCTGTTTCACTCTTGGTGGTGGATCAACAAAATCATCATCTGACACATTCAAGTGTTTTAGAAACATATATTTTTCAAAGAAATTATGTTTAATGCGTTTTATGTTACCTGAATTTACTTGTTGTTGTTCAGAAGTATGCAGAACTATAGCTCGACTAGAATTTTCATCTTTTGAAACAGAATCTGTATCTTCTGAAGATTCTATCACCACTTTCTTTCTTCTCCTTTTTTTTTCCTCTTGTTTTTTATCTTTAAACAGAATAATGAAACAATTTCAATTAACAAATTTAAGATAAAACGCATTAGCTAACACTATAAAGATAAAAAGCAGTAGTTCACAGGTTTAAGATAAAACGCAATACTTTACATCATATTAAATTAATTCAGCAAATTAACATTACATAATCTTATTTTGTTTTTTTATAATATTTTAAATTAAAACGCATTAGTCAAGAAATAAAAATGCATTTGATACAGTATTAAGATAAAATGCAATAGTTAACAACACATGTATCTCAGCAAATACAAAGATAAGATAAAACGCAATGTTTTAATATTCGATTACAATTATCATAAAAATAATCTCTTTGTTTCTGCTAATTTTTTTAAGATAAAACACATTAGTTCACAATATATAAATCCCATAAAAACATTAGCACCTTAGGTCATAGTTTTAACATAAAACGCAACGCAGTCTCTAATAACAAACCTAATTAAGCACTTTCAAAAATAAGATAGGGATAAGATATCACTCATAAACAATTTTTGGGAAGGGATAAGGTATATTAGGTCTATTGCGCTTTATAAAACGTAAGTTGAATACAGTTAAAAACCAAAAATATACCATTATCAGAAATCTCTTTGCGTTTTCTACTAGTTTGTTGTTTCATTGTTGATTTTCGGCTAATGTTTCCTTGTTGATCGATGTTTTCTTCAACTGATGATGTTTTTGGCTTCTTTGATGATTTAGGGTTTTGAGATACAGATTTCTTTTCAGAAACTCGAAGGTAAACCTTCAAATTATCTCTCGATGACGCCATGAACTTCAATGGAGTTTGATTTTCTCAAATTTCTGTATGTGTGTGTTCGTTCAATGGAAGCGTAAAACGTAATGAACTTTTTTTCGAAGGGTTTCTGTGTATATTGAACAGCGGTTACATTTACAATTTGATGATAATACCCTTGAATGCCCGGAGAACGTGTTTAAATGACAGTTTTTAATTTGATTTTAATCTCGACCGTTAATTGTGCAATTGGACGATCATAATTGCTTCTTATTCTTCCTAGTGAAATAAACTTCCTATTATATCTTAACCCTATATTATTATAATGATAATTATATAATAACTATTTATGAAATTAAGAGTTAATAGATCGACCTGAACTATTTTAAGTCGATGATGTAGTTGCAGCTTGATCTCATATTTGTTCGGCAACCACCTACCAATGTAAAGTAAGAGATGTAAGTCTGATCTAGTGAGGTTTTTCTCATCGCAATTTGATCTTTCAATATAATTTTGAGTAAATTACTTTTTGAGTCCTCGTGTTTTATTCGTTTTAACCATTTGAGCCCAAAATCAAAATGTTTAACGCTTTGAGTCCCTAGACGTTTTTTTATAACCATTTGAGTCCTTTTTAGTCCAAAGTTTAACCTTTTGAGTCCAATTTTTTTTTAACAAAATTGGACTCAAACCGTTATAAAATAAACAAAATTGGACTCAAAACGTTATAAAATAAATGACTAGGGACTGAGAACGTTTAACTTTTTTATTTTGGATTCAAGTGGTTAAAACCACTAAAACACAGAGACTCAAAAAATATTTACCTATCTTAAAAGATGTTTAGTAATGACCCATTGAAAATATTAATTTACCTAAAACCACCTATGGTAATTTGTAAAACATCCAAACTGACCTGTTGAACACTAAGATCACCTGTAGTGAAGGGTTTTGGGCGTTTTTTTCCCAAAAAACGCCCCACAACGCCGTGTAACCGCCCCCATGGGTGTTATTTTAAAAAAATGGGCTGAGGCATGCTTAAAAAACGCTGGTGCATGCTTCCTCCACTTTTGTTTGTCCAATAAGAAGCTTCCAACTAATATTATTTGTTTTATTTTTTTAAAGATAATAATTGGGTAATCATTGATGGGGCATTATTGGGCATTATCCCACTACACTCATTTATGAAAAACACCCCATAATGTCCCTTTGCTGACTGGACTAACACGTGTCGCAAAACACCCATTGGTGGGGGCATTATTCATGTGTACCCACTACACATGGTCTAAGGTTGTGGGGTGTGGGGTGTCGAGGGCTTTGGTTTAGGGCATTGGTCGACAATTGGCAGCTGTGGGGTCACATGGTGTGGTGCGGCGTGGCGGGGCTACCGGCTGGGTGTGGGTTGGCGTGGTCAGCCATGCTTAATTTGTTAGGTTTTTTTTAAACTATTTAAAATTTCATTTACCTAAAATAGAATATTACATTCAATTTTTTAAAAACTGCAAATAAAATTAAGAAAAACTACATAAAATAAAAAAAAACTACATAAAAAAAAAGATTAAATTTTTCAAGATTGTAAAAAAGGGGTAGTATTTATAAGGTATATTTTTTTTAATTAAACTAGTCGTTAGCTAACTGCTACCCCAAACGGTCTAAAATTCACCAACCAATCCTAGCTAGCCAGCTCGCACCGTCCCCCGTCCAATGCCGGGCTTCAAAGCGACGCTGGCTGAGTAACGCCGTGGAAAACGCTGACACGGAGTGGGTTAGCCAACATTGTCTGGCACCCCCACCCCATAAACGCCCTCACTCCCCGCAGCCTAAGTTTGACATATTCTTTTCTTAACCTCGCCTCCTCAACTATAAGCATTGACACTAACACATACTCAACTTTCTAAAAACTTTGTAAGGTGTCATTTTAACCCTCTCAGGTTTTATGTGTATTTTTTTTTATGTAAATGTCGGTATAAATTTAGGTTAGTTTATGTTTCTACGTAACTTTTTTCTTAAAATGAATCATGTCAAATATATGATACCTTTTTTGTGTTTTTTATAGACGTTTTCAATTGTTTTCAGTCGATAAACAATTGCAAAAAAATAAGTACGCTCAAATCACATTAAAATAAACTGATCGACCCCGTAACGCGAGGAGTTAATTCTAGTGATATTTATTCGAGCGAGCTTATACCCGCTCGAACATGACTAGATTTTATACAAACAAATGATGTTCAAACTGATTTTCAGCTAGTTACGTCTCACAAGATTTCATGCAAGTAAAACCTTAGGTCAGTCGGTATGGTTGCGGGGACCTTACTCGGGGAATTGTTTCACCGATCGGTGAACCACCCCTAGTGTTTGAATGGGGAGTGGGAGTAGGAGAGAGAGTGTTTTTTCGGTGTATACTCAACGAAGGTGAAGAAGAACAAAGGGAGGAGAGAGAGAGAGAGAGGAGAGAAGGACCAATCAAAATTTTTTATTTTTTAATTGAGTGGGTGTTTGAACCATACCTAGTGTTTGAGTAGAAAATGGGGAGTGAAGGGGGGAGTTGACATGACTTTATATCATTGGCTAGAGAAAACTCAAACATTCTAACTCACCCTAACCATACCGACCACCCTTAAATTATCAGGGTGAGAGGGGCACTCCCCTAAGAGGGGAGTCCCCTCTCTTACGCATAACCAATCCTCGTGTGCCACGTCAAATCCCCTCTTAAACTCTCCTAACTCCCTAAATTGATGGCGGCACTCCCCTCTTAGGGGACTTGGTTTTTTTTTTTTTTTGTTTTTTTATTTGTTGTAATTATGCATGTTTATAAAAAAATATTAATAAAAATTAAATAAAATTTAACAAAAGAGATTTCAAAGTAGAAAATAAAAATAAAAATTAAATTCAAACTAGTTTTTCATTGTCTCGCGTTGTTTCGATATGAGCTCGCGAGCCTCTGACTCTCTTTTCTTCCTCAATTCAATCGCCTCCAATTCCATCGCGTGCTTCGCTTCTTTCATGGCGGTGTACTCTTTGAATTGTGCCGCCAACTCGGCCGAGCTTCCCTCGGACGATGTCGCTTGACGCTTGTCTCGCCGTTGTGTTCTTTGTGGCGAGGGGTCTTCGTTCATATCGGGTATGGAAGGGTCCACGTCAACGGGCTTTCTTTTGTGTGCCGAACCTTCTCTTTCCTCACCCAACAATGGGACTTGGGCCCATTTGTCGTGTTTTCGAACGACCTCCCACGCCTCGACATGTTGAAAACCGTTCGGAAATCTCTCTTTAAATTCTTTTAAAGCGACTTTCATCACGCCGAGATCTTTACATCCGCTTCCTCGTGTGCGATCCTACATATTATAAAATAATAAGTGTTAAAAAAATATGAACTTAATAAAGAAAATTAAAAAATATACAATGTTAAAAAATATAATTTTTACCGCTTGTTGGTATAGGCCGTTGAAAAAGTTTATTTTCGTCATCATCGGGCCCCATTTAGACGGTACTTGATGCACGGTCCGGTTATTTCTACCGACGGTGGCGTTAAAATGATCTAAAATCTTACGCAAAAAACTATCGCGGTTTTGTTGATTGCCCTTCTTTTTGTTGGTAGAGCAATGTACCCACGCCTTCGCCAACGCCTCTTCTTGGACCTTTGTCCATTTTTCGCTCGCCATTTTTCCCTTTTTATCCCTAGCGTCATCTTCTTCGTTGCCCGCGTCTTCATCCACATTATATTCATCGTCCTCGTCCTCGTCCTCGTCGCCCAAATTTTGAGTTTCGGGCACTACCTCATCGTCCTCGTCGTCGTAAATAGGTAAAGGACGTTCAACATTTCCTCGTGTAGATGGAACTTGTGGGGAACGAAAACCATATGGGTCGAAGGCGGGGGATTGAGGAGGAGCATCCATTGATAACAAATTTTGAAAATAGCCGAAATTGGGTTGAAGGTTGGGTGGTTGGGTGTTGTAAAAGGAGGGGTATGAAGGTTGTTGGAAAAAAAAGGGGATTGTGAAGTATATCCGAAAGGGGGTTGTGGTTGTGCACTTGCACCTCTCGAACCACCACGAGACGGTTGCGAGCCCCGTCCCTTAGTTTTTTTCTTGGCTTCGCGGGGTTGGTTCTCCATTGCTCGGTTTGAAGTGGGTGTGGTTTGAGAGTATAAAAAATGAGTGAAGTGGGTGTGGTTTGAGAGTATAAAAATGAGTGAAGGGTGTGGTTATTTATATTTGTTTAAAAAGTGAATTTTTTTTTTAAAAAAAATTCGACCGTTTAAAATTTGAACGTTCCTCAAAAGTCGTGCCATTCAACGCGGTGAACAACCACCGAAACCCCTCCCCGAATCGGGTCTCCGTGGTGATGGCGGCGGTGTTCCCAATCGAGGAATGGGGTCACCGAACCACTCCCCACTTGGTGCCCCGTTCACCCTAACATATGACCCGCTCAATTTCAAATAATTAAATTAAAATTTATACTATGAACCTTTAAGAAAAAATCAACACACATACACATATATAATGATATTCGTTTTAAAAGAGTAAATGTTTAAAACTGGCTCATACTTTATTTATTTTTTTAAACTTTTTTATATACAAATATGTATGCTAGATGCATAACAAAATCACTAAATTAAGAGTTAATTACATAGTTAGTCGCTATGGTTTACACAAACTAACAATCGAATGTACTAATAGTTTAAAATCACTTTCTGAGGTACCAACTTTCCATTTTTTAACATGTGGGGGTATTAATTACATATTAGCTTGTTACTTTGTGTAAACCACAAGTACTAACTATGTAATTAACCTTAAATTAATTTCTCTTTATTTTTTTTTAATTTTTTGATTTTTTTTATTTTTATACATTCTCGAACGTATGTTTAAAATCTTAGCATATCAAAACGTCTCATCATTGAATACTTTTTTCTGCCTTTAACTTGAAAGAGAAACCAAATGTTGTATGTGGATCCCCACATGTTTTTGCATATGATTATTTATAGACACCATGTCATTGATCATTACTCTTTCATAAAGTATCTAATAATTCAAAGATATATTATTGGTATGAGAATGCCCAGTAAGTGGGGCGGCCACAGCCGTTGACGATCATTTTTGATATTTTTTAAATTCATGTAGAATGATTAGAAAATAATATGGAATGATTAGAAAATAAAATGTTATATTAAAGAAGTGTTTACATGAGGCTAAAGCCCAATGAACCGCGCTCAAGTCAACTTGGATCTTTATTAAGAAAAACATGTATGATACTGCACGTTATATCCTTTAGCCCTAACCTAATCAGATTTTTTGGTTAAGTTTGGTCATGTGCCTTGCACATGAGGGCATTATTGTCATTTCACCTTCTCAGGAGCTATTTTGTAAAAGATTATTTTTCAGGGACTATTTGTAAAAAATCAAAGCTAAAAGAAAATATAAAATCTCTCTCTCTAAGTCTGAACTAACCCCTCTCTCTCTCTCTAAATCAGGATTTCGGGTTTAAATTTTCCTCAAGTCATTTGGAATCTTGTAAGGGGGCTTCCTATTAAGACTTTAGAGGTTTTGGACTTGTGTGATACAAGATCTCCAGTAACGACTTCTTGTTGGGCCTATGATCATTTGGGCCCAATTTCTTTTGTAAGGTCTATGATAAATATCAAGGTGTAATGCATAGTTGTAGTTTTGTAGATATCAAGATTTTCCATATGCAATGGAAAATCTCAATCATATGTTAATAAGATATAAGTCCATTTAAGTAATTCATAAAGCTTGGGTCATGGGTGTTACTTGTTAGTTGCAAGTGAATTATATTCGCAAATCCACCATATCATATAAATATAAATAATTATAAACATAAATAAGCTAAATTCCCTCGAGTATTTCCATCAGTCCTCTATTTTTTTCCACACCAACGACATACTTAATCACCATAAGGGGTAGGGGCGTCCATCACTCACCACTCACTCATCACTCACAACATCCAATCAAGTTCCGCCACGTTATCGAGCTTTATTCCATCATTCGTGGTGAATTTTAGTGGAAATGCACATCAGTCACCACACCCAACAATTTTCCCTCACATTCTCTTCAATATTCAACTGTCAGATTGTTCCAACGTTCACTTTTTTGATTTTACAACGCGTTAAACAATCCATGCGTTATAAAGGGTGGCGGCGGCGGTGTTGTTTTGTGATCCACGCGTGGTGGAGGGCTATTACGGGGCACCCCGTCCTCCCTAACTAACCTAAAATGTACACATCGGTGTTCTAAAACGATTGTCATATATAAAATCTGAGTAAGATAAAAGATAAAGGGTAAAAACAATAAAACAATTAAATATTCTTTAATTCATCATATTATTTGTTTCATGTGATTACAAACTATAATTCAAGTCAACACAGATAACAACATGTGTAATGGGAGGGGAAGATAATGTACTCACCTTTGGATGTTTTACGTCATGTGACGGTCCAGTCAGCATGTGGGCATTATCAGTGGCGGAACCAGAACGATTTAGTTGGGGGGTCATCATAAGCTTATATTCTATACTGGTTCAAATTAAGGGGTCCATCTCTAAGTTTGTTCTTCAAAAACTCAAAATTTATAAATAAAAGTTCAAAAAGTTCCGGTGACCGAAGGGTCAACGGACCCTCTTGACCCCCCTCTGGTTCCGCCCCTGGGCACTATGGGGCATTATCTTAAAACGGGTGTAGTGGTATAATGCCCCAACCAATCATTACCCAATTATTATATATAAAAGTGAAATAAAAGTTGATTGGCCAAAGGAAAAGTTGGCAACGGTCTCTTATTGGCCAAAGGAAAAGTTGAAGGTGTTTAAAAAAAGCACGCTCCAGTATTTTTCTTCAAAAAAGGCCTCCTGGGACGGTTACCAGACATGTTTGGGCTTTTTTTGGGAAAAACGCCAAAAAACCCCATTACGAGTGGCCTAAGCAACTCATCCTAAGTCGCCACCTATCTCTTTAAGCAATCTTAACATCTTTAAAACTTTTTTTGTTATCGTAACTATCCTCAACATGCCCTCATTGTACCATCGTTATCTCTAATCTTATGGGATTCATCCTCACGTTATATATATTGCATCACCTTTATCATGTGGTCTCATTTACCGTCTTTCATAGTGAGCCATACAACGTCGTAAAATCAAGTGGTAATAGTTGCTACCATACATCAAAATTATTGTCATACGTTTATACAAAACAATGAAACATTATAGGCCAAGAGCTATCATAGTATCATACGTTTATAAAGAATACCACCAAGTACTATTATGCGTTTATACAAACAAAAAAAAGAGGCTATGATTTAGTCAGTACTGAATATGAATCAAGTATGTTGGTCACCAACTTTATATTAAACAATGAAAATGGACAAATATGAAATAAGGTCTATCCATATTCTAACATTGTTTGCTTAGGCTTCCAATAACGAACATGTAAAATCCGACACAAACGATTTGAAGACTGAAGAGGTATGGTCTCAATTCCCTGCCTACATGGCAGGGACCACACCTCACTTTCGATCATACATGGCGCCTACATCAGCAAAGCAACCCATAAGCTTCTAGAAGCTTCTGGAAAATGTGAAGGTGACACCAAAGATGCTCTATCCGACAAAAAGGACAGCACGTGTCACCAGTCGCAAAGCGCCACATAGGCCTGCGACAAATCAGGGGGCAGAACTGACACCGCCAGTACGATGTTTCCAGCATGGACAAACCTAAGCGCGCCACGTGTACCACTACACCGGCTATGGCAGAGGAGACCAAGAGGATATTCCCCTTGGTCGGACAGCTAGCGCGCAACCACAGCTGGCACAGCTGCTCCTCCCTTCTTCACCCTCCGGCTATAAATAGGACCTTTCATCATCCAGGTTGAATCATCTTGCCCTCCTCATTTACACACTCAACACACACTGTTTATTCTCCCTCAGAACAGTACTTATTCTCACGCCGGAGCCTGGTTAAGAGGGAAGCTCCCATATTCCCCTCTTAACGAGACTAACGGTGTTGCTGTTTTGCAGGATTTAGGTCATTTCAGCGAGTAAGAAAGGAGATTAAACCCACTAGAGAAACAACCCTGCAGTATAACCCTGGTGTTATCCTGTGTTTCATCATTGGCGCCATCCGCTTGTTGCAAAACCAATTTCGTCTCTTTTTCTTTTTGAAAGACACTCGTAAAAAATGGCTGAACAAAACCCTTCACACCACGTAGACGGAGAAGTTTCTTCCTTTGAACTCGTTTCGGACACAGCACACGTCCAAAGGAACCAAAGGAACGAAATCATCCAAGAAGGGCAGACAAATAATGATTTTCCTGTTATGAATATATTTATTATTAATGTGGTTATCAACACCAAAAATAGATTAGCTTTCTCTCCAAGTTTTGTACACCTATATATACCACTATTGTAATCATATCTATCAATGAAATATCAGTCTCTTTCTCCCTACATCTCTTTCTCTTATGGTTTGCTATTAGGTTAGTAGGTCGTTGTTTCACAACACGTTATCAGCACGAAAGTGCTCTCTCCAAAACCCTAATTTCTTGAGCCGCCACCGCCCTATTAATGTTGAAGATCATTGCGACACCACGGTAGACAATCAAGTTACCAAGCACCGTTTCTATTATCGTTGTTTTCTGCACGGGTTCCTACGGTTATGAAAGAACCTAACATCGTTCGTGGCATGCTCCTTCTCAATTCCTCCAGCTAGCGAACCCTTCTCTCTTGTAAGTTTTTTTTTTCTTATTTGCTTGCAAAGCTTTTAATTCACATATACCTAAAAAGCTATTAATTTCTGGTGACTACAATTGAGGTAAAACTTTTACATATAGTCACATTTATCTGCACAAGTTTTCTAATTCTCATATATTTGCATAGCAATCCCTCTGTTTTAGTTCCATGTACTTGTTTTTAGTATATAAATATATAATAGAGATATTTATATACTAAATCCTAATATTTATGATATTTGTTAGGATTTAATATTTAACCGTAATATTTTATTTATTACAGAAGATATATATTAGGCTTGTTTTTCCCAATATCTCTATTATATATTTGTCTGTGGTCATGAAACGTAGCTATATGTAACAAAAAAAAAAGATATATATTAAAAAATGATATTTTAATAAGATTATTATTTAATTGTTCCTGAATTTATATATTCATTAATAACCCTATGGACTATAATCAATATTGTTTAATCATTATTTCAGATTATTGAGACATATGGCCATAAATTACTTTTTTCTCTCGCGTTTTGATGCCACAACTATAAACAACTTCGTTGATAGTTAACCTGTTATTCAAAATGATTTTTATTATCAATTTTAGAATATCACACTTATTTATTCTTATATTATGACTGATACCCTATTATGACTATAGTACATAAAAATAAAATGAATAGTTAAATAAAACACTTGTAAATACCGTGCATTGATCCCTCTTTTTTATCCGAAATCGATGAGATTTTATTTTAGCCTACATAGATTATTGCGGTCGTTTTGCATTCATGGTATGTTCGGTTCCGTTGTAAGGTGAGTAGGTATTAACTTTTAATATTTCTGTTGCGTTAAATATTTTTCATTTAAATTTGAAAATAAAAAAATAGATATGAATTGTTGATTGGGCTATTCTTTAAAAAAAAGATATGTTTGGCTTGGAGATTGCTAAATGAAATATTTTTCTTTTATCAATTACGCTCCTTGATTCCATAGTGAACACAGAGTCAACATCATTGTTAATAGAAATTGATTTAAAATTTTATTTCCTTCGTAATAATTTATAGCATTCATTCATCTGTTTAGAAATAAACTAGTTATTCGCTTACTAATTCATAAGTGATTATTTTAAGTTGTTTATAAAAAAAATAGAATCTTTCAAGATTTATTTTGAATGCAAATATCCTCATAAAATTTTATTATAATAACAGATTATATGATATTAAAGTTGCTATGTGAGTGACTATCAATTTGTTGTAAGATATTATTACTAGTTTTTCATGTTTATATTTATACATGCGCACACATGCTAGAGAATGCCTAGATACACGCATTGTTTGGTTTATACATTTTTTTTAGTCTTAGTTTCTAATTGTTCGTTTATAACTCAAAAATCATGTATCTTTTGGTTTCATAAAAGATTAGAACTTTGGGTCAACTATTGCTATGGACTTGATTGCATTTATAAATAAGATTTGTGTAAATTTAGTTAAGATTCAAGTATGAATTTCCATATGCATGCATACAACTATAAATTATGAGTCAATACGTAACTATATGTAATTATGTATGTTTTCATGTTGCTTCTTATCATATATCAATTATGGCTTTATAGAATAGTAATATTTTTACTGATGATAAAAAAGATAGTGATGTGTAATGGTTTTTGTTGGCAAATTACCACTATTACAATGTTATGCCTTTTAAGTATTGATATATTGATAAAACATATATAAAGCCAGTGTTGGTTGTTGTATTATCATTCTCATTCTCGTGAAAGAATATAAATATGCTTAGAAATGACACTTGTATTGTCATACTTCGAAAATCTCATTATCATGTTGTAGATTAAGGTCATAAGATTTAAGAGCGACAAATGTTATATGACTCGGACATGTATTTACTTCTCAATCGTTGCTATGTGAAGAGAAGTTTTATTTTATAAGTGAAAATCGGATAAAACAAAGTTTGTTTGTCAAACCTAAAGCAACAATATCATTAAAATGGTATGAATGGTTTGAAGTAACTTTATGTTCGTATGTCCGGAAAATAATGAAACTCATGAAACTTGTGTGGTTTTACTCTGATCCATGAACTGAAAATACGTTGATCATTGTGATCATGGACATCATTGAGGAAATTGTAATGATGGTCATATTAATAATGAGATCGACCATTTGATCATGTTAATAATGAGATGGACCACAAAAGTGGCAAACTAAGGAGTGATTGCATAACGTGATGGTTTGAACTTTGAAGTTATAATATATTCTTTCGTATCATACGTTTTTGTATTACATACGAGAAAGTAATACACATACGATCATAAACCAGAAGTTTATGGATCATAATTATTTAATTAGTTGGCATGACCGGTTAGACCACACCGAGTCAATGATGATGTGAAACATAATGAAGAACTAAAAGATTCTTCAAGCTTATAATTAGCATGTAATGTTTGCTCTCAAGGGAAATTTTATATTTGCCAAATAAGGGAGGGTGTGTATCCCTAGATATTCTGGAAGTGATTAAAGAATATGCATATCCCAATATGATACCATTTAGTGTTTTAAATCGATGCATCGTCTAAATGGTTATCGAATACACAACTTAAGAATTGTGTGATTTATGGCTTCGCTAATGATATAGCAAGTACATTGTTCCAGATTGGCATATTTATTTCGGTTATAACTGTGAAATTTATTTTCAAGTTATTAAGATCACTAAAATAAGTGGTTTTTTTGTTGAAGACAATCATTAAACGTCTACAACTTATTGCAAAGTTAATGATTACGAGAGCAAAAGTTCACGTTTCTATTTTAGTACATGTAATTTTACATGCAACAACATTAACTCACATCAAGCCAACATGTTGTAATAGTTTCTCCCCATTATAGTTGGTTTTTGGTCAGGAACCAAAGATGTCCCTTCTAAGATTTTGGTTGTGCGGTATATGTTGAAAATGATCCACCACTACGCACAAAGATGGAACCTTAAAAGATGGTTGGGAATATATGATAACGAATAGGGCATTTCACGAGATATTTATTTATGGCTCAATTAATTGATATCCATCTAAATGGACTAACATTCCCAACATCAGGGGGAGATAAAAAGCAGTTGGAAAAGAAATGAGTTGGTATGAATTATCATTGATCCTCAAAACTAAAAGTGTGAACCATAAGTTCAAAGAATAACTCATATATAAAGATTAGCGAATCTATTACCAGACGTATTCACTGACCTTGAAAAGGTGACTATGTCACATATACCAACTGCTAATGCTCCAATTAAGATGAGTGTCTTAGAAGGACAACCACATGTTTGTAATGAGTCTATTGCACGTCTGAAGCGTGGTAGACTAGTCGATTCCAATAATAAAATTCCTCGAAAATTAGAGCAACTAATTAAGATGGTCAAGTCGAGGTTATATTAAAAAGGTCTCCTAAAGAGACAGTAGACATGATGGTTCAAGAAGAACCTCAGGTACCTGAAACTAAAGAGATCTCGATAAGTTGTATCATGTCTAAGATATACATGGAATCGAACTAAAATCGACGTCGTTATACTTTTGTATATAATTTAGCGCTTGTAATGATAAAATGATGAGGATCAAAATTTAAGATCTGCCTATGAGAAATGACTGGCCAAAATGGAAAGACGCAAATGAGACAAATTTAAATTCTCTAATGAAATGGAAAGTTTTCAGACCAAGAGTCCATACAATTGAATTTGTAAAGTATGTTGGATATTAATGGGGCTTTTATGCGAATCATGTGAAAATCAAATTAAATGAGATAAGGCAAATATGGTGTACAAGGATTTTCACAAAAACCCATGATTGATTATAATGAGACACATTCTCTAGTGGTGGATTTAATGACTTTCCAATATTTTATTAGTCTGGTAATATAAAGAGAGAATTGATATGCGTCTTATGAATGTTATGTATCACTTGATACTAAAAGTTTACATGAAAGTCCCTCAAGGATTTGAATTATCAAAAATCATGTAAAATGAGTTCTCGGGAACGATATGATCGTTGTATACAAATTCATATTTGAATACGTTGAATATAATTGGAACTCCTGACGAGTATCGTAAAGCATTTAAGTGCTTATAAGGTTAGTTGAAACATCTTAAGGATGTAATTCTTGTGCACCAATAACTATACATAGAAAACTTGTGTCTGGTTATTATGGCATCTTAATGTACAATGTATAAGCATGGTACAATATGGATTAAATATTCAAGACATCTTTGCATATGATATAGAAATCAATGAGGTGTATGTAATAGAACTCCTAAAGAGTGAATGCACATACATTGTTTTTCAAAGTTGAAAGAAGTATGTATATGATTGCAAATGCCTGAAGCATTGATTTCAAGTCCTCAAGAATGTATCTTTATAAAGTTAAAGATAGTATGAACTAAAATAGTCAAGTTGAGTGTTGTACAACTCAAGATATATTCTGATAAAGAGCAATATAAGTTTGATAATATTATCCATCTTTATCAAATGTTCTTTCTTAAAAGTTCACTATAATCACAATTTACAGTGATGATGTCTGAGCATCATCAAGAGAAACTGGCGAGCTTTTAGAAGGGGAATTTCTTTAATGACCCTAGCACAATCTAATCATTACTCGACTTGCAGTTCGAGTATATTTGTAATCATACTTTTATTCATCTATCAAACTACATCTAGAAGATGTTGGTGGGACATTTTAGTAGGTAGAGAGCTCAACCTTATAGTATGTTAAAGGTTGTTCAGACACTTTTATAAGAAATGATTATTATCATCTCCTATCAAAGTAGAGATTCTCATTTCAAAAGTACCATGGCTAAAGTGCAAATTGTGCATTAACTTAACTTTCTAGCTATGTATGATAATATATATATATTTTTTTATTTGAATTTATCAACATGATATAGCACATGTCCAATGAGGAGACATTTAAATGGTAAAGAAGATATGTCGATACCCTAAAGGTAAGAATGATATGTGTCTATATTTTACTAACCCATGAAAGCTAGTTCTGTTAGTCTTGTAGATATAAAGAATGTAACACAAATAGTCTTGGATCTTATGGTATTTGTTCGCAAGAGGAAGCACTAGAAGTCTCACAAGAAGATTTTACAACATTACTCGATATAAAGGATTGCACTTCAAGGCTTCAAACGACAAATCATTCTACAAAAGTTTTGAGCAACTTTCAAGGATGATGGACACACTTTACTTAAAAGATACATATTATAATGAGGGGGAGATTTATTCAAGTTGCACTCTTTTTCCCTTAACTAAGTTTTATCCCAATGGGTTTTCTGTAAGGTTTTTAATGAGGCAACATACTTGATCCAGAAGTATCGGGGGGAGATAATGCGCATTACACGCTGCACTCTTTTTCCCTTAGCTATGGTTTTGTCCCACCGGGTTTTCCTAGCAAGGTTTTTAACGAGGTAGCATCAAGCGTATTATGTTGATAACCAAGGGGGAGTGTTATGAATATATTTATTATTAATGTGGTTATCAACACCAAAAATAGATTAGCTTTCTCTCCAAGTTTTGTACACCTATATATACCACTATTGTAATCATATCTATCAATGAAATATTAGTCTCTTTCTCCCTACATCTCTTTCTCTTATGGTTTGCTATTAGGTTAGTAGGTCGTTGTTTCACAACATTTCCTAGTATTTTTGGAAGTGCATCCAGGGTTGTTAGCCAAACCACAACTGGACCCATATTCCAAGCCCCCACTAGGATAATCACTCAGACCACAAACGGAGCCACCTTCCAACCTCCACCAGCGATAGTCCAACACACACCTCCACCAGGAATGGTCCAACAAACACCTCCACCAGTGCAGACATCAAGCCATGGAGCTGGCCCCTCAGCTCCATCGGAACAAGCACAGCTGAATTTCTCTGCACTTTTAGGGCTACCCGAAGGAAAAACTCTGGCTTCCTGGTACGCCGAGCAAATGGCATCTATAAACCTTGTTTATACACAACTTAGCGCGCAACAAGCTTTTCTCCAAGCACAAGCTAACCAGTCAGCATTCGTTACCCCACCGCAACGGTCTCTGAGTACGCACACGACTCAGCAGATCAATGCGTGGAATTTACGCCCGAAGAAAGGACCTGTGCCACACATCAGAAAACCAAGCGCGTACGACACGCGCGACACTTATGGCGAAACAGAGAGCAACTATGTCCATAATCCACAAAGAAAGCCAATTCAAAGCCGTCTGGGCCCGCGCAACATGAACACCGAATGGGAAGACGAAGAAGAAGACCCAACGTATAAAGGGGAAAGCACAGTGTTCAGCAGGCTACATCCAGAACACGAGTCATACAAACCAACCAAGCGCGCAGGGTACAACCCAAAAGCAGAGCATGATTACACCTTGAGCTATCGTCCAGACGACATGGCTGAGAATTCAAAATTCATCAGAGAGATCGCCACAGCCGCTATTGACAAAACGAAACTTGTGACAACCCGCGCATTCGAGATCAGTGTCGTTCGTGAAGTCTTGTGATCCAAACCTTCCGTTATTATTCCTTTACTTGTGTTGAACGCGTTGTGCTAGAATGGCACTGGTTAATATTAGATTACTACATATTCATGATTTGGGCTGGTTACTAAGTCCTTATGCGCACATGTAACCTACCACTTCTCCTAATTAGATTAGAGATCAAAACGTTTATTTAATATTCTAATTGTGTTATCATTTGGTGTGTGGGCTTAGGCCCAGTTCGGCTATTCAAACAAACCGCCCCAACCTTCACATATATACGTAACATGGGTATTGAATAAACAAAACTTAGAACACAAGTCAAAACCCTAAAGCTCCCCTTGATCGCACGAGTTCTGTGGAGACCCCCCCTCGCAGCAGTAACCTCCTAGCAATCGATTAGTGTAACATCCTTATGTCTTGAATCAAGTTCTTGTGTCATGCATGCCTGGTGTACCAATACGTGATTATAATGGTTGTTTGTGTTCGTCCTAGATGTTGTGTATTGATGGATTGCATGAATAGACAACATAAAACTGAATATTGTGATGTATTTGTGTCATAGGGTGCATAAGAATGTGTCGGCCATACTAGTAAATTGAAAAGTCACGGCCCAATCAAATTCAAGTAATATGTGATATGATAGTATAAAGTAGGGAGGTTCAATAAGGGTTTATTTAAAAAGGTATCTTGGGTCTTGCAATTACATGTGATGATAGTGTAAGGTAGGGAGGTCCAATGAGAGTTTATGGCATTAATATTATATTACAGAACTTTAGCAACCAAGTTGCATTTAGTTACCGATTGTAGCAACTAATGACCTGTTCAGCTGATAGCATGTCTATTTTTGATGAGTTTTAAAAAAACAAAACTGACGCAAACTCTTATTTGTCATCTTAGTACATATGCCACATGTCCACTGATGTCACATTTAATTTATTTAAAGAATGAAAATGTCTAGATTGGACCGAACTTAATATGATACTATATGATTGGTCCGAGTAGCATGATGGGTCACACAAAAAGGTTACAATTTTTGTACAAAATTAATGCACAGAGAGTAATGTTTTTTTTATGATTGGGCCTTCAAGGGTATTGGGCTAGGCTGTGGTGGTTTCGGGTAAGAGAAAAGGGCTAGGCATGATAGCGGGCTACATAACAGGTGTAATGAATTTGTTTAGGTTGGGTCGCAGATTTTAGGGTGTTTCAACTGGGCCTATCAGTGAGCATCGGGTTAGAGTTTATTTGGCTTGTTTGTTTGTGAATAAAGTTGATTATGTGCCAATCCCTTTTTATGACTTTGGACCCTACTGAGATCATATAGGATATTAATTTGGTAATTGTACATATACTTGTGGGTGAGGGTAAAAGTGTCATAAGTGTGTGTAGATACGAACCTGTTATGAATCGGATATGTGTTAGATGATTACCTTTGGGTATTGAATTGCTAGTTTGAATGTATGACTCGAACTGCATGCTACACGTTCAATAAATGAGTGATACGTAAAAGCGGTGTACATGAGCAAATTGTGCATGGGATGCGTGAATTATGTGCGAATGAAACTGATTAATGTTGGTAATGACATTAGGAACTAATTGACTAACTGGGAACACATACTTTAATCTTACCGAGCAAACCAAGGTGAGTTCACTGCTCTTTTCTAAGCATGCGTCCCAGTGGTTTGGGACATCTGGTAAACGTTCCTGGGAGGAATGCTGGGTAAACTATTAAACTGGGATGTTGGTTATTAAACTCAATATCTATCATATAAGACCCCTTACATCTACCGACAGTTGCCGAGGAGGCAATGAGGTTATTAGTTGATAGCGCTATTAGGTTTGGCACCCTCACACCGTACCTGGGAGGACGGGCGTGAACTAATTTCCTTAAAGCATGACCAATGTTTTGATAGAGACACTGGGGTTGGGCAAACACATCTTGTAGCCATTTCGGTAATCGAGTTAATAACAACATCAAATCAATTGGTTAAACTGTTTTATACATGTATCTGGTAACTGTACTCGGTGACAAAACTTTGAACTCACCAGCGTCGTCTGACACACTTGTTTGCATGCTTGTAGGTCGTTAACTGTCTTGCATTGGAACTTGCTGTCTGGAGTAGCTGGAGTGGTCATGGGTCGACTGGATGGATTTATGTTATTGATTTCTTGATACAATACTTGGGTTTTGAAACTGTTTAATTTTGCTTCCGCTGAATACTTGGGTTTTCACTTAAACTGGTTGATGGTATTTTTATTAATAATTGAGAACTTTATTTTGAAACATGTCTGGGTTCAATGTAATTAGTGGCTCATTGTTGGTATGTCACACGCCTATCAGGGACCCTCCCTAGGTGGTATTTTGGGGGTGTGACAGTTTGGTATCAGAGCCACTGGTTATAGTGAACTTGGTTTTAAAACGTTTTTATAAAACCAGACTATAACCGAACAACTTCGAAAATTGACCATGACACTCAGCTCCAGATTGCAAGGTTCGTCTTCTGTTACTTTATGCATTACTTGTTTAGCAGTCACACACTCACAACCTACATGAAAACGATATATTAGATATTATGGTGACTTGAGAGTGTGACACAACCCTTCGACTTTTGTGGATCATAATCCTGTAGTACCCACTGCTTGACTATTTGAATGCGGGGGAAACCTTTAGCGCAAGTTAAGAGGCACTGAGATGAGCATGCAAATCGCCTTATTATAATAATGTGTGGTGCATGTAAGTCCCAGTGAGGCTTAACGAACGTGAGAAGGATTCTGCCCTATTATGTGTAAAATTGATAGTTGTAGATTTTAATGTGAAACTTGACTTTTACCTCGTTTCGACCCTTAAGATAGTTCCCTTCTCTTATTTAGAACCATGAGTGGACGTGGAGGAGGCCGAGGTGGTGGACGTGGCCACATTGCTATGACGCAGGCCGAATTAACCAACCTGATCAACACTCGTGTAGCTGAAGCTCTAGCGGCTTACCAGGCTGGTACGATATGTGCCAATTATTTTTCCATCCTTGTGTCGTATACTCGAATCTTACCTATGCGTGGTACTTTCTTTCATTTTAGGTCAACCCGCAAATCAAAACAATCCACCTGCTCCACCTGCTTGCACGTTCAAAATGTTCATGGATTGTAAGCCACAGACCTTCAGTGGGACTGAAGGGGTTGTAGGACTCCTGCGCTGGTTTGAGAAGGCAGAATCGGTATTTGCGATGTGTAACTGTCCTGCTGGGGACAAAGTGAAGTATGCTACGGGCACACTCGAGGATGGTGCCCTGACGTGGTGGAATGCCCAGGTTCAGATGTTGGGTATCGAAATGGCAAATGCCACCACTTGGGATGACTTTAAGGAGTTGATGAGGGAGGAGTATTGTCCCCGGGATGAGGTTCAGAAATTGGAGAACGAATATTATAATCTGAAAATGGAGGGATCTGAGATTGAAGCATACACGAGGAGGTCCAATGATTTAGCAACTTTGTGCCCTAACCTGTCTCGACCCCCACCCCGGCGAATCGAGTTGTATCTCAAGGGCTTAGCACCAGCTATTAAGGGGTACGTTACTGTTGCAAAGCTAGACAATCTGCCCCGTATCGTCCGTTTAGCACATAAGATTACTGACCAAGAGGTCGAACGTGGCAATTTGCCGCCACGTGTTTCTGCTACTACTTCGACTGCTACAACCACCACACCTGCTAGTGATAATAAACGCAAGTGGAGCGACACTAATAAAGCAACCAGTGCATGTCAATCTCAGAAAAGGCCTGATAACAGCAACAACCGTAGTTTCAGTCAGTCTTCTTCAGTTAATCAAGGCCAGGGCAGCAATCAGAATCAGGGTTCTTATGTGGGAAAGAAGCCACAGTGCAGCAAGTGTGGCTATCATCACTATGGGCAGTGTGTCCGAACTTGTCGTAGATGTGAGAAAGTGGGCCATGAGGCCAAAGACTGTAGAGCCCCACAGCCAAAGCAGCAGCAACGGCAGAATCAGCAGCACCAACGACAGCAAAGGCAACAACCTCAACAGAATCAGGGTTTTAAGAAAGGGTGTTTTCAGTGCGGGGACGAGGGCCACTTCAAGCGGGATTGCCCTCAGCTGAATCAGAATGCCAATAACGACAACAATGCTGGGAACAATAACAACAGAAACAACAACAATGGGGGCAATGGAGGAAAAGGTGCACACGGGAGGGTGTTCACTATTGGAGCTGGGGAAGCTAGGAATGATGGCAATGTAGTGACTGGTACGTTTTCGATAAACGACATATTTGCTTCTGTTTTATTCGACTCTGGTGCCGATTATAGTTACGTATCTTTGGAGTTCAGTAGTCGTTTAGGATTGAGTCCTACACCTCTTGTCACTAATCATATAGTAGAACTAGCTAATGGTAAATCGATAGAGGCTTCTCATGTTCTACTTGGTTGTAAACTCGATCTCCTGGGTCAAGTGTTCGACATTGACCTACTCCCTGTTACTCTTGGAAGTTTTGACGTAGTCGTTGGCATGGATTGGCTGTCCAAGCACCAGGCGGAAATTCTTTGCAAGGAGAAAATCGTGCGTATTCCTCTCCCTAACGGAGAATCCTTATTGGTTCAGGGACATCATAGTGGTGCCATGGTTGGTATTATCTCGGCAATGAAGGCTCAGAAGTGTTTACGCAAGGGCTACCCTGCTCTTTTAGCTCTTGTTACTGACTCGCAGTCTGATGAGAGAAGGATCGAGGATTTCCCAGTGGTTCGTGAATTTCCCGATGTATTTCCGGAAGAATTCCCTGGTTTACCTCCACATCGTCAGGTGGAATTTCAGATCGACCTCATGCCAGGAGGAGCCCCGATTGCTCGTGCTCCTTATCGTCTTGCGCCAGGAGAGTTACAGGAGTTGTCGAATCAACTCCAAGAGCTCTTGGATAGGGGTTTTATCCGACCTAGCTCTTCGCCTTGGGAAGCCCCAGTACTGTTTGTGAAGAAGAAGGATGGGTCCTTTCGGATGTGCATAGATTATCGTGAGCTCAACAAGGCGACAATCAAAAATCGCTACCCTTTACCACACATTGACGACTTGTTTGACCAGCTGCAAGGGTCAAGTTTTTATTCTAAGATCGACTTAAGGTCGGGCTATCATCAGGTACGAGTCAGGGAGGAGGATGTTCCAAAGACGGCTTTTCGAACGCGGTATGGCCACTACGAGTTTTTGGTTATGCCGTTTGGGATGACTAATGCGCCAGCGGTCTTCATGGATCTCATGAACCGCGTGTGTAAACCGTATCTCGACGACTTCGTTATTGTTTTCATCGACGACATCTTGATCTACTCCAAGAGCGAGGAGGACCACGAGCGACATCTACGTCTTATCTTGGAGCTCCTGAGGAAGGAGCAACTTTACGCGAAGTTTTCTAAGTGTGACTTCTGGATTCGAGAGGTACACTTCCTTGGGCATATTGTAAACGAAAAAGGGATACACGTGGATCCTGCTAAGATCGATGCTATTAGGAATTGGGCGGCACTGAAGAATCCTTCGGAGGTGCGACAATTTCTTGGTCTTGCAGGGTACTATCGTCGGTTTATTCAGGATTTCTCGAAAATCGCTCAACCTCTCACCTCCTTGACGCAGAAGAACGTAGTTTATTCTTGGGGAACAAAGCAGGAGGATGCTTTTCAGCTTTTGAAACAGAAACTATGCAGCGCGCCGATTTTATCTCTACCTGAGGGTACCAAAGATTTTGTGGTTTATTGTGATGCATCGATTCAGGGTCTCGGTTGTGTGTTGATGCAGCGCGACAAAGTGATAGCATATGCTTCTCGACAGTTGAAGGTGCACGAGAAGAATTATACGACTCATGACTTGGATTTAGGAGCTGTGGTTTTCGCGTTGAAGATCTGGAGGCACTATCTGTACGGTACCAAATGCACCATCTACACCGATCACAGAAGCCTTCAGCATATCTTCGACCAGAAGGATTTGAACATGCGGCAACGGCGTTGGATAGAGCTTTTGAACGATTATGAGTGTGCTATCAAGTATCATCCGGGTAAAGCTAATGTAGTAGCTGATGCACTTAGCCGAAAAGAGTCAAAGCCTAAACGTGTTCGCGCATTACAACTGACTATTCATTCAAACCTTCCTGATAAGATTTGTACGGCTCAGACTGAGGCATTGAAGGAAGAAAACATCGAAGCTGAGGGTTTGCGAGGTATGAAAAAGCAGCTCGAGCAGAGGTCTGATGGCGTCTACTATATTATGGAAAGAGTATGGGTTCCTCTGTTTGGTGATCTCAGAGACCTTGTAATGGATGAAGCGCACAAGTCACGATACTCCGTTCATCCGGGGTCTGATAAGATGTATCAGGACCTCAAAGTCTTATATTGGTGGTCGGATATGAAAGCTATCATAGCGACATACGTGAGTAAGTGTTTGACTTGTGCTAAAGTCAAGGTGGAATATCAGAAACCCTCGGGTCTACTTCAGCAGCCAAAGATACCCATGTAGAAATGGGAGCAGATAGCCATGGATTTCGTTACAGGGTTACCGAGGACTCAGGCGGGAAACGATACTATTTGGGTGATTGTTGACCGTCTCACGAAGTCAGCGCATTTTCTAGCAATCAAGGAAACAGATAAGTTCTCGCAACTTGCAGCAGTTTATCTTAAGGAGGTAGTTTCTAGGCACGGGGTGCCAACTTCTATCATTTCAGATCGAGATCCGCGTTTCACTTCTGAGTTATGGCAGTCAATGCATAAGTCGTTCGGTTCACAACACGATACGAGTACTGCTTATCACCCACAGACGGATGGTCAGAGTGAGCGGACCATCCAGACACTTAAAGACATGCTGCGAGCATGTGTGATTGATTTTGGTAAGGGCTGGGAGAAACATCTGCCACTGATCGAGTTCTCCTACAACAACAGCTACCACACTAGTATTCAGGCAGCTCCGTTCGAAGCATTATACGGGCGGAAATGCCGTTCTCCTCTCTGTTGGGCCGAGGTGGGTGATAGCCAGATCACAGGCCCTGAGCTTGTTCTTGAAACTTCGGAAATGATTGTTCAGATCAGGAATCGTATGGCAGCAGCGCGTGATCGGCAGAAAAGCTACGCAGACAAGCGTAGAAAACCGTTGGAGTTCGAAGTTAATGACCGTGTTATGTTGAAAGTGTCATCGTGGAAGGGTGTTGTACGCTTCGGGAAGCGTGACAAGCTTAATCCGCGTTACGTCGAGCCATTTAGAATTCTGGAGCGGATTGGTAAAGTCGCTTACAAGCTTGAGTTGCCTGCTGAGTTGGGTAATGTTCACGACGTCTTTCACGTTTCGCAGTTGAAGAAGTGTTTGTCTGATGAAACACTGGTTGTGCCATTTCAAGAGCTAAAGATTGACGACAAGTTGCAGTTTGTCGAAGAGCCTGTAGAGATCATGGACCGGGAGGTCAAGGTGCGTAAACATAGTCGTATTCCGATTGTGAGAGTTTGTTGGAACTCAAGACGTGGACCGGAGTTCACGTGGGAACGCGAGGATCAGATGAAGCTCAAGTACCCACATTTATTCCCAAAGAACAAGTCCAAGCCTAAGACTAACGCGACTAGTGAATTTCGGGACGAAATTCCCAATCAAGTTGGGGATGATGTGGCACCTGAGGAAAATCCTCAGCAATCTTGATTTATCACTTCACTTCTCTGAGTTACTTATCAAATTTCGGGACGAAATTTCTTTCAAGTTGGGGATGATGTGACAACCCGCGCATTCGAGGTCAGTGTCGTTCGTGAAGTCTTGTGATCCAAACCTTCCGTTATTGTTCCTTTACTTGTGTTGAACGCGTTGTGCTAGAATGGCACTGGTTAATATTAGATTACTACATATTCATGATTTGGGCTGGTTACTAAGTCCTTATGCGCACATGTAACCTACCACTTCTCCTAATTAGATTAGAGATCAAAACGTTTATTTAATATTCTAATTGTGTTATCATTGGTGTGTGGGCTTAGGCCCAGTTCGGCTATTCAAACAAACCGCCCCAACCTTCACATATATACGTAACATGGGTATTGAATAAACAAAACTTAGAACACAAGTCAAAACCCTAAAGCTCCCCTTGATCGCACGAGTTCTGTGGAGACCCCCCCTCGCAGCAGTAACCTCCTAGCAATCGGTTAGTGTAACATCCTTATGTCTTGAATCAAGTTCTTGTGTCATGCATGCCTGGTGTACCAATACGTGATTATAATGGTTGTTTGTGTTCGTCCTTGATGTTGTGTATTGATGGATTGCATGAATAGACAACATAAAACTGAATATTGTGATGTATTTGTGTCATAGGGTGCATAAGAATGTGTCGGCCATACTAGTAAATTGAAAAGTCACGGCCCAATCAAATTCAAGTAATATGTGATATGATAGTATAAAGTAGGGAGGTTCAATAAGGGTTTATTTAAAAAGGTATCTTGGGTCTTGCAATTACATGTGATGATAGTGTAAGGTAGGGAGGTCCAATGAGAGTTTATGGCATTAATATTATATTACAGAACTTTAGCAACCAAGTTGCATTTAGTTACCGATTGTAGCAACTAATGACCTGTTCAGCTGATAGCATGTCTATTTTTGATGAGTTTTAAAAAAACAAAACTGACGCAAACTCTTATTTGTCATCTTAGTACATATGCCACATGTCCACTGATGTCACATTTAATTTATTTAAAGAATGAAAATGTCTAGATTGGACCGAACTTAATATGATACTATATGATTGGTCCGAGTAGCATGATGGGTCACACAAAAAGGTTACAATTTTTGTACAAAATTAATGCACAGAGAGTAATGTTTTTTTTATGATTGGGCCTTCAAGGGTATTGGGCTAGGCTGTGGTGGTTTCGGGTAAGAGAAAAGGGCTAGGCATGATAGCGGGCTACATAACAGGTGTAATGAATTTGTTTAGGTTGGGTCGCAGATTTTAGGGTGTTTCAACTGGGCCTATCAGTGAGCATCGGGTTAGAGTTTTTTTGGCTTGTTTGTTTGTGAATAAAGTTGATTATGTGCCAATCCCTTTTTATGACTTTGGACCCTACTGAGATCATATAGGATATTAATTTGGTAATTGTACATATACTTGTGGGTGAGGGTAAAAGTGTCATAAGTGTGTGTAGATACGAACCTGTTATGAATCGGATATGTGTTAGATGATTACCTTTGGATATTGAATTGCTAGTTTGAATGTATGACTCGAACTGCATGCTACACGTTCAATAAATGAGTGATACGTAAAAGCGGTGTACATGAGCAAATTGTGCATGGGATGCGTGAATTATGTGCGAATGAAACTGATTAATGTTGGTAATGACATTAGGAACTAATTGACTAACTGGGAACACATACTTTAATCTTACCGAGCAAACCAAGGTGAGTTCACTGCTCTTTTCTAAGCATACGTCCCGGTGGTTTGGGACATCTGGTAAACGTTCCTGGGAGGAATGCTGGGTAAACTATTAAACTGGGATGTTGGTTATTAAACTCAGTATCTATCATATAAGACCCCTTACATCTACCGACAGTTGCCGAGGAGGCAACGAGGTTATTAGTTGATAGCGCTATTAGGTTTGGCACCCTCACACCGTACCTGGGAGGACGGGCGTGAACTAATTTCCTTAAAGCATGACCAATGTTTTGATAGAGACACTGGGGTTGGGCAAACACATCTTGTAGCCATTTCGGTAATCGAGTTAATAACAACATCAAATCAATTGGTTAAACTGTGTTATACATGTATCTTTGAACTTACCAGCGTCGTCTGACACACTTGTTTGCTTGCTTGTAGGTCGTTAACTGTCTTGCATTGGAACTTGCTGTCTGGAGTAGCTGGAGTGGTCATGGGTCGACTGGATGGATTTATGTTATTGATTTCTTGATACAATACTTGGGTTTTGAAACTGTTTAATTTTGCTTCCGCTGATTACTTGGGTTTTCACTTAAACTGGTTGATGGTATTTTTATTAATAATTGAGAACTTTATTTTGAAACATGTCTGGGTTCAATGTAATTAGTTGCTCATTGTTGGTATGTCACACGCCTATCAGGGACCCTCCCTAGGTGGTATTTTGGGGGTGTGACAAAACTGCCACACAACGTAGGCAAATACAACGGTTTGACGGACCCAGACGATCATCTCCAAGTTTTTAATGGCGCAGGAGCAACAGGGGGATGGAATTTGCCAACTTGGTGTCACCTGTTTGCTCAAACATTCGTTGGCGCAGCGCGCATATGGTTCGACAGCCTGCCAGCAGGAAGAATCAAATCATGGATTGACTTCCGAGAGAAGTTCCTTGCACACTTCTCCCAGCAGCGAAGACACACCAGAGATCCTGCTGATTGTTTAAACATATGGCGCAAAGACCACGAAAGCGTGGAAGACTTTATCACGATGTATAACAAAGAGTGTTTGGAAATTGGAGACGTGGGCGAAAAGATGATGCGCACACATTTCATGAGGGCAGTTAAATGCGTTGACCTAATCAAGCAAGTAAAAGGAAGGGACGGATGACCCAAAGATTGGGAAACGTTCATTGAAGCAGCGAAAACCATTGCGCAAACAGATAAACAATTGACCGGTGACGATCACCGTCAGCGAGGGTATAGCTCTAATGACCGACATGGCAGAAAGGGCAGAAGCCAACCATGGAAAACTTCCAGTCATAGAGAGAGAAGCCCATGAAGAGAGGACGCGCGCCACACAATCAACCAGATAGCCCACCGGAAAGAGGTAAAAAGAGAAAATAGGGAGAAACAGTGGACACCACTAACAAAGACTCCCTTCGAGGTTTTGGCCAATGAAAATCACCAGTTCAAACCACCCCTACAAATGCGCAATAAGAGGGGTCAAGATCCCAATCTCTTCTGTGAATTTCACAAAGACACATGCCACCTAACGGACGACTGCTTCAGTCTGAAACAAGAGATAGAAAGAGCTTTGAGAGATGGAAAGCTCACTCATTTGGTTAAGGGCGGAAAGCGCGACTACCACCAAATTCAAAGAAGAGAAGAAGGGCCGGATAACAAAAAACTCCGAAAGTTAGAAACCCACATGGTTCAGGGAGGCCCACGTAGGCCAAGAAAAAACTACAAGAAGCGCGTGCAAGATGACTCATGGCGCGAGAGGCAAGTTATTTTCCCAATCGTAAGAGGTGGCCCGAGAGAAAAAAGACCCATCGTCATTTCCGGAGTAACTGGTCACTACCAGACGGATTACATTTTTATCGACCCAGGGAGCACCGCAGATATCATATACGAACAATGTTTCAACCAGTTTGACCAAGAAGATAAAGCGCGCTTGGAACCAGTTGATTATCCACTAACTGGTTTCTGCAACGAAGCCGTTTCCCTCTTGGCCAAATATCATTCCCGGTGCTGCTCTCAGACGGAAGAAACTCAAGAACAGAGGAGGTCACATTCATGGTGCTGCCAGCACATTCAAGACATGACATCCTCTTTGGAAGGGAATCCCAAGGAGACTTCAGTATGATATGCTCTGCGCCACACTCAGCTGTTGGATTCCCAACAGAAACAGGCATAGCATTAATATACGCAAGCAAAGAGGTCTTAGCAACGGATGAGGTCAGACCTGCAAAGGCAAGTAAACCAGCACCGCACGCAGAAGCAGAAAAATGGGTACTGAACAGTACATACCCAGAGCAGACAGTTACCTTAGGACCTGCGATGTCCGATTTAACGCGCACGGTGCTCAAGAAGTTGTTGCACGAAAATATGGACGTGTTTGCATGGACACCAGCCGATATGGTGGGTGTTCCACGGCACATAGCAGAACACCGGTTAAATGTCTCAGAAGAAGCGAAGCCAGTGGTACATGCCAAGCGCCACTTGGGCGATATAAAACACGATGCCATGAAAGAGTAGGTAATGGAGCTGTTGAATGCCGGCATCATTAGAGAAGTCAGATACCAGACATGGGTGGCAAGCCCAGTGATGGTGAAAAAACCAAATGGTAGCTGGAGAATGTGCGTAGATTACAAGGATCTAAACAAGGCATGTCCACGTGACTGTTACGCCTTACCAGATATAGACGAAAAGATCGACTCTCTAGCAACATTCAGGTGGAAGTGCTTCCTTGACTGCTACAAGGGGTACCACCAGGTCCAAATGGTCGTTCAGGATGAGGACAAAACCGCATTCCGCACGCCGATAGGGCTATACTGTTACACCAAGATGCCTTTCGGCCTAAAGAATGCGGGCGCAACCTATCAGAGGTTGATGAACGAAACGTTCAGCGATGCCATCGGCAAATACATTGAAGTGTATATGGACGATTTGGTGATTATGAGCAAGGAAGAAAGCATGATGCTGGTGAACATCCAAAAGACTTTCAACACGCTGCGCAGCGTAAGCATTAAACTGAATCCAGCAAAATGCTCATTTGGAATGGAAGAAGGGAAATTCTTGGGCTTCATTGTCACAAAAGATGGCTTCAAAGTAAATCCAGAAAAAGTTCAAGCAATCGAAAGAATTCCTTCCCCATCAAACATCAAAGAGATGAAAAAATTAGCAGGACGGTTAGCAGCGCTCAATCGTTTCCTAGCTAATCACGCCGCAAAGTCCTTTCCGTTCATCAAAACATTGCGTAACTGCATGAAGAAAAGCCAGTTTCAGTGGACTCCAGAAGCAGAGAGCGCGTTCCGCGAGATGAAAGATTGCCTCATCAAACTGCCGACACTAACCGCACCAATCAAAGGAGAACCCTTGGTACTATATCTATGAGCTTCTGATAAGGCAGTTGGAGCAGTGTTACTCGTTGATCGTCAAGGTATCCAAACACCAGTCTAATATGTGTCACGGACCTTAACCGACCCAGAAACTGGGTACGCCATCATGGAGAAACTAGTCCTCGCGCTGATCCATGCATCAAGACGGCTGCGAAGGTATTTCGCCAACCATGTAATACATGTGCTAACAAACTACAACATCGGCAACATCCTCGCAAGACCAGAAATCTCAGGCAGGCTAGCTAAATGGGCAATAGAACTCGGTGGCCACAACGTGGTTTTTAGACCAAGACCAGCCATCAAGGGCCAAGTGTTAGCAGATTTCTTGACAGAGGTACCTGACGATAAGGATCGGGAATGTAAAGCAATGGAAAAGGCCGAAAGACAACAAGCAGAGGAACCATGGCTGCTTTACACAGATGGCGCGACTAACGAAGACGGCGCAGGCGCAGGGCTTCGACTAGTGAGCCCCGACAAACATGAGTTCACATACGCCATACGTCTGGATTTCAAGAGCACGAACAATGAAGCAGAGTATGAAGCTTTTCTTGCTGGCTTAAGATTGGCAATCAAAATGGGAGTCAAACACATCGAAGCGCATGTAGATTCCATGTTAGTGGCTGGACAAATCAACGACCAATACGAAGCCAAAGGAGATGTAATGGTGCTCTATCTAAGTCAAGCAAAGACGTTGCTACAAACCTTCTATTCCTACAAGGTGCATCACATAGACAGAAGCGAGAACAAACCAGCAGACGCGCTGAGTAAACTCGCATCTACAAGCTTCCAACACCTGGCGAAGGATGTGCGCATAGAAGTTCTGAGCAACCCATCTGTTCCACTCAGGGAAGTAAGTGTCATCCAGACAGGGACAACGTCTTGGATGACTCCAATAATCATGTACCTTCAATCAGGGATACTCCCCGAGAACAAAGCCGAAGCGAGGAAAATCCAGTACAAGGCCGAGCATTATCAGATGGCCGATGGAATTTTATACAGAAAGTCATACCTTGGCCCATTGTTGAGATGCGTCAACGCCGAAGACGCAAACTATTTGATCAGAGAGGTCCATGAAGGAATCTGTGGTATACATGCCGGACCAAGAATGGTGGTGGCAAAAGTGATGAACGCCGGGTACTACTGGCCCGGAATGCATTTAGACGCGGTAAAAGAGTTGAGGAAATGCAGTGGATGCCAAAGACATGCGCCCAAGACGATGCGCCCCAAAAATGAATTGGTACCAGTCACAACCACATGGCCCTTCCAGCAATGGGGCATAGACATGGTCGGCCCTTTCCCAGAAGCCCCAGGAGCGGTCAAATTCATAATAGTCGCAGTCGACTATTTTACCAAATGGGTAGAGGCGAAGGCACTTGCATCAACCACGTCAAACGTCGTCAAGAGATTCATATGGGAACAAATCATATGCCGTTTCGGCCTGCCGCTCAGAATCATCACTGACAATGGAACGAACTTCGCCGCAGACGACCTCGAACGATGGTTCAAAGAATTGCACATCGAACACACCTTCTCTTCGGTTGCGCACCCGCAAGGGAATGGTCAAGTAGAAGCGGTTAACAAAAGCATTGTCGACGGCATCAAGGCAAGGTTAGGCGAAAAAAGAAGGGGCTGGGTCGACGAGCTGCCAAGCATACTGTGGGCCCACAGAACAATGCCAAAAACAAGCAACGGTGAGACACCGTTCAGTCTAGTTTACGGGCCTGAAGTAGTAATACCAGCAGAAATAGGATTGCTATCTCCACGAATGCTCTCCATGAACTTAATCGACAACGAAAAAGAAAGGAGGATCGACCTGGACCTCCTAGAGGAAAGGAGAGAGATGGCGGCAATCAATGAAGCGAAGTACAAAAAAAAGCTGGAAAAGTATTACAATTCCAAAGTCCGAGTATGCACTTTTAACCCAGGAGATTACGTCCTGAGAGACAACGAGGCTTCCAACGCAGAAAAGCCTGGGAAACTAGCTCCCAAGTGGGAAGGTCCATATGTAATAGAGGCAGTACTCGGCAAGGGAGCTTACAAACTGCGCACCATCGATGACAAGGAGGTTCCACGAACTTGGAACGCCCAATAGCTGAGAAAGTGTTATATGTAAAAGAGTTATGTAACTGCAATGGCCGAATTGCCAACACATTTATCGTAATACAAAAAGTGTTTGGCTATCTCTATTTTCATGCAAATTTCTTGTCACAACTGCATATATTACTTTGGGCGTACACGAAAACATCAATGGCTCGACCATAGGAAACGTTGTAGACCTCCAAGGCTCGTCACAACCAAGTGCACAGCCGGGTCAGAAACACAACCAAAGCCTACAAAACGCCAAAACAAAACTTCGTGCCCACACAAACATGAAAACATCGATAGCAAGGTAAATAAACATTGTAATGCTCCCAAAGCTGAACACAGCTGAGCCCACACAATAACCTGCAACTCGATTACTTCGTAGTCACGAACCAACTCGCGTGCAAACACGACAGCATAAACGTTGTAGCTAACACAACATAACCTGTCAGAGCCATCATTCATTTGTGACACCTAATCAAAGTAATTTCACATGCACATATTATGACGATAACAAAATTCGCATAACAAAAGTCGCGTAAAAACATAGGCAAATATTAACATACCAAAGATCAAGTGATTAGTTGTTCACCAACATAACAAGTAAAACAAAAATAAAATTGTTCATAGGTCATCAAAAATTACAAGGCCGTCCAAGACCATACACGGCTCGTAGGCCGGAATCCTCCACTTAAGAATGGCTAGTACCCGCACCCGCTTCATCCCCGAGAGCCTTCTTCAACAAAGCAACACCGTCTGGTTTTCGAGACAGCTTTTCAGCAGCCCTAACAACAGCAAATTCAAGAGTCATAAAATCCTTGCGCTTGGCGGCATACTTGCCATCACAGTCCTCTTTATAAAGCTCAAAATGGTAATCTTTTTCCTTATTGATAACCGCAGCCTTACCCTCAGAGTAACCAAACTTTCGACCACTATTATACCCCGCTTGACCCAACTCGAACATATATTTAGCAAGTTCAGTAGAATTTATAATACGGTCAGCAAGCTGCAGAAAACAAACGACAAAATAAGAGAGAAATTACCAAAATACGACAAAAGACGAACACAATCAAAGGAGGTTACCAAGGGCACCACACGAGAAAGCAGCCATTTACAGTCGGCAGACACCTCCTCAACCAGGAGCTCAGAAGCTTGACATTCAGAAGTTTTTTCTTCAAGAAGGCGCTGAGCAGCCTCACACTCAGAAGCTTTTTGCTTCACAAGGAACTCCAACTTGTCGATACGATCGACATACTCCTTCTCTTTTTTCTCAGACGCAAGGCGCGCCTGATGGACTTCATCAGCAAGCTCCTTCTTCTCACCAGATAACCGAACAATTGCATCACGCTGAGATTGCATCTCAGCATTAGTACGCTCACAAGCTGTTTCCCAGTCCTTCTGCTTTTGAAGGTTAACCTGTTTCTGCTCCTCAAGCTTCTGCTCGGCATAGGAGAGCCTCCATTGCAAACCCTTCTTTTCAGCATTAAATTTTTCCTCTTCTCAGCTAATGCCCTCTTCGCATCCTCAAACTCAGCCGTCTCTTCCCCCATCAATCGCCATTCTCGAACAATTTCTTGCGAAGTGGCAAAGAAATTAACCCCAGCACGCACGTGATCATCTAACACAGCAAACCGATTGCGTCGCTTCTGGAACATCCTTTCAGCGGGGGGAAGAGACATAAAAAAGAAGTCATGACAGTTGCCCAAATCAGTCATCCGGGAACCTTGAGTAAGATTCCAGCGAGGAGCGTGTGGCAAGTCATCACAAGCATGGTTGTGAGTATCCCACGAATCGGCACGGACATTCTCAAACTGCGAACCGCACCAGAAGTAGCACCACCACCACCTGAAGGGCGCTTGGTATAGATGGTCTGGCGTGGGGGGGTCTCACTGGATTCCACCTCAGTCTCAACGCCCTTACCCCTATCATCAACACCTTCACCGTCAGCACCAGCACTGCCTGCGACGTCACCGCCATGTAACACCTCGAAATTTTGTGTCCAATAATGTGTTAACACGTGTCATGAGTTTACACGTGGCATTAGATATTAAATAAAGGACTAAAGTCGACAAACCTGGAAAGTATGTAAATTCGAGGGTTATAAATGTCAACAAAGGGTAAATATACTGTATAATAACCCTAAACGATGCTCGTACCTTCAAACGAATAAATCATGGATCCTACGGAAGCGAAACGCGGAAGAAAGTGAGAGTTTACAAGCTGCAGGGGTTAACTGTGTCAACATGTTTAATTATACCTCTGAGTCACCCTTTGACGAACCTGAGGCTTTGTAACAGTAAAATACGCTCATTAGAATGTACTATATAAATTATGCGAAGTTCCATTTTAAAACGAGAAAGTTATGATCAAATTCGTACGAGAGGGGTTAAAAGCGTCAACAATGAAAGTTGAGGCTTTCCGGATAGTAATTAAACTAACCGGGGACTTAACAGGGCGGGTAAATGGCACGAGGCCCTTAATTGTAATTAACCGAGGGCCAAATCGCAAAGTTACCCCTTCAAACCCGAAAGGTCAGGTTATTAATTACAAAGATTCGGTTAATCATTACAAAAGATTTAAAAATCTTTGAAAACAGGCCTCAGGCGGCCCGCCTGAGTGAAACAAGTAAGTTGAAGCGGGCCGCGAGCCACCTGTAGATACGTACCCTGACAAGAAGATCCAGGCGGCCCGTGCACATGTTGGCCTAAATCTAATGCGGGCCGTGTACAAGTCCCAGATGCAGAAACTTTGGACAGACTTGCTGTTTGAAGTTGTGAACGATCAAAAAGGCAATAAATGAAGCATGGGCACCCTCTACTTGCCCCCTAGCACCAAGGGCCACCTGCTGATCATCCATGATGCTTTGTAGGTTGAGTTGTGATGATCCTAGGCCTCATTTTTCACTATAAAAGCCAATGCATTGTGCATAAGTGAAACACACCTCAAAACTTACCTTCTGATCATTCTTGGAGCTCTCAAGCTTTCCTCTATCATTCTCAGTCGTGCACAAAGCTTCTGTAAGTTGCCTAACCCTTTGTGGTTTCAGTTTTCCATAGTTTTAGCCCAAAAGTCAACCCGTCGTAATTAACGATTGACTTTGCGATAAATCACGAATGGTCCAGTGATTTGTTGAATCAAAGATAGTTATATGATGGTAATCATGTGGGCATTAAACCCCTAAAAGGGCACCCTCTGATTCCCACCCTAACTAGTTCAAATGTCGAGTCAAACGTGCTTAGAAAAAGTCAATAGAAATGTCATTTTGCGATTTCTTGCATAATCTGTAATGTAGATGATATGTAACCTGTTTGAACACTCATAAAACATGATAATAAGTATATAAACTAGTCTAAGCTTGTTTGATCCGACCATTTATTGTTTTGACCCGGTTCGGAGCCGAAAGTCGCAAAAGTTTGACTTTTGCATTGACTTCAGTTCTGACCCGTTAAAGTTTGATTTAGATATGCCTTAGGACTCTCTTAGGACCAGGTTACATGATGGTATAAGCCTCTGTGACCGGTTCATTGTTTGTCCAAGTCTTTTACACATTTCCGTTAAATGCTTAAAAGTTGACCGTAACGCCCTTTTTAATTTAAAACGAGAATTTCGGACACGTGAAAGGATCATGACCTTGGTTACTGATTTCTAAGCATGTCCCTAAAATTTCACGTCAATCCAAGGTCCAGGATATGAGTTATGCTAAATAGCGCAAATTGCGAAACTTTTGTAATTAAATAGCGCAATTAGCATAACGCCTATCTAAACCCGGATTTCGACACCAAACCTTTTACTCACTGATGTAAAATAATATTTTGAGATTTTTAAAGATTTTTAATTATTTTTAACCTGCTCATAACCTGCGGTTATGGCAACGGTTCGGTAAATACCGAATATACCCTTTTCGGCCATAACTCGAGTTCTACAAGGTCTTTTGACCCGATTCCAGTTGCTACTGATTTTAAATAATAAATAAAGTATTTTAGACTTTATAAACTGTTCGGGAAACTCAGATTCCCTGTAGAACTCTAAAACCTCTTCTATAACCTTTAAAAAGACCAAAATACCCCTACGGGGCATAATATGAACTTAAACTCGTTACGGGCATTATGGAAGGTATCCTACTGATACCACAACCTCTTTAAGGCATATTGACTTAGGAAATCAGTGTAGGACTCCTACGGTTACCCGTTGCGCCTTTAGCGCGCACGGTTCGGCTTATGTAACTAGTTTACATAAATTAGCCGAAACGGGTCAAACCATATTGTTTGGACCCCAAAATCCAGAGTGTGATTATTATACCCATATAAAACAAGTCTTCAAACTTGTTGGGTCAAAATCACACTTCATTCACAGTTTTCGCTTTTCACGCGATTAAACCGTAACTATACTTTGAAACCGACCGTTCTAAGCTACGGCAAATATAAAGACCCGTTAGGATTCTAATAGGTTATTTTAAAACCTTCGTTCCAGAATAGGAGACCAGTAAAAGCTATCTTTGATTTACTCAATTAAGGATTATTGCAAAGGTAAATACTTTTAACTTATTTTCCGTTATACGGGCTTGGGTTACAGTATCTAAAATACCGCTTGGTCGGGCAATTGACCCTAACTCATTAGTAGTTGGGTATTATCAATGTGACCCGTTTAAAAACTGTTTTGTTGGCTTAAAGCCTTTGGGGGCTTAATGACCATGTCCCAGATATCCTTGGCAGCATTTATGAATGGCCACGACCTCGACATCCCGGTGTAGGCGTACACCCGGCATTATGTCTATAACTATAAAAGTGTTGCCGTTGGTTACCCGCCACGGTTTTATACTATGTGGTGTGTCTATTAAACTTTAACCCGATACGACTTGGGCGACCAAACGCATAGTAACATGTAATTCTTTACAAGATTTGATTATAAATTATCCCAAGTTATAAAGAGTTTGTGCCTTGAGCATTTAAACCAATTTTATCAAACATTTTACAAAAAGTGTCAGTTGAATGTATTTACCAGTGTAAACTGACGTATTTTCCTCAAAAAGACTAAATGCAGGTACTAGGCGTAATTGGCTGGGATTTCTCCTTAGCATCATTAGAAGTCTCGCAAGCTTAAGATGCCTGAAGTCTGTTGAACAATATTTTTGATATTATTATTTGATCCCCTGTGGATTATTATTTCAACGATGGTGATACATTGATATTACACTTAATGTTGAAATTTATTATTTTGTTGCTTCCGCTGTGCATTCATTTATATTGTGTGGTTTGACTATAATGTTGCCAACTACGTCACGGTAATCCCCCACCGGGCCCACCGGTGAGACACGTGGAAATCGGGGTGTGACAGGTTGGTATCAGAGCCAACACTGAGTGAATTAAACACTAGCCTTTGTGTTTAATCTCAGATACACAATTGCACATACTTGAGTCTAGACAAGAACATAGGACAAACTCAAATTGTTATTCCAAGTTTGTCTTTTATTGTTTATTGTTATTTAAAGTTTTGAAAGCAGGAATATGCCACCTGCAATCAGAAGAGGAAGAGGAAGAAGAGGCAGAGGAACGATCATTACTCACAATGATCACGAAGCTGGACCTTCGAATACGCGAGCTCCTTCCAGTACAAGGAGTGAGGAACCACAGAGACGAAGAAACCTTTTTGAACCTGCGAGACATTCTACCTCGCATAGCTCAACACCCTCATACCGTCATTCATTTGGACCAGATTCGGAAAATAATCCCAATAATCCTCAACCATCCTTTTTACCTCTACAGCGATCTGCTTCGCAGCGATCTGCTTCGCACCATTCTTACGGCGATCCATCACCTTTCTTCGTTGGACAGTTTAACCCGGCGGATTACATCCAAGAGCCTATAGGGTATAACCCTTTAGGACCAGAGGATCACTTTTCTGAAGACAATGCAGTAGATATGGACGAGGATACAGACCCCATCGAGCCTGCGAGGGGTACTCCCAATCATCCAATCGAGATCTCGGATGGGTCATCCTTCCATGGAACGCCCTATCAAGGTCCCGATAGCTACCAGGCGAGGTTTGACCAATGTAATTGGTACTTTACACCTTCACATCATTACTCGCCTCATGATCAACAACAACAACAAGATCCTTCTGAGGATTCGCGGTTTGTGGCCGTAACGCCACCACCACCGCCACCGGTTCAACCAGTAATTCCAGATCCGCCAAGGCGTAGAAGATCAGGAGCACGGATGTCCACCCGAGGAGGGGAATTTCATTTCAGCACCCCTCGCCACTCGAGTGCGAGTCACTTTCCGTCAGTACTTGAAGAATAACCACAATTAGGGGAGCCTTCTGGTCACCCTGCAGAGGTGAATTCTGCACCAGTTGCACCACCTCCGCCACCATTCGGATATGACAATCCGATACCAGCATACGGCGCTTCTACGGCGTACAATCCGTTTGAGCAGCCGACTAATACGCACTACAACTATAACTATGATGCCGATCCATATATGGTAGCGGCAAATTATAATGCCCTTCATGGAACCTCTTGGAGACCAGATTACTCAGCTCATGGGTATCCAATACCTTCTAGACCTCCGGTTCCGCAACCGTCACAGCAGCCACGTTTTTCTCCACCGGAGCAAGAAGAAATACTCCACCGTTTAAACCGTGTGGAAAGAGACTTCGAACAAGAACGTAAGAGTAATCGCGGATTTCTCAAAGGCTTAGCAAACCTGCTGAAGGGAAGGAAGAAACGAGACCATTAGTCTCCTTATGTAATGTTGTATTTTCAATTTAGTCCCTGTGTGGACATTTATCGTATTTCAGTCCCTACGTGGACTTATCTTTTAGTCCCTGCGCGGACATATATCTTGTATTTGGTCCCTGCGTGGACTTGTTTTTCTATAAACCTCTGCGTAGGTAGTTATTTAATTATAAAGTCCCGTTTAGGGCAGCGTGTAATTGTATTTGAAGTTTATGGAATGTTATGTTATAAATTTCATTTTTGTTATTAATATATATGAAATAAATCAAAATCATTCCTTTTAAATTTAAATCTGCCTAAGTAAAGAATTTAAGAGTGAAACCTAGCCAGGTGTCTTTTTAGACCCGGCCAAGATGGTAAGACCTGATTAAAAGATTCAGATTCCCTGTTAACCGCTGTAATCATGTTAACATTCATGGCAGATGTGGTTCGTTAAAAAAATCGCACGCGTCATTCCGTATAAAAATCCTTCTAAGGATTTCAAAGCCCAAATAAATGATTTATAAATCGTGGGTTAAATCATCAATAAAGATGATCATTTATTAAACATCCATTAGCAATGTAGTGCCTACGGGCCAACCTTATTAAACATCCATTAGTGATGAAATGCCTACGGGCCATAATTATTGTCATATAAGACAAAAGACAGTGGTGGTTTATGACTCCCTGTCAGGAATGGTAATAGGACTACGGTTCAAACCTTCATACCTTGGTTCTCTGTAACCTCGGCTAATATTATAATAACGTCCTCGTGACTAGGCTTTTATGCCACTAGCAATATTATTTGTAATTAGGATAAGTTATATTCAAATCCTAAATAAAAAGGGAGTAACAAATTAACCAGATATGGTCTCTGTTACCATGGTTAATGAATTGCCATAAAAGACAATTCCATAATAAACTCCTAAATAAAATTTTCGTTATCTTCTGTAACAGATTCAAGTTACCATGGCTGACCCTAGTGGAGAGAATAGCCACTCGAAGGAAGACGAATATGATAATGCCCAAGTTCATCTGACGGGCGCAGAGTTGAAAGCTCTTGTCGATAACGCTGTCAAGGCAGCTCTGGATCGACAATATGAGGGATATACTGAATCGCGGAGCCGAACCATATCCAAACCACACTCCAAGCCGAAAACCCACACAAAATCTCACAGCAAACCGCTGTCTAAGCCTAAAAAGGACGATGATAATCATTCGTCCAATGAAAACAGTGTCCGTCAAGAAAGGATATATACTGACGCATCTCGCGCCAGTGGCTGCACCTACAAGTACTTTGTATCGTGCAAACCCCGGGACTTCAGTGGGGAGAAAGGAGCGGTCGATTGTATGTCGTGGCTTGACGAGATGGACACCGTGGTGGACATCAGCGGCTGTGTAGAAAGGGATGTGGTAAAGTATGTGTCACAATCATTCAAGGGCGAGGCCCTGGCTTGGTGGAGGGCGTTGGTTCAGGCCTCGGGAAAGGCTGTTCTATACAGCATGACATGGGAGGAATTCGTTTCTCTCATCCAGGAGAATTACTGCCCTCAACATGAGGTGGAGAAGATAGAATCCGATTTTCTATCATTGGTGATGACAAACCTTGACTGCCAAGCTTACCTGACGAGCTTCAACACGATGTCTCGGTTGGTTCCATATCTGGTAACCCCAGAGCCAAAAAGAATTGCTCGTTTCATCGGTGGGTTAGCCCCCGAAATAAAGGCAAGCGTGAAGGCCTCTAGGCCAGCGACCTTTCGATCTGTAGCTGATATATCTTTGTCCCTTACTCTGGACGCGGTCCGACAAAGATCGCTAAGGAACAAAGAAGCTGAAAAGAGGAAGCGTGAAGATGAAACTTCACGGAGGTCGAGCAAGAAACACCGTGGAAACGGTGATAACAAGAGGGGGTCGGAGTCAAGGAAGGATGGGCAACAGACTGGTGAGAAGCCCAAGTGCAAGACTTGCAAGAGACATCACTTTGGAAAGTGTAGGCTCGACTCAAACTCGCAGACTCAGTCGAAGTCATATGCATGCGGGTTGTGCAAGTCCAAAGACCACAAGACTGTGGACTGCAAGAAGATAAAGGATGCAACCTGCTATAACTGCAGCGAGAAGGGGCACATTAAAAGCAACTGCCCTAAATATGCCAAGAAGCCTGAAGAGGCCAAGAAGAACAATGCTAGAGTCTTCAGGATGGAGGCGAAAGAAGCAGTGATGGATGACAACGTAATCACAGGTACTTTTCTCGTAAATGATATCTTTGCAAGAGTACTTTTTGATTCAGGCGCTGATAAGTCTTTCGTAGATCATAAATTTTGTAAATTGCTGAATATGCCTGTCAAAACCTTAAATGTGAATTACGAGGTAGAGCTAGCAGACGGCACCATAGAAACCGTCTCCACTGTGTTAGATGGATGTGTGATATCCATTAAGAACCACTCTTTTCCTCTATATCTACTTCCCTTTAAATTGGCCGGTTTTGACTTAGTGTTGGGTATGGACTGGTTATCTCACAACCAGGCCCAAATCGTCTGCAACAGAAAGCAGATAGTGATAAGGACTCCAGCTGGTGAATCGCTTACTATTCGGGGAGATACCCAGTACGGATTGCCTGAGCAAGTAACTATGCTCAAGGCTTCAAAATGTCTAAAGAAGGGTTGTGTCATTTACATGGCACAGGTGATTATTGAAGAGCCTAAACCGAAGATAGAAGACATTCCTGTCATTTCGGAGTATCCAGAAGTTTTCCCTGAAGATCTACCTGGGTTGCCACCAGATAGACAAGTGGAATTCAGGATTGATATCATCCCTGGAGCAGCACCTATTGCTAGAGCACCTTACAGGCTAGCGCCAACCGAAATGAAGGAGTTAAGGACCCAGCTGGATGAACTACTAGCTAAAGGTTTCATCAAACCTAGTTCGTCTCCCTGGGGAGCACCTGTCCTGTTTGTGAAGAAGAAGGACGGATCGATGCGCCTGTGCATCGACTATCGCGAGCTTAATAAGGTCATGATAAAGAATAGATATCCCTTGCCGAGGATCGACGATTTGTTCGATCAGTTACAAGGGGCAAGTTATTTTTCGAAGATTGACTTGAGGTCAGGCTACCATCAACTGAAAGTCAGAGATGAAGACGTACATAAAACAGCATTTAGGACTCGTTACGGTCACTACGAGTTCCTAGTGATGCCTTTTGGGCTCACAAATGCACCGGCTGCGTTCATGGATCTCATGAATCACGTCTGCAAGCCGTACTTAGATAAATTCGTTATCGTTTTCATCGACGACATTCTTATATACTCGAAGAACAAAGCTGACCATGAGAAACACCTTCGTTGTATTCTCAAACTGCTACATCATGAGAAACTCTATGCCAAATTCTCCAAGTGCGAATTCTGGCTACGAGCAGTCCAATTTCTAGGACACGTTGTCAGCAAGCGTGGTATCCAGGTGGATCCCGCTAAGGTTGAGGCTGTCATGAATTGGCAAGAGCCAAAGACGCCTACAGAGATTCGTAGTTTCCTGGGATTAGCAGGATACTACAGGCGATTCATTGAAAATTTTTCAAGGATTGCTGCGCCCTTAACTTCCCTGACCAAGAAGAAGATAAAATTTGTTTGGGGCCCTAAGCAGCAAGAGTCCTTTGATATACTAAAGCAAAAGCTGAGCAACGCTCCTGTGCTGACACTATCGGAAGGTACCGAGGAGTTCGTAGTTTACTGCGACGCATCACACACCGGCATGGGATGTGTGCTCATGCAGAAAGGCAAGGTTATTGCCTATGCTTCGAGACAGTTAAAGGTGCACGAAAAGAATTACACCACTCATGACTTAGATCTGGGTGCCGTTGTGTTCGCACTAAAACTGTGGAGGCATTATCTGTATGGTATCAAGTTTGTGATCTATTCAGATCATAAGAGCCTTCAACATCTGTTTAATCAGAAGGAGCTAAACATGAGGCAACGCCGTTGGATGGAGACTTTGAATGATTATGATTGTGAAATCAGATATCATCCCGGCAAAGCGAATGTAGTCGCTGATGCCCTGAGTAGAAAGGAAAGGGTGAAACCCATCCGAATCAACGCCAAGAGCATTGAAGTGAAGAATAATTTAATTGAAAGGTTATTAGCTGCACAGCGAGAGGCTGTGTTGGAAGTTAACTATCCTAAAGAGAAGTTAGGAGTAACTGAGGAGCAGTTAACTCATAGCAAGGACGGAATTTTACGATTGAATGGACGAATATGGGTTCCGATTTATGGAGGACTTAGAGATGTCATTCTCCAGGAAGCCCATAGTTCCAGATACTCTGTCCATCCTGGAGCAGATAAAATGTATCAGGATCTAAAGGCAAATTATTGGTGGATAGGCTTGAAAAAGTCTGTAGCCGCTTATGTAGCAAAATACTTAACTTGTGCGCAAGTCAAGGCTGAGCATCAAAAGCCATCTGGCTTGCTACAACAGCCTGAACTTTCGGAATGGAAATGGGAATGTGTAACTATGGATTTTATTACCAAGTTACCCAAGACGAGGAAAGGAAATGACACAATATGGGTTATAGTCGATAGACTGACTAAGTCAGCTCATTTCTTACCCATCAAGGAGACTTATAGCTCCGACCTGTTAGCCCCGTTATACGTTGATAAGATTGTAGCCTTGCATGGCATACCTGTGTCTATTATCTCTGATCGGGATACTAGATACACGTCACATTTCTGGAAAAGTTTCCAGCAATCTTTGGGCACGCGTTTGAATTTTAGTACGGCTTACCATCCTCAGACTGACGGTCAGAGTGAGCGTACTATTCAAACGTTGGAAGACATGCTGCGTGCATGTGCTATCGATTTGGGTGGTAGTTGGGATAAGAACCTACCACTAATCGAATTCTCCTACAACAATAGCTACCATACCAGCATTAAGGCTGCGCCTTTCGAGGCATTATACGGTAGAAAGTGTAGATCGCCTGTTTGTTGGGCGGAAGTTGGAGATGTCCAATTGTCTGGACCAGAGATAGTCTTCGAGACGACGGACAAGATTGTCCAGATTCGAGACCGTCTCAAAGCTGCCCGAGATAGGCAGAAGAGTTACGCGGATCCAAAGCGTAAAGATTTTCACTTCGAAGTAGGTGAAAAAGTGTTACTTAAAGTATCACCCTGGAAGGGAGTGATGCGTTTCGGTAAGAAAGGCAAACTAAGCCCGAGATACATAGGACCTTTCGAGGTTATTGAACGGGTCGGGTCAGTTGCCTATAAGCTAAACTTACCGGAGGAGCTCAATGGAATTCATAATGTGTTCCACATCTGCAATCTAAAGAAGTGCTTCGCTGATGAATCATTGGTGATCCCACACACAGATGTGCATATAGATAAGAGCTTAAAATTTGTGGAAAAACCTTTGTCGATTGAAGATCGACAGGTGAAGAAGCTTCGAAGGAAGCATGTACCTATAGTAAAGGTAAAGTGGGATGCCCGTAGAGGTCCCGAATTCACGTGGGAAGTTAAAGCCACGATGAAAGAGAAATACCCTTATTTGTTTGAGTAAATCTCGGGTCGAGATTTATTTTAAGGGGGTGAGGATGTAACACCTCGAAATTTTGTGTCCAATAATGTGTTAACATGTGTCATGAGTTTACACGTGGCATTAGATATTAAATAAAGGACTAAAGTTGACAAACCTGGAAAGTATGTAAATTCGAGGGTTATAAATGTCAACAAAGGGTAAATATACTCTATAATAACCCTAAACGATGCTCGTACCTTCAAACGAATAAATCATGGATCGTACGGAAGCGAAACGCGGAAGAAAGTGAGAGTTTACAAGCTGCATGGGTTAACTGTGTCAACATGTTTAATTATACCTCTGAGTGACCCTTTGACGAACCTGAGGCTTTGTAACAGTAAAATACGCTCACTAGAATGTACTATATAAATTTCGCGAAGTTCCATATTAAAACGAGAAAGTTATGATCAAATTCGTACGAGAGGGGTTAAAAGCGTCAACAATGAAAGTTGAGGCTTTCCGGATAGTAATTAAACTAACCGGGGACTTAACAGTGCGGGTAAATGGCACGAGGCCCTTAATTGTAATTAACCGAGGGCCAAATCGCAAAGTTACCCCTTCAAACCCGAAAGGTCAGGTTATTAATTACAAAGATTCGGTTAATCGTTACAAAAGATTTAAAAATCTTTGAAAACAGGCCTCAGACGGCCCGCCTGAGTGAAACAAGTAAGTTGAAGCGGGCCGCGAGCCACCTGTAGATACGTACCCTGACAAGAAGATCCAGGCGGCCCGTGCACATGTTGGCCTAAATCTAATGCGGGTCGCGTACAAGTCCCAGATGCAGAAACTTTGGACAGACTTGCTGTTTGAAGTTGTGAACGATCAAAAAGGCAATAAATGAAGCATGGGCACCCTCTGCTTACCCCCTAGCACCAAGGGCCACCTGCTGATCATCCATGATGCTTTGTAGGTTGAGTTGTGATGATCCTAGGCCTCATTTTTCACTATAAAAGCCAATGCATTGTGCATAAGTGAAACACACCTCAAAACTTACCTTCTGATCATTCTTGGAGCTCTCAAGCTTTCCTCTATCATTCTCAGTCGTGCACAAAGCTTCTGTAAGTTGCCTAACCCTTTGTGGTTTCATTTTTCCATAGTTTTAGCCCAAACGTCAACCCGTCGTAATTAACGATTGACTTTGCGATAAATCACGAATGGTCCAGTGATTTGTCGAATCAAAGATAGTTATATGATGGTAATCATGTGGGCATTAAACCCCTAAAAGGGCACCCTCTGATTCCCACCCTAACTAGTTCAAATGTCGAGTCAAACGTGCTTAGAAAAAGTCAACAGAAATGTCATTTTGCGATTTCTTGCATAATCTGTAATGTAGATGATATGTAACCTGTTTGAACACTCATAAAACATGATAATAAGTATATAAACTAGTCTAAGCTTGTTTGATCCGACCATTTATTGTTTTGACCCGGTTCGGAGCCGAAAGTCGCAAAAGTTTGACTTTTGCATTGACTTCAGTTCTGACCCGTTAAAGTTTGATTTAGATATGCCTTAGGACTCTCTTAGGACCAGGTTACATGATGGTATAAGCCTCTGTGACCGGTTCATTGTTTGTCCAAGTCTTTTACACATTTCCGTTAAATGCTTAAAAGTTGACCGTAACGCCCTTTTTAATTTAAAACGAGAATTTCGGACACGTGAAAGGATCATGACCTTGGTTACTGATTTCTAAGCATGTCCCTAAAATTTCACGTCAATCCGAGGTCCAGGATATGAGTTATGCTAAAATAGCGCAAGTTGCGAAACTTTAGTAATTAAATAGCGCAATTAGCATAACGCCTATCTAAACCCGGATTTCGACACCAAACCTTTTACTCACTGATGTAAAATAATATTTTGGGATTTTTAAAGATTTTTAATTATTTTTAACCTGCTCATAACCTGCGGTTATGGCAATGGTTCGGTAAATACCGAATATACCCTTTTCGGCCATAACTCGAGTTCTACAAGGTCTTTTGACCCGATTCCAGTTGCTACTGATTTTAAATAATAAATAAAGTATTTTAGACTTTATAAACTGTTCGGGAAACTCAGATTCCCTGTAGAACTCTAAAACCTCTTCTATAACCTTTAAAAAACCAAAATACCCCTACGAGGCATAATATGAACTTAAACTCGTTACGGGCATTATGGAAGGTATCCTACTGATACCACAACCTCTTTAAGGCATATTGACTTAGGAAATCAGTGTAGGACTCCTACGGTTACCCGTTGCGCCTTTAGCGCGCACGGTTCGGCTTATGTAACTAGTTTACATAAATTAGCCGAAACGGGTCAAACCATATTGTTTGGACCCAAAATCCAGAGTATGATTATTATACCCATATAAAACAAGTCTTCAAACTTGTTGGGTCAAAATCACACTCCATTCACGGTTTTCGCCTTTCACGCGATTAAACCGTAACTATACTTTGAAACCGACCGGTCTAAGCTACGGCAAATATAAAGACCCGTTAGGATTCTAATAGGTTATTTTAAAACCTTCGTTCCATAATAGGAGACCATTAAAAGCTATCTGTGATTTACTCAATTAAGGATTATACTTGCAAAGGTAAATACTTTTAACTTATTTTCCGTTATACGGGCTTGGGTTACGGTATCTAAAATACCGCTTGGTCGGGCAATTGACCCCAACTCATTAGTAGTTGGGTATTATCAATATGACCCGTTTAAAAACTGTTTTGTTGGCTTAAAGCCTTTGGGGGCTTAATGACCATGTCCCGGATATCCTTGGCAGCATTTATGAATGGCCACGACCTCGACATCCCGGTGTAGGCGTACACCCGGCATTATGTCTATAACTATAAAAGTGTAGCCGTTGGTTACCCACCACGGTTTTATACTATGTGGTGTGTCTATTAAACTTTAACCCGATACGACTCGGGCGACCAAACGCATAGTAACATGTAATTCTTTACAAGATTTGATTATAAATTATCCCATGTTATAAAGAGTTTGTGCCTTGAGCATTTAAACCAATTTTATCAAACATTTTACAAAAAGTGTCAGTTGAATGTATTTACCAGTGTAAACTGACGTATTTTCCCCAAAAAGACTAAATGCAGGTACTAGGCGTAGTTGGCTGGGATTTCTCCTTAGCATCATTAGAAGTCTCGCAAGCTTAAGATGCCTGAAGTCTGTTGAACAATATTTTTGATATTATTATTTGATCCCCTGTGGATTATTATTTCAACGATGGTGATACATTGATATTACACTTAATGTTGAAATTTATTATTTTATTGCTTCCGCTGTGCATTCATTTATATTGTGTGGTTTGACTATAATGTTGCCAACTACATCACGGTAATCCCCCACCGGGCGCACCGGTGAGACACGTGGAAATCAGGGTGTGACACGCCACCTTCACCCATGTTCTCGGTAACCACTTCATCTTCCTTCTTCTTCTTCTCAGGATCATCCCGGGGAGGAGTTAAGCCAATCGTCCTTGACGGAGGAGAAGCAGGGGGAGTGATCTGAGAAATATCCAACTTACGAGGCTTCTTGCCAGACTTGACTCCTGTCATAAAACAACCACAACAATCAAAAGTAACTCGAAGAAACATAAAAGAAATACACAACTACAAAACCATTACCAGGAGGGGCAGAAGCAGCAAATATCTCCTCCAAAAGATTCCCGCGGCCTGCACTAAAAATGCCCATGTCAATCTCAGATTCGGAGGGAGCGGGAGGAATTCCCTTATGGAGCTTAGCTTTTTTCGACGCAAATAGAGCAGCGGCCTGCTCGTCAAGTTTGCGCTTCTTATCTTCAAGCGCTTTCTTCCTCATCATATCAGTCAAAGTAGACTGATCATCCGGGTCAGACTCACGAGCTTTCTCACCAGCTCCTAGACCAGACAACGTATCAGAAACAACCACATAATCTAGACAAGGAAGAGTAGAGGGTCGCTTACGAGAACTACCAGCCGTTTTGCCCTCCACCCTCTTCTCCCATCTCTCAGGCTTATCAGTTTTCGTTTTCTTTCTTGTCTCCAATTATGCAGAAGGATCAACAGGCATCTCTGCATCATCACCAACAACCTCATGAATAGGTTCATCAACACCAGCCTGCGCGGTACCTGCACGCGCGCAATGAGAAGTTAGACCTTCAGGGGATTTGTCGGAACTTCCACTCCAGAGAACAACAACTCCCTCTCGAATAGGATCAACAGGGTCATCTTCATCATCTTCACCTAAAGCAACATTGGCGTATTTAGCGAAACTCTCGTCAGATGGGTGCAAGAAACAGCCTCGAATTTGGTTTAGCCACGTCGGCTTCCCATCTTCTTGAATACCCTCAACCATGGCACCCGCAGCCTTTGGGTCCAAAACGTTTATCAAACTATACCCAACTGCAAAAGACAAAGGAATAAGGAAAAACACACATAAAACAAGATAATACAGAAATATTTTAAGAAAATCACATACATTTGCCTTGATAATTGTAAACAGGAACACCCAAAGGATTCTTCGGTGCCCACAACAAACTCATTCCAGCACCGACTAAGGCCATCTCCTCCAACTGAGAAATAGCAGTTGCCTTGTGTGTTATTTTCTTGTACCAATCTTGTGCAACATAACCCACCAAAACATCCACCTTCGTAATCCCTTCACTCACCGACCGGTAATGCATATCCATGGGAATCACACCGCGACGAATGTAGAAGAATTTGTGCTTCCAATCGTGCAAGCTCTTCAAAAGAACGGAACAAACCGGAGAAACACCCGTCCGGGCGTTGAAAGAATAAAAACCACTGGCATAGGTGACACTATAGAAGACGTTGAACATCTCAAACGTCGGCTCAATACGGTAAGCTCTACAAACGTACTCAAAATGAGTAATACGCGGAAGCCCAATCGCGTTGATTTGAGAAATATGGAGCCCATAGTTCCTCAACACAGAGGCAGTAAACTTGGTAATGGGAAGCCTAAAGTTACCCTCCCGGAAGAATGCAGCGTATAGAGTCAAGTAACCCGGAGGTGCATCCACGGCGGTGGAACCAGCAGTGGGATATTGGGCTCCCCACTGAGGGCGAAAACCCATCCCTTGCACAAGGTTGTGGAACTCTTCTTCTTTCCACCCAATAACTGCCTGGTCAGGGCCAGGAGGAGCTTTCCCCTTATGTTTCCTCTTCCTCTGAGAAGGATTTGCACCAGACATAATGAGGATAATGAAAGGTTAAACGAAAGTATTCAAACAAAGAAAGAAGGAAAGATGAAGGAAATGGAGAGAACCAAACTTCAAAATTTCGAAAAGTGAGGAAGAAGGAAGAAACCGCCTCTTATTTATACCCATCACATTTAATGTGATGGGTAGTGGGACGTCAGAGCCCAGGAAAAGCAAGCAATAGGGGAGCGACACGTCAAAAGAAAGAGAAGACGCCACCTCTTTTTTCGGGAACATGGGTAACAGGGCCTGACGACGTGACAGAAAGTAACTGACGGGAACTGAAAAGGCGCCTGTTCATCTCCGATAAGACAGGGACATCAGAAAGTCACATCAACATCTTCTCCAAGACAACAAAACTTCCATTAGAAGGAAACAATAAGTGCCATGCGCAACGCGCCATGCGTCCATTTGGCTCATTTTGTATAAAGTGCCAAAATCCATGCACCATGCGTCCATTTGGCTCACTTTTTACAAAGTGCCAAAACCCATGCGCCATGCGTCCATTTGGCTTACTTTTTATAAAATACCAAAACCCATGCGCGATGCGTCCATTTGGCTCACTTTTTACAAAGTGCCAAAACCCATGCGCCATGCGCCATGCGTCCATTTGGCTCACTTTTTATAAAGTACCAAAACCCATGCGCGATGCGTCCATTTGGATCACTTTTTGCAAAGTGCCAAAACCCATGCGCCATGCGTCCATTTGGCTCACTTTTTATAAAGTGCCAAAACCCATGCGCGACGCGTCCATTTGGCCCATTTTTTATAAGTTACCAAAACTCATGCGCCGCAAAATCCACTAACCTTATAAGTCCAGAATCCCTCCTAGACGATCAACTCAACTAGAAGGCACACTGGACTGGGGGGACTTGAAGAGGTATGGTCCCAATTCCCTGCCTACATGGCAGGGACCACACCTCACTTTCGATCATACATGGCGCCTACATCAGCAAAGCAACCCATAAGCTTCTAGAAGCTTCTGGAAAATGTCAAGGTGACACCAAAGATGCTCTATCCGACAAAAAGGACAACACGTGTCACCAGTCGCAAAGCGCCACATAGGCCTGCGATAAATCAGGGGGCAGAGCTGACACCGCCAGTACGATGTTTCCATCATGGACAAACCTAAGCGCGCCACGTGTACCACTACACCAGCTATGGCAGGGGAGACCACGAGGATATTCCCCTTGGTCGGACAGCTGGTGTGCAACCACAGCTGGCACAGCTGCTCCTCTCTTCTTCACCCTCCGGTTATAAATAGGACCCTTCATCATCCAGGTTGAATCATCTTGCCCTCCTCATTCACACACTCAACACACACTGTTTATTCTCCCTCAGAACAATACTTATTCTCACGCCGGAGCCTGGTTAAGAGGGAAACTCCCATATTCCCCTCTTAACGAGACTAACGGTGTTGCTGTTTTGCAGGATTTAGGTCATTTCAGCGAGTAAGAAAGGAGATTGAACCCACTAGAGAAACAACCCTGCAGTATAACCCTGGTGTTATCCTGTGTTTCATCAAAGACTAATATGTCTCATACTCTTTTATTATTAAACTCAACTCGGCAAATAAAACTGAATACATATATAACCTTGTATTTATACTAAACATAAACTAATCATAACCCAACTCAAACTCTATTTAAATAATTAAATAAACAATTTGCAGAGGTGTCAGGCTCTATCTTGAGCTCACCGGGTTTTCGTCCCACCGTGTGTTATGCCAGAGAGTTATGCTCTTGTAGCGGCACAACGATTGTCAAGTGGCAGCCGGCGGTATGGTTTCCCGGGGGAATGCCCAAGCCAAACTCTGAAGCCAGCGTGGGCCCGGTTAAGACAATGTAGTCTGGCCGGAGTTGGGCAATGGGGCTCTCCAATTTGGGGAGTGCGGTAACCTAATACAAGAAAGTCGTCGTTCCAGAAAAAAAAAGTTAACCAAACCATTATTATCTATAACCCACTAAAACTTTCAATATAATCTCTAAATCAGAACTATCTTTCATTCGTCCCCTTAATTCTGCTTTGGATCTGCTTCACATCCGCATCGTTATCGACAACTTCAGTCCTTTGATTAATCTCAATATCCCACTTCCCAGATCACCATAACTAACTACAACGTTTTTGACCACCGATCAAAGAAAAAAAAACAAGCTCCTCGCTTCTATCGTTTTCTTTGCTAGACACGATAAGATTCGAAGTACCCTGCATTGACAAATTTTCTTCCATCCGTCTACCCTTAAATTCAATCAGATACTTCTGCCAAAAAGAATAACCTACACCGGTTACTACGTTCTTATCCTTGGCGGGAAGGACATTGTCTTGATCTTATCTCACTTGAAAGTTGCTAATGTTATGAAGTTCATCACCACTGAACCGAAATGAACTAATCATTGTTTACCACCGTCATCCAAACGGTACTCCCACGTGACACCAGTTAACCCGAACCACCATTTGCCTCCATGAACACACCATAGACAACAGGTTTCAGCCCCAAAATCATGCTTGAATCACACGATGTTGATGCCTCGTTTAACAACTCACACTGTCATTGGTTCGCCACTAATCTGCCGCTGGCTTGTCGTTGGTCACCACCTGGACCACCCAGTAGCCCCTCAGTAGCCCCTCGTCAATACCCATTTGTTGGTGCAGTTGTCTGTCGACTACATCTTCGTTCGAGTTTTAGGATAGGGCAAATTGTATAGTGAACAGTAAACGAGAAATCATGTTGCTTATTGGGCTTTAGATAGCTTTTGTGGCCCAATTAGATAGCAGGATCGCTCATATGGCATTTGATCTGGACCGCTAATGTGTCATTGGGCTGGACCGCTGATATGGCAAGTGTATGGGTCGCTTATTGGACCAGGTCTTATAAGCGATCCCCAATGTCTATATATAGGGGGTCCATATGAGCGATCCAGAGAGAGGTGAGTGTATGTAAAGGCGAAGCCCTGTCCATTTGTCTCCACGAGCTTGTAATCAGTCAGTGAATCAATAAAGGAGATGTTAAATAGTGAAATCAAGCTTTACAAAGACTAATTCAATGAATTCCGCCTCTGAACTAGTCTAAGTTCTCTTCTGAACGACTCATCGGGTCAGCAAACGTTCCTACATGTGGTATCAGAGCTCAGGAAGAAGAGTTCTTACCGTTTAGCTCGATTTTCACTCACGTTTTCTTTTTCTACACCTTCTTTCTTTCGTCAGACCAAGATTTCACGGTCCGTTTTGGCTGATTTTTGAGTATGTTGTGAGAAATGTGTTGATTAAAAACCCTACCAAGTTTCAGCTCGAAATTCCAAGCCGTTTGGGAGATATCGAGGTTTTTTGGTTCGAAATCGCGAAGGTAACAGGTCTGGATCGCTCAAAATTACACTCTGGACCGCTTTTGTGAACATATTAGGTTGGATCGCTCGAAAGCTCGCTGGATCGCTCGAAATTTGCTTCCTGGATCGCTCCGTTGGTTGGATCGCTTATCTGGATCGCCCATTTGAACCGCTCGTGTGGATCGCTCGCTTGAAAACATTTCTGGACTCGCTCGAATGAACTGTTTTGGCCCGCTCGAGTATTTGGTTCGCTCGAACTGATAATTCCTGATCCGCTCTAACAACAAGTCTGGACCGTTTATATACTTGATTGTGGATCGTTTATTTGGACATTATTCATCTAGGCCGCTTATTTGACAAAACAGTTGATCCGCTTTTTAGTCAATTAGCACGTGTTGTATTTGTGAAAAATGACGATGGTATTTGACGAAAAGGAAAATGATTTTGTTGGAAAGATAAATGATTTTGGGAGATATCGTACGAGGATTTTCAATCAAGATGATAAACATGTTTGGACTCTTCGATTTGAAAATTTTGCTTGTCAACAGAATGAGAGTTTGAAAGAGATGGAAAAAAGATTCGATTACATGATAGAGAAGTTAAAATCATTTGATATAAATTTGACAGATACTGAGCAGACATTGAAGTTGGAGGCTGCTTTACCTGCTGAATGGGATGATGTTTTAAAGGAGTTAAAACAAAAACCTAAATTCTCGCAATTACATCCATCTGATTTCATCAATAAACTTCAAAAACGTTATTATAAAAATCTCGATAAAAAGAAGATATTGATGAATAGAGTAAAAGAGAATCTAGAAAAACTGAATCTGGGAAATTTAGATAAAATCAATTTGGATGTGATTACTGAAACTGATAAGAGAATCTGTATATGTTATGGTGCAAAACATAACATGAGATATGATTATAAAAGAGGATGTTATATTGATGAAAATTTAAAACCTCTTGATTTTGTAAAAATTGTTTGTGCAGGTAAATACAAGAAGGAAACAAAGGGTACTCCAAAGAATGAAGAATCTGTAGAAGTTGGATCTTCAAGTTCTGCATTAGCATGCTCCAAATGTGATAGCTTCAAGACTGATAATGACAAACTCATCAAAAATGCGGAAAGTTTGGCATTGGAAATCAAGAAGTTGAAAGAAGAAAAGCAGGCTGATGAAAAACAGATTCTTATGGTTCAGAAAATTTGTGAAAAGTTAAAAGCTGAAAATGACAAACTGTTGGTTGGTTTGAACAGTTTGACTTTTGAAAACATGAAGTTAAAAGATAAAGAAAAGTGTTTTGAAAAGAAGATTAAAGATTTTGAAATTGAAAAGGCTAAAGGTGAAAAAGAATTTCAAAATCAACTAAAAATTCTTGAAGATGGGAGAAATGTTTTTAGTCAAAACAACATTGAGAAGCAAAAACTGATCAATTCACATCTTCAGAAAATTATCAATTTGGAGAAAGAATGTGAAAGTGCTAAAAAGAAAATCAAAGAGCTTGAAAAAGAGTTTGAAAGCAAAAAGAAATCGTCAGAAGATGAGGATTTCTGGATTAAGCTTGAAAATAAAAATCTGAAAGCAAATGAATCAAAATTTCAGGAACAGATAAAAGTTTTGATAGATGAAAAATCTGTTCTTGAAAATTTGAAAAATGAAAATGAAAATTCAATCAAGTCTCATCTTGAAAGAATATCTCAGTTTGAAAAAGAAGCTGAGAATTCCAGAAACAAGATTGATGAACTTGAAAAGAAATTGATCAGTTTTGCGACTAAATCTGACAAGTTGAATATTCCTTGTCCAAAACCGATCAATTCTGTTCCAATAAGTGACATTGTCACAAACTTTGACTCTGTCAAAGTTGAAGATTGTGATGAGACACCTGATGATGAAAATATTAAAAAAGAAAAACAAAAATTGTTTTTAAATTTGAAAGAAAAATTTCAAAAAACTGTTCTACAATCAACTGAAAAAGGTGAATGTTCTAAACAGGAACCTTTGAAGAAGAAAGTGGAACAGAAACAAAAAGATAATAAAAGTTCATCAGATCGATCATCCAATCAAAAGAAAAAATTACAAAAAGTAAAAAATGAAAATTCAAAAATTGTTGGTAATAAGTGGTGCAGGTTGGACCACAGTGCTTCAAAGCCAAATCCAGCAAAGTTGAAAAAGGAATATCACCAAGCCAAACAATGCTTTGACTTGAGCGTTTGGACTAAAAATGGTGATTGGTACGATAACAGGGTGTGCTACAGCTGCGGCTATCAGGGGCATATTGCTGTTAACTGCCGGAGTTGGAGTTATGAGACCAGAAGGTGCTACAACTGCAACATCAAAGGTCACATTGCCAGAGATTGCCCGAGGAAATCGAATGAAAGATTGAGGGTTAATTCTCAGAAAATGGCAAAGATTCCAGTCAAAGTCAAGCCCCAGGAACAGAAGGCTCGGAAACCTAAAGTTCCAGTACAGTCAACTCAAGAAAAGAAAGTAAAGCTTTCACAGGGGCAGAAAGACAGACTAAGGAAGAAAAGAAAGAAAGCAAGAGAGTATTTAGAGAAAATTTTGTCCTCGGGTTCACCGAACAAAAAGATTGAAAGTTCTGATGAATCGATTCCCTCAGCCGCAAAAACAAGCAAGACGAATTCATCAGATACAAATCTGAGGACAGAACAGAGAGGGAAGAAGAAGGAAAAGGTCGGCGATGAATCTGACAGATCAAAGTCGGACAAGCCACCTTCAGGCAATGATTCTGGTTCGTTAAAACCAGAGGAGCTTTTGGTTGAGGTAAAAAAGGAGAATTCAGGTTTAGCAATGGATGATGCAAATTTTCCACCATTGTTGAACAAGAATTCGAAATCACCCAAGGACCGTCAGGCTTGGGTGAATTTGTTTAAATGAAAAACCTGACTTGCCGGAGATCCCAAGATGGTATCGTGGATCATGAATCGGCACATTTCTTGAGAAATTTCACCTTGGTGATTTTTTCAATTTACATGTGGTAAATCAGGGACATTAATTTGTACTTGATTTTCTACTGATGGTTTATGATAAAACTGGAAATGATAAATCTTTAAAATGTTTGAAGAAAACAAGATGAAGAGATAACCCCGAACCTACAAATGGTCTGAACACAAACTAATTTTTCCAGAAAAAATCATTTTGATTAAAACAAACTTAAGTGTTTTGAGATCACAATGGGGACTTAGTTTGTTGTGAGGGGGAGTTCTGATTGTTTATGTCATATGGATAGAGAATTGATGTGATTCTCATCATGTTGTCATTTTTGTACAGTTTGTTTCAAATTTTCCCGGAAAATCAAAATTGAGACATATTTTGATTTTAGGGGGAGTAAAATTTTAAAAAAAAATTAGAAAATTTGAAAATGTCAAAAACATTGAAAAATTGTAAAAATGAGTTTTGTTGTGAAAAAGAGGAAATGATAGTAAATCAGTGGACTATCACAGCATGCTAAAGAAATGTAATGCCAAATGTGATAAACGGTCTCACTGATGATGTGACGATAGGTTTTTGTACATTTAGTAGATTTATTCGGGATATAAACCTAAAATTTCAAACTTGTGAAATTTATGGGGGACACTACTTGGATATATAGGTAACCCCTGAAATCTCGTTTGAAAGGTCTCGTATTCTGATATACTAGGTGTTTATACTCTATGATGTCTGGGGTATTATTCCAGGACTTCTGCTGAACGGTAGTTCTGACCTAGTCCTTGGCTAATACTTTCCGCAAAATGCTTGAAATATAGCATAAAGCCCTCAGTTGATTAGACAATAAAATTGATAATCATCTGTTGTAGCTGAAAAGATCCTCTAAAGGGGACACACTGCTAAGTCGAAGCTGATATCTCTCTGCTGAACGGAAGTTCTGACCTGAGATCCCTCAGTTCTCGCATCTTTCCCCTAATTTATGTACAGACATCATTGTAGTGTTCATACCTGTAAGACTGAATATTGGGATTCTGGATACGGGAGTATATTCAAGAGGTGGGACACATGAATTGAACTAAGTTCATAAAATACCTAAATAGTATCCTGAATAGATTGAAAATTGTATGAAAATTTAAGAGGACAATTATATCGTCAATCTATGTGAATCGTTTAGAACTTAAAACGATTAGAAGCTTAACGGTGCTTGTGATGTGTTCAAAAACTGATGTGATCCTCTTGCACAAACTCACAAAACTATGTTTGTTTTGCATTTAAATTTCTGTTTTTGCATTTACATTTTATATTTTGAAAAATCCAAAAAGATTTTCGACAACTGATGGTGAAGAGCTGATTTTCAAAATCTCAAAGGCTAAACTTGATGAACAGACGGGATGGTTAAATCATTTGAAATGTTTAAAATGATTCATTAGGTTGAATCAGAAATTGAAATATTTCAAATTTGTGAATCAGTGTTTAATGTGAAAAAGTCATCAAATGATTAGTTAATTCATTAAGTTGAATCACAATTATTTTGGTTTGTGATAGAGTGTTTGAGTTTTGCAGGCTTCTGATCCTGTTGCTACAGAGAAAGCCAGGAGTTGATTTCAATGGTGATAACGATTTCCAGACAGAGATCCTAGCATGATGATAGGGGGAGTCTGATGAAAGTTAAAACCAGAGAAAGACCCAGGCATATGATTTCAGGAAGAAGTTTCTGTAAGAAAAAATTGATTCCAGGCTGAGTTCCTGAAGAAGACCGAACAAGAGTGAAGAGCTGGAAATGATTGAAGACTCTCACTGAAGATTCCGTCAACATTCAAGGGGGAGTCTGTTGGTGCAGTTGTCTGTCGACTACATCTTCGTTCGAGTCTTAGGATAGGGCAAATTGTATAGTGAACAGTAAACGAGAAATCATGTTGCTTATTGGGCTTTAGATAGCTTTTGTGGCCCAATTAGATAGCAGGATCGCTCATATGGCATTTGATCTGGACCGCTAATGTGTCATTGGGCTGGACCGCTGATATGGCAAGTGTATGGGTCGCTTATTGGACCAGGTCTTGTAAGCGATCCCCAATGTCTATATATAGGGGGTCCATATGAGCGATCCAGAGAGAGGTGAGTGTATGTAAAGGCGAAGCCCTGTCCATTTGTCTCCACGAGCTTGTAATCAGTCAGTGAATCAATAAAGGAGACGTTAAATAGTGAAATCAAGCTTTACAAAGACTAATTCAATGAATTCCGCCTCTGAACTAGTCTAAGTTCTCTTCTGAACGACTCATCGGGTCAGCAAACTTTCCTACACCATTGGCATCTCTCGAACTATTGTCTCGATCCCCACATGGATCCCACACTTTAACAAAGCATATACATATCTCACGTAACATGCATGCGGCCTCACCATTGAAACGATAGAAATTGGTTTATTAAGCGCATGAATCTCCACTTTATACAATCTATTTGTGAATCATCTTGTGCCATATCCTTGTAAACCAATTAACACATATAATATATCACTAGCCTTCATTCTAACTAGGGATGAGATCAGTACCATACCGATATTGGTACTGTAAATACCGATACCGAAATTGAGGAAAAGTGGATACCGAATACCGTACCGAATTTATTGGTTTGGTACCGGTACGGTACCAGGTTTTTCGATACTTTACCGCTTTGGTGTTTTCCATTGTTTTACCTAAAAATATCATTTCCTCCCTAAATTCGACAACTAATTGGATATCAACTTAAAACATATTAAGTAATCAAAAATCAAAAAGGAAAACACGGTTCGACTTAATATCACCTGCAACACAACACTTGAACACATAGTAAGGATCGTATAGGTTGTGGGGAACAAAATCTCTCAAAAACAAGACATTTAGGGGGCGTTTGGTTCGCGGAATGATTTGGAATTGGAATTGAAATTTGTATAGGAGTTAGAATTTAAACGAATTGGATTTGGAATTTAAAAATTCCAATTGGAATTGGAAATTGTTGGAATTGGAATCTCAATTCCATTTTTGTTGTGTTTGATTGTCAAATGAATTGGAATCCATCACCCCGGCACCCACAACCACCATTTTGGGTCGAAACGGTCCGGGTCGAAGCGGTTCGATTCGAAACGGTACGGGTCGAAATGGTTCGCATCGAAACGGTTCAGATTGAAACGGTTCGCGTCGAAACGGTTTGATTCCAAACGGTACAGGTCGAAACGGTTCGATTCGAAACGATACTTGTCGAAACGGTACGAGTCGAAACGGTTCGCGTCGAAACGGTTCGATTCGCAAAGGGACGGGTCAAAATGGTACTCATCGAAACGGTTCGCATCGAAACGGTACACGTTGAAACCGTTCGCGTCCAAACGTTACGGGTCGAAACGGTTCGGATGGAAACCAATATGGGTCAAAACGGTTCGGATCGAAACGGTATGAGTTAAAACGGTGCGGGTTGTAACGGTCGAAGATTCCAATGAATTTACTTTAATTCCTTCACATATAGGAAGGATTTTGAATTTCTTTAGTTAAAGGAATTTTAAGGAATTCATGCCTAATTCCAATTCCAATTCCAAACACACGAAGATTGGAATTGGGATTCCAATTCCATCAAATTCTGTGAACCAAACATCTTAAGAGATGCAATTCAAATTTCAATTCTCTTAAATTCCATTGAATTCTTGCGAACTGAACGCCCCCTTAGGTGCTGTTTATTTTTTCAGAGGTAAAACGTCTGCAGTCTGCGGACCACATCTGCAGACATCTGTAGCAGAAGAGTTGGACCAAACATCTGCAGTCTGCAAAAAGAAGACTGTTTGTTTTTTAACTTCTGCAATGAGCTTATCAAAAACAAGCAATTGAGCTTCATTCATCTCTATAAACATATAAACAGGCAAAACAAAGAATCATTACAAATTTATGTCCAACTCACCTTCAAAGATAGAAACTACAGTGGAGGCGGGGGAGGTGACGACGGACTGTGGAGGCGGGGGAGGTGACGGAGGTGGGGGAGGTGACGGCGGCGACGTGGTGGTGGCGGTGATGTGGAGGTGACAGCTGGGAGGAGGAAGGGGTGGATGAGAAGAAGATGTTAGGGTTTTGGATTTGTGTTATGAAATGGGAAGAGAGGAGAGGAGAAGAGGCCAGAAGAGGGGAGTCCACATCTGCCCCAAGAAGAGGTTTCGCAACCTTTTTTAATAAAAGGTTTTCGAGAAACCAAACACACTGCAGACTCAAACGTCCGCGCATGGTCTGCATGGGGCAGACATAAAAGGTTCTGAAGGGGTTTTTTATAAAAAAAAAAAAACAAACACCCCCTAATGTTTAACTAACCAAGCTCTATCTCTATCTACAACTAAAAAACAAGAAAAAACAACATACTTTATTAGTGGTCTTTTATCACTATGTACACATATTTTTCCTTAATATATACCATCTTTTTATACAATAAACCATGATATCAATACAATAAATATGGTCTAATGGGAAAACTCTCCAAAAGGAGAACAACGAAAGTACTGGTCCAAGAACTGATGTTTTTCTTTGCCAATATTAATAATTGCAACAACTAAAAGGAGAATAACGAAAGCACAGTTGATGACGGGGGTAGCCCAAGACTAAATAAAGTGACTAAACATGCAAGTGCTTAAAGGGTTAAACGGTTCAATGGTTGAAAAGCTGTGAAATGGGAAAAGCGAGGAGGGAACAGTAATCAATCACATCCGAGCTCGCTTCACCAACCCACGCTCGCAAAAGCAAAGCAGGTCTGCACAATACATGCTATTATCCAGGGGACAAAAGCCTTCAACCCCAAAAGGGGAAACCCTCCACTACAAACAGGTTTTACTAGTCTTGTACATACTATTTGAGGAGATGTCTTCCCCTATAAGAAGACAGCTCATTCACCCCAAAAGACATTCTTGGATCAGTTGAGATTCCCTCATTTCTGGTCATTCATGGAGTACTTGCTCACTCTCAAGTTACTCCTTATCACATCCACCACACACATTCTGTTTGCTTTCACTTCTGGATTCGAGCACGTCTCGGAGAAAGAACTCTCAGCAAACAACAATTACATACTAGTGAACCTCCTTCCATGTTTTGCAAACGTGGGGGGACCCCGCGACCTGCGTTAGGCAAGGTTGAACCCTTCAACCTCTTTGCCTAACCAACTCAGCTACCATCTTTGGTCTCGTGTTTGTTGCATCAACAAGTTGGCGCCCACCGTGGGGCTACGCCGCTATTTCTTCTCAAAAAAGACCTAGTAGTGTAGCTCTCTTCACTCAAGGTCACCATGTCTGAAAGTGGATCTCCGGGAGAAGTGAACCAGATCCCTAACACTTCCACCCCGGGTAGTGGCCAAGCTCATACGACTATAACAACACCTTTCTCGACTCCGGGGAGCACACCCGAGTTCCTTACCTTCAACACCCCAACCCCATCCAGATCCGGGGCTCCATCCCCCAATGTCGGTGTATCTGACACCCCGGCGCGTGTTGAACTTACCCCCGAGGGGGTCGCTAATAATTTCCTCGAGTTAAGGTCACTTCTTAACCAACATGTGAGTAAAGAAAGGGAAAAGGGTATAAGGATTCGTTTAGATTATGACGAACCTGAGCCAACGCTGTCTCCCGGGCCACCCCTACCTCCTTTTACCACAAGAAGTGAGGCTGGTCCCAGCAACCCTCCAAACCCTCACCCTTATCTGTCCACAATGACAAATCCTACGGTACATCCTATCCTCTCTTCCCAACCAATTACTAGTGGTACTCCTCTGGGACATGAGCTAACGCTTGACCAGCTCCTACAGTCCCCGGTGACAAGCTATCCAGCTTCTTTAACAACCACATGGGAGCAAGCTCTGTCCGTGCTTCCTTTAGCACGAAGTGCTGTTACAAGCACCCCTCTTGGAATAAACTGCTCGGGTGGTCCAGGAAGCCTTCAAGGCTTCAACCTCATACCCAATATGATGTCCCAGATGATGGCCAACTTCCCGTGGCAACACTTCATTAATCAAGTGCTAGCCACTCAGGGGAATCACGACAATAGTAACAACGTGGATACAAGGCCTGAAGAGGACTTGGCTAAACCCTATAAGCCAAGCAACCTCTCATGCTTCTCAAGGCAGATAGCCGATTATGATTTTCAATCAAAGATCAAGATGCCAACCCACATCAGGACGTATGATGGACTGAAGATCCCGAGGACCATCTCCAGATCTTCACCAGTGCAGCTCGAATAGAAAAATGGTCAAACGCTGAATGTTGCCTAATGTTCATGCAGACTCTTGTTGGATCCGCCAGAATCTGGTTCAACGACCTACCTGCTCAAAGCATTCGAAGCTTTGATGATCTCAGCAGGGGTTTTCTGGCAAACTTCTCCCAGCAAAGGCGATATGTCAAAGACGCAACAGTAATCTTCCAGATAAAACAACGTGATGATGAAAGTCTTCGAGCCTTCATTGAACGATATAAGAAGGAAGGTCTGACCTATGTAGGGGCAGATGAGAAAATGAGAGTGGCTGGCTTTATGAATGCCATAACCTCTAAGTACCTCACACGAGATTTCAACAAATCTCTGCCCAAAACCCTGGAAGAAGCCCTTGAAAGGGCCGAAGCTCACATTCGGGGAGAGGAAGCTGTAGACATCAAGGAACAAAGGAAAAGAGGGTCCGGCTGGCGAAGCAATAGCCCGGTTAGAAAAAGGGGAAACTTCAACTCCTACGACAGGCGCCTAAAGGGTTCAGACTCACGAAGGACTGAAGGTCGAAACCTTCCAAGCAGAGACAAAGGCACAAGTTTCACTCCCCTCACCAAGACCCCTCGGGAAATCCTGGCAACAGAAGAAGTTAAACAAAACTTTAGACCTCCCAGGCCTCTCCCCAAAAGCAGAAAAAATGAGAACTCCACACAATTCTGCGAGTTTCATGAAGAAAAGGGACACCACACCAACGATTGCTTCCAACTAAAAAAGAGAATTGAAGAGGCTGTTAAGTCAGGAGAACTCACCCATTTGGTAAAAGGAGTTCGAGACAAGATGGCTGAAAGCAAAGGGAAGGAAGTCAATATGGTGTACTCTGATGAGAAGGTTCCTCACAAAAGGCAGCGGTTGGAAGCTTGGGAGCTTCAGTGTGTTTGCTTCCCCCCTACGAAGAAGAACCCGCTTCCCAGTCCCCTTGTGGTAGAAGCCACAGTGGGAACACTGCAAACATGTAAAGCATACATAGATACAGGGGCAGCCACTGAAATCATGTTCGAAAAGTTCTTCAACCGTTTAAGCAATGAAGAACGTTCAAGGCTTCAACCTTCCGGAGCCTCCATAAAAGGTATCGCCGATATACCCCTCAAGCCTCTGGGGCAGCTAACCCTTGATGTTCGTTTCAGCGAAGGATCGAAAGAGAGAACCCAATCATTAACCTTTGTGGTTATCAACATCCCCTCAAGTTATGACGTAATCATAGGGAGGCCCGGACAATGTGCATTTTACATGGCAGTGTCTGTTGGCCATGGCACAGTCAAATTCCCTACTGAAAGGGGGATAGCAACCCTTCAACCCTCGCAGGAAGCTTACATAATTGAGGGTGAAAGCTCAAACAGTGAGGAAGACAGGCAAGGGTTGGTCATAAACCCTAAATACCCTGAGCAACGAATAAGGGTCAACCCAAACATTTCCCAGGAGACCCTTTCATACCTTGAAAAGCTGCTAACACATCACAGTGATGTATTCGCTTGGTGTCCTGAAGATATGACTGGGATCCCTCGGAACATTGCCGAGCACGAGTTAAGAATACCACCGGATGTCAAACCGGTGGTCCAAAAGAAAAGAAGCCTGGCACCCGAAAGAAGCCTGGCAGCTTGCCAAGAAGTTGAAAAACTTGTGTCGGCCGGCATTCTCCGAGAAGTCAAGTACCAATCATGGGTTGCAAACCCGGTTATGGTTAAGAAACCCGACAACTCTTGGAGAATGTGCATAGATTTTAAAGATCTTAACAAAGCTTGTCCCAAAGATTGTTACCCGCTACCGGAAATTGATCTCAAGGTCGATTCCCTCACAGGATATTCGTTTAAATGCTTTCTTGATGCATACAAAGGGTATCACCAAATCCTCATGAAGAAGGAGGATGAAGAAAAGACAGCCTTTCACACAGACAAAGGTATCTTTTGTTATCAAAAGATGCCTTTTGGCCTCAAAAATGCAGGTGCCACCTATCAACGACTCGTCGACAAGGCCTTCGAAAACCAAATCGGCAAAAACATGGAGGCATACGTTGATGACGTGGTTATTAAAAGCAAGACGGAACACCAAATGCTTGACGATATTCAAGAAACTTTCAAGAACCTCAGAAAGGTAAACATGAAGCTCAATCCGGAGAAATGCTCGTTTGGATTTGAGGAAGGAAAATTCTTGGGTCACATCGTCGGAAAGCAAAGCATCAAGGCCAACCCTAACAAGGTAAAAGCTGTCCTCGAAGCTAAACCACCAAGAACCAAGAAAGAGGTTGAAAGCTTAAATGGGAAGCTCGCAGCCTTGAAGCGTTTTACCTCAAAATTGGCCGAAAGATCTCTGCCCTTCTACAAAACGCTCAAGAACTGCTCAGACAAGAAGGATTTCATATGGACTGATGAAGCTGAAGAAGCTTTCAATAAAATGAAGCAGCACTTGGCCTCCCTACCAGATATTGCAGCACCAGAAACCGGGGAGGTAATATCGGTGTACCTTTCAATTGCTGACGAAGTCATCAGCGCAGTCCTCACAATTGAAAGAGACAAGGCTCAGGTACCCATTTATTTTTTCAGCAAAACTCTAAAATTAGCTGAAACCAAATACCCTCCCCTCGAAAAACTTGCCCTAGCTCTGGTTCAAACAGCTAGAAGGCTTAGGAGGTACTTCCAAGCACATCCTATACAAGTGGTCACTGACCAACCTGTCAAGAATGTGCTTGAAAAACCTGAAAACTCTGGAAGGCTAGCAAAATGGGCAGTGGAACTAGGTGAACACAACATCACCTATGTCCCACGAAAAGCCATTAAAGCTCAGGTTCTGGCTGATTTCCTGGTAGAAGTCCCAAGCCAAACAGTTGACGAAGTAAACACCACAACCACTGAACCCTCCAACCCTGAAGCCTGGAAATTATTCACTGATGGGGCTTCAAGCGTTGAAGGGTCAGGAGCCGGTTTAGTTCTAATCAACCCTGAAGGGTTAGAATTTACATATGCCCTCCGTTTTAATTTTCAGACCACCAATAACGAGGCTGAATACGAGGCATTGATCGCTGGTTTAAGACTGGCCAACGAAATGAAAGTTCAGAAGCTGGAAGTGTTCACAGACTCATTGCTAGTCTCAAGCCAAGTTAACGACAGCTATATTGCTAAAGAACCCAACATGAGGAGATATAAAGAGAAGTCCAAGGAGTTAATGAACACCTTCCAAACATGCAGCATCAAGCAAATTCCAAGGTCTCAAAATAAAAAGGCCGATGCCTTGAGTAAATTAGCATCCCTCACCTTCGCCCACCTCACTAAAAAGGTGTTGGTTGAAGTGTTGAAGGCCCCATTGATCGATGAATTGGAAGTACAAGATGTAGTCACCGAGGAAGATCCAAATTGGATGACTCCCATCAAAAAATTCCTCCAAGGTAATGAACTACCCAATGATCAAATAGAAGCCGAAAGGGTTAAAATCAAAGCAAGACAATATGTGTTGCAAGGAGAAACCCTCTACAAAAAAGGTTACCTTGCCCCCTTGCTAAGATGTGTTGGTCCCGAACAAAGCAAGTATTTGATCAAGGAAATACATGAAGGAATATGCGGAGCTCATTTTGGAGCTAGGTCGGTGGTCGCAAAGCTCATGAACCTTGGATATTTCTGGCCGTCGATGCATCGTGACACCGTTGAACAATTAAAGAAATGTGATGCCTGTCAAATCCATGCCCCAATTCCAAGAAGTCCCAAACATGATCTTGTTCCAATAACCTCGGCATGGCCATTCCATAAATGGGGAATGGACATTGTTGGGCCATTCCCTCCAAGCAAAGGGGGAGTAAAATTCTTGTTAGTAGAAATCGACTACTTTAGCAAGTGGCCAGAGGTTAAACCCCTTGCCAAGATCACAGGAAAACAAGTCATAGACTTCGTTTGGGAAAACATCATCTGCCGCTATGGGTTGCCGGGGGTAATTGTCACCGACAATGGAAAGCAATTTGCTGAGAAACCTTTCAACCTTTGGTGCAAGGAATACAGAATCAACCAGATCTTTAGCTCAGTGGCTTACCCGCAGTCAAACGGCCAGGTCGAAAGAGCCAACCGAAGTATTGTGGAAGGCATCAAGACGAGATTGGGAAGATATGAAAGCAATTGGCTGGAAGAATTGCCTAGCGTTCTATGGGCAATTAGAACAACCGAAAAAACAAGTCACAAGAAAACACCTTATAGTTTGGTATTTGGATCCGAGGCCGTAATCCCTGCTGAAATAGGAGTTGTAACCCAACGAATTGTCAACATGGATCCCGAAACAAATCAACATGAGACCATGTTGAACTTACAACTCCTAGAGGAAGCCCGAGATCAAGCGGCAATACAAGAAGCCAAATACAAACAAAAGATGGAAGCCTACTACAACAAGAGGGTTAAGAATGAACGATTCAAACCAGGGGATCTAGTCCTCAGAAACAATGAAGCTAGCAAAAAGGAAAATCAAGGGAAGCTAGGCCCAAAATGGGAAGGTCCATATACCATCCTCGAAGCACACAAGGGCGGATCCTACAAGCTAGCAGACTCAGAAGGCAAAAGGCTTCCAAGGCATTGGAACGGAAAAACCCTGAGAAAATTCTATATGTAGACAGAAAGTTTAGTTTGTATCAAAATGAAAACCTTTTGTAAAAAGCAGGTACTGCTTGAATGAATGAAGTTGATTTATCAAACTTGTCTTTCTATCCTAATATCAGGTTGAGAACCTAGCGAAAAACTCCATGGCAAGGGCCATGTAAGGGGATGAGCTCCCAGGCCATATCGCTCAATAGGTTCAAGGGTTGAATGAACCTATATAAGGGGTGAGTTCCTAAATCAATACAACTCCATGAGACTTATTAAGCGAAAATAACAATGTCTCATAGACAGGTTTGAACAGCCTACACCAATCGTTCCTTAAGTCTTAGAAATACAATCAACAAATAGGCTTACGAAATCAAGTAAATCACAAAGAAATAATGAAAAGGATAGATACTACGTCTTCTTGTTCATAAACACTAAGGCTAAGTGTCTGCATCACTGAACCCTTTAAAGTGTAAAAAACAAAAGACAAAGTAAACTCAACAAAAGACAAGGCTAAGAAAGAATGATAATTAACAAAGGGAAAATAAGCAGGCCCATCAATAAAACATGCAAACCAAACCAAAAGCTATCAAGGCTTCAAGCCACCCAGATAATAAGCTCGAAACGTTGAAGGCTTCAACCCAAAAGCAGCTAACCAAAAGGCTTGAAGGGTTAAGAGCCTACTGAACAAATCAAGCAAAGCAAGTAAACAAACATAAACAAGTAACATAATAACCATCATAACATAACTAGGAAGGTCATAAGAGACCTTCAGAAAAGAGTTAAAGCAAGTTCTAGTAACTTGCAAGAGAAACTATTGTTCAAATGGCTATACAGGCCCAACAAACCACCAACAGGAACCTTAAGGGTTCCTGAAAACCTAATATTGTTTAAAACATTACAGACATAAAGTGTTTTGCTAAGAAAGCTACGAATAAATGTCAGATGGCAGAAGGCTTGGAACCTTCAGCTTTGGACTTCTTGGCTTTCTTAGACTTCTTGGCCTTAGCGCCATCACCACCACCAACCGCGGAGGCCTCTAAACCAACATCCTTTGAAGCATCAGGCAGACTGGAAAGGGTATCATCACTATCTCCGGAATAAGATCTCTTCTTTGAAAGGGAGCCCAAAACCTCAGCACACACCTTTTCATTCAGACCCTCAGGTTTCATATCCTGTAAAACAGATAAAGGCTTACCAAAGCAAGAGGAAACCTGATGAACATAGGGATAGGTTAGCCTCTCCATTTGTTCAACTGAGCTCTTGAATACATCAGAAGAATCCGGGCGAAATAAGGGAGACTTTTCCAGAGCATGCCCAACTTCATGCAGTTTATAACCAGCAATAAGACCTTGGTGTTTTCCTAAGTTGAGCAATTTTGTATACACTTCACCAAGAGTAGAATTAAACTCAATAGAGTGAAGTAGGTAAGTGACAACCTGTTGAAAGCCCTGCTCAATCAACCACTGGTTATCGCTAGTGGCACGAGACACTGAAGCCTTCAAACTCTTTTTCTCCTCATCAAAGGCTTTCTGGGCAACAGACAAAGCCTCCCTGTCCGCCTTTAGCTTCAACCGATCAGCCTCAAAGTTCTTCTTAAAATCAGTCATTTCAATTTCATGCTACTTGGATAAGCCTTCAACCTTCTTAGACCAAGCCTAATCCTTCTCAGCAAAGCTGCTTATCTCCTTTCTCATTGACGCCATTGAAGACTTCATTTTATCTTTCTTTTTGGAAAAGTCTTCATACTCTCGCATCCTTTGGCGAAAACGAGCAACCCCCTGAGGAAGCATGGCTGCAAGGTTGCAAGTACTAAGAATCATCCGGGATAGCATCACATCATCGTCCATCTCAGAGATAGTCTTGTGAACCGAAGGAGGAGCAATATGACTAAGGGCCTCTTCACAGACAGAAGCATCTTTAAAGCTATGATCAACCTTCACCGACCAGCTTGGCACATAAACGACATCAGGATTCAACCCTTCAACGTCCATACTCGAAGAACCTTGAACAGGTGTAGCAGCAACCTTTCTGGCCGAATCCTTTTTGTCACGAACAACTAACTTCCCTTCCCTTTCGGAACCCGCCTCAACACCTTGGTCCTCAGACTCTTCAATGTCATCACTCAAATCCACCGGTTCAGTAGAGGTGGATTGAGGAGCAGCTTTCAAACGACGAGTAGATCGTCGAGTTGAAGCCTTGGGAGCAAGAGGCTTAGAGAAACCAATCACCATTCTTGGCGAGTCGGAAAAAGCGACGGAATAACAATAAAGAGGGATCATATCCGAGGGCACGACACAAAACCTCGAAGTGTAAAACCCTAGCCATGCCCTTCGGATGAATCTGACCAAAGGAAACCCGATAATACTCTAACAAATTCAAAACAAACAGAGAAAACGGATAGCGAAGGTTTGAAAATTCAAAGTGACGGCAATAAAGGGCGATGGAACCAGCCGGACATTTATCAATCGAAGCATCACACGCAGGAGCAGTAGGTGTAAATTCAGTCCCAATGCCATAATCTTTACAAAACAACTCTACTTCCTCTTGGGTTAACCGGGAAAAGGATCTTGCTAAATCCTTAAAGGTGATGTGTGTAAAATGCAACATATAAATCACATCAATTAAGGCACAAAACTAACCCTTTTTAAGTACTAATGTTGGAAAAGAGTGTTTTTGTCTTCCTTTTGTATTTTCAGGATGAAATGAGCTCAAAATCACAAAAGAAGCAAAAAGACAACTAATTCTACCATAAATACAAGAAAAGGAACAAAAGTAGACTGCCCGGACCCTCAACGGCACCTCCCAAGGCAAAGTAGAGAAAACAGAGTCTGAACACGCCCCGTGTCCAGCGAACACGGGGGCGTGCCCAGGAAGCAGCAGAAAAGACAAACCAGTAGAAGCTTCCATTGCCCACCACGGGGCCGTGTCCAGCGGGCACGGGGGCGTGGTGAAAGTACAGCAGGCGCATTAATTGTAATTGCGAATTACAATTAATGAAGAGAGAGAATGTCAGACGGGCACGGGGCCGTGTCCAGCGGACACGGGGCCGTGTCCAGCCTTCTGTTCAGCCTATAAATAGAGGAGCTTGGTTCCATTCTCTCTCATCCCTTGGCACACCACCTCTCTCACACTTCATCCACCACCCACCACCACCATAACACCATCATCCACCACCATCATCCATTGTCCATCGTAGAGTGTGTGAGTCGTCTCGGGATCCAAGATTGATAGTAAGAGTTCTTGACAAACAAGGCCATGTTTGCCTAAGTCTCTTACATCACTTGGTGAAGACAAGTGTTTAGTATAATACTTTTTATTTTTAATCTTTTGCACTTTTTATTTGGTTTTGTATTAATGACTTTAATAACTAGTTACTTATGTTGAATGTGATCTTTCCTTATCGTTTGTCCGTGGTGTCTTGGCATTATTTTACTGTCTATATAAAATAAAAGATTTTCACCATTCATATCTCCACGGTCTATATGGAGGTATGTTGGCTACCTGGTCGGGGGTTAAGGGAATGGTTTGGTAAGGGTCTTGCCCTTGTTCAGCGTTTAGAGGTCCTGCTTGGGACCTGGGTCAATTTTAGTAGGATCTCCTTCAATGCCCATAGGTATTGGATGGCGGGGATCCAAACTCTTTGACCCCCTCATAAGTTAACTACTATTAATACTATAACCCGGATATTTAGGACTGTATCCCTGCTGACTCAGACTACTTAGCCGAGGGTAACGTCACCGCCAAAAGCGGGGCCTACCACAATTTGCATTAATAACTTAATTCATTATCTTTCAATAATCCGACCCCCTTGCTGACTCAAACTACTGGGTTGAGGGTAACATCGCCTTCAAAAGAGGGGCCTACTACAATAACTAAGATAATCTCTTAAACAAGTGCAAAAGTGCGAAAATAATCAAAGGTTATACTAATACACGTGTCGGATCCAAGTGATTCATCTTGTCTATCTGTTTTTATTTTATTTTTATTTTTTCAGCATTTAGTTAGTTTTTATTTTTCTTAGTTTAAAACATTTTTCTCACTTTTTGATTTGATTAGACGTTGAGGATAAACCGGTACTAAAAGCTCTTGTGTCCTTGGATGACCTCGGTATCTTACCAACACTATACTACGTCCACGATGGGTGCACTTGCCCATATGTGTGTTTAGTGTTAGTGAATATCGTGTTTTATAAATTTAAAACTTGGCTAAAAGTGTAAAAAAAAAGGGCTTAAATACTCATCAAAAATATATTACACCTAACGCACATCAAGTTTTTGGCGCCGTTGCCGGGGACACAAGGATGTTAAGAAAGTTAGGAATCAACGGCCTAATCATATTTTTATTTTTCTTTAATTTTTTGGGATTTTTTTTTTAATTTCCAGCTTCTGCAGAGCTCAACACGGGGCCGTGCCTGCTGAACACGCCCCGTGCTCAATCATTGGAACTGTCAATCCTGTTTTAAGTCAGACAGTAGGCTGAACACGGGGCCGTGTCCACTCAACACGCCCCCGTGCCCAAGATTCAGTTGCTGAAAACAGAACCGTTAGATCCCGGCGGTTGGTAACGTCTGACACAAACATGAGTGATAGTAATTCTTTTTACTTTCGGCACTCTTATGGTTTGTGGTGTCGATTATGTGGAGGCGAACATGAGGAATTAAAATGTTATTTTCTCACTTATAGGCCCCACTATATAGACCCACCGATCCCTTGTAACCTTAAGAGGGGCGAAAGTAAAAATAAGCACTATCTCTCCCTCGAATGCGCCCAGCCAGATATTCTAGGAGAAATGCTCCTTGACGAGTTATTTCAACTAGAAGAACTAATTCTAAATTGGTCAAAAGAACTTAGGAAGGATTTTATAGATCCATCCCAAGACGATGACCATGAGGAAATGTTGGAACCGCATTCCGACAACCTCGTTGCTCCCGAAAATACCTTCATACCTAGAAAAGACGTGGACGATAGTCGTCCCTGTGTCGATTGTGCCGTGAAGGACTCCCCATCGACTTCGTTCGGTGCATACATAGACCTGAGCGATTCGGCATACACCTTCTTTAACGAGAACCCGGAAAAGGGTTGGACTTGTCCACCTAGAATGAAAATAGGAATTACCCTCACCGATAACCTCTTGCGTTCTCGCCTTAGTATAGGACAATTAAGGTATCTTAGGCACTTTGGGGTTGTTCCAACGAGTCAAGAACCACCCGATATAAATTAGCTCCTTAGTAGAGACAAAACTTCATAAAACAGCTTTCCGACACGGGGCCGTGCCCGGCCAACACGCCCCCGTGTCCACCAAAAGATTCCCTTCTGATCAGAACGTCAGAATACGGACAAACTGTGTCAGAATTTCATCTGCACACGGGGCCGTGTCCAGCGGACACGGGGCCGTGTCCAGCAGGCTGTCGTTTTCTATAAATGCAGCCAAAAATCCTGCACATTTGGACCAACTTGGGACAGAGATTTGAAGGAATCTTCTCTCAAACAATCCTAGGTAAGTCTAAAAGAAGTTTCCAACAACCCATCTTGTCCTTTCCTCTTCTAGACATTTCCTTCTTTTTCATCTTTCTTCAAGAACTACCATGAAAAGTTTGAATTTTTCAACCTTTGTGGTAGGAGACAATGAGTTTTGATCATGGAACCTTGGTAAAAACATGTTGTATAACATTGTTTAAAGTTATTTACTGCCAAAAAGTTTACATAAACTCAGGAAATAACTTAAAAACCCAAGATTCCTTGCTCTAAAATTCTGCAGAAAGATGAACACGAGGCCGTGCTCAGCGAGCACGGGGCCGTGTCCGGAAACTGTTTCGTCATATAAACTGCTTTTGGTTTATTTTTCGTAGAATGGCGAGTGAAAACAGCGAAACATCATCCGTTCATTCCTCAAACAGCCGAAGGGGAAGAAGGCCCTCCGTTGAAGCTACACTCGTGCACTATGTGATAGCACTAAGGGAAGCTCTCGACGAAATGACGTCAGTAGAGGAGGTCCTCATTGACCGTATTAACGATCTTACAATGGGACTTGAAAGCAGCTTCCAAGAGATTAACCTTTTGCACTAAAGGTTAAACATTTTGGTAGCACCTCCTATGGAACCAGTCCTTCCACAACAAGACTGGAACTTGGCACTCGGGGTTAACAACCCTACCGGGTGGGGAGACTTTCCCGCAGAACCTCCCATGGAAAACCCACAAGAAGTTCCAGCGGAAGTTGAAACTCCTCAAACTAATGCAAATGAGCCCTCTTTTCTCCTTCCAAGGGAGGTAGAGGAGTGGCTTGCCGACATATGAGGAGAACCACACCCGGAAGAAGGAGTTCTAAAAAGCCTTAACTAACCAAGATTAGTAGCCTCTTGGAAATTTTGCTAAATTAAAATAAAACATAGGGCTAGAACTCCATAATTTAATTATGTACTTTTATCTTTATCTTAATGTAATGTCTCTCTATGATTTGCAATGCTAAGATGGTTTTTTTTAAGATTGATGGTTGTTTTGAGAATAAAACACACTCATGGTGGTAATGGATGAAAAAGGGAACGAGAAAAATGGAACCATGCACGAAGAACAGAGCAACCCGACAAAAATCTCCATCACAGAAGGCTCAACACGGGCCGTGCCCAACCAACACGGCCCCGTGCTGAGCCCCCTGCAGAAAATCACCCAGTTCAGGTAACTGGACACGGGCCGTGTTCAGCGGACACGCCCCCGTGTCCAGGCTTCTGTTTCAATTCTCTAATTTTTGTTACTGGCACTTGACCACGGGGCCGTGCCCGGTCAACACGGGGCCGTGTCCAGGATGCCAGTAACACAAAACTTTGCTTTTAAACCCGCTTTTACACATTCCAATCAACCAAAAACATTATTTTTGGACACATTGAGGACAATGTGTAATTTAAGTGTGGGGGGGATGCTAAAACCTTGAATTTTGCAAATCCTAAACACAAGCCTTACACAAAACTCTATTGGAACCGCTAAACACCCCAATTTTTTTCAAAAACTTTTTTATTTTTTATTTATTTACTTGTCTTAGTTTAAGTTGGGAACAACAAGTTCTAAAAAGGTTATATTTTTACAAATTTACAACCGATAGCGTCGTGATACAAAGAACCAACATAAGAAAATTATGAAACGGCATAACAAGTCTAGTTAAAAATTCGATTATATATACTTGATCACATTAAAAACCCATTCCCACAAAAGTGAGTTTTGAGCCTTTATTGAGCATAAAAATATACATATTTAGACTAAATGCTCATTTTTCGTTTCTTGTGTGAATAGCCGCTTGGTTCTTATAAATCTAGAGCTTGCCACGACAATACATTCCCGGTCCTTACCAACTTAAACCCAAGTAAGTAAATGATAGAGGCATTAGGACTAACCATTTTTCTTTCAAAACCATTATTTTTCATTTTTTTTATCACCTACCCAAAATCCCCCTAGATAGCCCCTTTGAGCCTAAACCTTTCATTTCATTACCCCAAAAAAACCCTTTTTACCCACCAAAAACCTTTTTATTGTTCACCCTTTATTTTAGTAACAAGCTCGGTTTTTCGTAAACTCGCCTTACTTAAAAAAAAAATTGAAATGATGAAGTCAAAAACAAACAAAAGCTATATAAAAGCTTGTTTGGAGAAATACTTCAAAATAAAAAGTCGCTAAAAACAAGGCATTTTACGAAAACCGACGCTTTTTACGATTTTCGCCCTTTTTACTAACCACTAACCCAACCACCCACCTTTAACCCAAGCCTAACCCTTCATCCAAAAGTCCTCTTGATATTTACAAAGGTAAAAAGTTAAAAAGGAGGAGGATTGATTGCTTGGCAAGCCTATGGAAGGCGTAAGTTCCATGCCGCTCTCGAGTGATTCACTAAAATATACACCTTCGGCCGAGTGTTGAGTGATCCCCCGTGAGGTATGTGAACTTGTATGTAAATGGAATTGTAATAAGGCATGTTATGCCCAAATAAGTAATTTATCTTATGAAACGTTCAAAATAAATCATAACGAATAGGATTGTAAATAAATAAAAATAAAACTTACAAAGACCTTGGATTCCCGACACTCTAGGACAAGCTAAAAAAAACTTCTCTTCTACCTATTCCATTTGAGAGTGTAAGCCACATTTAAAGAGTTTTGCTTGAGGACAAGCAAAAGTTCAAGTGTGGGGGTATTTGATGTGTGTAAAATGCAACATATAAATCACATCAATTAAGGCATAAAACTAACCCTTTTTAAGTACTAATGTTGGAAAAAGAGTGTTTTTGTCTTCCTTTTGTATTTTCAGGATGAAATGAGCTCAAAATCACAAAAGAAGCAAAAAGACAACTAATTCTACCATAAATACAAGAAAAGGAACAAAAGTAGACTGCCCGGACCCTCAACGGCACCTCCCAAGGCAAAGTAGAGAAAACAGAGTCTGAACACGCCCCGTGTCCAACGAACACGGGGGCGTGCCCAGGAAGCAGCAGAAAAGACAAACCAGTAGAAGCTTCCATTGCCCACCACGGGGCCGTGTCCAGCGGGCACGGGGGCGTGGTGAAAGTACAGCAGGCGCATTAATTGTAATTGCGAATTACAATTAATGAAGAGAGAGAATGTCAGACGGGCACGGGGCCGTGTCCAGCGGGCACGGGGCCGTGTCCAGCGGACACGGGGCCGTGTCCAGCCTTCTGTTCAGCCTATAAATAGAGGAGCTTGGTTCCATTCTCTCTCATCCCTTGGCACACCACCTCTCTCACACTTCATCCACCACCCACCACCCACCACCACCATAACACCATCATCCACCACCATCATCCATTGTCCATCGTAGAGTGTGTGAGTCGTCTCGGGATCCAAGATTGATAGTAAGAGTTCTTGACAAACAAGGCCATGTTTGCCTAAGTCTCTTACATCACTTGGTGAAGACAAGTGTTTAGTATAATACTTTTTATTTTTAATCTTTTGCACTTTTTATTTGGTTTTGTATTAATGACTTTAATAACTAGTTACTTATGTTGAAGGTGATCTTTCCTTATCGTTTGTCCGTGGTGTCTTGGCATTATTTTACTGTCTATATAAAATAAAAGATTTTCACCATTCATATCTCCACGGTCTATATGGAGGTATGTTGGCTACCTGGTCGGGGGTTAAGGGAACGGTTTGGTAAGGGTCTTGCCCTTGTTCAGCGTTTAGAGGTCCTGCTTGGGACCTGGGTCAATTTTAGTAGGATCTCCTTCAATGCCCATAGGTATTGGATGGCGGGGATCCAAACTCTTTGACCCCCTCATAAGTTAACTACTATTAATACTATAACCCGGATATTTAGGACTGTATCCCTGCTGACTCAGACTACTTAGCCGAGGGTAACGTCACCGCCAAAAGCGGGGCCTACCACAATTTAAATTAATAACTTAATTCATTATCTTTCAATAATCCGACCCTTTAGGATTGTATCCTTGCTGACTCAAACTACTGGGTTGAGGGTAACGTCGCCTTCAAAAGAGGAGCCTACTACAATAACTAAGATAATCTCTTAAACAAGTGCAAAAGTGCGAAAATAATCAAAGGTTATACTAATACACGTGTCGGATCCAAGTGATTCATCTTGTCTATCTGTTTTTATTTTATTTTTATTTTTTCAGCATTTAGTTAGTTTTTATTTTTCTTAGTTTAAAACATTTTTCTCACTTTTTGATTTGATTAGACGTTGAGGATAAACCGGTACTAAAAGCTCTTGTGTCCTTGGACGACCTCGGTATCTTACCAACACTATACTACGTCCACGATGGGTGCACTTGCCCATATGTGTGTTTAGTGTTAGTGAATATCGTGTTTTATAAATTTAAAACTTGGCTAAAAGTGTAAAAAAAGGGGCTTAAATACTCATCAAAAATATATTACACTTAACGCACATCAAGTTTTTGGCGCCGTTGCCGGGGACACAAGGATGTTAAGAAAGTTAGGAATCAACGGCCTAATCATATTTTTATTTTTCTTTAATTTTTTAGGATTTTTTTTTTAATTTCCAGCTTCTGCAGAGCTCAACACGGGGCCGTGCCTGCTGAACACGCCCCGTGCTCAATCATTGTACTCCTCCATCTAACCGGTTAGTATCTTAAGTGTTTACCATGATTTTTGGTTGTTGATGATAAAGTGCATTAGGGATATTAGCATGATAGAAACAATGTGTTTTAGCTATAATGTGAAGATTAACATATTATACAACCCCTTGTATTGTGATAACATGAATGATGATCTTTAATGCTAAGTGGAAATCGAATCAAGTGTTGTTATTGTTGATGATATTCATGTTCTAATGATAATGTGTGATTAAGAGTGCCTATTTACCGAGTGGTTGTGATGTTAACAAGTTGATCTTTGAAATGATTGTTGAATGATAATGTGCTTGTTGAATGATATGCTTGAATTTATGATGAACTAGATGAATGTGATATGAATATTCAAAAATGCTTGTTTTGATCTGTTTTGCTTGGTAAATAGACAAAGAAACATGTTTGTGAATTTCTATTGGATAGTACACCAAATCACGATTGTGCAATTCTATTGGCTAGTACATTGGACAGGTTCTAGAAGGATTCTAGTGCACGTAACAGTGGTTGCGAGTCGGAACCCTTGGTTGCGACTCGAGACCAAGGCATGATGAACCGAGACGGGCTTCAGGGACTCGAGACCGACTAAGTCTCGACTTGAGACGACATGATCTTGACTCGAGACTGGACTCGAGACTCCTGAGATTGCGACCCGTAAACAGCGCACTCGAGACCAAAACGTGATTCTTCGAGATCTCCCGGTTGCGATTCGAGACCGTGTATTCTCGAGTCGAGACCACCCTTGTCTCGACTGGGCTGCCTTCGTGTTATTGGGCCACGACTTGTTGGGCTATCTGTTGACTGGGCTGCATGTGTTTCTGTTACTGTTTGTTTGTGAAAATGTTAGGGCAGGCCCAATAACCCAACTGCTTGAATGTATACATGCTAAGTGTGTCTCTACGTGTTTGCTATACGTGATTACTTGTACCCCAACTTGACCTATATTTGGTAACCATGCTAGGACGTGGTGACCAACGTGATTGACCGGGTATTTAATCTACCGAGCAACCCAAGGTGAGTTCACAACCTAAAGCATGCGTTCCCGGTGGTTTGGGAAACGGAACTACAAACAACCCTATCCCCTTATGAGGGATACAACTTACTTTTCTTCCCTTGTTATTGGGAACCTTTGGTTAATTACTGTTTATACGGATTGCAACAAACGGCACTAAACGAAACTCTATCACTCAAGTCCCTACTATATAATACCGATTAGTCGCCGGGGTCTGGCGAACGGGTTATTAGTTGATAGCGCTATTTAGGTCTTACCAACCTCACACCGTGCCATGGTATGGGATCGGTCGTGAACTAATGTACTCAGGCATCCGTCAATGATGATAGAACATTGACATCGGGGCATCATGCGGAAACGCAAACGGTTAGCTAGTGTTCGGTATTGGAAAAACAGTTAGTCGCTAACTTTTGGGGTAGCTCCCCATGGCATGTATAAACGGGTAAATTAACTGGTGAAACAAGTTTTTGGTAATTAAAACTGGACAACTAGTGAACTCACTCAGCATTATTGTTGACACCTTACTGCATGCTTTGCAGGTAACCAGTGACTGAGGAGCTGCTGCTTGGGGATGTGTAGTGTTCGTCCACCCCTGTGTTGGGTGTTAAATAAACATGAACTATGAACCTTGTTTAAAACTGTTTTACTTATGCTTCCGCTACTTACTACTATTTGAACTTAAAACTTTAAGCTCTGAACATGATATTTGCTAATTGTATGGTTAGTAAGTATTACTATGGTTATTATTCATTATAATGGGTGGCTGGATCCTGGTCAGTCACGCCCTCAAGCGGATGGTACTCCGCAGGTGGGAAATTGGGGGTGTGACAAACTGCCTTCAGCCTTTCAACCCATCAAGCAACGAACCATTGAAACCTTCAAGCAATAACACACATGCATAAAAGTCAGAAGTCTTTGAGTATACTACCCAAAAGCCTCTGACTTAGGGGGCTGATGACGGGGGTAGCCCAAGACTAAATAAAGTGACTAAACATGCAAGTGCTTAAAGGGTTAAACGGTTCAATGGTTGAAAAGCTGTGAAATGGGAAAAGCGAGGAGGGAACAGTAATCAATCACATCCGAGCTCGCTTCACCAACCCACGCTCGCAAAAGCAAAGCAGGTCTGCACAATACATGCTATTATCCAGGGGACAAAAGCCTTCAACCCCAAAAGGGGAAACCCTCCACTGCAAACAGGTTTTACTAGTCTTGTACATACTATTTGAGGAGATGTCTTCCCCTATAAGAAGACAACTCATTCACCCCAAAAGACATTCTTGGATCAGTTGAGATTCCCTCATTTCTGGTCATTCGTGGAGTACTTGCTCACTCTCAAGTTACTCCTTATCACATCCACCACACACATTCTGTTTGCTTTCACTTCTGGATTCGAGCACGTCTCGGAGAAAGAACTCTCAGCAAACAACAATTACATACTAGTGAACCTCCTTCCACGTTTTGCAAACGTGGGGGGACCCCGCGACCTGCGTTAGGCAAGGTTGAACCCTTCAACCTCTTTGCCTAACCAACTCAGCTACCATCTTTGGTCTCGTGTTTGTTGCATCAACAACAGTGGAGTTCAATAATTAATAATATTGTTGTAGGTCTTTAGGGTTCTTTAAATACCTTGAACTTCAAGGCTTGAAGGGGATGGCTTTGGATTCTTGATTGATCGCAGATTATTGTAGAATGCCAAATAAAGGATTTTAGGTTTAGGTTATATTATATATTAGTTCAAGATTGTAAAGGAACACATAAATATCTTCGTATTCCAATTTCCAACTTAAAATATTTGGTAAATTTTAAATTATATTGAAGGATAATTTGATTATACTTGCCAAAAAACCCACTAGAATTCCTAAAAATACATGACTAGAATGTTATATTTGATGTTGTTTCTTTAAGTTTCGCCCCTATTTCTTCGTACCATTCAATCTGAGCTTCTTCCTAAAAACCATAACTCAAACATGTTACTAACATTGCTTTCATCGCGTACCAATGATCCGCAACCCGGATCGACCTGCTCCTTCATGAGTCTGTACCGTATTTGGATTGATCTCATCCATCCATGTGAAGAGTTTTCGCTCGTGAGCATCCTTTAACCAACTCTACTAGTTTCATCACTTTGAGCATCCTACCATTCTCATTTATATAATTAACGATTAGCAAATTTCATTTAAATATTCATCCTACTCGGTGTTCACTCGTCTATAATTATTTCCCAGGTTTTCCATTTACATGCTATACCACATGACATATTTTATTTCTTACATACAATCCTTACAATTCATTAGTTATTTTGCCTGTTTCTGTAGTTTGACTTTTCAAGGTCAAACTGCCACTTTTTACTTATTGTATTCATATATATTGCAGTATGCGTTTGTACTTACCTTCAGTTCACACACACTTACAAAAACATCATTACATTATTTTAGCGTTTCTCGAAAACTTTTCCTTCTCCGTCCATACGTAAGTCATTCATCCCGGTCTTAGCCCATCATTCACCACCGATTCTCTTGAGTCGATTATTTGCATGTCTAACATGTAACTTATTCAATACTTCTTTATTTCGAATAGAACTTTCTTGCTACAACAACAGTTTTTCAATGGTTTTTGCTTACTTCATAACCTTCCATGCTATCTTATTTACATTTGCCTTATACTTACTCATAACACCCGTTTGACCCTAACAAGGTTAAATTGTCAACACATTCTTAGCTAGTTTTCAACAACTAGCTACAACCTATCCTACATATGTTCATATATGCGTCACAAGTATATATATATATATATATATATATATATATATATATATATATATATATATATATATAGGCTCGGTTCAAATGAGAACCACCACTAGTTGTGAAAACCGTGAGAACTCCTTCTTCCCGCGCAAGTTGGGCCAAATTTTTTTGTACAAACGTAGATAAAAATATTATAAACACATCAGTAAAAAAAGTAAAAAAAATGTCGAGTCGGTAGTTTTGATGTTTACCAATCATTTGTTATTGAAAGCTTGAATTTTTAATCTTCCGGAATGAACCAAATCAAGCAGAAGCAGGTTTATCAGATTGCATTTTAATTATATTAAAAATCATGTTTCCTTACAGTTATGTGCATGTGCGTCCGGTAGTGAATGTTGCGCATCCACAAGAACTGAATCAGTTTGAATTTGGGCTTTCTGATGGAATTGTTCATGTTTTTGGGGCCACTTGAATCTAATGACAGATGGGGGTGCCACCACCGGATGAAAATGGGTCCACAAGCATAGTACCTACTACACTATTGGCTGCTAGTTCAGGGTTGGAACAACCTGCTCAGCAAAGGTGACGTGGCTGTATCCACTCAGCAAAGGTGATTGGCGGCTGGAGTGACGGTGATGAAGCGTTTAGGTTTTAGGGCTTTTTAGAGAAAGAGAGGGCTTTTTGGAGAGGAAGGACTAGAGTGAGAGTGATGGTGGTTTATGTCTGTGTGTTTTGTTTAAAAATATACGTATAAATTACATTTTTCGTCCTTTATACCAGTAAAATTACTAACTTACCCTCGTGCAAGTCACATGATTGGATTTAACTAAAAATTTGAATTAGGTTAGAGTTAAAGGAACAAAGATGTAATGAGTTTGTCAAATAAAGGTCTGTGACTGTAATTATTGAAGTTAAAGACTATCCATTGCAATCCGATACAAACATAAAAGACGAAAAGTGTAATTTACTCTAAATATTTTTTTACGACTCATGTAAATGTCTACTGTAACAGAAATGATCATCTAGTGGTGAAATAAACTTATTTATGTGTTGTTCTTTTAACCTAATTTGAAAGACTTTTATTATTATTATTATCTCACTAAGCGTGTTATATTTTCTCTCCAATTATGTCATTTTGGTCAAACTTTGTTTAAACTTGTTAATCAATCAAACTTGCCTACATAGTGGACAAAAATATATTTAGTAAAATAATAAAGGGAACAAAAGATTAGGTGAAGATGAGTACCATGTATGTTGAAGTTGGTAGTTCCAAAAACTTGAAAAATTCAGAAGACATGGTCATGGAAGAGAGTAGATTAACTCTATACAATAAAATATATGTGTGAGGTTTCAACATATATGTTTCAAATTGAAATAAAATAAAAGTAAAAATGTTTGACAAAAGTTTTGTTTATGAATTAATTTATACATATTTGTATTTCTCCAACATTTTTGCACTTTCATATCTTTGACTTTAAATTTCCATATGTTTAATATAATAACAAAGCTTGAGATTTGATCGACTCATTCATTTGATCCTATTTCGAATTTGATTGACTTTTCCTATCCATAAATTCTTGGCAATTTAATAAATCCAACTTTTTTAAAGAAATGGCAATATTGGCACTAAGATTAAAATCGTTCAAAAGATATTAATGATTGGGTGCTATCATTTTCCGGGTGATGATATGGAATACGTAAGTTCTTATAGTATTTGTCAATACGACGATGTTAACGCTAACTTTGATGACGATTTATACTCACCCAATGTTTTGAATGGACTTAAACTATCAAGATTGTCAAGCCATAAACTAATTTAAAAAGTCGATTTTTCATTGATGTTACTTAGAAATATAGATTAAAAAAAAAGTGGAGTATGTAATTGAACTAGACTACAAGTGATTAACCTAGGCAATCATATTATAGAAGCAAAGATAATTTTGGAAGTAATATTGGGACTCACACTTTTATCCCTATAATTAGCTTGACCCCTTATGATAAGAATTATCCTTTTAAATTTTGCAATGACAAAACAATGGCCAAGGACAATCATTTTTTAGGTTTAGGTTGTGTTGAAAGATCCAGTCTTTACGCATGAACAATTCTATATTGCATTATCAAGAGTTAAGAGTAGTGACGGATCGAAAATGTTAATCATAGATAAAGATGGTAAGATTACAAGTCGAACATCAAATGTTGTGTACAATGAAATTTTTGAAGGTTTATCAACAATTCTTATAACTTTTCATTTCTCTTTCTTACGTACAAATTCAATATGTAATTTCATTTATGATAAGTAATTTAATAGGGCTGTCAATTTTACACGAATACATGACACGAACCTACACGAAGTTAACAGGTATCGTGTATGGCCTTAACAGGTATCGTGTACCAAACAGGTAGACACGAGATTACCTGTTAATTTTCGTGTATAAACAGGTTAAATACCTGTTTACCTTTTAATACCCGTTAGTACACGATAACAAATTAAATTAAATAAAACTCATCAGTCATGTGCGTGTGGGTTACTTAATTTCTTTCTATTTTCATTCCGCATTCAATTAAAAAAAATAAAACCCTAAACTCCCTCTGTAACTCTCAAATAGCATGCCGTGTTCGTGTTTTCGTTCGTGTTAACAAGTATTAACAGGTAATTTTCGTGTATAACAGTCGAACAGTCGTGTTAGCAGGTATTAACAGGTAATTTTCGTGTATATCGTGTCGTGTTTGTGTTTGAAAAAAAGGACACGATAAGTTATCGTGTCGTGTTCGTATATGGAATTTCGTGTATCGTGTCTTATCGTGTCGTGTCTTATCGTGTACGGGTATACACGATATGCCAGCCCTAAGTAATTATAATTATAGTCTAATGAATTACGTGGCCTTTTTTTGTTTTTCTTTGATAAGTATTGTTTATTTTGTGGACACAACACTTAGATATTATGTGGCATCTGCTTCATGTTTGCATTGACAAATTACTTATATCATATATAGTTATATTATATCACGAACATCTTTTTACTTGACATTTTACTCTTACTTAACATGTGTAATACACGAGTCTCTAACCTAAATAAAAATAAATTAAAGAAAATATCGATTGGACATGAAGCGACCATTAATATCTTAATCTTAATACTAAATATAGGTGTATTAACAAGCCTTAAAATTTGATCTAAAAATGAAAATCTAGGGAGTTACATTATACAAAACCAAAAACTTTAATCTAGGTACCTCATCGAGTCATTATCCCAATTTAGCTCCACATATGTTGTTCACGAATGTGATCATATGCTCAATTGTATTACTTACATCGCCAATTCAAGTTTAATTATTCAAAATAATCTATTATCGATTTGATCATGAACATCTTGTGTATTTGAGCTTTAACTACTTAATTTACACATATTTAATCCGAACTACCCCATTCACTACAAAACTACCTAAAATGAGTTTGACCGCATTTCACACTAGTTATAAGTAAAAACACATTTATGGTGGCGTGCTTGATCATTTAGAGAATAAGGAACAAAAAGGCTTTCTCTAACAAGTAGACCGCAACAGAAAAGATGATGGAAGATATAAAATCTACGACTTTTCTTTGGATCAATAATCGTTCTTCCTTCAAATCAATTTTCTGGAGTAAATGGTGTAGTTTTAATTTCTAGTTCTAACGTGGTCCTCTTGTATTTCTCTCTAGCACCTTTTTAGTTTTTTTAATGAAATTTGACGTTAGTAAAAAATAAAATAAAGAATAAGTCAGAAACACACTTGTGGAAGTGTTTGGCATTAAAACTCTCATTGATCGAAATGGTCTACCATTTCACCAACTTTAACATTTTATTTGGTCACTAAATATAATTTTTAATATAATTGGGCTATTCAGACAACAACCATGTATTTGACTATTGTCTGTTAGTTTCACAAAGATTCGACTTTTGAGAACCTATCTTTTTTATTATGTGATAATAAATTATTTGTAAATACATAAACATTTTTCCATCATCATTTTTTTTTAGTGATAGAGGCTTTATGTCTCTTGAAAAATATTAGGGTTCAATTTTTGATATGGGATAAATTTGTTGTAATTTAAAAGTAAGAATTATGTAACTTTTACCATTAAAAAAAGGGTTAATGGATTTAAATACCTCCAACTATTGTCATTTGGTCGCTGATACTCTCAACTTTGACTTTGGCTCACACCACTCCCAACTTTGACTTTGACTCACACCACTCCCAACTTAACACTTGGGTTGCTGTGTCACCCCGTCGTTAACTACCCACTAACTGGGTTAGAATTTTTTCTGACGTGGCCAATATTTGCTGACGTGGCATGCTGATGGATCCGAATTTGCTGACGTGACATGTTGATGGATCCAAAAAACTATAAAATGGGACTAACAAGACTCGAACCCGCGTCCGTATAACCAAGAACCCATTAAATGCACACTGATCACTTGAGCTAACTATGATTTCATGATGTATTCTATTATGTGATATACATATATCGAGAAACGTTATAAGATTTATTATAAATACCCACACACAGATTCACCAACCCATTTATCATCATCATCCCCAACCAAGACCTAATCAATCTTACACATTCAAATCACCAAAATCCAACACCCTTAAATGCACACAATCCCGATTCCAACAACCCCAAACCCCTAAATTTCCCTGACAAAATCACTCCAATTTCGACGTATAATCCAGAATCCGTTTGGTCAACTGCCGACGTCGTTCCCAGTAAAATGTCGGAACTGGTTCGAGCTCACTATGTGGTGCTTGTTCAAGTTTTGTTTCGGATTGATTCCGGCAGTTAAAGGTAGATGGTGGTATGATGTGTACGGTGGTGGGTGTCGCTGTTGTAGTGAAGGTGTACGGTGGAAATTATTGGTGGTGTAGGTAGGGTGGAGTTTGAAGATGGACCGAGGGTTTTATTTTAGGGTTAATGGATTTACCGGCGAAGATTACTGGCGCCCGCCGGTGATGTTGTTGAAGACGACGACGTTTGTGAAGGCAGCCACTGAACTCCCTGGTAAGCCCATCTGTTCACTCTTTCTATTAGATCTTGTTGATCCACGCATGTTCCGACCGTTTTGTGTTATTCAGAAAGTAGCGGGTGGGGTGGGGGGGTGTTGATGGCGACGGTGATTGGTTTGGTTTTGGGAGGGTTGGGCTGTGACGGTGAGCCAGGTGGTGGTGGATATGGACGGCGGAGACAAGCTCCGGCCGTCGGAAAACAGCGGCAACGGGGGTGAGGGGTGGCTCAGTTTTGGAACGGAGCTTGGTTCAGTTCGGTTCAGGTTTCACATAGGTCGGATTCAGTCTTGTTCAACAACCATTGGCCACAAAATGGCCACGTCAGCAGAAATGGCCACGTTGGATAAAAACAGGCCATGTCACCATGCCACGTTGGACAAAATGGCCACGTCAGCAAAAATAACTAACCCAGTTAGTGTTTATTTAACGACGGGGTGACACAGCAACCCAAGTGTTAAGTTGGGAGTGGTGTGAGCTAAAGTCAAAGTTAAGAGTGCCAGCGGCCAAATGACAATAATTGAGGGTGTTTAAATCCATTAACCCTTAAAAAAATACATAAACATTTTAGGGTGTTAGAACATCTCTAATGGTGAGATTTTTCGACCGCTAAAACCACTATTTGCATCCCAAATCATATTTTGAATCAACCTAATTTTACCTTTATTTAGTTTACATCCATTTTTTTTCTTTTATAATACTTTTTTGGCAAATTGGATTTAAATAATCCCAACTTGCTCAATTTGGCCAATAATAATCCCAACTCAGTTATTGGCCGATAATAATCCGAACTGGTCCACTTTTGGCCGATAATAGTCCGCCATTAAAAATAGCTTAACGGAGTTAAGCTTTTTTCCGAATTACAAACCGATGTTTTATGGATTTTGATCAGAAGGAGGATACGATTCGATTTATGTAAAACTTACCTCGAAACGGTGCTTCAAACGACTTGATTTTTGTTAATTGGAAGTTTAAACACCTGAAATGAAGCACCGTTTTCGTCATTTGGCGCAGTATTTCGAGGTAAATTTTACATCAGTCAACTCGTATCCTCATTCTGATCAAAATCCATAAAACATCGGTTTGTATTTCGGAAAAAAACTTAACTCCGTTAAGCTATTTCTAACGGCGGACTATTATCGGCCAAAAATGGACCAGTTCGGATTATTATCGGCCAATAACTGAGTTGGGATTATTATCGGCCAAAATGAGCAAGTTGGGGTTATTTAAATTATATTACATAAGACTATCCACTATCACAAGTAAACCCAACCCAATCTTCCATTAAAATATTAATTTCTCTCTCTTTCACCTACATAACCCAACCTAATTCAATTTTTCATCCACATTCACAACCCAACCTAAACTAATATTTTATTAAATAAAAATGATTTATAGTTATTGTTTATAAGGAAAAAGACAAAAGAAATAATTAAATCTATTATATATAATAAATGAAAGTTATTTGGGCCACGTGTCACTTAATTAGGGCATCCTCAGTTCTCTTTTCCCGCCCAACAGTACCACTGTCCTCCTCTATTTATATCATTCCTCATTTACTCATTTAGGGCTAATGCTTTCTTTCTCTCTCTGCTCTGCTCTATTCCGATCGATATTTATCCTCTCTGATGTTTATCTTTCTTCTTCTTCTTCTCATATTCATCTCCTCAACAATGTACGGCAGAGGTTACTTCTATTGGATACATCGGCGTTTGAAACCCTAAATCATGAACCGTCGAGTGGTTGAAGAAGAGAATAATCATGTAAGATCTACTTTTTTATTCAGAAATTTTATTTCGTTTTATCTATTTTCTCATACTGAACATGATTACACCTTTTCTATCCTCAGAAGAAGAAACAGATCTCCTAGGGTTTCTTATCGTACTCGATGAACGCTTTTGTACAAGCTCCTCTTAATCGGTAACTCTGGTATGTTTTGCTTTGTTGTATCATGTGATTACGAGTAGATTTATTTTGATATGTTTTGTACTTTGTCTTTCTAAAGTTTTTTTGTTGGTTTATAGAGTTTGTTGATTAGAAGCAACCTCTGCCGGACGGTTGTTGAAGAGATGGAAATGTGAAAGGTGATACCAAGTGTCTTGATAGGTGATACCAGTACAAAAGTTTAGGACATCAGCAAGGTAACTTAAGTTGGTGTGATTTATATTTTGGTATTTCTAACGTTTTGAATTACTGTTTATTGGTGCATTGATTCATTTGTAATCCTTTGTAGATCTCCCATCATGTCAATTTTTAGCAATTAAACGGAGTGCTTAAAAAGTTTTCCATCAGCTGTTTGGCTTAACAATAGTTTTCGTTATTTATTCTAAATTCATCAGTTTTTATAGGTAAACTGAACTTTCCTACAATAGGCACAGCTCAGCTAAGTTTCCTACAATGACAGTGGTTATAACAAGTCAATATGGCAAATCACTGTTCAATTATCTGCCTAACAAGTGTTGGATATAATGATGGTTCTACATAAAGTATGATAAACATCATTCACTGTTCAATTATGAAAACCACTGATCAAGACCAAAGTCCAGACAAGTACTGATCAACTAAATGTGAAACACTCTTCAACAACAGTGGTTCCCCATCAACATTAGTTGTTATATCTTTGTTTATGTTAGCAGTGTTTATTCTATCTTTGTTTATTTTAACAGTCCTTATATGTAACAAAATTTATCCTATCACTTCAGTGTTTTGATCTGTACTATTAATTGAACAGTTGTTTCATTTTTATACTAAAAAAATTCCTATACACTTGGATGAATATTAAGCACCTCATCTTGATTATTTGGGTATAGTATTCTTGAAATTGGTTCAAGCATTTGATTGTTCAAATATTCCACTGCTGAAATACAACCTTTGTTTCTTCAATCCCCCTGTTGACCACTGATTGACCAAACATCAGTGTTTCCAAAACTGGTTGGTATCCACTGATCGGAAAAATATCCACTGCTCACTTTTACATTGTTGACATCCAATTACATAAGAGTTCCACCAACATTATTTTCATGATAAAATTTAAAGTTAAGTCAAAAAATAAATAAAAAATTCTTGATAACTATTTGTTTCAAATCAAATTAGTAATTAATGCTGATTTCTTGAGCTTTGGATATTTGATTAAGCAAATTTTGAATTTCAAATTGACGGTTATTATATCTTGATTAAAGTTAAAATAAATTTTAAAAAAGTCATTATGGCATTTGCTTTCAAATCAAGTCAGTGGTTACTGATAATATCATTAATCTTGAAATTCAAAATATGCAAAATGGTAATTTAAAATTTTCATTCCCTCCTTTTTTTTCCTAATTTGCATATCATTTCTAATATTTAATTAGTTTAATAAAGCAGCGTATAAATATATACACTACTTACCTTTGAAAATCAAATCTGAAATTTATGACGTCCAACAACAGTGTCAAACTACAACAGTGGTTCAGCATCAACTTTAGTTATTCTATTGTTTATTTGTTTATGTTAACAGTGTTTATATGTAACAGTGTTTTCCGCATCAATGTTTTAAAGACTGTTAGGTTGTTAGATGTCATCACCTCAGTGTTTTATATGTAAGCATTTTTATGGCATCAGTGTTTATATGTAACACTGTTTACGACTGTTGTTTATATGTAACACTATTTATCACATTTGATTGTTCATGTATTCCACTGCTGAAATACAACCTCCGTTTCTTCAATCTCCATGTTGACGACTGACTGACCGAACATCAGGGTTTCGAAAAATGCTTGGTATCCACTGATTCGAAAAAATAGCCACTGTTCACTGTTACATTGCTGACATTCACTGATATTGATCATCAGCGGTTTCCCTAAAAAATAGTCAGTGCTCACATTTTTATTATTGATGTTGTTAATTTGTGATACATTGAAATTATCAAATGAAAACTAGAATTACAATCAAATTACCATTTTACCTAATCTTTACATTCCAATTACATAAGAGTTCCACCAACATTATTTTTATGATAAAATTTAAAGTTAAATTAAAAAAAAATTCTTGATGACTGTTTGTTTCAAATCAAATCATTAATTAATGCTGATTTATTGAGCTTTGGACATTTGATTAAGCAAATTTTGAATTTCAAATTGACAGTTATTATATCTTGATTAAAGTTAAAATAAAATTTAAAAAAGTCATTATGGCATTTGCTTTCAAATCAAGTCAGTAGTTTCTGACAATATCAGTAATTTTGAAATTCAAAATATTCAAAATGGTAATTTCAAATTTTCGTTCTTTCTTTTTTTTTTCCTGATTTGCATATCATTTCTAATATTTAATTACTTTAATAAAGCAGCATGTAAGAATATACACTACTTTTCCTTTTGAAATTAAATCTGAAATTTATGACGTCCAACAACAGTGTCAAACTACAACAGTGGTTCAACATCAACTTTAGTTATTCTATGTTTGTTTATTTGTTTATGTTAACAGTGTTTATATGTAACAGTGTTTTCCCCATGAATGTTTTATATGCTGTTAGGTTGTTAGTTGTCATCACGTCAGTGTTTTATATGTAACCATTTTTATGGCAACAGTGTTTATATGTAACAGTGCTTAGGAACAGTTGTTTTTATCACATCACCTTAGTGGTTTCATCTGTACTAATAATTGAACAGTTGTTTCATCTTTATTTTAATAAAATAAAATTTCTAAACATTTGGATGTTAACAGTGTTTAAGTGTTTATATTTAGTTAAGCAAAATGTGAATTTCAAATAAAATTCCTATACACTTGGATGTTAATGACTATTTGTTACTAAATCAAATCAGTAATTAATGCTAATTTCTTGAGCTTTGCACATTTGAGTTAAGCAAAATGTGAATTTCAAATTCACGGTTATTATTTCTTAATTAAATTTAAAATAAAATATAGAAAAGAAATTATGACAATTGCTTTGAAATCAAGTCAGTAATTTTGAAATTCTAAATATACAAAATGGTAATTTAAAATTGACGTTCTTTCTCTTTTTTTGCCTACTTTGCATATCATTTCTAATATTTTATTACTTTAATTAGTATATGTTATATAAACTGTTTTTTTTTGTGTGCATATATTGATCATTCATTGAATTCACATGTATATGTTTACTTTTTCATCAAGTGGAAGAGAGCTGCCAACGTTCCGAAAAAGCTTAAGCGTAGAAATAAGAGTGCAAAGACTGCAAAAAAAACATTTTGGACATCCTCTTGACCCTGACTTCTTTCATTTTGATCGCAAAGGAGACTATAGGCTGATATACCATTTTTATAATAAAGTAATGATTTACGTTTATTTGTCTAACTATTATTTTTTCCACACAATACATGTAGTGTCTTCCTGCTGAAGTTGCGAGACGAGCAGGTCTTTCTCTTGATCTTCATCCTTTGAAAGTTCAAAACATGGTTGGAGTTGTGGAGGTTTATGATGTTAAGTTGGAGTTAAATGAATTGAAGCCACGTTATGCGTTGGATGGTTGGCGAAAGTTTATGACTGACAATAACTTGAGGTTTGGTGATATGTTGCATTTCACATATGTATCTTCGCAACAGAAGATAGTATTAAATCAAGTTACATCAGTTTAACAAACACATTTTAAGTCTGTTCTGTTAGCAGATACTAATTATGAACTTTTTGATGGTGATGTAGGTTTTTTGTTAAATTATTAACTTGATGATTTGTTGCTATGTATGGCTAAGATGATAAAACACTGTTATTAGCACTTTATGTTTTAAATTTGGCCAATTAGATTATGTGTTAAATCATAGTCCTTTAAGTCATTGTTCCATTTTCTTGAATTCTATCTAATTTTTTTAAAGAACTTCAATAACAAATAGTGGTTTCAACATCTATTTTCCTTTTGGTCAATAGTTAATGGAAACCCATGCTAGGTTCAACAGTGTTTTGAAGAGGAAAACTGTGTTAGAAGACAGTAGATCTTAACAAGTTAAAGATCTGTTAAGGCTTCAACAGATGTTTGGCATTTAAAAAATGTTTGGCCTTTTATATCAGATGTTTGGACTTAAACAGTTGTTTGACCTTACACACATGTTTGACCTTAAACAGATGTTTTGCCTTAAACAGATGTTCTTCTTCTATATCAGATATTTGGACTTAAACAGATGTTTGACCTTAAACAGATGTTTGGCCATAAACAGATGTTTGGCCTTAAACCAAACATCTGTTTAAGCTCCACATCTATTTAACTATTTGTCAATATGTTATTGAGTTTTGGTTAACATCTGTTTCAAATTTAGTCAACACCTTATTTTGTAAAAGAGGTACAAAAACAAAGATTCTTTCAAAATTCCAAATCACCCTATCATGTAAGTGCATTGATGTAAAAGTGGAAATGATATTATTCATATGGTCCTGTTGTGCTTTTGTTTGTCCTCTAATATGAGTTCATGATCTAATCCGGTGATTTGAAGACATTGATGTTCAATCGAATGAGATGGTTGATTTAATGTGGTTGTATTAAAAACAAATAGTAATTAATTAATATAAATAACTTTCCCGAACCCGGGAAGCAATCCCGTGTAAAAACCTAGTATTAATATAAGTGGTTGCAGACTTGGGTTGTGTACACAACCTAGTTGTGAGATATGATGAATTATCCACCTAACAACCGTTTATGAAGTTTGGTCACCATAGTAAATAGTCTAACATAAATTCCAATTTTAATAATTTAAAAAATCATATATATAATATTAAACATTAAGAGTACAACAAATAATAAAAAACACGCCTAGACCTAAAATACATACAGAAAATAATAGAATCACACCTAAGCATAAAATTTTAAAAAATCCAATAAAGAGGAAAATACCTAAATCTAAACCTAAAAGATACAATTGAGTACGAAGAGTCTATTGACCATTTATCTTCCCACGGGTCATGGAAACCCTCTGGCTGGTATTGAGGAACATCCTAGTCATGCATTGGAAGCTGGAACATATTCCTCCCCAAGGTCCGTGACGTGACCTTTGAGATGAGTGTTGGTCATGTGCTCGTCCCGAATTTACAATTGGCTAAAACCTTGATTGAAAGTCGCATCGTCCCTAATTTGCAGTTGACCAAAAACATGGTTGTAAGTCGCGTTCAATTATTTGTCCATCAATAAAGGTTCGTCGGAAGGAGGTGGGGGGTTTTGGCCGGGGGGGGGGGGGTGTACTTGCACAAGACATAAATGGTTTGAATGGGGAAATAGTTGCATGGGCCGGGAGTATTTGTATGGGGAAACGGTTGCATAGGACGCATGTGGTTTGTACGGGGATCGGTTGCAGGAGACGCTGAGAGTTTGATGAAGGGATTGAATGCACAGGACGTCGGTGGTTTCTGTTGGAAATAAGGACTTTTTTTTAACATAATCAAACAATAAATTTAACAATAAAAAACTCTTTGATTAAAACTGAAGGTACATAAACCGTAAACTGTAACTCCTATATATATACAAAACAAACCTTGATGCCCAAGAAACATAACTAGACTAGAATTAGAAACCAAATAATAATAAAATAAAACTACCATAAATCTAAATCTTCAACCGAAAATTAACTAAACTATTTAGCATCCTCCAATTTTTGAGTTATGACAACAGTTTCTTCAGCGTGAAGTCGCCAGTTCACAAGAAATCGATACCCTCCACCCATTTTTTGTTATATGTTGGTTGGGTGAAAGTGAGATGGCTTGAGATAAGATAAGTGTCGAGTAAAATTTGAATGAGAGTAGTGAAATTTGAAAGTGAAAGAGAAATGGGTGGGTGTAGGTTGTTTTTGAAGTGAAAGTGAGTATAAAAGTGAAAGAGGGTATGAGTTTTAAATTTAAAAAATTAAGTAACTTGTGTCTTTTTTAATATAATCGTTGGGTGGAGTGTGGGGCTCACCCATACCGTTTGAAGCAATGTTTTAAAAACCGGTTCGTACCGGTCGGTTATACCGGTAATACCGGATTCCAGATGCTTAGCCGGTACGAAACACCCCGGTAAAACCTGGAAACGGTATGCGATTCGTACCGCCGTAAAAATGTGAAATACCGGTTTGAACCGGTAAACCGGTACCGGCCCAAGGTAAATTTTGGTTCTTTTTTTTTTTTTTTTTTTTTACAATTTCATCAAGCCCATTAGTTTACTCCATAACCTAGCGCATATCAATCTTCCTTGGTATACGGTGCAATCGATGCATCATTCATCATTTCATCCCTTTGTCTTCAACTCTTCATCACTTCCATCCCTTCGTCTTCATCACTTTGTGGCTTCCAGTTTGATTCAATATTTCAGGTATGCCATTGTGTTGCTACTGGTTTCACTCTTTTGGACCGATATATAATATTACTTAGTAGTTATTAGTAATCATGTAGATATATAGTAGGATTCCACGTGTATATAGTATATTATGATTGTTGAGAGGTCTTGACATTTGTGAAAACATGTGTTACTATTAAATTTTGATTCTGCCATATTTTATGTGTAGGTTTTAATCTATTTTGGGGTATTTTTTCAAATGTGATTTATAATGTGTAGTTTTTAATATGTTTCCGACATTTATTCATTCCAGCAACTTGTTGGTTGGGATTCATGTTGGTATTATAGAGTTAATTAGTTACCCGGTTAAACCACTCGGTACAACCCGGTTCAACCGGTTGAACCATTTTTTAGCCCAATCCTGTATGATTAAAAAACCGGTTTTTAAAACATTGGTTTGAAGGAGTCTGCATTTTTAGATCATGATCGTCGGACGAGGGACCTCCATTGTGGCATTAGGACGGTGCTAATGGTGTCTGTGGGATGGGTTTAAATCTTAGGCCGGTGCCACATTGACAACGTTGGAGATGCTCTTAGAATCTTAAACAACCTATTTCGGCATTTGACATGTGAATGTTAGTTAGTATGGCCATAGCATGACATCTTCCTTTCAATGCCAAACAAAGCTTTCTTGATTTAGCTAGTTCACTTCATTTTGTTTTTACGGATCAATAAAGCCCTATGCTATTCGAACCAAATTGCCAGACTTAATTAGTTAGGTTTTATTTACATGAATATGGATCATGATCCTGTGTCTAAGTAATTGTTCTTGTTACATGTTAAGTTTTGTAAGCACCAATCCTAGTCTATAATTTGGACCCCAACCGTATCAAATACTATAAAAATGTAATTATATAATTTAAACAATAAAAATAATTATTATTCATATCCAATATAAACGAGAAAAATAAAATCAAACCCAATTCACTGAACCAAATATGTCATCCACCAATATTGATGGTCTTGAACCAAGAAGTCACCCGAGTCCATTTAACCCAAGTGATTGACATCAACAATGGAACCTCAGAAGTGAACATCAAATCAACCATCATGAATTCATATCCTTAGGGTGTCCGGTGTGGGGGCGGTAAACCCACCCGGCACCGCTAACCACCCCACCGCCAACATCTTGTTTGCCGAAATGGTTAAGAAAATCGGTGAGGGAACACCGATTCGGCAAGAGGGAGGAAGGAGAGAGAGGGAGGGTATTGTGGGTGGGGTCCATTCCAATCTCAACCAATCACATCTTTTTCCTTTTTTTTATTTAAAAAGTTTACCACTTCACCAAATGTCTAAACCATTGCCAACACTTTTCACCAAAGTTTAAACACTTTTCACTAATTGACGTGGCACACTCTCATTGGTTGATTTTTTAGTTTGCCACTCTCAACTGTTTAACCACTCCTTACACCCTTACCAATCGAGCCCAAGTTAAACGTTTTTTTTTTTTTTTTTTTTTTTGGGAACGACGATATCTCATTAACCAACAACTAGTAAAAAGCTAGAAAACAATTGTTACACAATAAAAGAACACCAGTTCTTCCACGACAGAGAACGAAACGGAGATCTATTTTTTTATCCAAAAGAAACTAAACGATTTGATGTGTTCCATTGTTTTGTTTATCATGTAAACTCCATTGTCTTACACTTGGAATATTTAAAAGGAATATTGGATTTTAATAATCTCAACTATTCGGCGTTGGCCGCTAACAGTCCTAACTTCAAAAATAACCAGTGACAGTCCTAACTATTAACATATTGGCCTCCAATGGACCCTAACTAACAGAACCCTAACGCCGTCAGTCTCCGGTCGCCAGAAAAACGTTTTTTGGCCGGAAAACTGAACCTTTTCGTCCCAAACCTCTTTATAACCTTATTAGGAACCTTTTTTCTAGTAAAAGACCCAATTATTAAAGTCGCCGGAGAACTCCTTTTTGGCCGGAAAACTTATTTTTGGCCAGAAAATACAACTTTTTGGCCGGAGTTAACTGTCATTTTCGTCCATGTGATTTGTTCACTTTTGTCATTTCAGACCAATTTTCAAAAATGCACCAGTTTCCTCCCTAATATACTGGAAACGTGCCACTTCAGTCCAAAAATTAAAACTCAGTTAAGTCAGACAGGTTAAATGAAGGGTATTATTGTCAATTCATAAAGTAAGGTGAACATAAAAATATATGAATTTACATGTTCAGAATTTACTACTACAACAAAACAAAGTGTCGGCAGTAATAGGCCTTTTCTTTGATTGGAGGAAAGGGGCGGCAGGGGAAATAGTGCCAGGCAGCTGTCTGCCACTCCTCTATTGGCCCAACAAATTTATGATTTTACCTTGTTTTAAAATTACGATTTTGCCATCAGTTCAAAATTATGTTTTTGCCCCACTTAAAAATAAATTTACGCTTTTGCTCCCAGCTAAATATTTCCATTTTGCTCCTGATTCAAAATTACAATTTTAACCCGTTACAGTTTTGCCATTAGTTTTTTCCCCTTAAAATTACGATTTTGCCATTAGTTCAAAATTATGTTTTTACCCCCACTTAAAATAAATTTACGCTTTTGCTCCCAGCTAAAGATTCCAATTTTGCCCTCAGTTCAAAATTACGATTTTGCTCCGTATAAATTTATACTTTTGCCATTAGTTTTTTTTTCTCACAGCCAAGTTACGATTTTGCCCTCAACTTAAATTTACATTTTGTCCATCGTTTTTGTTTGTTTTCCTGGTGAAATTACAATTTTGCCCCCAGTGTAAAATTACCTTCATGCCGGCAGCTTCCTGACACTCCCGCATTGGTCCATTTAATTTAGGATTTTATCCCTAAATTCAAATTATGATTTTGCCCTCAGTTATAAATTATGTTTTCCCATCGTTTTAATTTTTTTAGCAAAACTATAAAGATTTTCTGTTTTAAATTTTTAATTGATTTACTCGATTTAATTTTTTTCGTGTTAAGGAGCTGCCTAACACTGGCTCATTAGTCCTGAAAAATTACAGTTTTGCCCTTAGCCCAAAATTACGGTCTTATTATCGTTTTTGTTTTTTTTTTTCCTAGCAAAATTATAGTAGTCTTTTTTTAATTGATTGAGAATTATTCAGCCATCGTCGCGCAACGCGGGCAGGTCATCAACTAGTTTCATATACATTTAATAAAAATATTATTCCCATGATTTTTTATTTATGAAATACCATTTGTCTGTTTGGTAAAAGCTTTCACATGTTCTACCGACCCACACTAAAACTGTTTATTTAAAGTGGGGCGATGGCCTGGCCGGTGGGTCACCATGGTTCCATTTACAACAAATAAAATTGACCATACCTTTTCTGGTCAACTTGACCCAAGTCCAGTAAACACCATGATTATTGTCTTATTGCTAATGAAGATTTACAAAAACCAATGCAAACATTTTTTTAATGGCTTAAATTACATTAAATTCGTTTTCGACAGGACTCAGGCCCTTAACCACAAGAGGAACAACATCTTAACTCCAATAGCTTTTCCAATTGAACCCAACCCTTCATCCATTATTTTTTGTTATTACTATAATGATCGTTTGAAATTATTTAAATGAGATAAAACTGGGGTGGAGAGAAATAAAAAGATGATTGTGTGTACGTGTTTTGGTGTTGATAAGAAAGGGTCTGATATCACTACACGTGTTATCGACAAAGCATAGCCAGCCACATAAGTGTGTGGCTGACAACTTCATCTGTTCATTCAGTTGAACTATTAACAGATATTAATGTTTAATTAAGGTTACGTAAGTGGTTAAATTTGAAAATTATCTGTTAATGAGTAGACAAGCTGATGCATTAAAAAATAAAACAGATAAATTAAAATGCATAAAAGCCAAACTATGTAACTTTTTTTTATAAAAATCAAAACTTGTTGGGCTAGTTGGATCAACCTCTAATCAAATAATATATTATTGATTATCAATTTTTATGGATAAATTAACAATTTAACAAATCATTAAAATTTGATTTTTTAAAAAATTTAAAGATATATAAACTGAAAATATATTATAATATAAATAAGTAACTAAACCATTAAAATTGCAAAAGTTAGTTGAGTTACATAGGGACAAAAACGTCAATAACCCAAACTTGAAGGGGTTTCATGTAACTTCCACAATGGAAAAAACGTGGAAAACTTCTATCTTTTGAGTCTTCCCTCCACTTAAATATAACGAAATTCTATTGAGTTCACACATAACACAACCCCCCCCCCCCCCCCCCCCCCCCCCCACAAATTTATTATATATACATGTGTGATCTGCTTGATCTGTGTGCAGAAACAAACTTTTATAAAATTTAGCGTTACACAAGAGATAAAAATGGAGAAAGCCATTAACAGACAGAAGATCTTACTTCAACATCTTCAACCTGTTTCTTCTTCATCTTCCTCTTACCATGAATCTAATCTTTCTGTAAGTTTTTAGAGCCTTTTTCTTTATGATAATTAGTAGAATCTGTGTGAATTTGATTGGTTTTCTACATATTTATGTGACTTTGTATGTTGATAGTCCACATGATGTTTATGGTATTTATTTATGTGAGTTTGTAACTTTGCCGTTTTTGAATGAGTGAGAAAGATTCTAGGAGAGAGGAGGATTTCGCTAGAAAGATCTGATGTGAAGGTAAGTGGCCTTCGGTCCCATTAGTTACTAGCATATATGCTAGTAACTAAGAGCATCTGTAATGGGGCCGAAGGCCACTAACCTTCACATCAGATCTTTCTAACGAAATCCTCCTCTCTTCCAGAATCTTTCTCACTCATTCAAAAACGGCTTGAAGCTAAATGCTAAACTGAGGAAAAATGGTAAAAAAAATACATGGAAAATTTGTATAAATCCTTGTTCCCCATCCGCAACTCTCGTATATTTGATAGAAAATAAATCAATTCTCCAAATTTGTTTCTCACTATTCATCGCTCGTTTTTTTTATTTTAAATTTCTTTTTAGGTAGATATAAGTGGAAGCGAGAGGAAAATAATATAAAGAAGTATTCTTTATTTGAAATAAATATTAGATAAATATGAGGAACAAAATGTAAGGGGTTTTAATATGGGAAACAAATTAAAAAAAAAATAGTTAAATTATATGATTGGAGATCAAGAACAACGAGTCAAATGCTAAGAAATTCATAACCTCTCTCCTCCATCTAAGCTTGTTCTCAAACTTTACAAGTCTAACACTTCTTAATAATGTTTACAGGGAGTTAGGAAATTTTTAATTTGATGTCACATATCTTGATTATCTTCTTTAATCCTATTAATTATTATTGTTGACTTGGCTTCCACTAAAAATTATAATATTTTGGCCAAATGGTATTTATTTATTTTTCATCACCTAACTAAAAATTATAATATTTTGGCCAAATTGTATTTGTTTATTTTTCATCACCTAACACGCATTATCTTAAGTAATTGTTTTTCCTTATTTTAATGTGGGTCAATTATAAGGCGAAAGTGTGGTTTAAAGCTTTACGGGTTTTATCACGTCATGTAGACGACACATAAGCAGGGGGGGTTTATCCCTAACTTACAGGGGGGAGAGGGGCGAAGCCACACCCACCGGCCTAACGATGGCAGAAAAGTTTCGTATATGTCATTAGTATACAGGGATAAACTTACTTATCAATATCTATGATTTTCATGATTTTCTCTTTTTTATATTCTCTCTTTCATAATTAAATAAATACAAAACAAATATAATTTATTATTATCAATACACTATTTTTATACTTTCAAAAATCATTGACCACTAATTATATTTTTATATATGCCATACACATAATTTAGATACCAACGCTCCTTTGGTTTAGTGGTATCTAGGTGTGTAAAATGGTAATACTCCTAACTTATTGAGGGTTCGTGTCTAGCAATAGATAATGGTGTAGAATTATGAATAGATTAGATTAATGTTAAAAAACGTAGTTTAGATTAATATATAAATTCAAATTTATGTATTAGAATTAGCCGATCATCTATTAAGTTAACTAACTTCTAACTTTTTTTCTATTAAGAACTAAAATTTATCCATTAGCTTAACCAAGATTATAGATAGAATTAAACCATTATCTATTATGTTGACAAACTTATTTATTTATTTAAAATTTATACCTATCATTACTTGATAATTGTCAAGTGTTGCTACATCAATAATCATATATGTGTGTATTAACTTGCTTGTATAGTATAACGAGAAAAAAATATATTGTTATTTTAACTTACCTTTTTTTTTATGAGTTAAATGCCATTTTAGTCCCTGTAGTTTGGGCTATTTTGCCAGTTTAGTCCAAGGGTTTCATTTTTAACCTGTGGGTCCAAAAAGGTTTCACAGTTGCCATTTTAGTCCACTGGGTTAACTTCATCTATTTTTTCAGTTAACGAGAAGGCCAATTCGGTCATTTTATATGACTGAATTGCCCTTTTAGTTAACAGAATTACATACAAAATGACCAAATTGGCCTTCTCGTTAACAGAAAAAATGGATGAAGTTAACCAAGTGGACTAAAATAGCAACTGTGAAACCTTTTTGGACCCACAGGTTAAAAATGAAACATTTGGACTAAACTGACAAAATGGCCCAAACCACAGGGACTAAAATGACATTTAACTCTTTTTTTATTGTCAATCATCAATCACACTTTCAACCCCACTACCAAACATTGATTGTCTTAATTCATAGTTCTCCACTTTAATGAGTTTTCACAAGAAAAGGAAAAGATGAATGGGAAAGCAAGATATTGCACCAAAAAAATTAAATAATAACTTGATAAAATATCTAAAAGTACCATAATATGACATAATAAACGTGTGAAACTGAAATTAAACTGGTTTGGTGGTTCAAATAGAAAATTTTAAACTGTTAGGTATCTTGTAAAGGGTTAATATCATGAATTAGTCAAAATATTGTTTTATCTTTATGAGAAACTTTTAGGTTTCGTATATGGGTTGGTATAGTTAAAACTTAAGTGTGATTGTGATAAGTGACATTTAAGGACAGTTATCAAGGTTAATTACTTAGGGTGAAGGGAGTGGTTACCTATTCTAAATAGGTAAACTCCTCATTCACCCAATCAAACAGTGGCACATCAATTCACCTAATTTGTTTACCTAATGTTCAAAAACGTTGCGGTGGTTTACCTAATGGGGTTTAGGTAAACTATTTAAAAAAAAAAGAAAAATGTGTGATTGGTTGAGAAGGAATGGACCCCACCACACACTCATCTCTCTCTCTCTCCCTTCCCTCCCTCTCACTGACTCGGTGACCACTCACCGATTTCGCCCCCCATTTCGGTAAAATGTTCTCGATAAAAAGGTTGGCGGTGGAGGGGGGTTCTGTAAAATGTTCTAAGGGACATTTTCTGCCAAATTAGCATCAAAACGCCCCTTAATATCCTTTTAATCACTGCTTTTCAAAAAAATTTCTCTTCATTTAGCATTATACTAGAAACACCATTCTCTCTTCGTGCCCCTATAATGCTTAGAGGGGTGGTGTTGAAGGCGTTATCAAATCTCTTCATGTTTCTATAATGCTCATCACGTAGATGGTATTAATGGCATTCTTTATTTTTTATAATCTTTAAAAAGGAAAGAAATATCATAAATTTTAGTTAGTGGGTTGAGCAAGTTTCAATATTTTTGTAAATATTTAGTGTGTTATATATATAAAAAAAGCTATTATAAATAAAAATCATTTACATTGTCCTAAATATCGAATCGATTTATGTTATTTTTGCCGTTTACTAATTTAAACCTTCTTTATTTTCTTTAATTAGGTTTCAAGTTGCTCAGCTGGGAATAGTCACCGGGCTACTGGAGATGATGTTGTTATCGTGGCGTAAGTTTCGCTCATTTGAACTTCTCAAACGCTTAGTTAAACCGTGTCATGTTTGGGTTTACTGGTTGTGTTAAACGTGTCATATTTGTCCCATCTAACACAACATAACACATTTCCTCAGCTTAAAAAAAAAAAAAAAACCATTTATGCATAATTATATAAAAACTATAGATTTTATTGACATAATTTTTTTTGTGCCTCAAACAGTGCATACCGTACAGCCCAATGCAAATCAAAGCGTGGAGGTTTTAAAGATACTCTTCCTGATGATTTACTCTCAACAGTTCTAAAGGTATATTGGTTGACTTCATGTATGTTTGACCTAAAGGGTCAAGGCTTTCCTTTCTGAATAGAAATGGAAGAGGTTTTGTTTAATTATTTTTATTTATGGATAATTACAAAGTTTAAAGTGCCGTAACCGAGTCGAGCCCTAGCTCTTCTAATTTCCGAGCTTGACTCGTTGCAAGTTCTATGTCTAAAGCTCGAGCTGGTCCATGAGTAATTTCTCGAGCTTGGGTTATACTTGTTTATCATGTATTTAATTATAGTGTAAAGATTTTTTTTTTTTTGAATTTTTTCCCTACTACTTAAGAATTATGTTTGATTGCAAAATGTAAAAAAAAAAAAAATCGTGATTTTACACTAGTTGAGTAATTATAATTACCCTACAATAATTACTCTACTAGTGTAAAATTACAATTTTTTTTTTTAATTCTGGGACTAAAATACGTGCTTAATAAGATGAAAAAAAAATTAAAAAAAAAATCCCTCCTGCATTTCTTACGTTAAAGGTATGTTGTATGTTAAGACTCATTTGTACAATAACTTAACCCTTTAATTATATATGTATATATTTAATTTAATTTGTTATATTATATATATATTTACTGTATTATTGTATTAACTAAAAAGTTACATGTATATATAAACAATAGACCGGCTTAGGCTCGAGCCTAGTCAAGCTCGAGCTCGAGCCTGAGTTTGTACATTATACAAGCTCCAGTTTAGTCTTGAACCCGGTTAAGCCGGTTTGATTCAAATTTTAGCAAAGTTGACCGCGAATAGCTCATGAGCAGCTCGTTTACACACATAGTTATAAGTTATAACCTATATTTTGGTTGATCAGGCAGTGATAGAGAAGACAAATGTGGACCCCAGTGAAGTAGGGGATATAATTGTTGGTACAGTTCTAGCACCAGGTTCACAAAGGGGAATTGAATGCAGAATGGCTTCATTATATGCTGGATTTCCAGGTACTTTCTTTTATAGATTTCACTACTAATGTTGTATTTTTTAAATGTATTTTTTTCCTTTTATTTTTAATTAATACATTTTGGGTACTTTTTGTGTTCCAGATACTGTGCCCATTAGAACAGTTAACAGACAATGTTCATCTGGACTCCAGGCAGTTGCTGATGTGGCTGCTTACATAAAAGCAGGATTTTATGAAATAGGTATTGGTGCTGGTGTGGAGTCAATGAGCATTGACCACATTGGACCAGTTTCAAAAGTCAACCCAAAAGTCAGTATCAAATTATCAATCCCTTTAAAAAGTCAAACAAAACTCATGAGAATCCCTTTACTATGCTAACAGGTGGACAAATTTGCACAAGCCAGAGACTGTCTTCTTCCTATGGGAATCACATCTGAAAATGTGTCGCAACGGTTCGGTGTGACCCGCCAAGAACAAGATCAGGCTGCAGTAAGTTTTGACTTTTAAAAGTCAACCAAGTTTTTTCTTATTTCTTTGTGGGTCAAAATCATTGTTGTTAATAGCGCTCATGTGTCGCTATCTGATTTTGGCGCCTCCATAGCGGGATTTTAGGTTTTTTTTTTCTGTTTTAATATAAAGGCAAATTGGAAAATAATAATCCCATCTTTCTGAAATTGGCCGATAATAATCCCAGGTCAGTTATTAGCCAATAATAATCCGACCTCGTCCAATTTTTTTGTAAAATAGTCTGCCGTTAAAATAAGCTTAACGGAGTTAAGTGTTTTTCCGAATTACAAACCGATGTTTTAGGGTTTTTGATCAGAACAAGGATACGAGTCGATTGATGTAAAACTTACCTCGAAATTGTGTTCGAAATGGCTTGAATTTTGATAATTAGAAGTTAAACACCCGAATTGAAGCACCGTTTTCGTGGGTTGGGGGCAGTATTTCGAGGTAAGTTTTACATCAATCGACTCGTATCCTCGTTCTGATCAAAAGCCCTAAAACATCGGTTTGTAATTCGGAAAAACACTTCCATTAAGTTATTTTAACGGCGGACTATTTTGCAAAAAAATTGGACGGGGTCGGATTATTATTTGTTAATAACTGACTTGGGATTATTATCGGCCAATTTCAAAAAGATGGGATTATTATTTTCCAATTTGCCTAATATAAATAGCGGGATTTTAGGTTTTTTTTTTGTTAAATATACATATAAAACAGCGTATAAAACTACGTATCTGGTTATAACATAAGTATAAAATATTTCTAAAATTTTCTTTTAGTGTCGCTAAACATAAATTAGTGTCCGCTATCGCTACGTAGCGTATAGGTAGCTTGTCGCTATCATCCGCTATTCGCTATTAACAACCATGGTCAAAATGTATGTATTAATCAGCATGAATTTAACCCCATGAAATTTATATTTAATAACAGGTCGAGTCTCACAAGCGTGCTGCTATCGCAACTTCGTCTGGGAAGTTCAAAGACGAGATTGTCCCTGTTCATACCAAGGTACATACTTGACTTTTAAAGTCAAACCATATTACGATGAAATTAATATGAATTATGTTGCAAATTGAACATTAACATCTTCTGGTTAGAGTATTTACCACTAAGTTTAATGTAATCTTAATTCACATCGATGTTACGAATGATATTAGTCAAACTTGACCTAAGAAAGTCAAATGGATCTCTTTGTAGATTGTTGACCCAAAAACAGGAGAGGAGAAGCCGGTTATAATATCGGTAGATGATGGTATTAGGCCAAGCACGAATATGGCTGATCTAGCGAAACTGAAACCATCATTCAAAAAAGACGGTACAACAACAGCAGGTATACATACATTTAATATTTGTACATACAGACGCGCGCTTAATGTAAAATCAATTTGAAGTAGATAGCTTAGAGAACTGCATAAGCACTTGTACATTGTTGTGCGCGTAAGATATAGTGGAGTTGTAATGCGGTTACATAACCGCCTTACGTATCATAGTTACAACAATGGGTATAACTGTTATATGGTTCTCGCAATTCTCTACTTAAATTGGTTCTGTATTTAACGTCCTTGTGTACAACCGTACATATATATATATATATATATATATATATATAGGGTAAGGTTCATGCGAGAACCACCTTTATTGCGAGAACCGCGAGAACCAATGTAAACACAACCTAAAATAGCTTAAAAAACCTAACCCCCCCCCCCAAAACCTAAACCCCCCTCCCCCCCCCCCCCCAAAACCTAAACCCCCTCCCCCACCCCCCAAAAACCTAAACACCCCCCCCCCCCAAAGCTAAAATGCTAAAAACTAAACCCCCAAAAAACCTAAAAAAATCAAAAAAAAAAATCTAAAAGTTTTTTTTTTATTTTTTATGTTAAAATCGCTACTTTTAGTAGCGATTTTTTTATAAAAAATATTAAAAAAAAATTTGTGTGTTTTTTAGCTATTTTTAGGCATTTTTGGTTGTGTTCACATTGGTTCTCGCAATAAAGGGTGGTTCCTAACGGATCTTTGTCCTATATATATATATATATATATATATATATATATATATATATATATATATATATATCAAGAAAAACTAAGTGATTCAAATCATGATATGAGGAATAAGGAATTTTGACTCATTAAAACCCTTGAATAATTTTTGTTTTCGAATAGGGACCGCAAGTCAGATTAGCGATGGTGCTGCTGCAGTTCTCCTCATGAAAAGAAGTGTGGCTCTAAAGAAAGGTCTTCCAATTCTTGGTGTATTCAGGTATGTTTGACTTTTGGACTTTAAAAATTAGTTGGTTGACTTTCTACAGGCAACTTACAGTTGCTAATAGACAAATTTAACGTTGCGCATAATTTTGACCCTAAATAACATTCAGATCAGATGTTTCAATTTTTATAGGATATATATGCTTCTTATTAAGTATAAATTTACAATGATACGTCATCCAGGAGTTTCGAAGCTGTTGGTGTGGAACCCGCTATTATGGGCGTAGGTCCCGCTGTTGCAATTCCAGCAGCTGTGAAGTCGGCAGGCCTCGAACTTAAGGACATTGATCTATTTGAAATAAATGAGGTAAATCAGGTCTCATTTACTACTGTCCTACACATAGTTGTTAATAGCGCTCATAGTGAGCGCTATAGCGAATAGCTTTGGCGCCTCCATAGCATGTTAATAGTGGGATGTCAGGCCTTTTTTTATTAAAAATACGTATAGAAACACCGTATTTGGATATAATATAAATATAAAATAGAGTAAACTGCCATTTTGGTCCCTGAGGTTTGGTCATTTTTGCCACTTTAGTCCAAAACTCAAACCTTTTGCATCTGGGTCCCTGTGGTTTCAGTTTTATTGCCATTTTGGTCCAAAAATAAAATCAGGTCATATTTATCTTATAAAATCCTGCAATTTTGTCCTTTTCCTCAGGGGCAAATCAGGTCATATTTGTCTTATAAAATCTGGTATTTAGTTATAAAAAAGAAATGACCATTTTGCCCATGCAGAAAATGACAAAATAGCAGGATTTTATAAGACAAATATGACCTGATTTCATTTTTGGACCAAAATGGCAAAAAAACTGAAACCACAGGGACCCAGATGCAAAAAGTTTGAGTTTTGGACTAAAGTGGCAAAAGTGACCAAACCACAGGGACCAAAATGGCAGTTTACACTATAAAATATTTCTAAAATTTTCTTCTAGTGTATTGCTAAACGTAAAATAGCGTCTGCTATTTCATCGCTGTCGCTACGTAGCGTATAGGTTGCCTGTCGCAATCGTCTGCTATTCGCTATTAAGAACTATGGTCCTACAAAGATTACACTAAAATCTAAATTTCATTTGTGGTAAATTCGAGTTGAAATTACCTATTTACCCTTTAATAATAAAGAGACTCTTTCATATAAAATGTAACAGGCCTTTGCATCCCAATTTGTATACTGTTGCAAGAAGCTACAGCTTGATCCTCAAAAAGTGAATGTTAATGGTGGAGCTATGGCTATTGGGCATCCTTTGGGAGCTACAGGTAACTTACTTTATTCCTAAAATACCCTTTCATATCCATTCACTTAAAAGTGCTCGGTTTTCACGAACCCGTGATTTTTCTTTAATCACAGGAGCTCGTTGCGTTGCAACTTTACTTCATGAGATGAAGCGTCGTGGGAAAGATAGTCGATTCGGTGTTATTTCTATGTGCATAGGTTCGTCTTACTCTACTACTAAAACCTATAGCTTTTGCTAACAGGTCAAACATGTAAAATAAAAATAAATGTTACATTGTTATTAGGGCTGTAAACGAACCAAACGTTCGGCGAACAGTTCGTGAACCGTTCGGCGGGAAGTACGTTTGTGTTCGTTCGTTTATTAAACAAACGAACACGAACAAGAAATTTCGTTCGTTTAGTTAAATGAACAAACATGAACAGAGGTTGCGTTCGTTCGTTTATGTTCGTGAACGTTCGGTAACGTGTTCGCTTGTGTTCGAGAGTTCATTTGTTTTTTTAGTTTTTATATTTATTTAAATATATCAAAATTCTGACAAATTAAATATCTAATAAGTGTCGGTGTATTATATATTCTGTTCATGAACGATTGTTTGTGTTCGTTTGTTTCCATTTGTGTTCATGAACATTAGTTTGTGCTCATTTGTGTTCGTCAACGTTCATTGCCTAAAATTAACAAACAAACACAAACGAACACGAACACAAACATAAAATCCCGTTCGATAAGTGTTCGTGAACGGTTCGCGAACACATATATTTTTTAACAAACGAACACAAACAAGGTCTTGTTCGTGTTCGTTCGGTTCGTTTACAGCCCTAATTGTTATAAACGTTGCAGGTTCAGGTATGGGGGCTGCAGCGGTGTTTGAAAGCGAAGATTGATTTACGATAACAAAATAAGCATGTCACATTTTACTTACACTTTTTCATGAAAACGCGAAATGTAAAACTTATTGAGTTTGGGAAGTGGTGCTTGATATATTTTTTTTGTCTGGTGTTACCATTTGAGAAAACATATTGTATTACATAAATGACATATGTCATATATTCTTTTAGACATTGATAAACATATGAAAGTATTATATTTGTGTCTATATACTTGACATACGAGTTCATGAAGAAGCTTAAAAAGGGCGGGATCGTCCAAAATGAGACAGATGTTTTTTGTTCAAAACCTGCATCATGAAAACATAATTATGAAATTAGGGGATTTTATATGCAAAGGATGTTAAAAATGTGACATATGTATGACTAATAGCGAATAGCGGACGATAACGACAAGCTATCTATAGGCTACGTAGTGATAGCCAGGTTTTAAAAAGGTTGAGGCGTGGGCCGTGTAACGCCCTAAAAATGATTCTGAGCCTCAGGGGGTTTATATTGTATGTGCGCCTCAGAGGGGTTGAGGCGCTAAAAAGGCTGCTCCTCAAGTGCGCCTCAGGGGTTTTTGATATTTGTTTTTGACTTTTTATGTCAATTTCAAGCAATTTATGTCTTTTTTTATGTGTGACCTATGTATTGTGTATAAAGTAAGAAAAACTTCTTGGATTAAAAAAAGTAAACAACTTTGCTGACAATTACATATTTTTTGTTTGGTCAGAAGAGTCCTCCGAATATTTTGATCTTGGATTAGTGATGATTTTGATGAATTTGATGATGAATTTAGTTAGTATTATTATTTTTATAAAATATATAATTTTTATATTTATTATTTAATTCCGCCTCAGGCTTACGCCTCGGTTCGCCTCGAGGCGTACGCCTCGTGAGGCAAAGGGAAAACGCCTCGAGGCTCAATTCAGTTCTTTTAAACCTTGGTGATAGCGATGAAATAGCGGACGCTATATTATGTTTAGCGATACACGAGAAAAAAAAAGAAATTATGTATATTTTATCAAAATACGCAGTTTTTATATGTATATTTATAAAAATAAAAACTAATATCCCGCTATTTTATAGGTATATTTTATCGCTATGTATACTAAAACAAAATAATACCTATAATCCCGCTATTTTCACTCTATAGAGGCGCGCCAAAATCAGATTGCAACCTATTGCCGCGCTAAATGCCATAGCAGGCGCTATGCTCGCTATTAAGTATTAACAACAGTGATGAGGGTAGGTGAAATCCATTGGGTTGAAATGGACCGGTCCAAAAAAATTTAAAAAAAAACAATGGAACCGAAAAACCAAACCCATCTAATCCGGTTTGATTTTGGTTTAGAACTGTATCCACTAAAACCGGACACCACATACATATTGAGGGTTGTTTTAACTTGAAAACAAAAACCTAAATTAACTTTGCTTTCATGTTTTAGAAAAAGAAATTAGTTTTTATTTCGAAAAGAACTAAGCCGAATCAAGCTGGTTCTGGTCTGGTTTAGTCTAGTCCTTGGATTATTTGGTTTTGTTGGTCCATACCGAGTTTAACCCATGCAGAGACATAACTTTAGGCGGAATGAATGACTTTAAAAAGAAGGTGCACTGCTCTAACAATATCTTTTTTTTTTTCATAATTCCCGTAAAATAACCAATAAACGGGGGGGGGGGGGGGGGGGGGGGGGGGATTAGTGCACGGTCCTCCTAACCGCCGGAGTGATCTCACTCCGGGAGCCGCTACCCGACCAAGCTAGCTCCGCGGTGACTTCCCCATGCCGAGTTCTTACCCTGGGCGACATATGCCACTCCCAAGACTCGAACCCGGTACCTCTGGGAAGAGGTGGGTGTCGGTGGCCAACTGGGCTACCCCAGTTGGTTAATAAAAGGGTAAACGTGCGTGTGTGTGTGTGTGTGCATAAAAGAAATGTGGGGCAAGTGTGGTAGCCAAACTAGACAAACCATTTGGTATGCACATGCATGTCTTGTGCAGTTTCGTTATTTCTGATTATCTAACTAAAAATAGCAATTATCAAACACGATTTACCTTCACACGCCTTTATATAACAGTTGAAACTTGGGTATTCGTTCTGGAGGAAGTGGGCAATTCACTATCAGCTTGCCTTTCATGGCCCCTCTAAATATTTCCTGCAAGACAAATACAAAACCCGTATTCAAATAATAATGCATTGGTACAAGAAAGGAAAAAAAGAGGCGTAAACCTTAATGTTGTAAACATGGTAAATAGATTCACTGAAAGGAAAGTAGACCGAACAACAAACCATTTTATTCCCTAATTTTGTAAAAGTATATTTCCACACTGGAAAATTTGGTATTTTAATTTAGGCTAAATTGCACTTTTCGTCCTTTATGTTTCGACAAACGCTGTCCTTTAACTTTAAAAATTACACTGTATGTCCTTTATGTTTGCAATCATTAACGGGCGGTGTCCTTTTAGCTAAACCCAGTTAACTTTTTTATGTTAAAACTCCTCACGTGTAACTTTGTAAAACTCCTTAACAGCAGGGACCATATGTGCAATATTCAAATTCTATTTTAAATCAAACCTGCCTCCTCCATCGTTTCTCAGGCCATCATCCGGCCGTTTTTGGTAATTCCGGTGGCTCTGGTTTCGGTGACCGAATTTAAACCATTTAAACGCGAATCATTACAATTAAATAAGTTTCGATCATAACAATCCTTTTAATTCCTTGTTTAAACGAATCAACGCTGCCAATATAAATCGACTGTAACCGGAATTTTAACCCAACTCGTTTGTAACTGTTTGATGTGATATACGCGATTCTAAGACGAACGCGATTCTAAGACGAAATCTAGAAGAAGTGACATCAGCATTCCAGACTCGACGTGGTAAGCACCCTCTATTCTCTGCTTTCCGGACGATGCAGTCAACTACTCAGATATCGCCACCATTCCCATTGACCGCTGTGTGCTCGATTTTGCAACCGATTCTACAGACTCCTTTGTTGGACTGGCAACTATGGACGATCAAGACGAAATGTATTCATCAGCTCGAGTGTATGTAATCGGGCGGCGGAAACCTACAGATGATGATTCTGATCCCGATGATGCTGAAAGCGAGGGGGAAGACGAGGATGATGAGGACATTGACGACGAAGCGTTGTTGGGAAACGATGAAGACGGTGATGATATGACTAACGATGAAGACAGTTTAAGCGATCTTGACGATGATGATGATGGGGATGAAGATGGTAATTTTGTGATAGATGGTGTCGACTTTGGCGGCGGTGGTGGGGGGGATATTTGAGATTGTGAGTGAAGGGGAGGATGACGATGATTTAAAACAGAATTTGAGTATTGCGCCTATGGTCCCTGCTGTTAAGGAGTTTTACAAAGTTACACATGAGGGGTTTTAACATAAAAAAGTTAACTGGGTTTAGCTAAAAGGACACCCCCCGTTAATGATTGCAAACATACAGTGTAATTTTTAAGGTTAAAGGACAGCGTCTGTCGAAACATTGAAACATAAAGGACGAAAAGTGCAATTTAGCCTTTAATTTATAGGTTACCATTCTTGGAATTTTGCCTAAGGAAAAATATGCAACTGGGATGTAAAAAAAGTTCAGGTAATGTTCTTGATGACATCTTAAAGTTAAAGACCTATAATGAGAAAGAGCCTACCTCTACAACATCAACGAAATCCTGTTTTTGGTGAAATGCGCCTACCCACTTTGTGTGATCTGCACTCCTGCGGTCATACATACATTCATATAAGAACTACGAACATCTGCCATAGTTATATCAGATAAATCAATAAGTTAGATCTTATTCGATTGGCATTTCAATGTGCAAGTGGTTATTATATGCATAAAAGTTATCTTAAAACTTCTCCTAAAAAGTCAGATGCTCAGATTATTCCTTTATTAGTAAGTTGGCAAGATCTAACAAATAGTTGCTAGCTATAATTGTTGGAAGTTATTTTGCGATGGCTCCATTACGACATATTTTGCGATGAACATTATTTACAGTTTACTGACATATATATACGTATTCTGAACGATATATTAAAAAATATGAAAACAGTGCACTTTTGGGACAACCTGAAGAAAAAAAAAACATTTGTATCTTGCAAAGATTAACTACCTATATGCTACGTAGCGATAGCGACGAAATAGCGCCCTTAATTTCATGTTTAGCGATAAAGCTGTAGACAAATTAAGAAATATTTTACATGTATATTTTATCAAAAATCGCTAAAATACGCTGTCACTAATTATCTAAATATGCTTCTTTTCTCAATCGTGAAACAAAAAAAACCTAATGGGCATCGCTATTTATATTATAAAAAAATAAAAACTACAGAAATGTCGCTATTTGTCGCTAAACACCCTATAGCACCAAAGGGGTGCATCGCTACACAACGCTCTATAGCCGCTATTGACAACTATGGAGTATGGACAGAACAGCTTGTCAAAGGGGGTTCGCGCAAAAGCACCCTCATGCCATAAATGCTTATAAGCAAAGGGTTAAGTTTTCCTACAAATGGGTCTTAAGATACAAAATACCCCTTAACGTACGAAGTTAAGTAGGGATTTTTTTTTTTTTTGGAATTCTTTTTCCCATCTACTAAGCTCGTATATTAGTCCCAGAATCCAAAAAAAGAAATTCTCGATTTTACACCAGTAGAGTAATTATGTAAATATTGTAAAGTCATCATCATCATCATCAAACTCAGTAAATCCCACCAATAGCAAGCTAAGGTAGGGTCTAAGGAGGGTATAATGTAGACAACCTTCTCTCTACCCCGTAGGAATAGAGAGGCTGCTTCTAGTGAGACCCCGGCTCGATAGTAGTTTTTCATCAAGCCTTGGACATAAGGCACATAACACTCAGCAGTTGGGACAAGAGCCGATTAATGCATGTACCCCTTGTCTTTCGGCTATCAACGTCACCACATGATGCATGATCAACCGTCCCTCGCTTTTTAACGTTATTTTCACGAAATCAGTAAAATAACGTTAAAATTAGTCCACTTTCACTTTTGCCCTGAGGGCCACGCATATACGCATTATATGCGCATACCGCAAGCGGGGCGTATGTAATTATTGTAGAGTAAAAATCACATTTTTTTTTACATTTTGCAATTAAAAAAAGAAGTGAATTCATTCTCACTTAAAATTAATCCAAAAAAAAAAAAAACTGAATACAGAATGATATAGATAACATATTCAAATTAGAATAAAATAATTACCCTGAATCCATCTTCATATGATGAGCATTGAAGAAGAAAACGGTTGAAGGAATAAGAGTGATGTCAAAATACTTAACGTAAACCTGAATTTCCTCAGAATCAACATCCACTAACGCTATACTTGCGAATTTTGATACATCTTGTTCAGATTTTGAAAGCTGTGAATTAAAAAATTCATTAAAAGATTGAAGAATGAAGAACCCTAGAAAATAAATAATAGGGTAATGATTGAAATGCGTACGATATCATCGAGTTGTAGACAAACGGAATCGGAAGATCTTCCGAATCGAAGGACAAGAAGCTTATCGATGGTGTCTCTGATGATTGAATCCACGTCTTCCTTCTTCGTTAACGTTCTCAAAAGGTAACTCATTGTTCCTCGCACACTTCTGCTAAACCAGATTGCAAAAATCTTTTTATGTTTTGCAACGGGTTCGATGATTGCAAACCCGTACGTTACGTCTTTTACCCTAAACCTTGTTTGTTTTCAATGTTAAATCAGGTCATCTGGCCCCCATGTGAGCGCAAAATGGTCTTTATATATACTTATTTTTATTCATTATTTTTTATGATTATGAATATTTATTTTAGTATTTAGAGTAAAATGAATAAAATACCCTCATGTGGGAGTCTTCATCTTGTTATAACATTCTCCAACTCCTTGTAAGCAAATGTAAAATAAACATGATGTTTATTATTTTGGTTTTTAAAAACTTTATTGTATAATTTACCTCCGCAGCTTCATTTCTGACGCTCTTTTCCACAACACTTTGTTCATGTTCAACATTAGCCTCAACCTCATATCCTTCTTCTTCACCATGTTATGTTATAACTGTGTACAAAACATGATTTGCTAATGCAGATACTTCATACATTATGTTTTTGCTTTCCAGTTCTTCTTGAGAAACCCTTCTATAATAAGCTTCTTCCTCCTCACCACCCATATCCATGGCTTTTTGCACCACAAGGTCCAGACCAATACGATTCTAAACAACAGGTTCATGATCAAAATCATTATCATCATCAACCTCAACATCACCATCATCAATCTCAACATCATTATCACCATCATTATCTTCATTCTCAACATCATTACCATCATCATTCTCAACATCATCACCGCCATTAGCATCTTCATTTCAACCACTATGACATTTTCATGAACAACAGGTTCAAATTTAGTCTTATTATCCTTTTTAGCCTTCTTAACCGTTGGTTTCTTTTTAGAATCAAAATGGTGTTTTGATTGCCCCCCTCTAGCCTGTTAAGCAAGGCATTATCAAACATTTCTAGACGTCTCTTTGATACCACTCAATTAGGTAACCTTCTTTCCTTTCCAACAGTGTTCTCTCGTAAGCATCATTCACCAAAGCCAGCTGCATCAAAGCAAATTAATTTTATTTTTTGTTGAGCCTGTAAGTGATGTATTGCAAAATACATATTTTATCGTGTACAGTTTGTATAATTTTAGTTAGTTTTTATTCAGTTTTTAGTTAGAATGTGATACTGCTGATCTGTTTTTGTTTCCTAGGTCTCGTGTGATGATAGATGCTGAAAAAGGTGAAAAACGAGCCTAAATATGAAGAAAACGAACACCGAAACGAGATCAGGATAACAAAAGCTGGAAAAGGAACAAATTTCGAGGGAAACAATCCGCTCGCCACCCGCGAGAAGGAGAAGGCAGTTGGCTCGCTCCCCGCAGAAGGGTGTTGACCTGCATTGACTTAATCACTTCCCCGTGACCCGCGAGGAAGGAAGGGTATTGGCTCGCGGGTGGCGAGAAGAGGATTTTGACAAAATATTTCGTGTTTGGAGCTGGTTGTTGGCTGGGAAACCTATAAATACATCTCTTTTAAGATGTCCAACCCTAGAGACGAATTGGAGATATCTTGGACGAATTTTAGAGCTTGGACATCATGTTTTCACAAGGTTTTCGAGCTAGGAATCATTGGTGAGAAACAAGAAGATTCAAGATAGAAGAATCATCGGGTTCTGTCTTCCCGTTTGTTTTACTTTTCTAGTTCTTCATACTTTTTCCATGAATTCCTTGTTAATACATTCTGATTTGATTTCCTTGAATATGATTTGTGGCTAAAAACCTTAAACTACCTAGATTGTGATGAACGGAATGTTAAAGTTTTATTTTTAGTGTGGATGCTTGTTATTTATGGATCTTTTATGTTAAAGTAGCAAACTTGATTATTGATCCGTTGTGTATGCATGTCTAGACTTGTTTAATTATTGTTTATTGCTTCGCATGATCTTTGGTGAATGTCTTTCATGTAATAGGATTATGCTAGATCATTAACTTTGCGTTTGTGGTTTGGTTGGTTAATCGGCTAATATACCTTAGAAGTGATATTCATTAATTGAGTAGGTCTAGGTGTTCTACTAATCTTAACAACCGAGAGGTGCAAGATTATCGGTAGGTCTAGGTTGGGAAATTGCTAGGTAGGTCTTCGTAGGGAGTCCGTCTTAGTTGCCTTGTCAACTCTTGTTTACCGAGTCGAATCAAGAACCCGAGTTACTCTAGACTTTCATATCGTAAGGGGGTAGGTCATATTAGGGTACTTTACATAAAACACTTAGATAACCGAAAAGGAATCTAGATTAAACTGGTGTTTCCAACATCCTTTAAAGTTCCATAGGTATATTCCCGAGAAGGGTCGGGGGTCCTGTTCGGTGTCTCTTTAGGTTTAGCAATTTATGATCCCGATTTCATAATAACTTGTGTCCACTTAAAATATAACTAGTAGCGTCTTCCATCATCATCTGAAGTAAATCCAAGTATTTTCGTGTCTTAGTTACCTTTTCTAATTAATATTTAATTTAATCGCATTCGTTGGATATTTAGACCCCCCCCCCCAAAAAAAAAAACATAAAAACAATTAGAGTCGTGTCAGTCATTAATCTAAAGAGTCTAGTTAACGTAATTTAATATAGTCCTGTGGGTTTGATTTCCAGACTTACTTAGCTTACTAGAGTCGATCGGTTCACTTGCCAGTTAGTAATTTAGTTGAGTTTTAGAGAGTCTAGGGTATTACTTAGTGTCTAGATTAGGTTAATTTAGTTAGTTTTAATTAAACTACTTTTAGCACATCAGTAAGCAAACTATGTTAAATAAGATTAGTTCATATCACCAGTGTGAACAAAGGTCCCGTGAAATGCTTTATTGGCATCCATGCAGTTTTAGCTTGTTGTAAGCAATTGATCAAGTAATTACACCACCTCATTTGGTTTATTTCAATGTTTGGTTTAACATTGTGCAAAAATGTTTGGTTAACAACTGAGTTGTCACTTGCATGGCCAATCATAATGAAGAGTTTGAAATTTCTCCCATAATCATGCATCTTAGGTAGAATGTCCTTCACAAATTGTCTGTTTATCCACGATGCATTTGTAATTGTTTTGGTTTCGCACAGCTAGCTAGTCGTGTTTTTGGTTTTTGTTTTACAATATATTTGATATTGTTCAGAAAAAAGTAGTTCATGCCAACTATTTGGAAAGTAAACCGAAACACATATAGTCTAATGGTACCAAGATATTAAAATAGTGCCCTTCCAAACAGAAATTGTGGGTAACTGTGTAGATTTAAAGATATGTAAGTTTGTCGTTTAAAAGAAAATATTTGGAACTGACCACTGTTATTAGAGAAAAAATCGATTTTTTTTGTAAACAAAAAATTTTAACTTATGTAAACACTAAAGATAATACATATTTGGGATATAGGCTAAAGTTATCCTACATAGTCTTCTAAATCTAAGAAGAACACAAAACACAATGTCGAGCAAAATATAACAAAATGCCGACAAATATAACACAACAGCGAGGAAAAAAGACACAATGAGTTGCAAAAAAAGACATAATGACGTAAATATAGAAAAGACAATGATATAAACAAAAGTTCTAAAATCTACAAGCTATAAATTCAAAGTGAAAACCTAAAATCTCACATCGTAGAGTTCGATTAGATGGTTCCAATGCAGCTTGAATGAGGTCAATCAGAGTCCGTTTCATACCTTTCTTACGACTTCTTATTTTTAAGAGATATTGTATTTGATCTTAACCCTTGGGATATCACTATAGATGATTGTTATATTTCAACAAAATCTGATGATAAAAAGAAAATGGTTTCCAAAAACCTGGAAGCAAGGCTCAATTATATTATTATCAAAAGAGAGAATCTGAGAGTCCTCATATGTGAAACTAATTTGAAGTGTGAGGTTTCGTCATAGATGGCAAAGTCTAGAAACGTTGTGAGCGATTCTCACCCACAAGATCTAGTGATTTGTGGCTGAGATTGATGCGGTGACAATTCATTGTAGTGTACAGATCGTTAGTTGTAATTTTCGATTCAATGATATTATTACTAATTTCTTGATACTACTTGCATCAAGAAAAAACATGTAAGAAAATTTCTTAAGGGTATTTCCTCTCTAAGTATGGATGAATATTTCATTAATGATGAGGAACATCATATGATGGTTTAGAGATTTCACAAAGTTCTTTTGAAGGAGGTAAGTATGGATGAAATTTTCAGTAATGATGAGTAACATCTTATGATGGTTTAGATATTTCACAAAGTTCTTTTGAAGGAGGGAAAGAGATATTAGAATCCCTTATGTGACCATTCTATAAATAAGGGTAAAGTTGTGACAACCCGAACTTTCGAGGTTAGTAACGTTTAATCTTGTGATCTTAACTCCTCGTTATTTCCCTTCAATGTGTCACGCATTCCGTTCTAGTGTAATTCTGTTATACGTATATAAAACTTTGTTAAACAAACACACTATTATAATTGGGCCGCACCCTCGTGTGTTCAAATGAATGGTCGTTTTATGTGGGCCGCACCCCAAACCCTTGAAGCCCAAACCTAACCCAACTGGATTAAAAACCCAAACTACCACTTGTGCACATTGTGAAGGTTGTTTCGTCCAAGAGTTGCGGCAGCCCAATTAAATGGACTCAGGCCCAGTTCGGCCAAGATAGCTATTACCCTAAACCTTGACTATTTAGAGCACATATCATGTTACGTATTATATTGTTGCTCAGTAATAAACTCAAAATTAAACCCTACAAGGTTTGTATGGCAGTGGACTCCCCTCTCGAAGCACTATCTGATTCGATCAAGATGATTGGGTTAGTAAATCCTCATGTATGTAATTTTTTATTTGTGATCTTGTTTGTGTGTGATATTGGTCAACAAAAATATGTGTGCATGTTCTATGTAATCATGAGGTGATGTATTGTCGGCCACTTTGAATAAATTATGGATAAATTATGTGATGGATAAATTTGAGTTGAGAATCAATTTGGATAATGATCACTTTAGGTTGTCGGCCATTTTGTTTATGATTTCATGAAAGAAACAACCTGCTAATTGATATGAATGGCTGGTTAAATTGCATATTATGTATTAAGGTTTGCTGAAACTGTGAGAGTGCAATTCGCTTGACTGAATACATAATTGGTCCTGATACATTAGGGTGCATATCATAAACTAGTACACCTCCATTCTGGGCCGTCTTATATTGGGCCACAATCACCGTAAACACTCAAAGGAGTTGCATAGGTTGTTGGACTAAATTACATTATTGGGCCACATAACTAACACTAGTTACAATGTTACATAATGAACTGGGAGGCACGACTGATTGCATATGTTGGTTGGACTGCCTGCAAACCAAACTGAACTCGGGCCGACCCCTTTTACATTGGGTCGGTCCAGCATGTTGGCACTAAGGGTATTTTTATATTGGTTGCACATTTGAATTGTTTGTCTAGGTGTTCATGAAACATGTTAACTTGGGGTTATGCGTTGGACGGAAATATTGTTATGTAACACACACGAGACCTGATTATTTGTGTATTGATGATGTGGTTACGTATAACTATGTGTTTTTCTGATATGTTATTTGTAATGTGAACGAAGGACATGTGGTTGATGTGCTAACACGTGACCCCAAACAGTATTGTAAACACGATGTGCGATGAATGATATGACATACTAAGATGATAGTTTGGAATCTGGATCTATGTTATGAATCACTACGTGCACTGAATGATTAGTGTGTATCATTGGATTATATGCATATCATGCAAGGTGTTGATTATGCGATCTAAGTGTGCGGAAACTAATTGTTAATGGTAACAATACTAGGACTTGGTTGACTAACTGGGAATAAGTAACTAATTCTACCGAGCAAACCTAAGGTGAGTTCACTGCTCTTTTTCCAAGCATGCATCCCGGGGAGGGATATCGGGTAACGCTCCGGGGAGGAATGTCAGGTTATTGGGATGTTTGTTATTACACTCATTTTCTATCATATAAGACCCCTTACATCTACCGATAGTTGTCGGGGAGGCAACGAGGTTATTAGTTGATAGCGCTATTAGGTTTGGCACCCTCACACCGTACCGGGGAGGACGGGCGTGAACTAATTTCCTTAAAGCATGACAAATGTTTTGATAGAGACATTGGGGTTGGGCAAATACATCTTGTAGCCATCTGCGGTAATCGATGAAATAATAGGTTCCTTGACCTTTTTCCATTGATAATGATCCCTATAAATAATACATTTGATATCGACTATTTTGGTACAAATATATACAAATTATACATTGAAATCGTTGCCTAATATATGTATGCTATTATACCCCCGCAGTCGAAGCGGGAGGGGACCGTATGTTGAGACTGGATCTGAAATCTTCGAAGAGGATACGTGGTAGACCCTTGGTAAAGATGTCTGCAATTTGATATCTGGATGGAACATGCAGAACCCGCACCTAACCCCGCTGAACCTGTTCACGAACGAAATGTATATCGAGCTCTATGTGTTTTGTTCGCTGATGTTGAACGGGGTTACCAGACAAGTATATAGCACTGACATTGTCGCAGTAAACGAATGTAGCGCAAGATAATGGTAAATGAAGCTCAAGCAATAAATTGCGTAGCCAGCAAATTTCAGCAACTACATTTACCACGCCACGATATTCGGCCTCCGCACTAGAGCGCGAGACGGTAGACTGCCGTTTGGAAGACCATGAGATAAGGTTGTCGCCAAAATAAATGCAGTATCCGCTAGTGGAGCGACGTGTATCGGGCAGTCGGCCCAGTCCGCATCCGTGTAAGAAACCAAAGATGAATGTGACGAACCTGTGAGCATCAAGCCTAGAGGTGCAGAACCTTTGACATACCGGATGATCCGTTTTAAGGCATTCCAGTGATCGATCCGGGGAGCATGCATGTGCATGCAAACCTGTTGAACCGCGTAGCTAATGTCAGGACGAGTGAAAGTAAGATATTGAAGAGCACCTGCCAGGCTGCGATAAAGAGTGGGGTCGTGAAAGAGTTCACTATGTGCGGCACTGAGCTTCGAATTAGTGTCAACCGGGGTGGCTACCGGGTTACAGGATTGCATTCCAGCTCGAGCAATAATGTCAGAAGCATAAGATTGCTGTGAAAGAAACATGTGGTTGGCCGTTCGAGAAACGGAGATGCCTAGAAAATAGCTGAGAGGGCCCAAGTCTTTCATTGCGAATTCATGTGCAAGACGAGACATTAAGCGTTGACGAAGCTTATCAGAAGAGGTGACTAAGAGGATGTCATCAACATAAAGAAGTAGAAAAGCTGTGTCACTGCCCTGATGAAACGTGAAGAGAGAAGCGTCACAACGACTGTATTGAAACCCCATGGTGAGAACATGATCGGTGAACCTTTGGTACCAAGCCCGAGGGGCCTGTTTGAGCCCATATAAGGACTTCTTGAGGAGACACACATGATCAGGAAACTGTTTGTTGCGAAAGCCCATAGGTTGGTACATATAAACTGTCTCATGTAAGTTCCCGTGAAGGAATGCGTTAGTGACATCCAGTTGATGAACCGACCACCTTTTAGAGAGAGCAATGGACAATACTGTATGAATAGTAGCGGGTTTTACGACTGGACTAAAAGTCTCCCCGCAGTCCACACCAACCTGTTGCGATCTACCGTCGCATACTAACCGTGCTTTGTATCTTTCCAAAGAACCGTCTGATTTGAATTTATGCTTATATAACCACATACACCGAATGACATTCATATCTGAGGAACGAGGTACTAACTCCCAAGTTCTGTTTCTAATTAGTGCGTTGTACTCCGTAGTCATGGCGGAGTACCATTCTGGTATATTAAGGGCATCCGAAGGGTTTTTGGGAATAGGTTGAAGTGTTGTGGAGTTGGTGGTAATGTGTAAATTTAGAGGGTGTTTGGGCTTGAAGATGCCGCTCATGGAGCGTGTTTGCATCGTCCGGGTTGGCTGGGCGGATGGTGGTTGAATTGGTGGAATCGGGTTGGTGAATGGAGGTGTTGAGTGTTGGGTAGAGTTAGTGGAAATCGGGTGGGATGTGGAGGCAGTGGGCAAAGGCTGGGTAAGTGTAGTAGGTAGGCTGTGGTGAGGTATCGAAGCAAGAGGGGTATTGGGGTGTGGACTGTGGTTTGGGCTCGAGGGAGTTGGGCCAGGTATGCGTTGAGAGGGGCCTGTAATGGGGAAGCTTGTTGGGTCGTGGGTGTGTGGGTGGGACTGTGGGCCGGGTGATGAGAGTGTAGAGTGGGCCGGGTTGGTATTTGGAGGAGGTGGTGGACTGGGTGGCAAGTTAGGTTGGGCTGAGGATATATGAGGGCACAAATAGTAGGGGAATGGATCAGATAAAAACTGGTAAGAGGGTGTTGGACCGATTTGTTGAGCAAATGGAAATGTTGTTTCATCAAACGCAACGTGACGCGATATGAAGATTTGTTTGGTCTGAAGGTCTAGACAACGGTACTCGCGGTGGGTTGCGGGATAACCAAGGAAGACACACGGTTGGGAGCGATATTCAAGCTTATGTATGGTGGTAGAAGGAGCGAGAGGGTAACAAAGGCACCCAAATACGCGAAGATGGTCGTATGTTGGGGTGGTTTGATATAGAATTTCAGTTGGTGAGGCAGTTTGGGAATGAGTATTAGGTAAGATATTTAAGAGGTAGGTGGTTGTTTCAAGAGCAAAGTACCATAAATAGGTGGGTAAGGAGGCTTGGGCAAGAAGAGTACGAATCATATTATTTATTGTTCGGATTTTCCTTTCAGCTTTAGCGTTTTGAGATGACGTGTAAGGACATGAAAAGGCGGTAGAGAATACCATTAGTGGTAAAAAAATTTTGAAATGAGTTGTTGACGTATTCACGCCCATTGTCACATTGGAAAGTTTTGATAGTTATTTCAAATTGGGTTTTAATGGTAGACGCAAATTGTTGAAAAGATGGAAAAACTTTAGATTTATTGGAAAGTGGATATGTCCACAAGAAATTTGAGTAATCATCTAAGAACAAGACATAATATTTATGGCCAGAAGAACTAATTATTGGAGATGTCCAAACGTCACTATGTATGATATCAAAAGGTTGAACAGTGTAATTGTTAGAAGCAAAAAATGGCAACCGAATACTTTTACCAAAAATGCAAGACTGGCATACATTATTATGAAGTTTATTGAAACCAATAGAACTAGAAGTTTTTAAAGAATGTAAAGAGGAACGTCCAGGATGGCCTAGACGTTGATGCCAGAGTTGAGCAGAGATAGCAGCAAGAGCAGTAGGTTGAGATGTGGTTGACCTGAGCACCAGAGGGTAAAGATCACCGCTGCTGTTGCATCTGAGGAGCGGCTTCTTGGTCTTGTAATCCTTCACCAGAAAACCAAACGGGTCAAATTCGACAGAAACAGAGTTATCGGTAGTAAATCGGCGAACGGATATTAAGTTTTTGACAATTTTGGGTGAATATAGGACGTTTTTAAGTATAAATGGTGGGAAGGGTTTGGGTAGGTATTTGGTGCCCTGTCCTAGTACCGGAATGGTGTCGCCATTTCCTACAATGATATTTTGAGACACGCACGAATTAGAAAAGGAATGGTAGTTACCTAATTCATGAGATGCGTTGGATGTTGCTCCCGTATCCATATACTGAGTAGGGTCAGGCTGCTGCAGGGACATGGTATACATGGCTTGTTCGATGTCCGTTGGGCTGTAGGCGACATGGGCTTGAGTGGGGCGTGGGCCCAGAAGTCCTGAACCTGAAGTATTGGTGTTGGGCCTGTTGGTAGACGGGTAGGGACATGGCGGAGCAACCCAGTAAGGCTGTTGGGGAGGACCGTAAGGCGGCGGGTATGAGCCATAGTTGTGCATCCATGGTGTCACGGCCCCCGACCCGGTTTGACCCGTTTTAGGAGCCGCGGGACAGAAATCCCGTGATATTTATTTATGTGATTTTAGCAGCGGAATTTTAACATCAGGATCGTTATACAGCTAAAAACTTTTCCCGATTATTTTATTTCACAACTCTGGATAAAACCCCGATAATTTACAATAATAAGATTTTTCTGATAAATTTTATTTCAAAACATATTTCTTTATTTTATACTGAGCCACTATCTTAAGCTTGAAATGCTCCCCCGGCACTTTTCCTGAATTACAGTAGATCACCTGAAACATGTTTGAAAAAGGTTTTGTCAGCGGGGAAATACTGAGTGAATCATTCTATTTACTAAAACGACACATTTGTTATAATTCACAGTATTAAGAGTTTTTACATATGTTTATTATCAACCAACTACCCACAGTATTTGTCACTCGACCGGATCTGTGACTGTGGTCATATCACCATTGGATGCCCCAATGAATGACGTATATCACTTAATTTTAGGTTCGCCCACCTAATGTGATTAAAACTGTAGTAATGTGCACAATACCCCACATACTGGCTGTAATTTGGTGATTACATAAACTTAATCACTGTAATTATAATTCTGAAAATAATTTGGAGTATTGTAAAACAGTTGATAAAAAGAGAATGACTCACAAACTGTGAGAAAAGAGAATGACTCACATTGCAGATTTAACACGGGCAGAATATGATTTAGCCTTGTTTAACCTAATTAAATAATAATGCACACAAAACCAGGTTAGTGATCAATACAGCAGTTACGATAACTCACGAGATCAAATTCTCACAACGAACGACAAAGTGCGATACTTAAACATCCATCGATTTAACAACGAACGACAAAGTATCACCCTGGTGTGGGCGACACTTAAACATTCATTGGATATATTGATCTTGGAAAATGAATCGTAATAGCGATCGAGTGATTACCCTGTTTTGCGGCAGTAATTTGATACTAAGGTGTGTGTTTTGTGACTGTTCTTGCTATATCTTGACGTCTACAGAGAATTTGCACGTCGTTTTCAACACAGAAATCAATTGCCAATGTCTGCTATTTATAGTGATTTTTGGACAGGCTTACGGACCGTATGGCTTTTTCCTTTACGGTCCGTAAAGGGTGCAGTCTATTTACATAGGCTAGCTGGGTACGGGACTAGCTTGGCTGACTCAATAGTTTTCTTAATTTCAATTGTGACAACGAATTTGATGGATAATTATCCACTAGGGTTTGCCCCCCTTGAGTTTTAGGGGCCCTGATCCTAATTCTGATTGTTCTGAAAATTTTAGGGTTAGTGCAGAATCACTTGGGTGTCTCAATTAGGGTTTCCTTATTGACTAATTATCATCCTAATTATTGATTTTAATAAGAGTTGTTACATCCTCCCCACCTTAAGAAAAATCTCGTCCTCGAGATTCATTGAAATAGATGAGGGTATTTCTGCTTCATTTCTGACTCCAGTTCCCAAGTATATTCTGGTCCTCTCTTTGAATTCCATTTGACTTTCACCAGTACTAGTCGCTTGTGTTTGAGAAACTTGATTTTCTTATCTTCTATTTGTAAGGGTTTCTCTATGAATTTCAGCTTTTCATTTACCTCCACATCTTGAAGAGGTACTACCAGGGATTCTCGTCTGATAGACATTTCTTAAGATTGGATACATGAAATACATCATGTACTCCAGCTAGTTCTTCTGGTAGTTGTAAGCGATAAGCAACTGGTCCGATTCGTTGAATCACTGGGAATGGTCCAACATATCTTGGACTCGGTTTTCCTTTCTTACCGAATCGTACTACTCCTTTCCAAGGAGATACTTTCAACAATACTTTGTCTCCTATCTGGAATTCAAGTGGCTTGCGACGATTGTCTGCATAGCTTTTCTGGCGATCTCTGGCTGTTTTCAATCTTTCCTTGATTTGAGTTATCTTGTCTGTGGTTTCTTGCACGATTTCTGGACCTGATAATTGACTTTCTCCTATTTCTGCCCAACATACGGGAGTTCTGCACTTGCGTCCATACAGTGCTTCGAATGGAGCGGCTTCGATACTTGAGTGATAACTATTATTATAGGAGAATTCGATTAATGGTAAATGGTTATCCCAATTACCACCAAAGTCAATTACACATGCTCGGAGCATGTCTTCTAGGGTTTGGATCGTCCTTTCACTTTGTCCGTCTGTTTGTGGATGATATGCAGTACTTAGATTGAGTCGGGTTCCCATTGATTCTTGGAAACTTGTCCAGAAACGGGAAGTGAAACGACTATCTCTATCCGATACAATGGAGAGTGGGACTCCATGTAAGGATACTATTTCATCTACGTACAACTTGGCTAACCTTTCCATGCTAAACGTTTCCTTTATTGGTAGAAAATGAGCAGATTCGGTTAATCGATCCACAATTACCCAAATTGCATCGTTACCTTTTCTGGTTTTGGGTAACTTAGTAACAAAGTCCATTGTTATGAGTTCCCATTTCCATACAGGCATTTCTAATTGTTGTAGTAGACCTGAAGGTTTCTGATGTTCGGCTTTAACTTGTGAACAGGTTAAACACTTAGATACGTATTCGACTATATCCTTCTTCATTCCTATCCACCAGAAATTCTTTCTTAAATCTTGGTACATCTTATTGTTTCCTGGGTGAATAGTATATCTAGATTTATGAGCTTCCTCTAAAATTTTTGATCTTAAATTTCCCTGCTTAGGTACCCAAATTCTGCTTTTGTGGAATTTCCAAATTCCATCATTTCCATGTTCCAATTCTTTTAAGTAACCTTTCATTCCTTCGGCATTGTCCTTGATTGCCGTTTCCTGAATTTCTTTCAATTGTTCCATTAAATCTACTTGTAGATTTATTCTAAGGGCACGGACTCGCCTTTGCTTCTTATGATACTTACGACTTAAGGCGTCTGCAACTACGTTTGCCTTTCCTTCGTGATATTGAATATCACAGTCGTAATCACTCAGGATTTCCATCCATCTTCTTTGCCTCATGTTTAACTCTTTTTGCCCAAATATATACCTTAAACTCTTATGATCTGTATAAACAGTAAACGTACTTCCATACAGATAATGTCTCCATATCTTAAGGGCAAAAACTATAGCTCCTAATTCTAAATCATGAGTCGTATAGTTTTCTTCGTGCTTTTTCAATTGTCTGGAAGCATATGCAATTACCTTCTTGCGTTGCATCAACACACATCCATATCCTAATTTTGAAGCATCACAATATACTTCAAAATCTTCTGTTCCTTCTGGTTAGGCTAAAATTGGAGCATTGGTTAATTTCTGTTTTAAAATTCTGAAGGCCTTTTCTTGTTTAGGTCCCCACTCAAACTTAGTGGCTTTACAGGTTAGCTTAGTTAATGGTACAGCTATCTTGGAAAAATCCTTAATAAACCGTCTATAATACCCGGCTAAACCTATAAAACTTCTAATTTCCATTGCAGTTTGCGGAACCTTCCAATTGGTAATTGCTTCTATTTTAGCAGGATCTACGTGAATTCCTTCGTGATTCACCATGTGTCCTAAGAATTGCACTTCTTGCAGCCAAAATTCACACTTCGAGAGTTTGGCATACAACTTTTCTTTTCTTAACAAAGTTAAGAGTGCATGCAAGTGCTGACAATGTTCGACCTGACTTTTTGAATAAATAAGTATATCGTCTATGAAAACAATTACAAATTTATCCAAATATGGTTTACAGATCCTGTTCATCATGTCCATAAATGCTGCAGGTGCATTAGTTAACCCAAAGGGCATGACTGTAAACTCATAATGTCCATACCTAGTTCTAAAAGCAGTTTTAGGTATGTCTTCTTCTTGAACCTTTAATTGATGATATCCGGAGCGCAAATCTATCTTAGAAAAATATTTAGCGCCTTGTAATTGATCGAAAAGAACATCAATCCTAGGTAATGGGTATCGATTCTTAATTGTAACCTTATTCAACTCTCTATAATCGATACACATTCTCATTGATCCATCTTTCTTTTTCACAAACAACACTGGTGCACCCCAAGGGGATGAACTAGGTTGTATAAATCCTTTGCTTAGTAATTCATCTAATTGCTTCTTTAATTCTAGCATTTCGGTAGGAGCTAATCGATAGGGTGCCTTGGCTATCGGTGTAGTTCCTGGAATTAGATGAATCCTAAATTCTACCTCCCTATCTGGTGGTAACCCAGGTAAATCTTCCGGAAATACATCTGGGTATTCTGAGACTACAAGAATTTCCTTAAGTTCTTTTCCTTTAGTACAAATGATTACTGAAATCATATATACTATTCCTTGTTTCCGTTCATAATTAGCAACTTTCCTTACTGATATGAACTTTAGCGGCTTTCGAGGTTTATCTCCTGTAATCATGATTACTTTCCCAGTAGGTGATTGAATTTCTATAGGGTTTTTATCACAAATGATTTGAGCATGGTTGGCTATTAACCAATCCATTCCTAACACAACATCAAATTCAGCTAATTTCATAGGCAATAGGTTTGCAGCAAATTTATGATCTGAGAGTTCTATTTCTACTTTTTTCAAAACCTGATTGATTTTTACTGAATTCCCATCTGCGGTTTCGACTGTAAAAATCTGCCTAACGGTAGTTAAGGGTAACTTAAGAGCTTGACAGAATGAAGTATTTATAAAACTTTGGTTTGCACCAGAGTCAAATAATACTTTTGCATAAACGTTGTGAACTAAAAACGTACCGGCTATCACATTCGGAATGAGCTCTGCTTCTTGCGTAATTAGCTGGAATGCTCTGGCATTCTTCTTAGTAGTTCCTTCGGCTGCCTTGGGTTTATTGTCTACTGGGTTGGCTAACTTAGGACATTCTGTTTTGAAGTGTCCGGCTTCTCCACAATTGTAACAAATTATGGATTTCTTTCTGCAGTTTTCTTCACGATGTCCTATCGTTTTGCAAAAATTGCAAAGTTTGTTACATTTTCCAAAATGTTTCTTTTTGCAAATTTTGCAGAATGGCTGTGCTGAAGATTGCCCTGCTCCTCTTTTCTTGAAATTACTACTATTACCCACCCTAAATCCTTGGGAAATTTTCTGGGCTAATTCCTTCTTCCTGTCTTCATCTCTTGTGCATATCAGTTCATCGGTTAGGGTGTTAGCTAATTCTACTGCATCGTCAATAGTGCGAGGTCTCGCAGCCTTAACGATATTTCGAATTTCGCTAATTACTCCCCAAATATAGCGAGAAATGAGTACCGGTTCTGACGAAGCCAGTGTTGGTACCACTCTAGCATATTCAAAGAATGTCGAAGTATAACCACGACAATCCACACCTAACATCCGATGAGTTAGGAACTTATTTGCCATTTGTTCCTTTTCGTATTCGGGACAGAATTTTCTTTCGACAAGACTCTTAAATTCTTCCCAATTCATCGCATAAGCCCTATCTCTATCTTTAGCTTGTAACACAGTGTTCCACCATTCGAGTGCTCCTTCTTTAAACAGATTTGATGCGTACATGACCTGATCATCTTTGGCACACTTACTTATTGCAATTACTGCTTCGGTTTTCTCTAACCAACGCAGTGATGCAGTTGCCCCTTCATTGCCTGCAAATTCAGTGGGTTTACAAGCAAGGAATTCTTTGAAAGTGCAACCAGGTGTTGCAGCTTTCTGTTTCTTAGGGAGCGGTGTCACACCCCCAAAATCCCACACGCGGAGTACCACCGCTTGGGAGCGTGACATGACCAGGATCAAGCCATCAATCATATCAAACATAGCAAAAAGTAGATAAAGTAATTCATCACGACATGATTGATGTTTCAAAAACCAAACTTTGTTTAAGTAGCGGAAGCATAATAATGAAAACCCAACGTAAGTTATAAGTTCAAACATCGTTCATGAATCATTTCCCACAACGACCTGCTCCTCCCTGTGCAAGCTCCATAGTGTACCTAAGGTCCTGCAAGGCATGCAGCAGAGAGTCAACAACTAGTTGAGCGAGTTCACAGAAAGTAAATGCGTAACAGTAAGTTCATGAGTATCAAGTAGCTCTACTGGGCCAATATAGGTTTCTATTGGTGGGGGCTTCCCATGTTATTAATCCACTAGACTATGTGTAACCATAAGTGTTCTTCACAACCGAGAACAGTAATACGTACAAGTTTACGCAGGATTTACGTAAGTATCCTTCACAACCGAGGATAAGGTACGTGGGGGTTTACGTAGGTTTTACGTAAGTGCCTGACACAACCGAGGCAGTAGTAAGTATCCGTTCACGCAGGTTTTACGTGAGTATCCTTCACAACCGAGGATAGCGAGTAACTTAGTTATACGTAGGTTTTACGTATGCGTCCTGCACAACCGAGGATGATGGTATGGTAGTCTAGTAACAATGTCCGTATGAGTCTATTCAACCTTATCCTTATCAATCCCATTCCCAACACCCCGGGAATCCCATGCCTTAGTAAGGGTGTGAACTCACCTTGGGTTGCTCGGCAGATACACAGAAAGTACAGGTAAGCTAGTAAGTGGTCAACCACGTCCTATCATGGTTATTGTACAAGTCAGGTTTTGACTTCAAATGATACACGTATATTTATACATAGTCCAACAAGTCACGAGCTCGTATAAGTCATGGTAACACGTATTCAATCAACACACTTTAATAGTATACCGTATGCAAGACTTGGACTCGCACAAGCCCAACATCCTTGTGCGGTCCACCCAATGAAATTCAATAGTTCCCGGCCCAAATAATAGCATAATTGATCCAATAGCATAAACGGCCCATATACATAACACATAACAGCCCAATAACAAAACAGTCCATAGGCCCAATTGTGTGTGCACGTGCATATGATCTCGAGTCGAGATCTCGAGTCGCAACGGGAGGTTTCGAGTCGCAACGGGACTCGCAACTGTGGTTTCGGCTTGTCATGGCCCGGTTTCGAGTCGCAATGGGACTCGCAACCGTGGTTCCGGCTCGTGCTGCTGTGTGAGATTTCGAGTCGCAACGGGACTCGCAACGCCGGTCTCGAGTTGTGCTGCTTGTGGTCTCGAGTCGAGATTGTGAGGTCTCGACTCGCAATCTATGTCGCAACTAGGTGTGTAACTGGTTTCCATAATTCATGCAACAATTATTCCGTGATTCAAGCTAACAACTTAGGCAGTTTCAGAAACAGATCAAATCAACGTTTATTCAGCATTCAATCATACTCATAACACCTTCAAATCATCATCATTAAGCATGTTCATAACAGCATCAATACAAACAATCGGATTATCAAACAACCCTAAACCGAATCATAATCATATCATCAGACTAGCATGCAACCTAGCCGGTTATACTCGGACCAAATATCAATCATATATGCATCAGAAACAATAACAGGAACAATGAGTCCATAATTCAATTATCATGTTTTCATATGAAATCAATACTAGCATGCATAACCCTAAAGTAATCATATGAAATCAAAACAAATATAACATCAACATCACCAAACATGAAATCGGTGAACATATACTAACCGGGTGAAAGTAGGGGATCGATTCGGTTCACGAGCTTCGTGTGGTGTTTGCCGTCGGGTTCCAAAGCACACGAGAGAGAAAGAGAGAGTCTAGGGTTTGTGTGTGTTAATGTGTTTTTGTGACAATTGAGAATACCAATCCCCAACTAAGGAAATTTACACGGTCAAGAGGAGTGGGCCGAGCCCAACCCGGCTGCCCCATGGTGTATGGTATCCGATTACAAGGTGTGGCCCGAAATGGGCTTGTGTGACCGGTTAGCCTTTTGCGATCGGGTTATAGTGTGTGGTTTGGGCTCGTTCACTATACTAGTATATAATACACACATATCACATAAACATAACATATCATGTATTTATTCAAATAATATGGTTCACGTAAGCATATAACGTTACACACGGTAAGTCTAAAGTACGAGTTGTCACATTATCCCCAACTAAAAAGAAATTTCGTCCCGAAATTTGGTATGCACTCACTGAGGAAGCTAGGTAAGTTCAATCGTTCACTGGTTTTCCTGGGGTGTCACATCCTCCCCCCGTTGATCTGGAATTTCCGAAATTCCGAAGTAGTAGCTTCAGCCTCAGTAGTGGTTGTTTTGGTTCCGAATAACTGGGGGTACTTTTCTGTCATCCTGTCTTCGCGTTCCCAGGTGTACTCTGGGCCACGTTTGGAGTTCCAACGTACTCGAACAAGAGGGATTCTCTTGTGTTTGAGGACCTTCACATCCCGGTCCGTGATTTCAACTGGTTCCTCGACGAATTGCAACCGCTCGTCGATAGTGAGTTCCTTAAAGGGAATGATAAGGGTCTCATCTGATAGGCACTTTTTCAGATTCGACACATGAAATACATTGTGAACTGCACCGAGTTCAGCTGGTAGGTTTAGCTTGTAGGCTACTTTGCCTATCTTTTCAATGATTTCGAACGGTCCGACGTACCGCGGATTCAGTTTGCCCCGTTTGCCAAAACGAACCACACCCTTCCAGGGTGAAACTTTTAATAAAACCCGGTCCCCGACCTGAAATTCCAATGGCTTTCTACGCTTGTCCGCGTAGGCTTTCTGACGGTCGCGTGCTGCCGCCATGCGTTGTCGTATCTGTGCAATCTTTTCTGTGGCGTCCACTACAATCTCTGGACCCGTAATCTGACTATCCCCCACCTCTGCCCAACAGAGAGGTGACCGGCATTTACGTCCGTACAATGCCTCAAATGGAGCGGCTTGTATGCTGGTGTGATAACTGTTATTATACGAGAACTCCACCAAAGGGAGATGCTTTTCCCAGCCGTTGCCGAAATCAATAACGCATGCCCGAAGCATGTCTTCAAGAGTTTGGATTGTTCGCTCAGACTGCCCATCCGTCTGAGGATGATATGCTGTGCTCATGTCTAATCGTGAGCCGAAAGATTTATGCATCGCTTGCCATAGTTCTGACGTGAATCGTGCATCGCGATCCGAAATGATGGAGGTGGGCACTCCGTGCCTCGAAACATCTTCTTTAAGATAAACGTCTGCGAGAGTGGAGAACTTATCCGTTTCCTTTATAGCTAGGAAGTGTGCAGACTTGGTGAGTCGATCCACGATCACCCATATGGTATCATTCCCACGCTGGGACCTAGGTAGGCCTGTAACGAAATCCATGGAAATTTCTTCCCATTTCCATTGAGGTATCTTAGGCTGCTGAAGTAGGCCCGCTGGTTTCTGGTATTCAACCTTGACTCTCGCACAGGTCAAGCATTTTCCAACGTACGTAGCGATGTGGGCCTTCATGCTTGGCCACCAGTATGTTGTTCTGATGTCGTGGTACATTTTGTCCGACCCTGGGTGTACCGAGTAGCGAGACTTGTGAGCTTCGTCCATTACAAGTTCGCGTAGACCGCCATAAAGTGGGACCCAAATACGCCCCGTTACGTAGTAGGCGCCGTCTGCCTTCTGTTCCATTCGTTGTCGTGAGCCGCGTAAGGCTTCAGCCTTGACGTTTTCGGGTTTCAATGCTTCTACCTGAGCATCTCGTATCTGTGCAGGAAGGCTAGACTGAATCGTAAGTTGTAGCGCTCGCACGCGCTTAGGTAAAGTGTCTTTCCGACTGAGGGCGTCAGCCACAACATTGGCCTTGCCTGGATGGTACTTAATAGCGCATTCGTAATCGTTCAGTAATTCAACCCGTCGCCGTTGATGCATGTTCAAATCCTTCTGCTTAAGGATATGCTCGAGACTCCTGTGATCGGTGTAAATCGTGCACCTGGTACCGTACAGGTAGTGTCGCCATATCTTAAGCGCGAAAATAACAGCTCCCAGCTCTAAATCGTGCGTCGTGTAGTTCCGTTCGTGAACCTTGAGTTGACGTGAAGCGTAAGCAATAACCTTGTCGCGCTGCATTAACACACATCCAAGACCTTGGATGGATGCATCACAATATACCACGAAATCGTCCGTGCCCTCTGGCAAAGAGAGGATAGGTGCGCTGCAAAGTCTATCCTGTAAGTACTGGAAAGCAGTTTCCTGGGGCTCTCCCCAGCGATAGGTGACTCCCTTCTGTGTCAGTAGTGTAAGCGGCTGAGCAATCTTTGAAAAGTCTTTAATAAACCGTCTGTAGTAACCCGCCAAGCCCAAGAATTGGCGTATTTCCGTTGGCGTACGTGGTGCAGGCCAGTTTCTGATCGAGTCTACCTTGGATGGATCGACATGGATCCCATCCTTGTTCACTACGTGGCCTAAGAAGTGGACTTCACGAAGCCAGAAGTCGCATTTCGAAAACTTAGCGTACAACTGTTCCTTTCGAAGAAGTTCCAAAATAAGACGTAGATGCTGCTCGTGCTCCTCCTGACTCTTGGAGTAAATCAGAATGTCGTCGATGAATACTATGACGAACTTGTCAAGATAGGGTTTGCGCACCCTGTTCATAAGATCCATAAATACGGCAGGCGCGTTCGTTAACCCGAATGGCATGACAAGAAACTCGTAGTGACCGTAGCGTGTTCTGAAAGCGGTTTTAGAGACGTCCTCCTCCCGGACTCTCAGCTGATGATAACCTGACCTCAGGTCTATCTTCAAATAGTAGCACGACCCTTGCAACTGGTCGAATAAGTCGTCTATGCGTGGAAGAGGATAACGGTTCTTCACCGTCACCTTGTTGAGTTCACGGTAGTCGATGCACATTCTGAACGTACCGTCCTTCTTTTTCACAAAAAGTACTGGAGCTCCCCAAGGCGAAGAGCTTGGACGAATGAAGCCCTTTTCTAAGAGCTCTTGCAGTTGCTTTGACAGTTCTTCCAACTCTGATGGAGCTAGACGGTATGGTGCGCGAGCTATGGGTGCTGCTCCTGGAGCGAGCTCGATTTGAAATTCGACCTGACGGTGAGGCGGTAAGCCAAGTAAGTCTTCAGGGAACACCTGAGGGTAGTCGCGTACAATTGGAATATCCTCCAATTTCTTTTCCTTTGTTGATGCGTCTGTAACGAGTGCCAGAATGGCAGTGTGCCCCTTTCGTAAGCATTTCTGAGCCTTCAAGAAAGAGATGATGCCAACCACAGCACCACTCTTGTCGCCTTGAACTACAAGAGGTTCTTGTCCAGAACGAGGAATGCGAATTATCTTCTCACTACATAAGATTTCTGCCTGATGCTGGGATAACCAATCCATCCCAATAACGATATCGAAACTTCCCAAGACTATGGGAATAAGGTCGATGGAGAAAACTTGACCAGCTAAGACAATGCTACAACCCTTGACTATCTGCGTGGCTTCTAGACTTTTACCGTTAGCTAACTCTACTACATGTTTGGTGGGTAAAAGTGTTGGTGCACGTTTTAGCAGTTGACACATTTTCACAGACATATAGCTTGTATCCGCACCCGAATCAAACAAAACAGTAACGTAAATATTGTCGAGGAGAAACTTACCCATAACTACGTTGGGATCGTTCACTGCGTCGCCTCGACCTAGCACAAAAGCGCGTCCCCTAGCTTCGTTGCCATTATTATTGTTGTTTCCCCCGTTGTTGTTGTTGCCATTGCCCTGATTGTTATGGTTGTTGTTCTGGTTCCTGTTTAGCTGAGGACAGTGCCTCTTGAAGTGGCCTTCTGCCCCACACTGAAAACATACTTTGTTGCCCTGTTGCTGATTCTGCTGTGCCTGTGGCTGCTGCTGGTTCTGGTTCGCAGGACGAGGGCTTCTACAATCCTTAGCCTCATGACCCATCTTGAGGCATCTTTGACAGCGACCCTTGTTACACTGGCCACCGTGGTGTCTGCCGCAGTTGTTGCACTTTGGGAGGTTCCCTCGATATCCGCCCTGCCTGTGGCTACCTGAGGAATGCTGGCTGGGACTCTGATAACTGTCAGTCTTCCACTGCTGGGCCTGAGACTGAACTGAAGCTGATCCCTTGCTGGAATCCCCATCCCATTTTCTCTTACCGTCACTGGGAGTAGTAGGAGTAGCTGAAGTAGTAACGGTAGCAGTAGCGCTGACGCGTTTAGGCAGTTTGTTCTGATCCACTGCCTGGTCTGTGATGCGGTGAGCGAGGCGTTGAATATCCTGGATGTTATCAAGATTAGCCGAAGTAACGTGGCTCTGGATCTCTGGCGCCAACCCTTTGAGATACAACTCAATGCGCTTAATCGGAGGGTCCACCATAGTTGGACACAGTACGGCCAGTTCGTTTGACCTTTTGGTGTAAGCTTCAATTTCCGATCCAGTCATCTTCAGATGGTAAAACTCATCCTCCAGCTTATGGATGTCTTCCCGAGTACAATACTCCCTCTTGATCAGTTCCTTGAAATCATTCCAGGGTGTGGCGTTAGCAGCTGCCAACCCTAAGATCTGAACTTGGGCGTTCCACCAAGTTAGTGTTATTCCTTCTAGCATGCCAGTGGCGTATTTCACCCTGCGAGCCTCAGGGCATTCGCACATCTCGAATACCGACTCGAGCTTCTCAAACCAGTGGAGGAGTCCCACTGCCCCCTCTGTGCCGCTGAAGGTACTTAGACGACAGTCCATGAAATTCTTAAAGGTGCAAACTTGCTGCGCTGGTTGACCTATTGTATACGAATAGGGCAAAGTTTAAATACAAGGGCTAGTTTAGGAGTGTAGGATCTAAAGATCCTAACGTAAGTTATGACTACAGGATATACTACCTGCTTGAGCAGCTGCAAGTGCCGCAGCAACTTGAGCTTGAACGAGAGCCTCTAGCTGGGCTTGAGTCATGTTGATTCGTCCAGACATGATCTTCATGGCAAAAGTAACGTAAGTGAGAGTGGTTCGCGAGTAAGGCGATGACAGAAAAGTGTAAGCACGTGGGTATTCTCATGTAATACAGTCATGTGTATCTAAGCGTAATGCGAGCAAAGTTCTAAGCAATTCTAGCAAACAGGCAATAAACATAAACCTTGTTACCTATGATGTCGAGTCTTGCACGTGGAGCGAAGCGTCGTTGTGGATCGTTGAGAGCACTGTTCTGGTTATAGTCTGGTTTTAATAAAAACGTTTTCCCATATTAAAACCAAGTTCTCTATAACCAATGGCTCTGATACCAATCTGTCACACCCCCAAAATCCTACACGCGGAGTACCACCGCTTGGGAGCGTGACATGACCAGGATCAAGCCATCAATCATATCAAACATAGCAAAAAGTAGATAAAGTAATTCATCACGACATGATTGATGTTTCAAAAACCAAACTTTGTTTAAGTAGCGGAAGCATAATAATGAAAACCCAACGTAAGTTATAAGTTCAAACATCGTTCATGAATCATTTCCCACAACGACCTGCTCCTCCCTGTGCAAGCTCCATTGTGTACCTAAGGTCCTGCAAGGCATGCAGCAGAGAGTCAACAACTAGTTGAGCGAGTTCACAGAAAGTAAATGCGTAACAGTAAGTTCATGAGTATCAAGTGGCTCTACTGGGCCAATATAGGTTTCTATTGGTGGGGGCTTCCCATGTTATTAATCCACTAGACTATGTGTAACCATAAGTGTTCTTCACAACCGAGAACAGTAATACGTACAAGTTTACGCAGGATTTACGTAAGTATCCTTCACAACCGAGGATAAGGTACGTGGGGGTTTACGTAGGTTTTACGTAAGTGCCTGACACAACCGAGGCAGTAGTAAGTATCCGTTCACGCAGGTTTTACGTGAGTATCCTTCACAACCGAGGATAGCGAGTAACTTAGTTATACGTAGGTTTTACGTATGCGTCCTGCACAACCGAGGACGATGGTATGGTAGTCTAGTAACAATGTCCGTATGAGTCTATTCAACCTTATCCTTATCAATCCCATTCCCAACACCCCGGGAATCCCATGCCTTAGTAAGGGTGTGAACTCACCTTGGGTTGCTCGGCAGATACACAGAAAGTACAGGTAAGCTAGTAAGTGGTCAACCACGTCCTATCATGGTTATTGTACAAGTCAGGTTTTGACTTCAAATGATACACGTATATTTATACATAGTCCAACAAGTCACGAGCTCGTATAAGTCATGGTAACACGTATTCAATCAACACACTTTAATAGTATACCGTATGCAAGACTTGGACTCGCACAAGCCCAACATCCTTGTGCGGTCCACCCAATGAAATTCAATAGTTCCCGGCCCAAATAATAGCATAATTGATCCAATAGCATAAACGGCCCATATACATAACACATAACAGCCCAATAACAAAACAGTCCATAGGCCCAATTGTGTGTGCACGTGCATATGATCTCGAGTCGAGATCTCGAGTCGCAACGGGAGGTTTCGAGTCGCAACGGGACTCGCAACTGTGGTTTCGGCTTGTCATGGCCCGGTTTCGAGTCGCAATGGGACTCGCAACCGTGGTTCCGGCTCGTGCTGCTGTGTGAGATTTCGAGTCGCAACGGGACTCGCAACGCCGGTCTCGAGTTGTGCTGCTTGTGGTCTCGAGTCGAGATTGTGAGGTCTCGACTCGCAATCTATGTCGCAACTAGGTGTGTAACTGGTTTCCATAATTTATGCAACAATTATTCCGTGATTCAAGCTAACAACTTAGGCAGTTTCGGAAACAGATCAAGTCAACGTTTATTCAGCATTCAATCATACTCATAACACCTTCAAATCATCATCATTAAGCATGTTCATAACAGCATCAATACAAACAATCGGATTATCAAACTACCCTAAACCGAATCATAATCATATCATCAGACTAGCATGCAACCTAGCCGGTTATACTCGGACCAAATATCAATCATATATGCATCAGAAACAATAACAGGAACAATGAGTCCATAATTCAATTATCATGTTTTCATATGAAATCAATACTAGCATGCATAACCCTAAAGTAATCATATGAAATCAAAACCAATATAACATCAACATCACCAAACATGAAATCGGTGAACATATACTAACCGGGTGAAAGTAGGGGATCGATTCGGTTCACGAGCTTCGTGTGGTGTTTGCCGTCGGGTTCCAAAGCACACGAGAGAGAGAGAGAGAGAGAGTCTAGGGTTTGTGTGTGTTAATGTGTTTTTGTGACAATTGAGAATACCAATCCCCAACTAAGGAAATTTACACGGTCAAGAGGAGTGGGCCGAGCCCAACCCGGCTGCCCCATGGTGTATGGTATCCGATTACAAGGTGTGGCCCGAAATGGGCTTGTGTGACCGGTTAGCCTTGTGCGATCGGGTTATAGTGTGTGGTTTGGGCTCGTTCACTATACTAGTATATAATACACACATATCACATAAACATAACATATCATGTATTTATTCAAATAATATGGTTCACGTAAGCATATGACGTTACACACGGTAAGTCTAAAGTACGAGTTGTCACAAGCGGCGTGTGCTGAGATTCATTGTCGTGATTATTGCCCCCATTTATACTATTACTGAAGTTATCTTCAGAAGTACGTTTACTAGGAACGATATGTTGTGGTTCAATTGGACTTTTTACAGCAGCAACAAATGCTGGAATAGCATTAGCTATCCCTTGAGCAACAATATTTTCAATATCTTGTCTAGTCATATATTGATCCCCTGGATGTTGCTCCGACTGATTAACCTCATTTACTGGTTCATTACCACTATTTGCCATCTGATAATATATAACAATTTTTATTAGTATTTGATAACTAGCAATTTATACACAAACAATCAGACAATTCACAATGCACGTAAAGTCAAAACTATCGATTTCTCGATTCCATTTTATATTGGTTATAGTATGCATCAATACACACCAATATTTTACAACGTTTTATTCGTTATGTTACATACTAATTTCAATATTTACTTTTACTATTATACAACTATAGTTTTACCATCCTCCTATCCCTCGTCACTTGTCATCCTAAAAACGAAGTTCCCTTTCGTCATACTTCCAGGCAATCTGTCCCCCTATCTCCCTGATTCTATTCCCTGCATCCATCAACTCTTCACCGAAATGGCGAAGTTCAGCCATATTCTCAGTGCTCATTGGTGGATTAGGTAGGGGTTCTGGATCGAATTGCGGAAGGAAGGAATAAGGGTCGTTGACAATATTTTGAAATTGCCAATCATTCATCCACCATTCTTCCATTTCTATAGGTTGAGCGTGGACTATTGGTTCTGGAATTGCTGGTGCAAAATTCACAGGGCTTGGATTTTCGATAGGATAGGTAAAAATATTCGTATTGACAGGCTGAATAGTCTCACAGTTTGCCAATAGGAAATCTATTTCATCCTGAAAAGTTATTCCCTGGTTTTGATTTTGATTGGAGCTCTCTCAATTTTCTATTTGTGTTGGTCTAGAACCTTGCCCTACTTCCATTTCTATTTCTTGAGAATATTCCTCAAACTGTATCTCCATTTGCCTAGAATCTTTCTTAACTTCAATTTCCATCTCCGGCTGTTTACCAGTTTCTTTTGCTATTTCTAAAGGATTGTTTATTTTAGGAAGTTTTGGAGCTGGCTTTTTCCTACGTATACGATGTCCCCACACGTAATTCTTCTTTTTCTTTCGTTTTGGCTTTGTCAAAGGTGGAGCATGGAATTCTACAGGTTGGTCCACATCAGCAAAGTATCCAGTAAACTCTTGGGAAACTTCTATATTCACCGGGTAAAGATTGAGGTTCTGAAAAGCTTCAGATATCTCGCTCATGCTGTGTAGCATATATGCAAAAATGCACAAAATGCTAAGTTAAAACTTTGGAACAAAGTTTAACAAATAAACATCGAAGTTTTATTGCACACTTATTTGTACAAAATAATAGGAAAGAACACACTCAGATTTATTTATTTATTTACTGGGAAATGCTATTACTAGATTTAGGTATTTAAAGATTTGCATGTTCTGCTACAGTGGCTAGCATATACAAATTTGCCCATTTCTCATCTAGCTTATCTTCCCAAGGTGATTTATTGATTAACTCCTGGGTTTCCTTTTTAATCATCTTTTCCCGGATTTGCTCTTTACTTTTCTTAATAATCATACTCCTTTTTCTAGGAGAAAGCGGTTTCTCATATTGTGCTTTTCGCACAAATATTCCTTCTTCAGAAATTGTAGGGAGTTTTGAAAATTTAGTTTTGGAAGAACTTCCCTCTTCGTAGACTGACCTATCTAATTTAAGATAGATATCTTGCAACTTTTGCTTACCCATACTGTAACTAACAAATAGTCAGTTTAATAAAAACACATAATCATATAATAGTAATCAGGAAAAATTAAGTATCTTTTAAATACTTAATTAGCTTAACTCAGTGGCTCTGATACCACCTTATTTCTGTCACGGCCCCCGACCCGGTTTGACCCGTTTTAGGAGCCGCGGGACAGAAATCCCGTGATATTTATTTATGTGATTTTAGCAGCGGAATTTTAACATCAGGATCGTTATACAGCTAAAAACTTTTCCCGATTATTTTATTTCACAACTCGGGATAAAACCCCGATAATTTACAATAATAAGATTTTTCTGATAAATTTTATTTCAAAACATATTCCTTTATTTTATACTGAGCCACTATCTTAAACTTGAAATGCTCCCCCGGCACTTTTCCTGAATTACAGTAGATCACCTGAAACATGTTTGAAAAAGGTTTTGTCAGCGGGGAAATACTGAATGAATCATTCTATTTACTAAAACGACACATTTGTTATAATTCACAGTATTAAGAGTTTTTACATATGTTTGTTATCAACCAACTACCTACAGTATTTGTCACTCGACCGGATCTGTGACTGTGGTCATATCACCATTGGCTGCCCCAATGAATGACGTATATCACTTAATTTTAGGTTCGCCCACCTAATGTGATTAAAACTGTAGTAATGTGCACAATACCCCACATACTGGCTGTAATTTGGTGATTACATAAACTTAATCACTGTAATTATAATTCTGAAAATAATTTGGAGTATTGTAAAACAGTTGATAAAAAGAGAATGACTCACAAACTGTGAGAAAAGAGAATGACTCACATTGCAGATTTAACACGGGCAGAATATGATTTAGCCTTGTTTAACCTAATTAAATAATAATGCACACAAAACCGGGTTAGTGATCAATACAGCAGTTACGATAACTCATGAGATCAAATTCTCACAACGAACGACAAAGTGCGATACTTAAACATCCATCGATTTAACGACGAACGACAAAGTATCACCCTGGTGTGGGCGGCACTTAAACATTCATTGGATATATTGATCTCGGAAAATGAATCGTAATAGCGATCGAGTGATTACCCTGTTTTGCGGCAGTAATTTGATACTAAGGTGTGTGTTTTGTGACTGTTCTTGCTATATCTTGACGTCTACAGAGAATTTGCACGTCGTTTTCAACACAGAAATCAATTGCCAATGTCTGCTATTTATAGTGATTTTTGGACAGGCTTACGGACCGTATGGCTTTTTCCTTTACGGTCCGTAAAGGGTGTAGTCTATTTACATAGGCTAGCTGGGTACGGGACTAGCTTGGCTGACTCAATAGTTTTCTTAATTTCAATTGTGACAACGAATTTGATGGATAATTATCCACTAGGGTTTGCCCCCCTTGAGTTTTAGGGGCCCTGATCCTAATTCTGATTGTTCTGAAAATTTTAGGGTTAGTGCAGAATCACTTGGGTGTCTCAATTAGGGTTTCCTTATTGACTAATTATCATCCTAATTATTGATTTTAATAAGAGTTGTTACACATGGGTTGAAGAATTGATTCGACCAGTTCTGCATTGGACGGCCTCGGCCATAAGACCCACGTCCCCGACCACGTCTGCCGGACCGACCACGGCCCCTGCCGCCGGTTCGGTCATCGTGTCGACTTGATTCGGAAGGAACCGAGCGTTGGGTAGTTGCTGTGAGAGCCGAACCGGCTGTTTTGGAGGCATGAAGGGCCTGCTCGGCTTTGCGAGTCTCAACCTAAATAATCTTGGATCGGGCGACATAGAATGACGGCAATGGTTCCTGTTGTTGCAAAATTGTTGCAATTCCGTCGTATTCTTCGTTCAAACCAGCAATTAACTGAAGCACAAGGCGATCATCATCCACAGGAGCATTGACATTAGCAAGTTGGTCGGCCAATATTTTTAGTTCTTGGCAGTACGCGGATACATTCGGGAAGCCGTCAAGGCGGGTGTTGGAGAATTTATGCATAAGTTGGATCGCACGAGCACTTTTGTTGTCGTGAAAAAGATTTTCGATGGCAACCCAAGCATCGTACGCAGTAGCAGTCTTGTTAATGATGGTGTGTAGAAGGTCGTTTGAGATCGTATTGTATATCCATTGTAAAACAATGGCATCCAGACGCTCCCAATCGTCCGTCGGCTTGTTGGTGTCACTGGAGGAAATTTCAGGTTTGTTTTTGATGTGATCGAATACAAGAAAAGTTTTGCAGTGGAGTTTAAAGAGGGTGGCCCAAGAATTGTATTGACCGGATTCGATTACTAGAGTGATAGGGATCAAAGACTTGATGTTGGAGACGGTTGTGGCAGGGTGAATCTTAGATTCACTGGCGACAGAGGAGTTCGAACCAGTCATGGTGGCGGCAGAGGTTGTTTGTGAGGAGAGAGAGTTGGCGAACAAGGGTTAGAGAAAGAATAGGAGAGGATCGAAGGATGATACCATGAAATAATAGGTTCCTTGACCTTTTTCCATTGATAATGATCCCTATAAATAATACATTTGATATCGGCTATTTTGGTACAAATATATACAAATTATATATTGAAATCGTTGCCTAATATATGTATGCTATTAATCGAGTTAATAACAACATCAAATCAAATTATTGAACTATTGAACATTTGAACTGTTTTATACACATACCTGGTAACTAAACGTGTTAACAAAACTTTGAACTCACCAGCGTCGTCTGACACACTTGTTTGCATGCTTGTAGGTCGTTAGATGTCTTGGATTGGAACTTGCTGTCTGGAGTAGCTGGAGTGGTCATGGGTCGACTGGAGTGATTCATGTGATTGAACTATTGATATCATACATTGGTTTTTGAAACAGTTTAACATAGGTTTACTATTTGCTTCCGCTGAACATGTTGATTTTCATTTAAACTCGTTGATGGTATTTTACATTAATAATTAAGGATTTTATTTTGCAACTTGTACGCGTTCAATGTAATTAGTGGCTCGTTATTGGTACGTCACACGCCTAACAAGGACATTCCCTAGGTGGTATTTTGGGGGGTGTGACAAAAGTTATTATAAAAAGACTCCTAACAATAAGAAGTGTACAAAGACACAATGGATCGCAAAATATAACACAATGTCGAGCAAAATATAAATAATGACGAAAAATATAACACAACGTCGAAGAAAATGACACAATGAGTCACGAAAGAGACAATAACGCAAATATAGAAAAGACATAATAATAAATAAAAGGAATAACGGATTTTAATAATCTCAACTATTAGTCGTTGGCCGGCAACGGTTCCAACTTCAAAAATAATCAACGGTGGTCCCACTTTTTTCATATTGTAAACAAATGGACCTTAACTAGCAGAAAAGGAAAAAAAGAGAAAGAAATTAATGTTCTATTAGTAAAGGTCCATTAATTTTCAATATGTGAAAAAATGGGACCACCACAGGTTATTTTTGAAGTTGAGACCGTTGCCAGCCATTGGCTAATAGTTGGGATTATTAAAATCCATTATTCATAAATAAAAAGACACAATGATGTAAACAAAAGTCTAAAATCTACAAGCTAAACTTTTAAAAACAAAAACCTAAAATCTCACATAGTAGAGTTCGATGAGACGGTTCCAATACCGCTTGAATGAGGTCAATCAGACTCCACTTGATATCCTTCTTACGACGGTATTTGATGCTACCTCCTATAAATAAAATGCAATTACCCCTTAGTTGCAAACACCTCTTGCATATGCATTTTCAAAACTTCTAAAACATTCTTGAGTGATACAATAACACTTTTGTTTTGTATCTTTCTTATTCTATTTCATTCACAATTATTATTATCTGATTCATTATTCTATTTCATTCACAATTATAATCTGATTCATATGTTTCTGAAAAAAAAAAAAAAAACTTTGCATATCAGTTAAACAATCTGTAAAAAAACTTATTCAGGAATAGAAGATTCCCACAATGTTAAGCAAACTATGTAAGATGGCGACTCGACGAAGGATTCGTAGAAAAGAGGTTTAACTTGCTTTCCTAACCGAAAAGCGTGGCATTGCATAAGAGTTTTGGTTTTATGACCTGAAATAAGACCATTACTCATAAGAGACTGCAAGATAATGTCTCGTGTCACTTAGTCGTTGTCTCGTTGGTGTTCGAGAATGTGACTCAAAGAAAGGGTGACAAAGGCAGAAGTAACATGGGTATGAATTGGATAGAGATCAACAATGTTTTCACATAAGATGAATTGTCAAGTCATAGATTTTTCATACAAAAACCATAAGGGTCGAACTCAACGGATCACTTGTAATAGTAAAAAGACAGGACACATTTTAGGATTTTAATAATAAAACTGGAAGTGACGCAGAGACAAGATAAGCGGGTGTATGACCCATGTAGGTAATTGGTATAGAAGATCCATCACTAACAAAAACGAATTGCACGATGCTAGTGTTAAAATCGGATTGCATACCATTCTGGGTGAAAACGCGGAGGTTGCCAATTCCAGGTTAACAATGGCGATGATTTGCAGCATTGCAGTTTAGCCATAGACAATGAAGTGCCAAACGAAAATACTATGGTTTAACAAAAGAAAAAGAAAAGACGACGCCAGTGGCTAGCCGCGCATGGTAAAAGAAACCCGTTTTTTACGGTTGACAAACATGACAACCTAATTATTAAAAAAAAAAAAAAAAAAAAAAAAAAAAAAAAAAAAACTAATACCAAAATAACAATCAGCCAGCTAGATAAAACTTACTACCAAAAGCATGGATATGAAGACAAAAATGAACTTGTAAAAAAAGGTTTCATTCAAGTTACTTCACATAAATGGTGTAAACAAGCACAAATAGAGTAATGTAAATGCTCCAAGCAGCCCCCCCATCTTCCCACCCCACAAACAGAACCAACAACCATTCTTCAATCTAAAAAACATCTGAGCAAATAACAACGATTTGAAATTCAAATACGCTTATGATCTCTCCACCGGTGGTATCGAAGTGAACGAGAGTTGAAAAACCTGATGCATCGGTTTGCTTTTATCTGTGCATCAAAAACGATAAGAAATGCATGGATATTCGGGTTAGAAAATCTTAAAAGGGTAACGGGTCGAGACTCAAAGTTGCCCAAAGTGTATTCATAATACATGAACCACCAGAATAATATTAACCAAAACTTTTTTATATATAATTACTGTCATATATGATTAATAGGGGATGGTTCAAATGAAAACCACTTTTATCGCGAAAACTCGAAAACTAACTAAAAAGGGAAATTGGCCTGTAATAATCCCACCTAGACCTTATTGGCCATTAATAATCCCACCTCAGAATATTCCCCCCACCAGTCCCACCTTTCACCTATTTTTCCTACAATGGTCCCCGGTTAAAAAAACTTAACGGAGTTAAGCTTTTTTCCAAATTACAAATAAATTTTTTAGGGCTTTTAATTAGAACGATGATACGAGTCCATTGATGTAAAACTTACTTCGAAATGGTGCTCCAAGTGACTTGATTTTGGTTAATTGGAAATTTAAACACCCGAATTGAAGCGCCGTTTTCATCGTTTGGTGCACCGTTTCGAGGCAAGTTTTACATCAATGGACTCGTATCGTCGTTCTAATCAAAAGCCCTAAAAAATCTGTTTGTAATTTGGAAAAAAGCTTAACTCCGTTAAATATTTTTAACGGGGGACCATTGTAGGAAAAATAGGTGAAAGGTGGGACTGGTGGGGGGAATATTCTGAGGTGGGATTATTAATGGCCAATAAGGTCTAGGTGAGATTATTACAGGCCAATTTCCCAACTAAAAAAAGCCTAAAAAACACACGAAATTTTTTTTTTCAATTTTTTTATAAAAAATCGCAGGTTTTTTTATATAAAAAAAAATTCAAAAAAAAAAAAAATTGTATTACACATGTGTAATACTACACATGTGTCTGTGTACTACACGTGTAGTATTACACATGTGCACTACAATGAAAATTTTTTTATATACTAAAAGTAGCGAAAATTGGTATGCAAAAAAAAAAAAAAAAATTGGTATGTTTTTTTGGCTTTTTTAGTTGGTTTTCGAGTTTTCGCGTTAACTAGTGGTTTTCATTTGAACCTTCCCCTATATAATTTTAGATAAAAAGTTCATTCAACTAGTTTCATCTCATACAAAAATTACCTGTCTTGACCCGTTACCCGGCCCGAAAAACAAAAAAAAAGCTACCAGATTTTCATGATTGATCTTCGTCTGATCTGTATCGAGTCAACCTTCGTCTACGTCTCCTAGGGTTCTCAGAAGGAACCCGATCTTCATCATTATTATCAACCAAATCCAACTCAAAAGGATCACCATCGTCACTATCATCATCACCGTCGTCATCATCTTGTAAACCCAATAACGTTTCCCCCCACAAAAGCCGACGGCGGCGATGCCTTGTCGGAACCCTAGCTCTCCCAATGCCTCTCCGGTCGGCAGGCGGATGTTCCATAGACCCGATCATCTGAAACAAGAAAAACGCCGTCCACCAATGCCCATTATTGCTCCCTGCTTCCGCAACAAGACTCCTGTTCTCACCAGGTATCCGATTATCTCCGTTTTCGATAGCGTAATCACCGAAAACAACCGCCCCCGGCATGGCAGACCGGATGGCACTAACTATATCACCGTACTCTCTTTGGTGCTCAAGCCGCCTCCAAGCTCTTTCACGGGTAGGGTCAACATCGGACGGCCGGGCTGTCGGGTGGGCCCGCCTAGCATGTCGTCTTAATTCTCTATAACTCCCGGAAAACAAACACGATTCTTGAGAACAACTTCGGGATTTCGAATTTAAATACTGCCGCACCTCCTCCACCACCTCCCACCCCGACACTTTTCCCCGACACAAAGGGCATTTTAGGCAAGATTTTGGCTTTAAACTCGGTGCATCATCATTATTATTATTGTCATTGTTGTTGTTGTGATCAGAATCTTGAAGCCCTCCAGCCAATTCAACATCTTCAATTAGATTGTCGTTTGCGGAGATCAGATTAGGCGGGTCTGTGGTGGAACTGGTGGTTTCAGAAACAAGTTTTTTGAATCGATCGAGACAATTTGAGTGTCGGTAACTTGTGTCGCAAATGAAAGACCTGCATCCTTTTGAATGAGAACTGCAGAGAATAAGAACAGCATTGTGTGGATGATCCATGCATATAGGACAAGAAATTTCGTCCCATTCTTTGTGAAGTGCGTTAATGTTGTCTGCATCATTTTGAATTTTCCTTTTTCTACTTGCCATCTACTTCACTGTAAATATGTAACTTAAAATAGCCAAATGAGTAGACACTAATTTATTCAGAAAAAAAAAATATTAATAAAAATCTTTTCTCTGCGCTTATCAAAACAATAAGTTTAGCAAGTTCAAGTTTAGATATATACAATTCTATGTGTTCTTGATTTATATGAATTTAGTTTCGGAACAATTAACAATAATAAAGTAGAGTGTTTGAAATATTTTCAGATCCAAATTACGAGTTTGAAGCCCTTTTGGACCCCAAGTGTAAATTTTAAAACTTTCGGACCAAATTTGAACTTTTTGATAAGCACAGGGACAAAAGTTGTAACTGACCATGATTATCGTATATATATATATATGAACCAGTGAAAAAGAAAAATAAAAAACATCACAGGGACTAGTGGCACTTAACTAAGTAGAAGCAAAAATCTAAAAGCACGATTAACCAATCAATACTCCACATATGAAATTTAAATAAGTACACTCGTTACCCTACCGCTATTGGATATTTCAATCACGTTTTAAAACAAATTGGACTCAGTTTGAATTCAAAGGCAACTACTTAAAGAAACAATCACAATCAAGTTGTTTCAAATTGTGTTAGTTGACGTCAGATGCCACATCATTTAAAAAAGCCACGTCAGCAAATAAGTGCCACATCAGATGCCACGTCAGCAAAAAAAAAACTAACTAGGTTAGGGTTCAGTTAATTTGAGAGTGCCAGAGGAAAATAAGTTGAAAGTTGGGAGTGGCGCGATACAATACGTATGTTGGGACTTGGGAGTGCTATCGCCCAAATGGTGAAAGTTGATGTTATTTAAATACAATATCCCTATAACAAATTGTAACCAAAATGATAAGAAATATAGTGCAACACCTAACAAGGGAAATCATATGCCAGATGGTGCAAGCAAATGAACAAGATATCTGAGATATAAAAGAAATAATCTACAAGATCAAAAGTTAGGGTTTGAAAGATGATTCGTTAATTGACGCTTATATCTAAACTCACCAAGAAAATGCAATCTGACAATGGTCCTTATAAGAATCTTTACGAATTGAACGAAATTAGCACGTTCTAAATGTTTTATTGACCTTACTGTATCTTGGAAAGTGTTGTCACTCAATATTTACTTGTACAACCCTCGAACATATACAGCTTTGAGACCAAAGAAATTGATGGTGTCGAATCTACCTTGATTCACACAACCAATGTGTGCAAACACCTGCATTTGTACCACATAATAGAAAGCAATAGTCATTTGCATAATATCCCTATTTATATAAAAGAAAAACTTTAACAAGATTTTAAATTTCTAAGTTCAATAACTTTAGCACACACGCATAGGGCTGCAGACGAACCAAACGTTTGGCGAGCAGTTTGTGAACCATTCGGCGGGAAGTTCATTTGTGTTCGTTCGTTTATTAAACAAACGAACACGAACAAGAAGTTTCGTTCATTTAGTTAAATGAACGAACATGAACAGAGGTCCCGTTCATTCATTTATGTTCGTAAACGTTCGGTAACGAGTTCGTTTGTGTTCGATAGTTCATTAGTGTTTTTTAGTTTTTATATTATATTTAAATATTTCAGAATTCCGACAAACAAAATATTTAATAAGTGCCAATGTATTAAATATTATGTTCATTAACGCTTGCTTGTGTTCGTTTATTTCCATCTGTGTCATGAACATTAGTTTGTGCTCATTTGTGTTCATCAACGTTCGTTTTCGTCCGTTGCCTAGAATTAACAAATAGATACAAACAAACACAAACAAGTCCATTTCCTTAACAATCAAACACGGAGATAAAATCTCGTTCGCTAAGTGTTCATAAACAGTTCGTGAACAACTGAACACGTATATTTCTTAACATTCATCCTAACTACTGCTAGAAATTTTCTTTTTAACAGCAATCCAATCTACTCCAAATTCTACACCATTTTCCGCCACGACACTCGAACCCTCGACCTCTACCGGGATACCGCTAGTAGTTAACAACGATGAAACTATATCAGCTGACACACCTTTTGCAAACTTAGTCATCACATTTAGATATCCCTTGTTATCATTTTGTAAAAAACAAAAAAAAAACAAAAAAAAAAAGAGTATTATAACTTACCTACAGTACAGAACCCCTAAATCCCAACTCTATTATAATTTCACATGTACTTCAATAATTATGCAAACTTTATCATCTTAATGCATAAAAACATAATAAAACACAACATCAACAGATCAATTAACAAAGCAAACTATAATAATTCATCAAGCAGAAGAAAAAAAGAAAAAAAAAAAAAAGAAACCCTAACCCTAGCGTAAAAATCACTTTTTTACAAATCTTACTAATTTTTCAACAATTCACCACCGAAATTGAAGCTACCGATGATCAATTAACGCTAACATCAACAGATTATACAGATCAATGAAATCGGATTGAGATATAATCAAATTAATAAGAAATTAAAGGCAAAAAACATGAAAGTTGGAAATTACTGTTGAATAACGTCATGAGTTGTTGAGGTGTGCGTGTTTGATTGAAGGATTTGGTGAAATTTACAAAGAATGATACGAGTTTTGAGTCAATTTGGAGCGATGAGAAAGGGGGAAGAATATTGGGGAAGTTTCAATGGTGTTGTCATAATGTGTGCATATGAAACGGTGGAGTAAGAAATTATAAAAAATTGATTCGTTTCCCACATTGTTTTCATGTTTATTCAATATCTTTTACCCTTATGTTGCATGTATCATTGTATCATGTTACTTTAAAAAAAAAAAAAAAAAAAAAGATTTTAAGAAAATAAAAGATTTCATATTTTTAGTAAAATAAATAGCAATGTTGTAAAACAATGTCTCTAGGGCGAGTGGGAACAATCAGGGCTACAAAAGAAATTATCAGCAGGGTAACAGTGATATGATGGAGATGTTGAAGTTGATTCAGCAAGAACTGCAGGCAATCAAGCACGATAATAAGGTACGTGATAAAAATATCCAAGCTTTAATTGTGTTGATTGGTCAAATGGTAGGTGAGATGGCTGAATTAAAGAAGGTAAAGGGAAAGTTAACAGGTGACACACAAGTAAACCCTAAGAATGTGAAGAATGTGACAATTAGTGCGGTAAGTATTTTTCTTACAAATGAGTTTGATGATAACTGTTTTTCTTCTTCTCGAGTGATTGCAGGAGTAACTGAGACAACTAAGGAAGGAAATGGAAGTGATTCAGGAACGCCACTCATCCCAATCTGGGTTGGAAAATTGAAAATCCACTGAGCTCTGTTGGATTTTGGAACGGGAAATGAGTATCCTCCCAGGTAACTTGTATGGCCAACATGACTTCGGTCATTTCCATGCAATTGACGGCATGGCGATGTTTGTTGATGCAAGTTGAAAACAACCCCGGGGAGTTGTGAAGGACGTGATGATCCAGCTCGGTGAATCACAGGTAGTTTTGGGGTGCTCATTCTTGCATACATCCAATGCTCAAATCGATTGTTGAGAGGGATTGATTACCATAAGCTATGAGAACCATAAGTTAATTTTTAGTGGGTTTTCAAAATATATTATTTATGATTTTGTTGATGAGTTGTGTAATATAATTGCTACTAAGGAGTGTGTTTCTCAATGCACTTCACGTGTGAGTGGGGACACACTAAATGAGAAGGTTTTTGAGTTTTACAGGTCCAAGTTTGAGAGGAATGGAGATCCTGTGAAAAGTGTGAATGTGAGAAGACAAGTCAAAGAGAATAAGCCACCTGATGGTGGAAATGCATGGGTCAATGAAGCTAAGTTTTACCCTAGTTGGCGTGAAGCTGCAAACCTCCCGGAAAACTGGATAGAATTGTACTTAGAAAAGTTGGAAGGTAAGCACTCTGCTAAACCACCTTAAGCACCACAAGTATGATCTGACTAATGATCTAAAACTTATCACTCTTGAGAAGCAGCCTAAGATTTATTTTTCTTTTTTTTATTTGTTTTCTATTTTTTTTTATGTTTTCTTGTTTGTTTCATAAACATTGCAGCAACCAAGTGTGGGGAAGTTACGTCGGCATGACAGGTCAGGAGTACTGAATCGATATGTATCAGGGTTGATGTGCGTTTGATGGAGGTGTAAGCATTCACTAAAAGGGACTCAAGAAGTGTTTAATAAGTCAAGATATTCTTTCCTTTTCTTTATGGTTGTTTGTTTACATAACTTGGTGGTGTGAAATAATTGTTTGCGTTGGAAATGGTTTATTTTGTTATTTTAGTTTTGTGTGTCTTGGTTGGTTGGGATAGTATAGTCACTTAGAGGCATACTTGGATTGATTAGTGGACCTTTTCCCTACAAATGTGATCATTTTTTAGAAACAATGTACTTTGGAAACAATGTATCCCAAGTGTGGGATGAGGAAAGTAAACTGAATGAAGATTTTGAAAACTTTTGAAAAAATGTCCTCGAGCAGGTTCAAATATGCTTGAAAACCGGATTTTTCAATGTTAATCGTTAACGGTTTACCTGCTAGTGCAAGGTTATTGGTCCTTAGTCATGGTTAAAACTCTTTAAGTTTCAGGATAAAGGTATTCTCAGTAACTGTTTTCAAAGATAATTATATATATATAGAATTGCCTAACTATAGGTAGCAAGCTAGATAGTAGACATGTTTTCACATTGGCAGCTCGTATCCCTTTTGTTTGGTGAGATTTTAAGCTCTTAAATTTCTTGACATTATATATGTTGCTTCGGCAACTTAATATATTCATTTGTTTGAGAATGAGCCACTATATTGCTTTGTTTTAGAACTTGACTGATTTGATACATGCTAAGATTATGAACCGAACAATTACACATAAATGATAAAGGCTACTTTGGGATTCCCTTTTTGTTTGGCAAACAAAAAATGTGAAGTTAACCTAGTGGACTAAAATGGCAACCGTGAAACCTTTTTGGACCCATAGACAATAATGAAATTTTTAGACTAAACTGACAAAATGACCCAAACCATATGGACTAAAATGACATGTAACTCTTTTTAATTATTATATGTGACTATTATTTAATAATCCATATTTTTAATTATTATATGTGAATATTATTTAATAATCCGTATTTCCATAAACATCATTAAGTTGCACTTGTGTCTCTTAATATAATCGTAAATTACATTACAAGAACCTTATGTTAATCAATACTCGTCCAGAGTTCAGTAGTTCATATTAATCAATAATCACTTAAACGGAGTTAGGTTCACTTGGGCTCGGGTATTGGGCTCTAGGGATCAGTGGCTACGGCCCAGGTATTGGGTTCTTTTACCCGTTTATAATTTTATTAAATCCCCTTTCATTTATAGGCAAATTGAATTTAAATAATCCCAACTCACTGATATTGACCAATAATAATCCCAACTCATTTAATCACCAATAATAATCCGAACTATTCACTTTTGTTTGTAAAATACTCCCAGTTAAAAAAACACTAACTAGGTTAAAAAATTGCTGATGTGGCTTGCCACGTGGCATATTTTGATGACGTGGCAGCTGATGTGGCAGTCTATGTGACATATTTTGATGATGTAGCAGCTGATGTGGCAGTGTACGTGGCATATTTTGATGACATGGCAGCTGATGTGGCAGGTGACGTGGCAAGCCACATCAGCAATTTTTTAACCTAGTTAGTGTTTTTTTAACTGGGAGTATTTTACAAACAAAAGTGAATAGTTCGGATTATTATTGGTGATTAAATGAGTTGGGATTATTATTGGCCAATAACAATGAGTTGGGATTATTTAAATCCAATTTGCCTTATTTATATTTAAAATAGAACTTTTTATTCAAATTCAGTTAGATCTTGAGTAAACTGCTAAAATCATCCCTGAGGTTTGACTCAAATTGCTAGATCAGTCCAAAATCAACTATTTTTGCTAAAACAGTCCCTGAGCCTAGTTTCTGTTGCTATTTCAGTCCAATAAATTAACACCGTTAGAACCTCCGTTAATGAATGGGTAAAACTGCTAAATTCGTCCCTGAGGTTTGATTCAAGTTGCTAGATCAGTCCAAAATCAAGTTTTTTGAATTTGTTAATTATAAACTTATGTAGATTATAAACTTATTTAGGTATATAAATCATTAATATCACAAGATTATAAACTTATTTAAGGCGGGTCCAGTTATATTTATGTTCGTTGAATAAATCATTAATATCACAAGAGAAAAAAAAAGGTAAATGACAGGTTCTTAATGCATCAATACTTGTACTAAATGCATTATATATTTTCTTAAATGTCTTAAAATTTAAGATAAATTGCAAGTCTACCCTAAATATATAATTAAAATTTGGGTTTACTTATAAAAATATAAACAGAATGTAGACTCTTTTGGAGAGCGCAATTTTATTTGACCTGTCTTAAACACTGGTTTGACTCGAATCCGTTTTGACTCAAACCAAAATAATCCTTTTTATGAGACTTGTTCTGGCACGACATTTGTCCGACCTCACCTGAATGATAAGTATTATTAAATAAGAAACCACTTAATTAAGTAGAAAAAATGAATAAAAGAACTTTATAATACAAATATTAAATTAAAATAACTGATAAATATTAAACATTAAATATTACGAATTAAATAAAAACAAATAAAAATTATGTTAATTTCTTAATATTTAAATTTACATATAATGTTTGTATTTTTCATAACTAAATATTGTTTAAGTTAACTGTTGTCTTATTTAAATCCTTAAATAAATACTAAATATTTACATGGTAACAACAACAACAACAACAACAACAACAACAACAACAACAACAACATCAAAATAAAATCAGTATTTAAGGCTGGGCCGGTTAAATTACGCTCTTCAAAAAAGCTACATTTATATTTTTAAAACTAATTTTATTTAAATTAAATTAAGTATTATCTTATTTAAATACTTAAGTATATAATTAGTAAACATTTAATGATAATAATAATAATAATAATAATAATAATAATAACTAACAAATAATTTTTCAAAATAACTAACAAAAGGATTTTTTTCTCTTGTGATATTAATGATTTATATACCTAAATAAGTTTATAATTAATAAATTCAAAAAATTAATGCAAGTCTAGAAAAATTATATACCTAAATAAGTTTATAATCTAAATAAGTTTATAATTAACAAATTCAAAAAATTAATGCAAGTCTAGAAAAATTATATACCTAAATAAGTTTATAATTAACAAATTCAAAAAACTTGATTTTGGACTGATCTAGCAACTTGAATCAAACCTTAGGGACGAATTTAGCAATTTTGTACAAGTTATACGTTTCGTCACCACTTTGTGGAAAAGTACCCATTCATTAACGGAGGTTCTAACGGTGTTAATTTATTGGACTGAAATAGCAACAGAAACTAGGCTCAGGGACTGTTTTAGCAAAAAAGTTGATTTTAGACTGATCTAGCAATTTGAGTCAAACCACATGGACGATTTTAGCAGTTTACTCATCTTTCTAAATTTAATTAACGTCCCTTTTATTTTATTTTAGTTCCCCTCCTAGTTTTTAAAATTTTCCTTCCCTTTATAAAATTAAAGATTACAAGATTAGTTTAATGAAATTACAAGATTAGTTTTGATAAATAAATTCTTAGGAAAGTTCACATTTATATAGGGACCGCTAAAATGAAAACCATGTAAGAACCGCGAGAACCAGTTCCTAGTCATTAGATCTTCAAGATCAATGGATGAGATTAAAAGTAACTAAAAATAATATTAAATACTTTTTGTCGTATTATGTTTTTAATATTTTAATCTAAAAGGGTAATTTAGTAAAAAGACTCTATTTTTTCCTTTTGTCTTTATTGTTTTTTATTAGTTTTTTGTATTATTATATTTAGTTTTTATTTTTGAAACATAATTTTTTTATTGAAAGCATTTTAAAATTCAGATTCTTTTAAAAGATTTTTTATACATTTTACATTTTACGTTTTGAGTTAAACTTTTTACGTTTTACGTTTTACGTTTTTTACGTTTTTACGTTTTACGCGCCGGTTTTTGCACGCCGGGCTTTTTCAATCGCCGTTTTTACGTTTTACGTTTTACATTTACGTAAAACTTTTTTACGTTTTTACGTTTTACATAAAACTATTTACGTTTTACCTAAAACTTTTTACGTTCGTAAAACTTACGTTTTACGTTAAAAAGTTTACGGTTTAACTTTTTTTTACAAAAACTTTTTTATGCAAAAACGAACGCACCCAGAAATCGCACACTCGGGAGGTGTCTTAGATATATCCTTATCATCATCGACTAGGAGGGAAAAATAAAAAAAAATCAAAACAAAGTGTATCTCGAAAATAAAACGGGGTTTGGCTCAGATTATCCGATAATAAAAAGGCTGCAAAAGTGGGGTTGCAGGTTAAAAAAACCTATCCTCCGCCGTCCTTGCCGCACCATCGTCATCTAAATCTATGGTTTTTTTCATCATCGCCACCCCAATCAACCATATCAAAACCCACAGATCAAAATCCCCAACATACCAAGTCGAAACAAACATCAAGAACACAGGCCAAAATATGAAAATCCCCAACATACCAAATCAAAACAAATATCAAGATCAAAATCCCCAACATACTAAACCCAGAAAAATCAAGAACACAGGCCAAAAAAATACCAGAGAAATAAAAAACACAGGCCAAGGAACTGATAAACTAGTCTTGAACCAACTAAAAACCATAACCTCCAAAGTCGACCAGAGCATCAACTCGTCGGGAGGAGACCGGGACCTCCGCCGCTCACGGCGGCGCTGCCGCTGGCCCACCACCTAGTTGTCGAACCACCACCACCAGTCTTGAACCAACTAAACCCATAACCTCCAAAGTCGACCAGAGCATCAACTCGTCGGGAGGCGACCAGGACCTCCGCCGCTCACGGCGGCGCTGCCGCCGACCCACCACCCAATCGTCGAACCGCCACCACCAGCCACTAACCCACTGTTAGAACCACCGCCGCCGACCAAACTACCACCGTAACATGTATGGGTGTTAGAACGATGTTGAGAGAGAGAGAGAGAGAGATTAGGGGGTGAAGGACACCAACATCATAGATCGGGACACCAACAACCAAAACATCAAATCGGAGTTCACTACCCCCAAATCGGAGCTTGGGTTAACAGGTTTAGTTGCCGGCAGGGGTGGGTTCAGTCGTTGTCATCATCGTCTTCTGTTAAATAAGTTTAGTCGCCGCCAGAGAGACAAGGAAGATGGGTGTGGGGTTTGGATTTCAAGAGAGAGATGAATGAGAGATGCAATTTTAAAAATGGAGAGAGAGTCTGCAACTAATATAAAAGAAAGAGAGAGGAGAGAGGAAACATTAAAAGAAAGACAGAGGAGAGAGGAAGGATATGACATTTGGGCTAAATGACCGATATACCCTTTTTGTTGGCAAAACCTGATTGGTGGAGACTGGTTCTCATGGTTCTTACAACTGGAGGTGGTTTTCATTTTAGCGGCTCCCTATATATATATATATATATATATATATATATATAGGGTCAGGATTTAGAGAAAACGGTGGAAAGTGTGAGAACGGTGAGAACGCTTATAAATCGTCCGATCAAAACAATCTATGGACTAGATTGGCGCGGTGGCATTTTCGTAAATAACATCAATTTTATTACGTGGACGCGCTTCATTAAGGGTAAAAAAGTCTTTTGACTTCTTAACACAAAACGCCATCTCATGAAATAAAACGCCAAACAAATAGCACACACCCAGGGCCGGCCCTGAGAATTCGTGTATCCTGTTCGAGCTCCAAAAAACGTGCCCTTAGGCCTTAACGAAATTGGGTATTGGGCTCAATAAAGGTCTAAACCTAATGCCAATGGGTTAATAACTAATCTAAAACATAAGAATAGTATTATAAGTGGACCTATATTGATGTTTGCATAGGTATACCCTATTAAAAAAGAACTTTTTACGTATACATATCGGGTTTTTTTCTAAAATAGCGTACCCTCCGAAATATCCGGCCCTGGCCGGTGGTCCTCCCTGCCCACCCCCAGGGCCGGCCCTGCACACACCATTCTAACGAAAAACGCCATTAGATATAAAACGCCAAACTTAATTATAATAAAATCCCGCCTAAAAAAACCGCCAGAAAAATCCTATATATACAACATCTCAGATCTTCAATTAAAAACACACACAAAACCCCAAACTCATATTTAATATATACCATTCGTCTTAGAAACGCCAAAAAACCCAAACATCAAATATCTTCTAAACCAAAACGTTTATTTGAAATTCAGTTTGGTTGTCTGTAAGCTTTCGCTCAATGTAATGGACAAAATCCTTAAGTGAGGATATTGTCCATTTCATTGAGTAAAATCTTATTGACTTTATCCTCAACTTCCATCCAATTTATAACGTCAAAACATACAAAAACATTATTGAGGTTTGTTGTCAATAAAGTTTAGTTGTATGGGGTGGACAACATTGTCAGTTATCTTTCTTAACCGAGGATTAACAATGTTGTCCATCTCATACAACAAAACATTATTGATTTTAGCATGATCAAATTTTAAGGTTTAAGGTGCTATTATTTAGTGGCGTTCTTTTTATCGGTAAAACGCCAAAATTAAAAAAATCAAACATCGTTCATTTTAGCATGATATGTTTGAATCCGCGAGACGGATTAAAAACATAGAAGTAATGGAAAGTGTGAATGACATGTTCGAATCCGCGAGACGGATTCAAAACATAGTAGGAATGAAGAATGTGAATGATATGTTCGAATCCGCAAAACGGATTCGAAACATAGAAGGAATAAAGGATATGAATGATATGTTAGAAACCGTAAGACGGATTCGAAACATAGAAGGGGATTAAAGAAAGAATGAAAAGTTTGAATTCGTAAGTAGGTACGAATCAAATAAGTAAGAACGAATGATAAGAATGAAAGATACAAATTTGTAAGTAATTACAGACCAAACAAGTAAATATTCTTTAAAAGGCGGATATTATCCAAGTTATGTTTTAAACTTATATATATATATATATATGAATATATTTATGCTAATGTGTTGTATGCAAGAATGGTTGAAAGGACAAATGAGTTATGCGGGTCAAAAGGTGATTGCCATTTGTACCCAGTATTTAATGTTTGAAATGGTCAAGTCATATACTTGTAGGTGAACATAATGTATGGTTATGCAATGTCACAAATTGGAAGGAAATAGTCAACGCAAGGTATAGATAACGAGTCAATAGAATTGACTTGCGCCATGTATGTATAAAGGTTATGCTTTTAAATAGGAGCTTATAGCTCGACTAGAGAGGGATGTGTCAGAACTGGGTAATTGGTAAAACTAGGTCAGGATATATTACAAATGGACTTCCGAAAAGTCAAATAAAGTAAGTTAATAATTATTAAGCAAGTAATAGTAAAATAGCATGAATTATTTGATTTACTAAGTAGGTAAAACCGATGAAAGCTATTGTAGTGGTAAGAAACCTTAGTTGAAAGAAATAAGCTTTGAGCAAGTTACGTGATAGATTTATTACTAAATGACTCTTGCGGGTCAAAATGAATGATGGGTTACGGCCTGGACAATAACTTAAGAATGGACGAGAAGGGTAGGTTTTGACAAGGATACTGAAATAATGTAACGAAGTCCTTACAAGTATGCATGAATGGAAAAGAGGTACAAACGTGTACTTTGATATGTGTATGTATAATAAGAAAGAAGTGGCAGTTTGACTTTGAAAAGTCAAACTGCAGAAGTTGGCAAATAAGCTAAAGAATTGTGAAAGAATGGTAATGTATTGACCCGTCATGAACCGGTCAAACAACGAAAATGATATATATTAAGAAATAGTCACGTATCGACCAGTTTTGAATGGTTCAAACGCACTAATGTTTTAAAAAGAAATTGAGAAAGGATTTATATGTAAATAAGGTGATGTAATAAACATCATGTCTAATGAATTCGAATGAAATGTGTAAACTCCTAATCTTATAATGGGAGTGGCAGGGATCAAGACGTGATAAACCTATCAAGGTCGGCGAGAGAATGCTTATGAGCAGAAGCTCATCACACGGATGAATGAGGTCGATCCAGAGATGGTATGAATGGTAACGAAGAGGGCCGGTTCGCTTTTGCATGACGAGGTACTACGCCAAAATAGCAAGGTTAGCAGATTGTTTAATATCTTAATGTAAATATATATAGTTATGGGTTGAAAAAGTACTTCCGTACGAAATAATGTAGCACAGAATGTGTTATGAGAAGGAATGGTTGGCTTTTTTTTAGAAATTGACTAAGAATGAGTTTTAGTTCAGGCTTATGTAGTAAGGAGCGCGTGTATGAGTAAGAATGATAGAAATAAAACTCCAGGTAAAAGTGAAACTATTAGAACTAATACTAATGGTGAAGTGTATTAGTAAGTTCTTATGAACTTCAAATTGTTGTAATGTAAATCGTGGTATTAGACTCTTTAGGTTGCTACTAGTCTTGCACACTTTAGTATAAGCACGATAATGTGATTAGATGAAAATTTAAGAAGAAATTGATAAAGAATGGAAATGTAAAGTGTGTGTAATTGACCGGTTACGAACGGGTCAATCAAGACAAACATGATGGACTATGATAATGGTCAGAACTTTGACCCGTTATGGACAGGTCGGATGGATTATATGTTTGATGTTAAAGGAATGTTACGTACAAATCTAGTAGGCTGATTTGTTGAAAAGAACGGAGAAAGGATTTTTAGAAATGACATTCTTAAAGTTATGACTTTACTAATGGATAAACCGATATTGATGAAGTAGGTTTCGGGGACGAAACCTTCTTTAAGGGGGTAGATTTGTAACACCCTAAATTCCGTACGTCGTATTAATATAAAAACGTTAATGTTTAGATGATAAGAATTGGTAAGTATAGATTTATATATATATGTATATATATATATATATATAGTTTCTAAGTTTTATAAACTATTGGAAGATTAAAGCTTATGTGCACATGAAATTAACCAAGTTAGTATGTGAAATGAAATAAATGGCATGTTTTAAAAGATTGAGGGGTTAAAAGGGAAAAATGTTATAAATAAAACACTTGACAAAAAAAATTAGTCAGTGTTTGGGTTTGGGCGTACGATCGAGAGCAGGGACCAAGGGAGAACCAAAACCCTAACAACCTAAAATCATCAAATTGAAAGGGGAATCGAGGGCTAATCGAATGCATGAGTCTAGAGACCCTTTAACCTAAGTGTATTGATCATAAGGTAAGTTCAATTTTATGATTTAATGCTTCATGATTTAGTGGGTGTTGAACAATTTGGGAAAATTATATGAAATTAAGTTGTATGTGAATTAGTATCATCATGTAGAATGAGAATCTTGCTCGAATTTGATGAAATTGAAGAACTCATGGTTTTTTGGTAAACGATTAAAGACTGACGATTCTTCGTCACCTTCCCATGTGGGATCATATGGGTCCGTTTCTTCCCATTCATTGTTCATGTTGCGCGGCGTGAGCCGGCTGTGAACAGGGCCTCGTTGAAGGTTCGACGGATATTCATAGTAACTATCCGTTTCCCCTCTTGTATCGCGCGTGTCTTGTACGCTTAAACGTCTTGTAGGGGGAGGCCTGTTGGTTCTGCCTTGTATATTGGCTGGTGGGGGCATTTGGCGCACCCCCTGACTCGGAGGGGTGACCAAGGACGGTTCTGCCGTCAAAACTGCTTGCTGCGCGATGAGCGATTGGTATGCTGCATTGATAGTGGCGATGTTCTTGGCATACCACGAGGCTGGGGTTTCGCCTTCTGGTAAGCCAAGTAATGCAGATACATTTTGAGGTGGCGCTGTGTTCGGATGGCGCATGTGCGTAGACTACACTGATCTCAACAAGGCGTGCCCAAAGGATTGCTATTCCTTGCCTGAGATCGATAAAAAAATAGATTCTCTCGCGCCATACCGGTGGAAGTGCTTTTTGGATTGCTACAAAGGGTACCATCAAGTGCAGATGAAGCTAGAAGATGAAGACAAGACAGCGTTCAGAACGGATCTTGGAATCTTCTGCTACACAAAGATGCCTTTTGGCCTGAAGAATGCAGGCGCGACATATCAACGCTTGATGGACAAGACCTTCGCAGGTGACATCGGAAAGCATATTGAGGTTTATATCGATGATCTAGTGGTTAAAAGTCCTGAGGAGGACCAAATGTTGAAAGACATCGAGAAAACCTTCAACTCATTGCGCAGCGTGAATATGAAGCTAAATCCAGCCAAGTGTTCCTTTGGCATGGAAGAGGGGAAGTTTCTAGGCTTCATTGTCACAAACGGCGGTTTCAAGGTGAATCCAGAGAAAGTATAAGCTATTGAGCGAATGCCCTCACCGAGAAACATCAAGGAAATGCAACGACTAGCCGGCCGGCTGGCCGCGCTAAATCGTTTTCTCTCCAATCACGCCGCAAAGTCGTATCCCTTCATTAGCACGTTGCGCAACTGTGTGAAGAAGCAAGAGTTCAAATGGACCCCGGAAGCCGAAACAGCTTTTCAACAAATGAAAGCGTGTCTGATCGAACTCCCTACCCTGACTGCACCATTTGAGAAGGAGCCCCTCGTACTGTACTTGTCCTCCTCGGATAAGGCAGTAGGGTCAGTATTATTGGTAGACAGGAACGGAGTGCAAACCCCGATCTATTACGTCAGCAGGGTACTCACAGACCCAGAAACAAGATATTCCACAATGGAAAAGCTGGTTCTTGCGCTACTACACGCCTCCCGAAGGCTGCGCCGATACTTCACAGGCCATGTGATAACTGTGCTTACAAATTTCCACATTGGCACTATACTACAGAAGCCTGAGACATCAGGCAGGTTGGCGAAATGGGCCATTGAACTGGGCGGCCATAACATCTTGTACAGGCCGCGCCCGGCCATTAAAGGGCAGGTCCTCGCCGACTTCATCACAGAAGTGCCGGCCGATAAAATCAAGGAGTGCGAGCTGATAGAGACCCCCGAGAAAGATACAACAGATGAAACTTGGATGCTTTACACCGACGGGGCATCAAATGAAGATGGCGCTGGAGCAGGATTGCGCCTGGTGAGCCCAGAGAATCACGAGTTTACTTACGCCATTAAGTTGGACTTCAAAAACACCAACAACGAGGCTGAGTACGAAGCATTTCTGGCAGGCTTACGCCTCGCCATCAAGATGGGAGCAAAAAACTTGTGCGCACATGTTGACTCACTCCTGATAGCCAGTCAAGTAAATGGCATATACGACGTGAAGGGAGAAGTCATGGCTTTATATCTGGAACAAGCGAAAGAATTGCTCCAACAATTCAAATCCCACAAAGTTATACATATCAATCGCTCAGAAAACAAGCCCGCAGATGCCCTGAGCAAACTCGCCTCGACTTCATTTCAGCATCTCGCCAAGGATGTAAGGATAGAGGTACTCAAGAACCCGTCAGTATTGCTGCGACAGGTGAATGTGATCGAAACAGGGCAAACATCGTGGATGACCCCGATCATCCAATACTTGCAAGAAGGGCTGCTCCCCGAAAACAAAGCGGAAGCAAGGAAGATCCAAAACAAAGCCCTGCAATACGAAATGAACGGCGGTATCTTGTACCGAAAATCCTTCCTAGGGCCACTACTGCGCTGTGTGGACCCCCAGGATGCGAATTATCTAATAAGGGAAATCCACGAAGGGATTTGCGGCATCCACTCCGGACCACGGATGGTTGTCGCGAAGATCATGAGCGCCGGTTACTACTGGCCTGGTATGCATGTTGATGCAATGAAGGAGATCCGCAGATGTGACTCTTGCCAGAGGCACTCTCCAAAAACGCTGCGCCCTAAAAATGATCTTATCCCCGTATCCACCGCATGGCCCTTTCAGCAATGGGGAATTGACATGGTGGGACCCTTCCCGGATGCTCCCGGCGCCGTAAAGTTCATCATAGTAGCTGTCGACTACTTCACAAAGTGGGTAGAAGCCAAAGCCCTTGCATCCACCACAGCTATGATTGTGCGCAAATTCATATGGGAGCACATCATATGCAGATTTGGCCTCCCGCTCAAGATCGTAACTGACAATGGCACCAACTTTGCCTCGGACGATCTTAAGAAATGGATGAAGGAGATGAACATCGAACACACTTTCACATCCGTTGCGCACCCACAAGGCAACGGACAAGTGGAAAGTGTGAACAAATGCATCGTCGAAGGGATAAAGGCCAGATTAGGAACAAGGCGGCGCGGATGGGTTGACGAGCTCCCAAGCATCTTATGGGCTCATCGGACCATGCCAAAGACGAGTACCGGCGAGACCCCTTTCAGCCTGGTCTATGGCTCAGAGGCGGTCATTCCGGCGGAGATTGGCCTGCCCTCGCCACGCATGACAACGGTCAACGCAGTTAACAATGAAGCGGAAAGGCGCCTAGACTTGGACCTGCTAGAAGAAAGACGCGAAATCGCGAGAATCAGAGAGGCCAAATACAAAACCCAGCTGGAAAGGTACTACAACACAAGGGTTCGCATTTGTACCTTCAACCCAGGGGAATACGTCTTTCGCGACAATGAAGCATCAAATGCGGAACGTCCAGGGAAATTGGCACCTAAATGGGAAGGCCCATATCTGATTCATGAGGTCCTGGGCAAAGGGGCCTACAAATTGCGCACCCTAGATGGCCACATCTTACCAAGAACTTGGAATGCGCAACAATTGCGCAAATGTTACATGTAATCTATTTCGGCCTTGCGCCATCTTTCAATTCACTAAGCCGGCTACAAGCCATTAGCAATTATGTATGAAGGCCTAAGCGCCCGTTTCTGACTTGAATGAAAACATACGACATGTTTTTCTATTACATTTTTTTGTTACAAATGCATGCTAAACTTTTGATTAGCGCGAAAACACTCCAGCATTTCAGGGTTGTTCAAACCACCTCCAAGGTCCTCCGCGAACATAGCACGAGACCGGGTGGATACCTTAATACTTAAAAAACGCTTCCATTTATTCGAGCCAATTTAACATAAAGTTTTTATAGCAATGCAATAATTGCAACGGAAAAAACCAAAATGTTTCATTTCATTTAAAACTTGCGCAAATGCGCAACATTGTACATAGAGTATCTGAAGAAATTACAAAGGCACAAATGCCTATCAACCACCTATTCAACAAACTATCCTATTCATCGCGGCGATCATCACCATCATCTCCGTCATCTTCACCATCATCATCGTTGCCATCATCATCACCATCGCCGCCATCATCTCCAGCTGGCTCCTCGTCGGACAACTCGACGGTAACTGGTGGATCGAGGACTGCCTTAAGACGCTGGCACCAGTCGTCTTTCTTCAACGATTCAACAACCAACTCCATGATGGGCAAGGAAAGGTTGTCATAAGAGTTTTCAGCACTTGCCAGTGCAGCATCAGCATGTTCCGTCACTGAGCAATGACTTATGTCAAATTCCTGCCCAAGCATCTGCTCAACGTGATCGGCACACTCCAGGTAGCCTCCCTGATGACCCACCGCACGCGCCGCATCTGTCAGAGCCGCTACGGCGCGGTCTAGCTCGCTCGCATTCAGGATGGAGTTGGCAACCTTCACAAACAACAAAAGCATTAAAAATAAAACTCAACAAGAAAAAGCATAAGACAAAGGCACTTACCAGCACTACGCCGCGAGTGCGCATCCATTCAGCCTCCGAGACAAGCGTATCAACGATGCCTTGGGCCTCGGAGTAGTTCGTCTGGGCCACATTAAGCGCAGCAGTGCTGACAGCACGCGCCTCCTCAGCATCAGCAGCCTTGACCTTCTCAGCCTCAAGGTCAATCTCCAAAGACTCGCATCTGTCGATTTGCTCATTCAAGCGACGTTTGAGTTCCGCAATCTCAATGTCCTTGGCTCGGAGATCCCTGTCCTTGTTGGACAATTGCACCTTGGCTTCAGTCAGCTCAACCTGAAAATTGGCAAATGCCTTGAGAATTGACTTAAGAAATTTCATAAACAAAAAAGGGAAGAGCGAAAGTCAATAGAACTAACCTCCATCTGCTGCTTGACAGCTTTTTCACCCTGCGCTTCCTCCACCTTTGAGGTCAAGTCCGCAACTTTAGCCTTAAGATCAACGATCTTCTGTCGTAGTGCATAAGCACGATCGTTGTCTTGGGCGCATATACGCTTAAACTCAGCCTTCTCCTTGGCCAGTTGCTCCTCAACATTGTGGAGTTTTTTCTGCAGCCCCTCGCGGCCCCACTCTTCAGCCTTCTTGTCAGCCTCAAACTTGGCTCTCTCTTCACCAAACGCGGCTTTAGATTTTTCAAATTCAGCAATACGTTTCAGCATACGCTCGCGATAAGCCTCCCAGTCGGCGCGCTCCCTAACCATCGTTCGCCATTCGCGAACTATTTGATGGTTGGCAGCACGAGCGTTGGCCTCGCCAAGGATATAAGTACGATACAACATCTCGTGAGGTTTCGCCCTTTGCCGATGGACTTCAGCAGGTGTAAAGGAGTTCAGGAACCACTCGCGCGCAGGGCTGAACTCAACGAAGGTATCTTTCTGTTTTAAACTCCAGGGGGCTTGATGAGGAGCGTCACCACGCTCTTCTTCAGTGTAAGTCTTGTAGTAAATATCTCCAACGGTGTCCTTCGCACCTATCACATTGGGGTTATAACCCCCAGCTCCACCAGAGCTCGCGCCGCTTGAGGAGAAGCGGCTGGAACCCTTGGAAGTAATAACAGGACCGGTCTGGGTTGGTTTGGTGACCTCAGGACCTGGAGATTTAAGAGGCTGATCCATAGCCTTTTTCGCCGTTAGCTCCTTCTCCAAGGCCTGCTTCCTCGCCACTTCAGCCAACCTCTCCTGCTCCGCCCTCTGCTTCCTCTCCTCCTCCTCTTTTCTCTTTCTCTCCTCCTCTATCTTCTTCCTCTCTTCTTCTTTCTTTTTCTTCTCTTCCGAAACTCTCTTCTTCTCCTCCTCTCTCTTCCGATCCTCCTCCACCTTTCGCTGCACCTCAGCAGCCTTAGCGGCATCCTGACCAGCAGTGTCAGTGGACTTGATCGTAATCTTGGGCCTCTTTACCCCAGCCTCACTAAAAGTAACCGCCTTTTCAGGGGTCTTCTTCTTGATTTCTGAAAAATAAAGCAAGTGCATTTGAGTAAAGAGAAAAGTATTAAGAAGAGAAGCGAAGAACTTACCAGGAGAAAATTTGTATAACGAGCGCAGCTTGCTCGTTTTCCCAACCACGGGAATCACAGCAGATATAGGGGCGGAAGCCACACCAGTCGTGGCTTCGCTCCTACTCCTCTTCCGCCCAATAAGCCGGGCACCAGCATCTTCTTCTTCAGCTTCGTCATCTTCTGGGAAAGACGGAGTCGCGCCAGCTTCAGGGTTACGAGAACCCGCGCTCCCCGAGCTTTTCGACCCACCAGCACCAGTCTTCCCCTTAGCTGCATGTGATAAACCTTCATATGAGTCACTGATTATCACATAGTCGTCTAAGTCACGTTGACGAAGGTGAAGAGTACCTTTGACAGCAGCAGATGTTGCGCGACTAGGGCCAGTGCCCTTACTGGTCACCTCAGGCTCCACCTTCTTCTTCTTCTTCACCGGTTTCTTCTTCTTCTCCTCGGGGTCAATCCCCAGGTCGCGCAACACACCTGCAAAGATTTTAGACCAAGAGCTTAGCTCGCCGCTGGAAGAACCTACAGACTCCTCGCTGGAAAGATAGAAAGTCTCTTTCCCAGCGAGAGTCACAGAGCGCAATGGACGAGGTTTAGGGTATTGCGCACCTTCAGTAGCGGTCGGCGGTGAAGCGAAAGCATCAGCAGCAGGAAACATGAAGTTTCCTTTAATCTGGTCATACCAGCTTTCCTCATCATCGCGCAATGGGCGACCGCCCATGGAGCCACCAAATGTCGAGAAGGCAGCTTGGTAGAGTTGCGCTTCTAAACATGCACTTAAGAAAGTTAGTAGCAATTAAAGCAGATCAACTGAAAACAACAAAGAAGACACTAACCTTGATCGCCGATCTTCAAAACCGGAACCTCCCTGCTGCTAGGTAACCATTGGTCACTCATCTTAGCAGCAACTAACACATTTTCCCCAAACACCCGATTTGGGGTTGGGGTTAGCTGCTGGTACCACCGAGCAGTTTTTGGGATGGGAAGATCTTCCTTCGGTATGGCCTCGGTCCAGTCCCTAAAGGGCATGGCAATCGGCAAGACTTCTTCCCTGATGAAGAAGAACTTGGGTTTCCAGTCGTGGAAACTCTTAGGAGGATTCAACAAGATCTTCTTTGCCGCACCCCGGCTTGCAAACGAGAAGAACCCCATCGTTCTCTGCAACTGGTAGAAAGCACGAAACTTATCTACAGATGGCTCAATGCCATGAGAATGGCACAAGAACTCGAAGTGCCTCACCCTCACCATCCCGGGTGGGCTCATCTGCGATATATGGAAGTTGTAGTGGTGAAGGATACTGCCCATAAAGTTGGTAGCCGGCAGTCGGAAATTACCCTGAAGAAAGAAGTCTTCATACAGGGTAATATAACCGGGTGGTGCATCAGCCGCGGTCTGGCCCTGAGCCGGATACCGGGCATCCCACTCCGGCGGGAATCTGAAACTACGAACAATCTGTTCGAAGAGACCCAAATCCCATTTAAGGACAGGAACTGGTCCTTCCTCACTAACAGGAGCCTCTGGGTGTTCTTCACTCATCTTTGTAGAAAGATCTGGAAAAAAGCTTGAAGAAAAGTTTGAAGATTTGAAGAAATCTTGAAGAAACGAAGAACACTTTGAAGATTCGAAGAGTTTTTGAGAGAAAAGTGGAGAAGAAATGAAGAGAAGTGAGAATCTCTCACCTTCTCTTCGGATATATATACCCATCGCATTTAATGCGATGGGTAACCGTGCCGCGTTCGCCGCTAGGCTAACCAACAGGAGGTTGCCACGTCAAGCGGAAAACCAGGGGTGACGGTTACCACGCGCGCGTGGGCCTCACTCTCCTGACATGAAGTGCAACCGCCGCAGGCGGCATGATGACACCCGTGCCAGGGGTCAACTCAAACGTCGCCCTCAGCGACTTATCTCACCAACCTGTCAGAAGTTCAAATTTCGAAGTTTCCCGCCATAAAACGTGCAAGTAACTTCATGCAGAAGTCACATGAGCCGCGCCAGATATACGTAAACTACTATAACCTCGCGCGCCTAACAGGCCAAACGATAAATCACTTAACACCTGCCTAGTACATGCGCATTTAAAATGACAGTTTTCAATGCGCGCCTTCCAGTCAGGATCAAAAGAACCATTTCCCCTTCTCTTATTTTTTATTAAGTCCAGAGCTCCAACCACTTGCGTTGCGCATGGTGCAGCACTGGACTGGGGGGACTTGAAGGGGTATGGTCCCAAAAAGTCGCGCAAACCTCAGATCAGGTTGCGCGTGAGACCATACTCCTTAACACAACAACTTGTTAACAACAACCTCGCGCGACCTACACCGCACTACGATTTATCCCGCGCGAGGGAATGCACACAACAAACCCAGATATCAGCACTTAGCATAAAACAATGGAAGAAATGAGCCATTCGGTAGGGAAGCGCGCGGCTACCTACAGTGGTACATAAGGTACAAGTGGCAGTAAAAGGAGCCAATGAGCGTCTAGCAGGCTCTGGTCAATCGTGCGCCACGATCGCCTGACGAGAAGTACACAAGGACGCCTACATGGCACCAATAAGAGGACGGAGACAACTGTCCCACGATCTCCACTCGTCTGCTGATGACAGAAGGACAACAAGGCCGACAACAATGACACGTGGCTCCAATCAAGGTGCGCCAGCACCAACGAGCATCTAGAAGCCACTAAGCGGTCGACGCCAGTGAGACAAAGAGCATATCCGTTTTGTTGTCCGCTTCTGGCCCAAGGCCCATCAGCCCATAACCCCTCACACCTCTCCGGCTATAAATAGAGACCTCATCCCACAGGTTAAACATTCTATTCTCTCGGCTCTTACTCTTTACACTTAATTACTCTCAAAGCAGTCGCTTATTCTCACGCCGGAGCCTGGTTAAGAGGGAAACCCCCACATTCCCCTCTTAACGAGTTAACGGTGTTCTGTTTTGCAGGATAAATCATCAAGTCGGAGCTCAAATATCCTTAAGAAGATTAACCCTCATGAAAGGGACATAAACCAATCTAATTAACTCCCTAATTAGACCACTGTTTCTTCATTGAGTGAGACCCATTTTTGTTCTAGTGGTATGGTAGTATGTAGTGATTTTATGATAGTGAAAGTTATGTGAAGTTGAAGCATGAATGTATAAACACTAGAGTATTGTTAGATAGGTTGATTATAGTATGTACTTAAGTTGATTCTTGTTGTAATTGATGAATTATGAATGAACTAGTAGGGTAGTGCATAAGGTATTTGTATCATGTGCTTTATTGGTGGTATATACACAAGGTGTATGATGAAATGTCTAGGTGAAGTTAGAATGAGAGATATTTAGAAAAGATTTGATGAAAACTAAATCTGTCCAGAAAGTTACAGCCGAATGTAATCGGCTGTAACTGGGTCAAATCTTGTCAAAAACTGATGTTTATTGAGTTTGTGATGAACTCCCAGGAAAAACCTTTCAAACCCATTTGGAATTGCATTTTTTTGATGAAAAATGAACGTTTTATGTATTTTTCCGTATCGAAGGTTCAGGCTGCGTTTCTGGCAGAATTTGCATCCCATTACGAATGTCATAACTCAATTTAGGAATTGAGTTATGATCTCAACTTTTTACTGTAGGTAGCTTCAGGTGATTCCAAAAATCTCCAACTGGAATTTCGTCAATTGGATAAACGAGGAATTTTAAATGAATTTTCCGTAAGCTGCAGTCAGAAGTGACGAATCTTATTGCAGCTTAGTAAATGAATTTTTATAAATTTTTGGTAGAGAGTTAGACTCTAAAAATTTAACACAAGGATAACCCCTCCGAGGGGCACGTCACATAAAAAGATTGTAATTTTGCAAGCTCGTAAGTACAGTAAACGGACGCCCCAAAACAGCCTATTATGATGTCATGAGTATATGAGATTAAGCCGAAAGTTAAAATGATAAATCGTTGACTCTGAAAGTCAACTACACATAAGGAACATGGCTAGACTTGTTGTTGTGATTATAAGATTATAGATAATCGTATGATACATGGTATATAAATATGTGATAAATAGAATGACATGATGGATTATATGGGTTTGAAAGGATGTGAAATCGGGTACATGTTGTATGCTTGTTAGGAATGATTAATGCAAGTTGAATATGAAATTATGCAAATGTATGCTCGTTATCAAGTACAATGATGTATGCTAACAAGAATGTGTTGATGATAACCTGAAAGCGTAGGAGCCATGTCAACATGGACACGAGCATGGAAGGACAATGGGTCAAAGGTAAATACGAAAACTATGCACGAACTCGGACGCACGAGGTAAGTGATTCCGATTCACTTCTTAGTACGTATGTAGAATTTAATATTTTTGAGTGTGGAAAAATTATGCAAGGATTATGTAATGAATGAGAGTATTAAGGTAAGTGTTATTTTAGTATAATGAAGGAGTTATTTATAACGAAGGTAAACTAGAAGGATTAAATGGGTCGAATAATGGTATAAAGGGATTTATAAGCCGTTTGCTTATAAATCAGCTATTGATGTGACCCAAGGTGATAAATGGATCCGTAATTAAATTACGGTCGCATAGAAACAAGAATCATGTGATTTGGATATGGAAAGTTATGAAATTTAGAAGTTAGTGTTTTGGTTAAAATCATAGCTAGCATAAGTGCAACATCAAAAAGGAAGCATTCTGTCGAAATAGGGTTGTCGCGCTACGCGACAGCATTTCAGTTTCACCGTCGCGCAACGCGAAAGCCAGAGGCTTCATTGGTCGCGCCCCGCGAGGGAGTCAAAAGCTGGTAAATCTTGTTTTCTTGTTCGGTTTCGTACCCGGACTTGGTTTAAATGTGGTTATAAGCTCGTATGACTAACTGTTTTATGGTTTATGATATTGTTGATCACAAGTAAAAGTTATAAGTCTCCGAATAGTACAAGTACGGTTTACTTACGTGTTAGAGATGGAAATTTATTGGTGAACGTGTCTAGAAATGAGTATGTATGTATTTCAATATGTATAAAATTATTATTATGAAAGCCGTGGATAAGAAATGTTAGTATAAGTATATGAGGATAAAAGTGGTAAGCAAGAACTCATAGGTATGTACACGTGTATAATTGTAACACCCCGAAAACATGAACTCTTTTATTACAAATATGTTGTCGGTAAATAAGCAACATAAACTAACTAGGAATGACACTAACCTAGTTAGATAGTGACTTATGAGTGGGTTAAACACTTAAATTAAAATAAAAACGATTTTTGAGGGACTAAATGTGTTAAAATTGAAACTTGATTCATTTAAATAAAATAAAATACACCAAACACACACAAAAGTGTGTGTCTAGTCGATTGAAACATAGGGGGCGCCATAGAGCTCCCCTTCAAACCCTAAATCCTCACAAATCTCACAAATTGAAGGTCAAGATCAATTCCAAAACGAAATTCGAGCCTGGATTAGTGATCTCCATTGTAAGGGGGTCATAAGGTATGTGAAATTTGATAGAAAATCTCTATTTGAAATTCTCATGAACTTAGGGAATTCGAAATTTGTTGATGCATGATTGTTATATGGATAGAATAGGAACGATATAGTGTCTAGGAGTAAACCCTAGACAACAATATGTGAAATCATGTTTAATTTCTGAAAATTTCATGAACACCATGAAGGTGATTAGTGGGTTTTGTGGAACTTGATAAACACTAGGATTTTGATTGTTGTTCTAGTGTAATCTAAATTCTATGAAGTGAATTCTGATTGATTAATGTTAAATTTGATGTGAAATTGCTAGGAGTGCTAAACGGGTCGTGTTCGCGGGTTGGCGGGTTCAACCCGACCCGAACCCGACCCGAACCCGAAAATCGTATCATACATAAGAACCCGAACACGACCCGAAGTTTTGTGGGTTGACCCGAACACGACCTGTTAAACCCGATTTTTTTTTATTTTTTTTTCTGAAATTAATATATTAAAATTAAAATTTACTTAAAAAACACAAATGTATATAATAATATCATATTTAAATTATAAAATATATGTTATTTCTCTTTTTAAGTTATAACCATAGCGTAAAATACATACCTCATTTAATTTGTGACATAAAATATATTGTAAAAAAAATATAATATAGTATAAATGTGTTAAACGGGTCGACCCGCCAACCCGACCAGGTTGACCCGAACCTGACCCGTTAACCTAAACGGGTTCGCGGGTTCAACCTGAAACTGACCCGAACCCGTTTAGACTAAACCTAAACCTGCGAATTTAGTGTTAGGTTCGTGTCGGGTTTTCAGGTCGTGTCAGAAATTCACACCCCTAGAAATTGCCCGTATAATGTTAATCTTGGCTAGATAACAAGCTACGAAATTGATAATGAATTTTGAGAAATTTGTGCCATTAAGGTGTTTGTAAGAATGCCTCAAAGAAGGCTTAAAACTGGAAATTTGGGTTAAAACGCGTATTTGTAAATTTCGGCAAACTATGCGTTATATGTTAAGAAAAGAGTTCTAAATGGGTTGTGGCTGAACTCTATAGGAAAGGGTACCGGAGCGCCAAGTGGACAAGCCGGTGGCGACTTGCGTTTGAAGGGCGTGCTTTGAAGGTATGTAACTTGTTATGTTACAATATGTAAATTAGATATTTAAATGTTCATAGCCGTATTTAGAATAAAGGTTGGTATTGGTTGAAGTGACATTGTTCACTATTTGATTGAATGAGTTGAAATTAGATTAGGAAACGTTTGGTAGTCATTAGAAACGGAGGATTCCATAATTGAGCCAAACGGGTCGTATAATTGGTGAGAAGTAGCAAAAGTGTGTTTTAAATGTCATTAGGCGATGACGGATCACAAGAGCGTGAAGCCATGAGTTGGTAATGAAACGCTGGTAGTCGTAAGCCCCGGAGGTTGGGGTAAATACGCCTTGTAGCCATAAGTTTGTTACTAGTTAAATTAGTACAAAAACTGAACGGGTCAAATAAATACATTGTGCATTTATTGGTTCCCAGCCGTACATTCTATTTTTGACCGACTGATTATGATAGACGCGTCGGTAATTTTATTGCAGACGTATAGGAAAAAGAATGACTTAAAACGGATTATCGGATTGAAAGTTATGAACAATTGAAGTTTGATTTGTGCTAAAACTTAGAGCTGGGAATTTGCAGCTCAAAACATGAACAGGCTGTGAAAAATAGGGTGTCGCGCTACGCGACGCCGAATCAACAACATCGTCGCGCGACGCGACGGCAGTGGCAGGCCGCGAAGGCTGAGCCGGTAGCCGTCGCGGGGCGCGACAGCCTCAATACGCAGCATGTTGTTTGTTTTTCATTGTTTAAGCCATAAAACTTGTTTATACTTGATTTTAAGATGTCAAAACTAACAATTTATGTGGTTTTGACCATAGGTGATGATGGACTTAATCCAGATGGCGATCAAGCATCTTTTCAAGAACCGAACACAATCTTTTGAAGCTTCCGCGATTAGTTAACTCTGTTTATGACAATGTTTTTGTTGTTGACACTTAAATACTTGTTTTGGCATTGTTAAACTAGTAGTAGTTATCTAGTATGTTAACTCTATGAAAATTTCCTTATGAATGATATGTCAAACGAAGTTTTTGGTATATAAAATGCTTAGTTTATATTAAATTATTATAAAAACAAGACGGGTGTTACAATAATGTAAGTTTATATGAATGTATGTAGGAAAGGTTTTATTATGATTTGAGTATTGATGATTGCTAATGTTATGTCTTGAGAATGAAATGAGAACGCATGTACATTATTAAGGACCTTGAGAAGGTTTAAGGAATTTGGAATGCATGATTGTACATGAAAAGCTGATTCGAAAAGATTAGCATGAGAAGAAGGAATACGGAGTGTTTATTTGATTGAGTATGTTTAAATTAGGAATGACGTTACCAAATCTTAATAATGCGTATGTATGTGGTGAATGCAGGTTGCGCGCACTTAATATCATTATGAAGAATAGGACGATTGGAGATCGAGTCAAGAGCAAGGATTGTACGGAAGAGTGGTCACTCAATTGGAGCTTTATATATAAATTAATGTGATACATAAAGAATTAATGTTGTAAATCTTTTTAGTAAAGTATTAATTATTCTAGTAATAAACCTTCAAGTATGTTACATGGCTAATAAAGAAACAAAATTTTTGGGCTCATATTTCCGCTACGTCGTTTTCAAGTTATTACGTGTTAGGGCGCTACAGAGGAGTAACTCAGTAAGATTTTGCTGCATGAGATGGACAAATCTTTAAGAAAAAGATACTGATGACAATCGAATGTCATTTTGTGTTCTTTGTTCTTGAATAAGGCTTGGATGAGGAGAAGAGATCAATGACACTGAAGAGTGGGATGATTATAAAGATGAAGATCAAGATGAAGAAAAAGCGAAAAACCCACCCACACGTCATAGATCTATATCCCCAAACATACACAAAAAGCCACTTCAACAGACGAGCAGGCAAAAATAATCAAACTGATGGGTTTGTTAAGTTTTACATAAAACGTCATATATTTGGTGACAGTTCTTGTACTATTAAAGAAGAGAGACTGATGACGGTGAACATTGTGAAGAGAGATCCGATTAGGATTTTTAATTTATTTTCTTCGCTTCTATTTTTTCCCTGTGGTTGTAATATAATTTTACAATTGTAAAACGTCAAGATACCACAAACGCCAAAATGTATATAAAAGATAATAGAACAATGGATCATCTTGTTTAAAACGCCTTGAAAAAAACGCCATTCAGATAGATTTCCTGACCCCCCTGGGGTTCCAATGGCATACGACTTGAAAAACGCCATAAACGCGATAAACGCCATAAACGCCAAAATGTTAATACAATGAAACCATTAAACGCCATTAATTATTGAATTTGGTTAACGCCAAAAATCTTAAACCCCAAAAACAAAACAATATTGTGAAAAGCGGAACTCGAAAAGCAGAAAATAAAAGGACAAAAAAGCCCCTCCGTCCTTCTTTATGCCGCGTGACACGTGTTAGGCCATGATGCGTTCTCACACTTTTGAGCGTTTTCCTGATCCCGTTTATATATATATATATATATATATATATATATATATACACACACACACACTAGCTTAGAACCCCGTGTGTTACACGGGTTGGATACACGTAATTTTATATATTAAGTAATAAAAACTTTTATCTCTTAAAAAAACACATATATTGCACAAGTTAATTAAAACTGTGTATTACACAATTTGAATAACTATAGATCTTAGTTATCGTTAAAACCTCTTTTTTAACATATAATAATAATTATAACAAAACTTTTTTATATTAAAACATAAGGATAAAGATTAGTGTTATTCATGTATTAATTATTAAAATAATTAAAATAAAATATCAGTATAATTTCGAGGTTAAAGGAGATAATGTCAAGTATCATTAATTGAAATCGTTTATTAGAATTTAGATTTAGTTATATTTGTTATTGTATTCAATAAAAGTTATTATATTCATATAAAATAGTAGGCTCTAGCTCAAGCTTGATATAAGAAGTCAGGCTCTACATCATTTACTAAATATGCTCTCGTTTATGCTCTAGCTCAAGTACTTAAGTTCAACTTGATTCGAGCTTTTAGTTAGCCGGTCTCGAGTAGCTTACAAATAGTTTGGTTCATTTCCAAACTTAGTTTCGGTCAATATGTTTGACCCGTTTAATTAAATATGAAGGTCAATCAACACATTTAAAGTTCAAATAAAATAAATATTTTATTAGTGTCTATACATTTAACCATTTTTATTACAAAACATAGACATTTTTAACTTAGTACATAACAATTTTAAATGTGTTTTGGATTAAAGTTTAGGTGTTTCGAAACAAATAAAATCAATAATAAGACTTATTCAAATTTATAATTCAACCTAAATTTAAAGGACTTAAAAAACTAAATTTGTCTGCATACTGAGCTAATTTGACTCAATTTGACTAGTTCATTATATGCTACAATATATTAAATGATTGACACTCCAAGTTGAGACCAGATGACCAACACACATGAGATCCAACTTTTTTACATGAATTTAGTCAAATATTGTTTCAATGCAGCCAGCTGGTCCCTGGTGGTAGTTCACCAAACTCAGAATGACATACATAATGGTTTAACATGTGGCCTGCAACGAGGTAATTTAAGTTTTTTTTTTAATTTATTTATTTATTTCTGACTTATGAAGGACAAACAGGTTGATACTTGATAGACCTATATCAGAATAAATTTGTGAGCGAGAAATCACATAGGCTTATTGTTGAGAGTAACCATGGTGATTCCCTAGTGGAGTAATGGTGCAAATCAACAATTTAGTTGCCAAACGGGCTTATTATTATGTTTAACCTCGAAACGAGTTAAATTATAAGGCTGGAGGGTGTGGGATAAAGCCCTAGGGGTTTTATCACGCCACCTCAGATCCACGTCAGCCAGGGGCTTTATCACGCCTTCCCTTAACTTGCAGGGTGTGGGATAAGGCCCCCCTTTAAACTATTGCGCCCCCCATCTAACTAATGTTGGCTTTATCATCTTCGTTACCATGATGGCGATGCCACCATGGCGCCCCCCTTAAAGTTGACGGTATGAGAGGTGGCGCCCCTCAGGCACTATAGATGGTGAGGTGGCAGGGGTGGCGCCCTCCACACCCTCCAGCCTAAATGACTTTAAAATTAAAGGAATGAGTCAAATGGATTCAAAGTTTCCTAAGTTTTCCTATTCGAAGATATGTATTCAAATTACCAGTGGCGGAGCTTGAACAAAAAATCAGTAAGAGCCGGACTTTTAAAAATTCAATATTTTACACCACAAAACAAAAAAAAATCGAGAATTTTCGATAAAATTAATACTTCGAGCAAAAAATCGGTGAGAGCCGAGGCCAAGGGCGTAGCTTTCAAGGGGCCGGGAGGGGCGCCCGACCCCCCGAACTTTTTGCTCAGTAGTGTTATGTATGTACGTTTCGTGTAGAATTTTTTAGGTATATACGTTTTTAACTCCCCGGTTTTATAAAAAAAAATTACTTATATAGAATTTTTAGGTTCTGTGACTTCCGACCCCCCGGTGGAAATTTTCAAACTTCGCCACTGACCGAGGCATTGCCGGGTCACCAAAAAGCTCCGCACATGCCAACTACAATAGTATATGATTAAATAACTATTTATAAAAATGGACAAAAACATCCTCAAAAACCAAATTTAGACCCCTTAGGCCGTTAGGCAATGGGGGCGATGTTACATTAATCAAGTTCATGAAAAGAGGTGATTTACCCTATGAAATTATTGGGTTTTTTTTTTTTTTTTTTTTTTTTTTTTTTTTTCAGATATCAGGCTTTGTGTGTACCACTATTTTCACAATCGACTAGTCAGACCAGAAAACAGACTAGTCAGACAAGAAAACCAGTAATCCAATTGAGTCTATTTGAACCGGGTGGTTACTGATTAAACTTACGAACAAACCTTGTGGTTTGACCGGATTTCAATCTTTTTTATCTTTAAAAGTAGGAATATTGTATTTTAATAATCCCAACTATTCGTCGTTGGCCGTCAATAGTCCCAACTTAAAAAATAACCACTATCAATCCCAACTATTGACATATTGGCCAGCAATGAACACTGACTAACAGAACCCTAACACCGTTAGTCTACGGTGGCTAGAAAACCGTTTTTTTTTTTCTAGAAAAAGGTTTCTAAAGGTCCGATCTAAGGTTACAAACAGGTTTGAGACGAAAATGTTGTGTTTTCCGGCCTAAAAATTGAGTTTTCCGGCCAAAAAGAAGTTTTCCGGTGAAAAAACAGTTTTCCGGCGATTTCAGTAATTGGGGATTTTACTAGAAAAAGGTTTTCTAAATATGCATAATAAGGTTAAAAAGAGGTTTGGGACGAAAATGTCAAGTTTCCCGACGACCGGAGACTAACGGCGTTAGGATTCTGTTAGTCAGGGTCCATTGGAGACCAATATGTTAATAGTTGGGACTGCCAGTGATTATTTTTAAAATTTGGACTGTTGGCGACCAATGACGAATAGTTAGAATTATTAAAATTCAATATTTCTTAAAAGTAACTAGTTTTTGAGGACCCGTACGTTGCTGCGGATCCATAATAGCATACGTATTTTATGTAAATCACATGGACCATCCGAATATAACACGTAAAAAGTTAATTGCCTATACTTATAAAATTAGTATGTATAAAATGTGAGAGTATATCAAACAAAGAAGAAACACTTAGAACTATGTGTACTTGTAGATAAAGTTGCGTAAGTTTTTTTTTTTTTTTTTAAATTATTAAAAATGAAAACAAAGAAAAGTTATATTTTTAGAACGTGTCATATCTAAAACTTTAAAATAACTATTAATACTTTTATAACATTAAGTAATAATTAATAACAAAATACAAATAAACAAATAACATGCATGAAATATTTAGTATATAGCCCTTCTGAAACTAACAAATATATTCTATATATTTTTATACTTAGTTTTTTAGAGGTTTGTGTTTGATGAAATATTTAGTAGAGTAAACTGCAATTTTACCCTCTGGGGTTTGGGGTCATTGACACTCTTACCCCCCTAACGAAATAATTCCAATTTTACCCCCCCAAAATTGATGTTCTGTCGCAATTTTACCCCCTGGCGTCAAATAAGTTAACAGATCTGTTAACTGGAATGTGAAATGACTATAATGCCCTTTCATATTACCCCCTATGTTTTGTTTAACTCTGTAATATTACCCTCTGCCACCACTGCCACCTCCAGCCACCACCCTCAACCACCTCCAGCCACCACCCTCCAACACAGGGATTGGAATTGCGTGACTGCAGCAGGAGCACACATAAACCATAAACCGAAGTAACATAACCTTAAACCTTGAACACTAAACCATGGGATTTATTGCTGCATAAAACACGATTAGTTATCATCTTTAGGTGTTGTCAATGATTCTTTTCTTCCTTATTCAACTAAAGATACATAATTGAATGGTACTAAACAAACCTTTATATTCAGGGGTGTGTTGCTCGCCCTTCAAGATATTAATGGTGATTTCCTCAAAATCTATCCCATTCATCCTTTATATAAAACAAATAAAAAAAGCAAATTAGAAAAAGATTCAGCTGGTTTTCTACTTGCAGATGTAAATACACAAATACAAGACTTCAAATCACAGAAACTGAAGTGAAATTAAGAAATTTCTCTTAGGAAAAACAGTAACATATATAAAGTCACCCGTAAATAAAAAATATTTTTCTGATAAGTATGTTGCTGTAACTAATGTCACAAACACTAGAACACACCCCACAAAACCCCTAATTCAGGGGGTGTTTGGGTTACCTTATTTTGGATCAACTTATGACTTATTGACTTATAAAAGTTAATAAGTTGTTTTTTAAGTGTTTGGCTTAGCTTATTTTAGAGAGTTTTGTGTGTATGAGAAGTCATTTATGAGAAGTTAGAATTTCTAACTTCTCACTTATGACTTATATAAGTTAATAAGTCATTTTGAGAAGGAATCCCAAACACCCCCTCAGTACATTACTGCAATCATTCCAGCAAACCACATCTTCTCTAACAGAAATTAAAACACACACACACCCCCCACAAAACCCCTAATTCTATACATTACTGCAATGTCTCAATCAATCTACCCTTCTTCTTCTGTAACCCTAGCCTTCAAATCAATGGCCACCGAACCACTACCATCATCCGTCGTTTCCAGAAGAAGAACCACCACCACTAGCAGCAATACATCCGCCATAGAAGCTCGCAAATCTCTTGTATTCGCTCTCGTCTCTCAAACCTTTTCCGTCTCGCAACGTGATACGTGGTTGAAAACCGGTGCTCGTAATGGTGTAATGTTATGTTTTTATATGAGTTTTAATCTTGAATGGCCTACTTTTAATTAGATTTGTGATTATGCAGGTTTAATGAAGTTTAAGGAGCTTTTCGAGAGCTTTACGGGTCACCGGATCGAAAACCGGAGCACTGGGATGCGTCACGGGTCAACCGGGAGTATCGGGAGCGAAAAACAGAAATCTCGCAAACGAGAGCCCGTCGCCGACGGGGTCCAGGCCGTCGGCGACGCCCTCCAGAAACACCCGTCGGCACATAAACCCCGTATCCAGTTAATTTACGCGTCGGACGGAGTCAGCAAATCCGAAGCCCGTCGCCGACGGGTTGAGGGCCGTCGGCGACGGCTTGTCAAATTTGGAAACGCGATTTTTTGTTGATTTGGGGACTAAGCTCGAATTCTATTGGCTCGTGGGCATTGAAGTCATAAGTTACACTTGTTTGGGAGTTTGAATGTTGTTCTTAGAGCCTAATTGAGATATCCATCACCTACCATTCAAGCACTACAACATCTACATCCCGAATCATCAAGAACCTTGAATCATCATCCATCCTACAACCCATCATCAAAACCCTAGTTCATCCAATTCACCATCATTCTTACCATCATCATACATAACCCCTAATCATCCATCATTCCTTCATCCATCAAGTTTCAAGATGACTTCATTCGCGTTCCAATCATCCGGTGATCAAGCTTCTTCAACTATGAGCGGCTAATCATCTCGGTTTCACCCCGGCGTAGGTAGTTGTTAATTTTAGGGTTTCGATTTGTTCTTGTTTCAACTTAGTGACAATTTGTGTTTGATTTTTGAAACCTTTGATAATAGTATTACATTTGTTACGAATTCGTAAATTGTCGAACGATGTTAAAAGTTATGACTTTGCAAAATGGTGATATGTAATTGTGCATTGTTGTGGTTAGGATTTACTTGTGTTGACTAAAAAGTGTATTCTTGTCCGTTCTTCGGGACGTTGATAGTTATTAGCACCTAAGTCACGGTACACTAAATCCGCTAATCAAATGCATTTGAGTTGAATCTAAAACTTGTCGAAAACCTAGGTTAACAATTACTGAAACCGGGCGTGATTCCTTTTTATTATTATTGTTCTAGTAACCATTTTTCTTGCAATTGTAAATTAGTAGTTATTAATCATTCGCATCAATTCATCTTGTTCAAAATCATATCTCTCAATTAAACGAAAACACAAAATCATTCTAGCAAGCTTCATAAATAGTGACATTTGTTATAATTCAATCGAATCCACACACAAACCACATACTCTTCGTGGTTCGACCCCTTACTACCACTAACACATAGTTAAGGGTAATTTGGGCTTATAAATCTTATCTTTGACCGGAGCGCGACACTCCGATCAAATTTTGGCGCCGTTGCCAGGGAGTGCGTGCGCTTTGTGTTTGGATATTGTTTGAATTTGTGTGATTATCTGTTTAAATTGTTTAGCTTTCTTTTTGTACTTGTCTTTTTCCTTGTTACGCGGGGTGTGTTACTTGTGCAGGTTACAGGTAGTGCATGCATACGCGGAACTCCGGGAGGACTTCACCTTTAGTCTACGAACCGGAAATCGAAAGAGTCGCAAGAAGAAACCTAGCAAGCCGGTTAGAAGCAACTCTTGCTTCTAATCAAACCAACCAAAAACCACCACTCACACCGACCATTGAAACCGATTCAATGGCGAACCACAACTCCAATCAAAACTTCAACTCAAACCAAAACCTCAATCCAAATCAATTCCAATCCCGAGGAAACTTTCATCCCGCCCAAAACGCCCAACCTATACCTCAAGAGCAACCGGGTGGTAACGTCAACGCTAGACCACCCACACCACCTTTCAGAAACCAAAATCCCAATAACACCCAACGAACACCCCAACAACAAACCCTTCATCGACAAGCGTCTTTACCCATCAACCTTGATGATCAGAATGTCAACTCCGATCGTAGAGGCAATCGTGATCGCGGCAATCCCGCGGATGAAGACCCATTTTTCAATATCGACGACTTGAGGAATGCAATCCCTGATGATGAACCTTATAGTGTTCCCGGTTATCAATCGCCGGAACATGTAAGCATTCATACAGAAAACTCGGATGATGGGGGTTATTATGATGATCAAGTGGACGATTATAAAGACTGGGGATACATCAATCAGGGTAATGGCTACCATGCAAGAGGGTACGAAGATGAAGAGTTTGGCTATCAAAATGCCAATTACATTGGGGAGGACGATTATGGTTATGGGAATAGAAGGAATGACGGTTACGAGAATAACCGCCAACCACGAAACAACAACCAAAGGAATCGAAATGACGGGTATTACAATAACAATAATAATGGCAACCCTAATCGGATTCCTCGTTTTGTGGGGGGTGGCAATCAAAGAGGTAACCAAGGTAGGAATCAAGGAAGGGGTGAGAGAAGGGATGAGAGACGAGATGAAAGAAGGAATGAGAGAAGAGATGATAGAAGGGATAACCGGAGAATGGATGATCAAGAAGTTAACGGTCCTTATCGTCGTCAACAACCTCCACAGGGAGTGAATGACCGTTTCAGGCCGATCGTTACCGAAAACGATTCACCAATCGTTTGTGAGCGAAGGATGTTTGATTGTAAACCTCATTACATCAACATACTTCCTCACTTTAATGGAAGGTCTAACGATGAGCCGTATACACATTTAGCGGAATTTTCTTCGGTTTGCAACATGATTGGGGGGCACAATTTTGCATTAGAGGAGGTTAAACTTCGCTTGTTCCAATTCTCATTGAAAGACAAAGCGATTCAATGGTTCCTCACACTCCCGGCCAATAGCATCCGCACATGGGGAGAGATGCAACAAGCCTTTCTAGACGAATACTATTCTATGGCAAAGACCGACGATGCTTGTGATGAAATTAGGTCTTTTCGCCAATTATCGGGCGAATTGTTGCATGAAGCCTTTACAAGATTCAAAGAAATGATGCGGAGGTGCCCACATCACCAAATCGAGAAGTGGGAGTTGGTCAAATGCTTTGTACGGGGTTTGGATGACACAACATGGAATCGTCTCGAGTCGACAAGTAACGGGACTCTTTTTAGCAACCATGAAGACGATGATTGGGAGTTTTTAGAGCGGATGAGTAAGCGGTCAAAAGAGAAAGAATCGGCCGATAGAGCTAAAAAACATCCCGTTTCGGTCACTTCTCGATCTTGACTCTAAAGATCGGATCTCTACCTTAGAGCGGGAAATGGCTCGAATGAAGAAGAAAGAAGTGAACGCGGTTCAATTCGAGGTATGTGAGGATTGTGGTGATATTGGACATAGAGCGGAACAATGTCCAACGGGGCCAAGTGATTACACGGAGGAAGTCAACCAAGTGTATGGAGATAGGAAGCAATATGACATGAACTCCAACACTTACCATCCGGGTTTGAGAAATCACCCTAACTTTCGATATGGTAATGCGTCAAATCAAATGAACCCGAATTTTCAATCGGGTAATCAAGGAGGTCAAAGCGGGTCATCATATCAAAACCGCCAAGGTGGTAACCAAGGAGGTTATCAACGAAATTACAACCAAGGGTACCAAGGTAGGGACAACAATTACCAAGGTGGGTACCAAAGGAATTACAACAATCAAGGCGGTAATGGAAGCGGGTCGAACAATCAAACCGGTGGCGATGACTTGAGTGCCAAAATGGATGCCTTGCTGAATATGCAGAAAGAATCTCAAACCAATATAAAAGAATCTCACAATGATATTAAGGAGATAAAGAAGACAAACGAGATTCGAGATAAAGCACATGAGGCATTGGCAAAGCAAGTGGGCCAACTCGCGGAGGAAATGGCTCAGATAAGGGGAAGCATGGGGAAGCTTCCAAGTGACACCACGGTAAATCCTAAGCATCAAGGGTCAAGCTCAAGGAACACACGTGAGATACATTTAAATGAAATTTCTTTACGTAGTGGTCGAGTCATAGATAATGGTGTCAAACCACCATCACCCCAGTTTGTTGAAGGGGTGGTGGAAGATGCTAGTGAGGATGAGCATGAGGATGGTCAAACGGATCAAAATAAAAATGATTTGAAAAAGAAGAATAGCACTCCCGTTATGACCAACCCCGTCCCTAAGGCTAAGGAAAAGGGTGTGGAGGCTAATACCGCCCCTTATCCCGAAGCATTGAAGAGACCCATAAAGAAAATTGTAAACAAAAGAGGTCCACAACAAGAAGAGTTGTTGGAAATTTTTAAACAAGTAAAAATAAATTTACCTCTTTTGGATGCAATCAAACAAGTACCGTCTTATGCTAAGTACTTGAAAGACTTGTGCACTCAGAAACGAACTCACAAATTTCCAAAGAAATTAGATTTAACCGAAAACGTGAGTTCGATTCTTTCGGGTGCACTTCCACCTAAGCTCCAAGATCCGGGTGCGCCTATCATTTCAATTCAAGTAGGTGACTTTAAAATCAACCGGGCGCTTCTAGATCTTGGTGCTAGCGTAAGCATTCTACCGGGTAGTTTATATGACCAATATGAGTTTGGTCCACCTCAGTCGTCAAACACCATGGTGGTGTTAGCCGATTTGACACCCAAACTACCCCGTGGAGTTGTTTCGGATGTGATAGTAAAAATTGAGGATTTTTACTACCCGGTGGACTTTCTAGTACTCGATTACGTGGCCAAGGACCCAACCAAACAACCTACGGTGATTTTGGGTCGACCGTTCTTAGCAACAGCAAATGCTCAAATTGACTGCAGAACAGGAACGGTTGACATGACATTTGGAAACCGAAGGTTGAGGTTGCATGTTTTTTCCGGACTTATGAACCCTCCATTTGATGATGAATGCTATATGGCAGACGTTGTTGACACGTGTACACCTCTTTGTGACACAGTCGTGTATGAGAAAAACATAATGGAGGATTGTTATATGTTTGACAGGTCACAGGTGGAGGTGGAAAGAAGCATAGACGAGGAAGTGAAGAGTTTGGAGGTGCTTGCGGTTCGAGAAGGAAAACCGACATGGACGCACCAAGTTGAAAGTTTACCGGAGAGTATTGACACTAAATTGAAGCCGTCTCTAGTAGAGCCTCCAGAGGTTGAGTTGAAGGCATTGCCGAAGCATCTTAAGTATGCTTATGTTGGTGAAGGCAATACACTCCCGGTGATTATTGCATCAAATTTAACCGTGGAGCAAGAGGAAAAGTTGATGGAGGTGTTGGTCACCAATCGGGCGGCGATTGGATGGACCATTGCGGATTTGAAAGGTATTAGTCCCTCGGTGGTGATGCATAAAATCATCACGGAAGAGAATGTGACTCCCGTTCGAGATGCACAACGGAGATTAAATCCGAATATGCGGGAGGTGGTGAAGAAAGAAGTGCTGAAATGGCTCGATGCGGGTATCATTTACCCGATCTCGGATAGCCAATGGGTGAGCCCAACACAGACGGTTCCCAAGAAAGCGGGTATACAAGTCGTCAAAAATGACGCAGGTGAAGAGGTAGCCACTCGGCCGGTAACCGGGTGGCGAATTTGTATTGATTATAGGAAGTTGAATACCGCAACTTCCAAAGATCATTTTCCTTTACCGTTCATAGATCAAATAGTTGAGAAATTGCCGGGCAAAAATTTTATTGCTTCTTAGATGGCTATTCCGGTTATAACCAAATTGCCATCCATCCGGAAGATCAATCAAAGACTACGTTTAGATGTCCCTACGGTACATTCGCATTTAGGCGAATGCCGTTTGGATTATGTAACGCTCCCGCCACCTTCCAAAGGTGCATGATGAGTATCTTCTCAGATATGGTGGGAAAGTCTTTGGAAATCTTCATGGATGATTTCTCAATTTTTGGATTATCTTTTGAGGCTTGTTTGGACCAACTAGATAAAGTGTTAAAAAGATGTGTTGAGACTAGTTTGGTCCTAAGTTGGGAAAAGAGCCATTTCATGGTTCAAGAGGGAATCGTGTTTGGACACGTGGTGTCAAGTCGTGGGATAGAGGTTGATCGTGCTAAGGTACAAGTTATATCTACTTTACCGTATCCCACGACTGTTAAAGGTGTTAGGTCTTTTCTAGGTCACGCGGGGTTTTATCGGCGATTTATTAAGGGTTTTAGTGATATAACCAAGCCTTTATGTAATTTGTTGTTAAAAGACCAACCGTTTGATTTTAATGAAAATTGCCAAAATGCTTTTAACAATTTGAAAGAGAAGTTAGTTGAGGCCCCAATTTTGCAATCGCCAAATTGGTCTTTACCTTTTGAAATAATGTGCGATGCAAGTGATTATGCGGTGGGGGTCGTGTTGGGACAACGGGTCGATAAGAAACCCGTTGCCATATACTACGCAAGTAAGACTCTTTCGGATGCACAATTAAATTACACCACTATCGAAAAAGAGCTACTTGCGGTAGTATATGCATTGGATAAATTTCGGTCTTATATATGGGGTAGTAAAGTGATTATCTATTCTGATCACACTGCAGTTAGGTACCTCATGGAGAAGAAAGATGCTAAACCGAGATTGATCCGATGGGTGTTGTTGCTCCAAGAGTTCGATTTGGAGATACGGGACAAAAAGGGTATCGAGAATGTGGTAGCGGACCACTTGTCCCGGTTGACGGTTGAAGAGGATCCGAAGTCCTTAGAGATCAATGAGTCTTTCCCAGATGAGCACATAATGAAATTAGATAAATTGCCATGGTATGCTAACATTGTCAATTATCTTGTTACAGGTGATATGCCAGCACATTGGGATAGACGGAAGAGGCAACACTTCATGTCTCAAATCAAGTATTACCGGTTTGAAGAACCGCACTTGTGGAAGGAATGTGCGGATCAAGTGATACGAAGATGCATAGATGATGAAGAGATTCCAAGCGTGTTGCAACATTTACACTCATTTGCATGTGATGGCCATTTTAGTGGCCACAAAACGGGTCATAAAGTGTTAAATAGTGGTCTTTATTGGCCTACTATTTTTAAAGATGCTAATGAGTTTTCAAAGAATTGCATAGATTGCCAAAAGATAGGGGGTATTTCAAAAAGGGATGAGATGCCCATGCAACCAATCCTTGTAGTCGATTTTTTCGATGTGTGGGGTGTTGATTTCATGGGCCCATTCCCCAATTCTTATGGCAATTTGTATATCTTGTTGGCCGTTGACTATGTGTCAAAGTGGGTCGAAGCAATAGCCACCAAGACAAACGACCATTCCGTAGTGTGTAACTTTGTTCAAACCAACATTTTCTCAAGGTTTGGGATTCCTCGTGTCATTGTAAGTGATGGAGGATCTCATTTTAAAAATTTTCGGTTTGGGAAACTTCTAAAACGGTTTGGTGTTGACCATAGGATTGCTACCCACTATCACCCGCAAACGAGCGGGCAAGTTGAGGTGTCAAATAGGCAAATCAAAGAGATTTTGCAAAAGACCGTGCGGGCGGACCATAAGGATTGGTCAATTAAGTTGAACGATGCTTTATGGGCTTACCGTACGGCACATAAGACACCCATAGGCACCACAACTTACCGGTTGGTTTATGGTAAAAATTGCCATTTACCGGTTGAACTTGTGCACAAATCATTATGGGCTATTAAGGAAGTTAATGTTCAATATGATGATGCAGGTAAGGAACGGAAGCTCAAGTTATGTGAGTTGGAGGAGCTAAGGGAAATGGCATATGAATGCGCGTCTAAGTACAAGGATGGTGTTGATGCATGGAATGTCTATTGACTACGTCTGCATGAAGTCTTAGGTCAAGATTGGATCTTTAGAGTCAAAATTAGAGTTTATTATGAGGTTTAGCTTATTTGTACAAAGGTTAGATGTAGTTCCACTCATTAGTCATCAGGTATGGTTCCGCTTATATGTCACTAGGTAGTTCCGCTCATATGGCAGTCCATATGAGCGAAACCTGCTGGGTTATAAATACCTGATCAGTTCATTTGTGTAGAGACGTTGGAGCGGAACCTTGTCATACATTGTGTAACGAAACTCTGTCAAATTTGTATCAGAAAGCAATAAAAGAGAAGGAATTGAATAGGAAAAGCTGTGTAACTTCATTTACGTTGATTCCGCCTTCGTATGTGAAGATGAACGTTCTCAACTGACTGTTTAGGGTCGGAACACGGTCCAGCAAGTGGTATCAGAGCTCAGGATGAGGAGTTCATACTACTACAGCTTGATTCTACCGAATTCTCTCATTTCTACTCACTTTCTCTCATACTTTTTCGATTTGAACTGGTTCCTACGGTTGAAATGGCGTGAAAATCGAGCATAACGTGTAAAACATACAATTAACAAACCCTAGAAAGTTTCAGGTTAAAACACGGCTTAAAAATGGTTAAAATCAGTTAAAATTGGAGTTCCGCTTTTACGGACATCGCTAGTTTCGCTCGAAAATAACCTGTTAGTTTCGCTTTTACGGACATTATATTTGCTAGTTTTGATCATTTGAACATATAGTTTCGCTTATCCGGAGATACATCTTTCGCTTATTTGGACAAGTATAGTTTCGCTCATACGGTCATTTATCACTTTCGCTTATACGGACAAGTTATAGTCTCGCTTATCTGTCAAATAGTACTTTCGCTCATTCGGACAAGAGTGGTTTCGCTTATTTGACACTTTCGCTTATCAGTCACAATAGCTGATAGTTTCGCTCATTTGTCATTGTTGCTCAAAATTTCGAAAATTTTTCTAAGTGTTTGCTGATTTTGCAGATATACTCAAGATGGATGATATATTCTTGAACCCGTTCAGTGAGATGTACGCGTTTGCTGGAAATTCCGGAAACGATGATACTTCATCAAGCAAAGAGAATGAGAATCCGCCAAATGCGAAGAAAAAGTTAACGGAAGCTTGGGAATCGGAAAGTGCCTTCGGAACATTCAATAAACCTCCAAAGCTAATGGCTATCGAGGAATACAGTCGGTGGTCAAGAAAGTTTGAAGATTGGTTGATGGCATTTGCATTTTCTAGCTGGAAAAGTCTGAAAAACGGTTATGAACATGGAAACAAAAATGGTGAAACTTTAACATCTGCTGATGAGATTGAATCGTTTGTAGCTGAGCAAAAATGCTTGGCTTTGTTATTTCAGTCTGTTCGAGAGGATATTATTTCTTTGATCGATTATTCGAACGCAAAAGATCTCTGGAAAAAGCTAGAAACAAAATGTCTAGGAAGTGCTGAAATTGTGAAAAGTAAAAAGAAACTTCTTAGGAAAGAATTTGATATGTTTAGCTGTTTAAAGAATGAGTCAGTCTGTAAAATGATAGAAAGGTTTGGTCATCTGAAGCTGGAATTAGCAAGACATGATATCAGATTTCCTGATGAAGAGCTTATCGACAAACTGTTCGATTCATTACCTGACGAGATGGATTGGAGATATTATGCGCTGATGCTGAAAAACACTATCGAGCCTGCAAAGTTGACTGTGGATTTGGTGATTGAGAGACTTGAAAGTCACGAGTTGGAACTGAAGAAGACATACAAAGTCAATCACTCATCCTATCAGCAGGATTTGGATTTGTATTATCCAAAAAGCATGATGCCAAAAGCAACTTCTCCCAAAACTGCTTTTTCTGCTGAAAATGTGTCCACATCAAGCAAAGAAAGTCAAAATGGTCAAAGCAGTGGAAATCACAGTGGTTATCACAGTGGATCTTCATCATCTGCAAGTCATTCTGATGCAAAGAATCGTTTTCAATGCAACATTGCAATAGACTTGAAGAATGCTCAGAATTTTGATGAGGAGTCGGCCAAACAGCAGATGATCTTCCTAGCATCGGTGTTGGAATTGTGTGAAGGGTTAGTAGCTGGGAAGATAGGCAATACCAACTTAACGAAGGAAGATTATGATCAGATAGATCTTGAAGAAATGGAGCTGATCGATATTCGTTGGGCTATGGCTAGTGCTGTTCGTCGAGCACAGCGTTTCATGGAAATTACCGGCAGGAAGACAATTGGTGGTCCATCTACCAAGCTGGGGTTTGATAAATCCAAAGTGACATGCTTCAAGTGTAAGCAGAAAGGTCACTTCAAGCGTGAATGCAGAAACACATATGCTGATGAGTCGGAGAACCCTTTCAGAGATGATTACTACAAGAAGGCGATTTATCACCAGAATAAATCTGAGCCACCTAGATTGAAGCAGGTTGAAGACAACAAAGAGAAATCTAGAGCTCTTGTGGTGATTTATGATGATGAGGGGTATGATTGGAGTCAAGAGGTTCTACCAGAGGAAGATGCGGTTGGTTACGCGTTCATGGCGAAAACTGAACCTATTCCGTGGAAAGATACTCGTACTGAAGAGCAAAAGTATAGATACAGAAAAATGATTGCTGAGAACAGAATCATTAGAATTTCTGGTATCTATCTAGAAGCGAGAAGAGCGAGAAGATGGGATCCGGACAGGGAGTGTTATCTTGATCAGGATGGAAATATTGCGATCGATGACAAAACGCTTGATATCGAAGCCATAATCAAGGAGTTAAAGGAAGAAGATGAGTATTGGCAGAATAAATGGTGGGGAACTGGAGATGAGAAAGAGAAAGAAGAGAAAGAAGAGAAAGAGAAAAAGGAGAAAGAAGAAATAGAGAAATCAAAGAAGATTGATACTGGAGTTATTGACACAACGCAGGAGTTGACTGCTGAGAACCTGGGAAAAATGGCTGACAAAGTGCTGGCTGCTAAGGCACTTGAGGTAGACTCTAACTCCGTGTCTGAGTCAAAAAGCCAGGTCAGTTCAAAATTGTCAACAAATGCGCCAGGTAAACAAATTGATGGAAATGTTGATTGCAAAAATTGCAACAAAGAGTGCAAATTTTGTAATACAGTCACGTATCTCAATGGTAAGAAAGTTGAAGATCTGACAGCAAAGGTCAGAAGCGTTGAGAATCAAATTCTCGATCGTGACAAAACAGTTAAAGCTTCAACTGAACGGATAAGAGAATTAACTAGCCAAATTGAAAATGATAAAATTGATCATGAAAAAGTTAAAAATGAAAATGAAAAGTTAATTCTTGAAAACCGTCAGATTTCTGAAAAGTTTGAAAAGCTCAAAAGCACAATGAAAGATTGTGATGATCGAAATGGTAAAACTCATAAAGAAAATGTTCATTTAAAAGCAGTGCTGAGAGTTAAAGAAGAATCAATCAATCAACAACTGGATGAAATCGCTAAACTAAAACTTAAATTTCAAGAGGCTGAAATTGAAAACGAGCGAATCCAGTTGAAGCTTAACAGTTACAGCTCCGCAAGCTTTGTTTTGCAACACATTGTTCCCAAACCCATCGGGAAAAACAAAGCTGGCGAAGATGTTTATTCTGATGGAACCGGGGTGGGTTTTCATAGAGTTCCACCGCCGATTTTGGATAATTACACGAAAAAGCAATCTGGGTTGGTTGAAATCGAGGAAGAAAGTGATGTTAAACTTCCGGAGAACATTGATGTCACGTTCACATCTTCCAATGATGATAATGTCCAAAATGATATTGTAAAGGTGTTGTTGAAAATGTGCTAAAAACGGATAGTGACACTACTGAGGAAGATGGATGTTTCTTGGACAAATACATTCCGAAACAAAAGTCCAAGAACAACTTAAATGATGAACCTACTCTAGTTATGTACAAGATGTCGGGATCTGATAAGTTGTTTTCGGATTCAGAGTTTCCGATTGAGAATGTAAACATGAACAAATTGACAAATGTTTTCAGGTTGGTCGAAGTCGAGTTGTCAGCAGTGAACAATCTGAGTCAAAAGAAAAGTAAAATGAGGTTTGAGAAAGAAAAAGTTTACAACAAGAAATCTGTTAATCCACCACGTTTTTATAATAACAACCGAAACAATTGGTCGGGTGGTTACCAGGGGGTAAGCCTTATCAGAAAAGAAATGTTCCAAACAAAAGGTTTGTTGAGAAGAAAAAGTTTGTGAACAGTTCGAGTTCACTTGATGATGAAGAGAAAGAAATTTTTTCAAAATCAAATAAAGAGTTATTTGAGAAAAGAGCTTCACAGGCTCAGTCTGAAGGCACAAGTCGAGTGGCTGTTACTCGAACATGCTTCAGATGTAATCAAGTTGGTCACATTGCACGAAAGTGTACCAATGTGAAGCCTAAGACTGAAATTGTGAAGATTAAACAAAAGAAAGTTGATGTGAAGGGTAAAGCACCAATTGTTGTTGAGAAAAAGAGTATGAAAAATGATAACATCAAAGTGAAAAATGAACCTGTAAAGCAGTCGGTAACTAAAAACGACAAATTTTACAAAAAGGTTGCATTATCTCAACAAGTTTGGAAACCCAAAACTGAGAAAAAGGTTTCACCTTCTGAGGATTCAATTCAAGTTGATTATGATGCAAATGTTCCACCTCTGAAGGCTGAAAACTTTAAAATTCAAGTTGCGAGAGTTAAAACAGTCAAGGTTACACCTAAGGCTGATGAGGCCTGGGTGGACACCATGTTTGACTAAGCAGTTTGAATTGCCGGAGCTTCCTTGATCGCGAAGCATGAATCGGAATCTTTATTGAAGTTGGTTAAGTCAAAGTTTGTTATGTGCAGGATCTTCCAAAACTTGTATCCAGATGGATCATGGATAGTGGAGCTTCAAGACATATGACAGGGAAGACCGCGTTGCTGTATGATGTTAGAAACATAAATGGAGCATATGTAGGATTTGCGGGTAATCAAGGAGGAATGATTATTGGTGAAGGAACGTTATCCAATGGGATTGTAACGTTTGAGAGAGTAAACTACATTGTTGAGCTGGAGAACAATCTGCTGAGTATCTCGCAGATCTGTGACAGGATGTATACCACTCACTTCACTGATAAAGAATGTTTGATCTTGAAACCAGGATTTGTTATCCCTGAGGAATGGATTATCATGAGGGCACCGAGAGTTAATGATCTGTACGTGTTGGATATGAGTGTAGCTACTACAACCACGGGTCAAGCTCACTGTTTCGTGTCCAGAGCAACTGAAAAAGAATCGAGATTGTGGCACCGGAAAATGGGCATATACATCTTAGAAAAATGAATCATTTGGTGCATAACGATTTGGTTACAGGAGTTCATGTCAAAGGTTTTCATCTGGAAGGGGAGTGCATTAGCTATGTCAAAGGCAAGTAGAAGAAAAAGTCACACCCTATAAAGCAAGTCAATTCAGTCTCAAGACCCTTGGAGAGACTTCACATGGATTTGTTTGGTCCGGTGAATGTCAAGAGCATCACGGGAGATAAATATTGTCTTGTGGTTACTGATGATTATTCCAGATTTTCGTGGGTTTCTTTCTTAAAGACGAAAGACGAAACGTTTGACAGTTTAAAGGCGTTGTTCAAGAAGATTGAGAATCTGTACCAACGGCGTATCAAAAGAATTCGAAGTGATAATGGTACTGAATTCAAGAACAGCAGGATGGAAGAATTTTGTGATGAAAGAGGTATATTGCATGAGTTTAGTGCTCCGTACACTCCGCAGCAGAATGGAGTTGCAGAACGTAAAAACTGGACGCTAATCGAGACGGCTAGAACGATGCTCGCAGATTCAAAGTTACCAATTAATTTATGGGCTGAAGCAGTTTCTGCCGCATGCTATACGCTCAACAGGGTTCTCACTGTCAAAAAGTTCAACAAAACATGCTTTGAGTTGATCAATAATCGCAAACCGAATTTGAAGTATCTAGAACCGTTCGGGTCACCCTGTACAGTTATAGAGCCTTATGGAAAGTTTGGTCTGAAGTGCATTGAGGGTATATTTGTTAGATATTCAAGTCCTACACGCCGTGTCTTCGTTCCAAGTGAGAAGCGGATTATTGAAGCTGCAAATGTTGAATGTCAAGGTTATACTATGCCGCCACAAAGTCCAGGAGATTCATGGCGATATCATTACGACAAGTTGTGGGAATCGTTTGACATGATGGAAGAAGAAGAAGATTTCTTTGATGAGTTGGATATTTTGCGCGAATACGAGTCACAGCAAAGGTTCCCAGCTGAGTATTCAAAACGACCACGGGAAACTTCAAATGATGATGAAGCAGGTCCGAGTAATGTTGGTGAACACGATGATGTCCAACAGAATGAAGTTGCTCAAGATAATCAGTCGGATCAGAATGATTATCAAGAATCAGAGAACATGCCAATCTTTGATCATGGAGATTCAGATTCTGAGGGGGAGCAGATTCAGGATTCAAGTCAAATAAACCAAGTTGGTGAACAAAGTGCAAATCAAAATGTTACTAATCTGGAAGGTGATGTGGATGTTCCAAGCGAAGTGATGCCGCGAACTCTTTCTTATCATCCAGAGGAGTTGATCATAGGAGAATTGTATTCAGGCGTTCGCACGAGACGTCAAATAGACCAGGGCTTAACATGTTTTTATTCTACAGTAGCACCTTTACAAACTGAATTTTCATTAAGTTGTTTTATCTCGCAGATCGAACCGAGAACGTATAAAGAGGCGTTTACTGAAGACTCTTGGGTCATTGCGATGCAAGAAGAGTTGAGTCAGTTTGAAAAGTTAGGAGTGTGGAAGTTAGTGGATTTACCGGATGGTCAAAGGAAAATCAATACAAAATGGGTATTCAAATGTAAGAGAGATGATAGAGGAGTTGTTGTAAGGAACAAAGCTCGACTCGTTGTTCAGGGCTTTAGTCAACAGGAAGGGATTGATTTTACTGAAGTCTATGCTCCTGTGGCATGACTAGAGGCAATCAGAATTTTCCTAGCATTTGCGTCTTGGAAGAACTTCAAAGTTTATCAGTTGGATGTAAAATCGGCGTTTCTTTATGGGAAGGTTAAAGAGGAGGTTTATGTCGGTCAGCCGCCGGGCTTTACTGACCCAATCCACAAAAACAAGGTTTACTTCTTGGACAAAGCGCTGTATGGTTTACACCAGGCCCCGAGAGCTTGGTACGAGACTTTGTCTCAACACCTTCTAGCCAACAAGTTCATACGTGGAAAAGTGGATGCCACTCTCTTCACTAAAGAGGTCGACGGACATCTTCTGATAGTTCAGATTTATGTAGACGATATAATTTTTGGGTCAACGAATGAGAAATAGTGCAAAGATTTCGAACAGGTGATGAAGCAAAAATTCGAAATGTCATCAATAGGGGAGATGAAATTCTTCCTGGGACTTCAAGTTGAACAATTACCTGAGGGAATTTTCATTCACCAGACGAAGTACGTGCGTGATATTCTAGAGAAATTTGGAATGTCAAGTTCTACTCCAGCTGCTACCCCACTTGCAAATCATGGGATTCACCCAGATCTCACCGGAGATAGGGCTGATGAAACATTCTACCGTTCCATGATAGGTTCTTTGATGTATCTAACTGCTTCACGTCCTGATATCATGTACCCAACGTGCCTCGCAGCAAGATATCAATCTAACCCGAGAGCTTCGCACATGATTATTGTGAAGAGGATATTACGCTACTTGAAGGGAACTCCTACATTGGGGTTGTGGTATCCTAGAAAACGCGACTTTACGCTCGAAGGGTATTCCGATTCGGATTTCGGATGCTGCAAAGTCAATACAAAATCAACAACTGCAGGATGCCAGTTCTTTGGACCTAGATTGGTTACCTAGCAGTGTAAGAAACAAACGTCTGTGGCGTTATCTACATGTGAAGCAGAGTATGTTTCTGCTCGCAGTTGCTGCTCTCAGATCCTGTGGATACAGCAACAGATGCGCGACTACGGTTGGCAGTTTCTTAACACACCTCTTTTTGTTGATAATGAGGCCGCGATAAATATAACAAAGAATCCAGTACATCACGCTAAAACTAAACATATAGAGATTCGTCATCACTTTATTCGCGATTGCTTTGAGTAAAAGTTGATACGAATTGAGAAAATCCACACTGACGAACAAAAAGCTGATTTACATACCAAAGCTTTTGATAAAAATCGGTTTAAATATTTGTTAAAATTGAATGGTATGAAGCTTCTTTCGGTGTCGGATTGCATAATTGGCGTTGATGAGAGTACTGTTGCGGATGAAGACGAGAAACAATCTGCAATGGTTTGTCGATTTTTTACTTGTTTTGGTATTTAGGGGGAGTAGATGGATGTATATAGTTTATTTTCGAAAATACAAAAACAATAAAAAATGCAAAAATACAAAAACATGATAAAATCTGAAAAAGAGCTTGTGTATATAGGGAAAATGATAGTAAATCGGCTAGACAATTACAGTATGCTAAAGAATTGAAAAGTCTAAATGAGTTAAACAGTTTCACTAATGATGTGTCGATAGGTTTTCGCACATTTAGTAGATTTATTCGGGATATAAACCTAAAATTTCAAACTTGTGAAATTTGTGGGGAACACTACTTGGATATATAGGTAACCCCTGAAATCTCGTTTGAAAGGTCCCATATTCTGAGATACTAGGTCTTTATACTCAGTGATATCTGAGGTATTATTCCGGGACTTCTGCTGTATGGAAGTACTGACCTAGTCCCCGAATAATACTTTCTGCTAATGCTTGAAACATAGCATCGCCCTCAGCAAGCTGATGAAACAATAAAATTGATAGTCGCTGCTGTTGTAACTAAAAGATCCTCTAAAGGGGACACACCAGAAAGTCGAAGCCGTCATCTCTCTGCGTATACGGAAGTATCGACCTGAGCTCTCACGGCCCTCGCATTTAACCCCTAACAGATATCATTTGTGGTATACTCACCTATAAGACTGAATATCTGGGATTCTGGATACGGGAGTATATTCAAGAGGTGGGACACATGAATGAGCTAAGTTCATAAGACATCTAACTCGTATCCTGAATAGATTGAAATCTGTGTGAGAATTTAAGATGGATCAGTATATCGACAATCGAGGTGAATTGTTTAAGTCTGAGTATGAAATGAAGCTTAACGGTACTAGTAATTTGTCTGAAAAGCTGATATGATTCCCTGACACGCTCGCCAAAAATAAGTTTGTATATAGTTTACTTTGTTTACTTTCTGCAATTTAAGTTTTCTATATTTCATTTCTTAGTTTAGAACACTTTATAAAGTCCAAAAAGATTTTATTTCTGCGTTATTTTTTGACAAACCAAAGTGGAGAGTTAATCGTTGGATTCTCGAAGATTGAAGCAGATGCAGGAAAGTTCTGAGCTGAAGAATGGGGAGAGCTTACTTTGTTGAAGTTTGAGATGTTTTCAAAGTTGAAACAAGTTCATTAAATTGATGCTTGTTACATTGTTCAGAAAATGTTTGAAAAAGTTTTTACAAAATCAGTCTGTATTGTTAATCAGATCAACCAAGGTCATTAAATTGGACCTGGTAGATTAATTGAGTAATCAGGGTCATTAATTTGGACCTGAATACTTGAGTGGATTTCTAATACTGATTAATTGTGATTTATTATTGAAAAGATAGATTGTAATGTTATTGATTGAGTAACAGGTTTTGGACTTCATTATTCCCAACGGAAGCTAATTGTTAAAGCTTAAACCAGATCAAGACCTCAGATTCTAGCATATCGAGAGGGGGAGTCTGTGAAAGGGGGAGTCTGGATTAACAGTCGAAGGGAAGATGGAAGATAGAGTCAGGTAATGATCCTGAAGCCTGTGAAGATAGAGTGCTTATGATGAGAAGACAGAGAGTTGAAGAGAAGATCAAGACTAAAGACTCGGAGCTGAAGACTTCGTCAACATCCAAGGGGGAGTCTGTTGATGCATGGAATGTCTGTTGACTACGTCTGCATGAAGTCTTAGGTCAAGATTGGATCTTTAGAGTCAAAATTAGAGTTTATTATGAGGTTTAGCTTATTTGTACAAAGGTTAGATGTAGTTCCGCTCATTAGTCATCAGGTATGGTTCCGCTTATATGTCACTAGGTAGTTCCGCTCATATGGCAGTCCATATGAGCGAAACCTGCTGGGTTATAAATACCTGATCAGTTCATTTGTGTAGAGACGTTGGAGCGGAACCTTGTCATACATTGTGTAACGAAACTCTGTCAAATTTGTATCAGAAAGCAATAAAAGAAAAGGAATTGAATAGGAAAAGCTGTGTAACTTCATTTACGTTGATTCCGCCTTCGTATGTGAAGATGAACGTTCTCAACTGACTGTTTAGGGTCGGAACACGGTCCAGCAGATGGGATGAAGAAAGCGCATGATGCCAAGTTGAGAAAGAAAGAGTTCGAGGTGGGCCAAAAGGTGTGGCTTTACAATTCGAAACTCAAGTTCTTTCCCGGAAAGCTCCGGAGCAAATGGATGGGACCCTATGTTATCACCCGGGTCAGACAATTGGGTGATGTTACCATCGAGGACCCGAAGGATGGGGTACGACAAATGCTAAATGGTCATCGGCTAAAACCGTTTCTCGACGGTAACAAGAAGGTGGATGAAAACAAGGAATCGGTGAGCTTCGTGGTGAGCATACCGGTTTATGAGGTCGAGTGATAAGGACCGGTAACGTTTCGTGTAAACTTATGTATAACTATTTAATTGTTTGTGTGTTGGATATAATCGTTTGCGTTCATACTAATCTCTCTTGATTGTGTGAAGTCCGGACATTCCGAACGGGTCTTGAAGACACAAGCTATGTATTTAGGCTTTGTTATGTGCATTGAGGACGATACACGATTTTTTTGGGGGGTGGTAGGGCCGTTAACGGTTTTCGCGTTTTTAAATTTTAACTTATAAAAAATTAAAAAAAAGAGTTTTAATAATTTTTAGGATTTTTAAATGTATATAGTCCCTTTATTAAAAATCCTTAAAAATATAAAAAAAAATAAAAATTTGAAAAAAGTAGCACCCGTCGGCGACGGGGTGGTGCCCGTCCCGGACGGCTTCTCAAAACACCCGTCGGCAACAATATCCCGTAACCAGACACATAACCCGTCGGCACCACAAATGTTTTCCCGAACCCGTCAGCGACGGGTTCATTGCCGTCGCGACGGGCTTCTGTTTGATCGACGGCACCAGTTCGTTTTTTGCACTACATACACGAGCCAAACACCATTTTTTCTCCTTAAAACTCATCCCTAACCTATTTCCAACCACATAATCGACCCACACTCCTTACCTATCATTTAGAACTTCTAAATCCCTGTTTTTTTTCTCTCACCTAACTCAACCTTTCCCTTCATCTTCTTCATCTCTTTTCCAAAACCCTAGAAACCTTCAAGACTCCATAACTCTCTCAATTCTCCATCAAATCTTCTGATTTTTGGGTCTATCCTGCGTGATTTTTCAAGAGGAACAAAACCCCCAACACGGTTCTCATCAATTCGTGCTATTTTGCAAAATTTCTGGGCGTGTTACTTAGGGTTTTTGAAGGGGTGTTCATCAATTTCTTTGCTTTACATCTTTTCATAGTTTTTCTTGTTCCAACAACACAAAGGTATGGATTATCCTTAATTTTATGCTTGATTATCATATATTTAGTGTTTTTCTTCCGAAACTTTAAACTTTTTAGTTTAAGAGTAGGTTGTTTAGACAATGTATGTTGTTCTAGCATGATTTTGAGTAAGATTAGTTGTTGTGAATGGAATTTGAGCATGTTATAACTATAGTGAAGTAATTACACTTGTTATGAACATGATTGAACATGAAGGTGATGTTGAAGATATTGTTGAAATTATAAGAAATTGTAAGATTAACAAGAAAATTGATAGGTTTATGATAAAATTGGCGACTTTGGAAGTTTAAAAATGCGATTTTACATTCACTTGTTAATAAAAATTTCAACATCACATATCATGTTCAAAGTTTGAGAGTCTAATGAAGGTTGAGTTTATATTGATGTTTTGCTTGTTTGTGATTGTAGTTATGGCTGGTGGTAAGAGACAAAAGACTACAGGGCAAGCTTCATCATCGGTGTGGGTTCTTCTTCCAGTTTAATACCGAAGAAGTGGGAGCAGCTAAGCTCCATAGAAGAGAATGATGCGAGATTGTATAGGCAGGATTGGGAGTGGGCAAAGTTTAGGGATAGCAAAAGCGCCAAAGTCTGGGATGAAGAGAAAAACAAACCATTATCAGGCTATCAGGATCGGAAGTTGGAGGCTAAGTTATGGAAGTGGAAGATGGTAAACAATGTGAACACCTTAGTTCCGGTAAGGGTGATATGTGAACGGGTTGTAAACGTGGAAGAATTGCGACAGATTGGGATTGTACAGATGTTCGAACGTCAAGGTTGGGAAAGAGTCCTTGACTGGTGTGAAGATAATACCTCCAGGGTGTATTTAGCGGAGGTGTGTGAATGGTTATCCACTTTGAAGCTCGTGAACAAAAATGAACCTCCATCGCAGTGGAAATTGGTGGGGAAGACTAGCCGAGGGAACATGACAATGTCCTTCGAAACTATGAATTGTATTGCGCGTTTCGACTCCTTGGGAGTGCAAGCATACGATTACCCACCTATTGAGCGTTTCTTGGATAATCACATGAACACTGATGATCCCGAGCAGCTGATAGAAGTTATGTTACCTTACAACAAAGGAGGAGAAGCAAAGAGAACTCAAATGACAATCGAGGGAAAGATTCTTCAAGGGATTTCTGTTGAGAACATTTTGGTGAGGTTTGGTGATCGTGGAGGTGTTAGAGCGAGTGACTGTAGGGTGGTGCACTCTTTGATTTATGGGACCCCAACATTGTCATGGAGACACATAGTGATGATGAATACGTGGGCTACTAGGGAGTCGTCCCAGAGGCGTTTTATTCCATACGCACGCCTCATTAGTGCCATGATTGTTCAACAAAATTGCTTACCCCCAGAATCACTATGGGTGTCTAAACCGTTGGAGGAAATTAACAAGGCCTCCATGCAGAAGAACTGGAATATAGAGATTAAACTTTCGGGGAACAAGTATGTTGTGACTGATAGGTTGGGTAACAAGTATGAGTTTCTTACTTCAGGGGCACCACCAGAATCGGAAGAAGATGAAGAAATGGGCGATGAAGAGGAGGAAGCTGCACCCTCTGGTCCACAAAGATCCAGACAAAGATACATGAGGCCGCATAGAGAAATTAATGCAGATGTGGCGGGGTTTGTGACTATGAGACGGGTGCCCTCCTACAAAATTTTGATCGGGGACAGCAAGAGATATATGACAATGTCTCTGCGTGTATAGGTGAAGGCCGGGAGTATAACCGAAGGAGGGAAGCTTGGGAGGAGTCCCAGGGACCCTCAATGCAGGAGTATTGGGCAGCTCAAGAAGCCCATCGGGAGAGAATGAATAAGTTTGTGGAGGAGCAACAACTGTTCCAAGCAATGCAGAGGTCACACATGGAACAGTTGGCGAAGATGCAAGAGGATGAGGCAGCCCGAAGACGGGCGTGTGTAACACCCGTATCAAATTTACTTGAAATTAATAATAAATTATACCATTACAAATAAAGTATTGATTAAAATAAAAGATAACCTTCATTGAAGAGATCCATAAGTAGCATTAACCTTAGTCAACTAACGACTAAGTTAAAACGTTACCAAAAGTTGTTTAATAATTGTTTACAACCCATACACAAAGTCTATTAAAGATTTAAAACATTGCGGAAGCTTCAAAATGTAGTGTTCGGTTCTTCATCATTCGCTTGATCGCCATCCGTAAGATCCACTTCAACACCTATGGTCAAAACCGTTAAAACATTAGTTTTGACATTATTATATAGTATATAAACACGAGACCCAACATCTGATTATGAATAATAAAGTATAAGTTTTTCTGGTTCCACCGTAACTTACGGTGTCACCGTAAGTTACGGTAGGTCCTGGAAATTCCTGGTCCACCGTAAAACAGGAGTAACCCACCGTAAGCACCTGACCTCTACCGTAAGTTACGGTACTACCGTAACTTACGGTAGTCCCTAGAGATCCATTATTATGTTTGATTTGTTCATTTCACTCAACCCAACTCTCGGATTTCGCTTCTCTAACATACCAATACATTAAATTCTCGTATTTCTAATATGTTATATATTAACCAATATCAAAGATCAACCCATCATATTTCCGGAGCATTAACCATGCCTTACTTGATTATTCGACCCGTTTGGCTCGTCTAAGGAACCCTCCCATATGACGACTACCAACGAGTTCCAACCAATTTTGACCTATTATTCAATGTAGCGACATCACCGCTTTAATTCAAAGCAACTCTTATTCAAAAATTCAATTACATATTATATAATCATCAAAATCTACTTAATGTAACGGGTCAAGTTACATACCTTCAAAGCAAGCCCTTCAAACGTGTGTCCACACCGGTTTGCCCGCTAGATGCCCCGGCTTCCTTTCCTATAGAGTTCAATCACTTTATGTTTAGAACTCTTTGTTTCACATACATAACGCACATTTTGTCGTACATCATAATTATGCGTTTTTAACTTACAATTCAGTTTCAAGTCTTCTTTGAGGCATTTCAACAAACACTATAAGGGCAGAATTTTTATATGTTTAAACATCAAATCTCTAGTTTATTATTTAGCCCTAATTTCACATCATTCAACCTTTTTACATGATTGATAACTTCAAATTTTCTGGAATCACTTCAAAATGGTCAAATTACACTAGATTCACAATCTATTTCCTAGTGTTCATCAAATTACACATAACCCACTAATCACCTACAATGGTGTTCATGGATTCACCAAATTTTCTTATGACTTCAACTTCTATTTGTCTAGGGTTTGTCCCTAAACACCATAGTTGTTCCTAAATCATCATAAGGCAAACATGCAACTAGAATTTCAGATTTTTCCCAATTCATGAGAATTTCAAGTTAAGAGTTTTCATTAAATTTTACTAACCTTATAATCCTCTTGCGATGAGGATCACGATTCTAAACTCGGATTTTCGTTTGGACCAGATTTGCACCTCCAATTTGAGAGTTTAAGTAGAATTTTAGGGTTTGAGAGTGGGGGTGTCGCCCCTTGCTTGTTCTGATCGACCAGACCCCCAAAATGGGGTGTTTGGTTTGTTTTTATTTGTTTAATAAAAATCAAGTTTCAATTTTAACAACTTAAACCCCTCCACTTTGATCAACATGAAATTTGGTTGCTTTTTAATCCTACTATAAGTTATTTCTAGACTATTAACTAACTAGGTTATAATTCCTAGTTAGTAAATTCTTGTTTATTTATACTTTATAACTCTAATATAAAGTTTTATATTTTCGGGGTGTTACAAGTCCACCACCCTTAAAAGGGTTTCGTCCCCGAAACCGAAGTACGTACCAAATAATGTTGGGTGGAGACGTCGCATCTCCTCTTCGGACTCCCACGTAGTGTCCGAACCTTTCCTGTGCTCCCATTTGACCTTGACTTGATTAATCACCTTGTTCCTCAAACTTTTCTCTTTACGATCTAAAATAGCAATTAGTTTTACTGCATAGTTGAGGCTGTTATCCACCTCGATATCATCGTAGTGGATATGAGCAGTTTCGTCGGCCAAACATTTTCGGAGATGTGACACGTGGAATGTGCTATGAATCCCACTCAACTCCTCGGGTAATTCGAGACGATAAGCTACTTTGCCAACCCGTTCAGTGATCCTGAATGGCCCAATAAATCTCGGGCTTAGTTTCCCCCTTTTTCTGAATCTAATAATGCCCTTCCATGGGGAAACTTTTAGCATAACCATGTCGCCAACCTGAAATTCAATTGGCCTATTCCTTTTATCCGCATATGCCTTTTTCCTGTCTTGAGCCGCTTTCAAGTGTGCCCGAACTATGTCGATTTTCTCATTCGTAGTTCGGATTATATCGGTAGGTGCTAGCCCTCGTGGACCCACTTCTGTTGGTGCACTTGTGTCTGTACTTTGTCTGTATTTTGTCATGATACAAACGGATGTCTTTTGTTAGTCTGCGTTACGTCTTAGGTTTGTTAATATGTGTGTTTGATGTAACTTTGACCAAGTCAACCATCCTCCTGGTTTGACTTGGCCAAACAGTTAGAACATGGTTTGTAACATGTTTGTGTCGAAGGATGAGTCATCGAAGGATTGTTTAGATCCTTCGATGAGCTCGAAAGATAAACCTTCGATGGATGTTGATGGACCTCGAAGGATATCATCCTTCGAGGTATATGTGGATCCTTCGATAGGTTTCAGATCGATAGATGATCCTTCGATCAGTCTATCTGATCCTTCGACCAGACGAGCTGTGATGGGTATATATACTCATGTAATGTGTTCACTTCATTTTAGGGAGTGTAAAAGAAAATGTGAGTGAACTTAGTCTTGTAGAGAGCGTATTTTCAGTTTGGTCAAGGGCTGTAACCGTGTCCACTGAAATACAAGAGAAAACTTTGATATCTCGTGTGTCTACCTTTCTCTTTGTAGCTTGTGTTCTCATATAAACTACCGGTTTGCATTCTAGCTTGGATTCCGCACTTGCTAGTGTGTTAAACATAACAAGGATAAGGTTTAACCTCGACCTCCGAGGGACCTACAAGTGGTATCAGAGCCGTGGCTCTTTTCCTTGTTAAAAAACCGAGTTTATACAAGACTTTGGAGTGTTTGGACAAAAACTCACATGGTTTAGCACCCGTTTTTAGTGTTTTTTTTCTCGCATTTCTAGATGTAAAAACGTGTTCTAAACTAACCGGGTGTGTTAAAGGACGGGTTGGGTAACTTAAAAACTTGTTTTTAAGAAGTTTGGTAATTTCCGGCCAAATTCCGGCTTACTCCGGTGACCGGTTTTTCTGGATAAGAACCTTCCTTTTTAAGTATTATTTTATTGGGTCAAATCTGGTTTGGTAAAAGGTATGGTTTGAACATACCTTCTGCCGAAAGCTTTCTACCAACCCATCACCTTTTCACCAACCTGTCACTTTTTGTCAACTGTGTCAGTACAGATCGAAGGATATCCTTCGAAGTCGAAAGATCATCTTTCGATCAAAGGAAGTTCGATAGATAATCATCCTTCGAACATCCTTCGAAGTCTGTGACTTATCCTTCGATCCAAGGAATCTTTTCGAAGGATATATCTTTCGATCTACAGTTCTTATTCGAAAGATAAGGATCTTTCGATTGGAGAATCTTTCGAAATCATTGTTCGAAATTCAACAGTGATCTTTCGAACACTGTTGATCCTTCGAACAAGTATTGATCCTTCGATCCTAGTCTGTTAAGTTTAACAAGTTTGTGTTTTTCAGGTCTTTCGATCAGGGATCCTTCGGCTGGTTGTTTTCATTCGAGATATTAACATAGTTTGTGAAAATTAAATTTTTTAAAAGGAGAAAATTTGTTTTTCAAATTTTAAATCAATTTTCACTTAATATATTAATTTTTATAAAATGGGAACAAACGGTCAGTGGGATCCAACCGCGTGGACTCAAACAACTTTGACTCCACAATCATCAGCTACGCAATCTGCGTCAGATTTCGACAAAACTGCATGGATGCGGGCTATTGCCCCACCTCAAGCTGCAATGATAACTGCAAATCAATGGGCATTGGTCACAAATCAAAGCAGCAACATTCAAGCAATGATGCAGAACGACAGTGAAACTGGTACAAGCACAAAACCGCCAAAGCTAAATCACATCAATGATTGGGGATGGTGGAAAGAAAGGCTGAGAACTTATGTTCAGGGGCAAGGTCAAGATCTATGGATGTGCTTCTTCACCGCATTTGACAATGATTTGGAAGTTGCAGGATCTAATCCACAAACTTACAGCACTATGTCTGATGAAGATAAGAAGAAATTTGAGTTAGAAAAGAAAGCATTCATGATTCTCACACAAGCTCTTCACAGAGACATTTACCACCAGTTTGTTTACTGCACGACTACTAAAAGCTTGTGGGATATGCTCACGTTACGATGTGAAGGAAATGCTCAATCTAGAAAGATCAAGCAAGAATTACTGAAGAAAGAGTTTGAAGGATTCACGTGTATGGAGAATGAGACTTTGGCAGAGTTATCTACAAGGTTCCATCACTTGTTGAGCGAGATGTTTGCTTTTAGAGTCACTGCCACTCCACAAGAAATGGTGCAGAGATTCGCTGATAGCTTACCAGCAAAGTGGAGCAGTTTTCTTGAAATTCTCAAACAAAATGGTGTTCTAGACACAATCACCGTTTATGAGTTAATTCAAAAATTGGAGAACAAGGATGTAGAAGAAAAGCTTAAGGCAAAAAAGAACACTAACTCCTCAAAATCCAGAGATGTACTATGGGATTGCAGGAGGTATCAGTGGAGAAAAACCAGCCTCTCAACACGCGAAGCTTCAAACAGCTTTCAACTCAAACACCGGACCTTCCACAACAAATCAGTTTGATCCTTCAGCATACACGATGATGTATTCAAGACCAGATTCTTCTTCTCAACAACAGTATGTGCAACCGACAGCTCAGCAATTCACACCACCGCCTTTCTTAGACCCAAGCAGAGCTCAGCAGCAACAACCGCAACAGCAAGGGTTTTATGGAAGCTCTTCAAACTTTCAAGCCACTTCCAATCCGAACACAGTCAGATTAGACACTTCCAACTTTTCCAAAGTCACTGTCGAAATAGCCAAGGAGCATATGGAGATGTTGAACACCTTGGTTAGTGCTTATTGTGGATTGGTCGTAGGTCAGATTGGGAATATCAATCTAACCAATGAAGATTATCAGCAAGTGGATAGAGAAGAGTTTGAAATGATGGATATCAAATGGGCTCTTGCTAGTGCAATTCGAAGAGCAAAGGAGTTTATGGAAAGGACGGGGAGAACCAACTTGGATAGCAACAACAACACCAAGTATGGTTTTGATAAGAATGCTGTCACTTGCTTCAATTGTGGTGAAAAGGGTCAATTCAAGCGGGAGTGTCAGAAGCCACCTAAGCAAGGAAATCAGAATCCCTTCAGGAATCAAGGACAACCACAACAGCAACTGAACAACAATTCTGTCAGATCAATAGTTCCTGTTGGAGGAAATGCATCTGGATCCACAAACACTAATCCCCACAGAGGATTGGTTGTTCAAGCTGATGAAATCTGCAACTGGAACCTTTAGCTTGGAGAAGGAAGAAATGGTGGAACAGCATGTTATGCTAAAGTGATTGAGAAGGTAGTAGAACCCGTGTCTGCTGGTGAATCTTCAGAAGATGAAGATAGTTCGGGTTATAGTGGGAGCATGGATGGGGAATCACTTGATGCTGGTGATTTATCAAATGATGCCTTAGATTTGGAGGTTGATGAGCTTTTGGCTGAAGCTGAAGCATTATGCAAGAGGAGATCTATTCTCTGCTAGAAATCTGCTGGAACTTCCGAGAAGCTTGCTCAGTTCTTCTCTGAAGATGGATCTTTTTCTTTTCATACAATCTTTATGGCTCACGTAGAAGGTCAGACTTCTCAGGTATGTGATACTAATTCTGACTCTATTTCTGTTCCTATTGAATGTGCAAAGTGTTTAAAATATGCTGAAAAGGAAAGTCAGTTTGAAATCACACACAAACACAATCAAGAATTGATTGTAGATCTTTCTAAAGCAACCGAAGCTAACTTGTTTTTAACCAGAAATGAAAAGGAATTTAAAGCAACAATTGCGTCATTAAGACATGATGTTTCAGAATTACAAAAGGCTGTTTTGCGAAAACAACATGCTAACAATAATCTTATTGACACAATTGAAAAGCAAATGGTAGAGTTAGCAACAGCTCGATGTGAATGTGAGACAATTAAGCAGAAACTGGAAAGCTATTCCAATTCCCGCTATGTATTGGACCACATCATTGACGTTCAAAAGAAAAAAGGGGATGCAAAATGTATTGGATTCAAATCATGTCCTCCCCCAATGAATCACAATTACTCCAAATTGCCTGATGACGAGGATATGCCCCGTTTTAAACCTACTGTGCCACTCGGTCTAGATGACTTTGCAGCAGGCCTCGGGTTCACAACTGGTACATCATCCTCGGGTCAATCAGAATCTGAGAATGTGACAGATTCATCGTGTGTTAAGGAACAGAGTCCTCCCATTGTTGAGGATGCTGATTCTTCGGACGATGAATCTAAAGAAATTGTGAAACAACAGTCTAACTCGGTTACAACAGATATTCCAATCGAGAATCACATCCTGTGTGATCCACCAGTGAAACCGAGTAAGACTGAAATGTCAAAAGCAATGGAGTCCATTGTATCTAGCCTTGAAGGGAATAATTTGTTGTACACGCTCAAAGGAGATAGCAAAATCTACTCTAACAAAGATTTTCCAATTAAAAATGTAAATCAAGATTTAATTGAGCAAATTTTTGAAGGATGCACTGATAAGTTTTTGGGGAACAAAAGTGGCAAAGTTACCGTCACTCAATGTGATCCAATTCCGTGTGAACAAATTAGAAAACAATACGGAAACCAAAAACTACCAATTGAGCGAAAACAACAAGTCAACTCCGGAAAGGGTAAGGTACAGGGAAAGAAGGCTCAGAACAAGAATGTTCAAGCACCTAAAGTTCAGCAGCCTAAGACTGAACAACCAAAGGTTCAACAACCTAAAGTTGAACAGCCTAAGGCTACTCAACCTAAGGCTGCACAACCTAAAATTCAACAATCAAAGGTTGAGCAACCTAAGGTTCAACAACAAAAGGTGCAAAACAAAAGAGCTCCTGTTAAGAAACGAGAACCGAAAATGAACTTTGTTGGATCCACGGGTTCAGACAAACTTGAAACATTTCAGGATAAATCTAACGTTGATTTTGTAAAACAAGTTAGAATTTTAAAACGAAATGATCAGAATAATTACACCCAACACACCAACGGATGTGATTTAGGTCCAAGCACGTCTAGATCACAAAGTTCATTGTCTGGTTCTCCGTCTGGTCATCAACATGTTTCTCCGAAGTTCGTAGAGCGGAGAACATGTTTTGAATGTGGCACAGTTGGGCATATTGTAAGATATTGCCCACACGTGCAAAAGCTGAAGTCAAAAACGAGTGCTCCCCAAGAAATCGATTACCAAAAATGATCAGTTTCCCCGAAACAAGACCCACGTGTCTTGAAAGAAAGGGAAAAGAAGTTAAAGCAAAAGAATCAAAAGGTAATTGAAAAGGCCTTAAAATCAGAGGTCAAAGAAGAAAAACCTGTACAAGCAAAACCTGAAACTGTAAAACCAGTAAATGCTAAAACAATAAATTCAAATACTGGTAAGAGACAAACAGCTTGGAAGCAAAAGCAGGTAATTCAATCAGGGGGAGCACCACAGGTTCTTTTTCCTAATCATCAAGTGATTGAAATCACTTTCCTTGATGATCAAGGACGACCCAAGTCCACAAAGGCTTGGGTCCCCCTCTCAAACTGATAAGTTAGTTGCATGTGCAGGCGGCTCTAGGAGGAACTATTAATAGTCATTGGATTGTTGATAGTGGGGCTTCCAGGAACATGACGGGCGACTATCGTCTTCTTTTCGATGTGCGAAGTATAAGAGGAGGATATGTCGCGTTTGCTGGAGACAAAGGAGGGTATATCACCGGCGAGGGAATGATCTCAAATGGAGTTGTGAGTTTCGACAAAATCAATTATGTGCAACAGTTGGATCACAATCTCCTGAGTGTTTCTCAGATCTGCGACAAGAAGTTCACCGTGCATTTTGATAATGCCGGTTGTTATGTGTTGAAGCCAGGATTCAAGATTCCCGCAGAATGGATTCTCTTATCAGCACCAAGAGTTAATGATTTGTATGTCCTCGATATGAGCCAAGCAATAACTAAGTCCAAACAAGTTACTTGCTTTATTTCAAAAGCCACTGAAAAGGAGACGATCTCTTGGCACAGACGGATGGGTCATATTCACCTCAGAAAAATGAATCACCTTGTCAAAAACAATCTGGTGAGAGGTGTCAATGTGAAGAATTTTCAACTTCAAGATGTCTGTGTGCCGTGTCAGAAAGGGAAGCAGATCAAGAAATCTCATCCATTGAAAAAGGTTAACACTGTAAACATGCCACTCGAACGTCTGCATATGGACCTTTTTGGCCCAATCAAACACAAGAGTGTGCACGGGGAGGTCTTCTGCTTGGTAGTCACTGATGACTATTCAAGATTTTCATGGGTTGCTTTCATGGTCCACAAGAGCGAGACTCCAGAAATTCTAAAGAATTTGATCACCTTGTTGGAAAATCTTTATAATCTAAAGGTGAGGCGAATTCAAAGCGACAACGGAACCGAGTTCAAAAACAGGGTTATGGATGAATTTTGCACTGCAAAAGGAATCCTTCATGAATACAGCACTCGGTACATGTGACATTTGTGCTTGTAGACATTGTAAACAGTTCAGTTATCAATGAAATAAAGTTATTTGATCCCAATGTTTGTTTATTTATGTTTGATGTTTTTCATGTTTTGGCTTTTATTCGATTTCAAACCCTATATCGCTTTCTGGAGAATTATATGCAAACTGGTACGAAAACGTAATCAGTTATATGCAACAAATACTCCGGAACATGAATTTATGCTTAACATACCTTAAATAACCTTTACATAACTTAGAAATAAGTTTCGAAGGCTTTGGTATGGCAAAATCTAGTTTATTCGCTTACAGTGACTAAAATTGACAAACTGCGAAAGTATGCCAATCTGAACTGTAACGAACATTCCGAAACATGATCATAAGTTAAACACACCTTAAATATCCTTTACATAGCTTAGAAATAGGCTTTGAGGGGTTTGGTGTGCTAAAATAAACTTTATGCTCATTCAGGGACTAAAAGTGTCAAAAACTGCATAAGTTTGCACATTCGCGCATATCTTACGTTCTGAATACTTCCGGACATCCAAAAATTTATGTAAGCATTAAAATATTATGTTTTAATGTTTGGCATGAGAAAAATCCATTCGTCGCGCAATTTGGATCGTTTTTCGCGCTTATGCGCATTCCGTCGTAATTAAGCAAACATCGCGATCGTATGACCAAACGAACCGACATCCGAGATATTTTTGAGCATGGTTTGAGTTCCCTATACTTTAACTTCATTTTAGAGGCTTGAAGTGAGGTTAACGGGCCTTAAACGTGTCAAAAATGGCCTTAAACGCATGCAGGGACCAAAACTGTCATTTTGCAAAGTTTTTGCTGATCTGACATGGCTAGGCGGCCCGCCTAGCATTTTGGTAATTCTCACGCGGGCCGCGTGAGGTCCCCAGAACTGCAAAAACAGTTTTAACAGCTGCTAACAGCTGTTATGCACTCAAAAACCCATTGCAAATGGTATTTTCGAATCAGGGGACTGAAATAATGGGCTCAAATGGTTTTTAAAAACTATGGGTACACATGGATGGCCAAGATCGAAGCACGCTTTGCGAGAAACGATCTTAACGGTTCACCAAATCCTATATATACCCCTCCATGTCTTGCCCATTTCCCTCACACTTGAATTCAGAGGTTGCTCTCTAAGTTGGGGTGCTTTGACACTTCATACCTGAGAGTACTCGGAATTCAATCTTGCGGGGACCCGTTGTAAGTATTCTTTCGTTCTTTTATTGCTTTTCGAGTCCGAAAGTCAAACTTTGTTTGACTTTCTGCATTGACCAGTTTATGGTCAATGCGAAGTTCGTTTGAACTTCATAACGTGAGCGTAATCACGTTGGTTATAGTCCCTAGCGACTATACCTACTGATTACCACGTTATCTAGGCTTAGTGACGAGTCGTAGTTTCGGTCAAAATGCGTTTTCTTGCGCATTTTGTAACCAAACTACTTTAGGGTATTAAAACCGTTTGTTTTAATACCAAACCTGTTCTCTAAACATGTTCTAGCATGTTTAGCTCGTCGCTTTTAGTTTTGTGCTTGTCTAGGGTCGTAAAGGTAAGCGATCTAAACAATCGCTTATGCTTACGAACCCGACCCATTTGGTCGATCATTAGGATCCGACCAAACACATTAGGTGACCATAGTGTATAGGGAATAACCTTCCGAGGTTATACCTTATGGTCACGCCGTTTAAGTAGTTGTATGACAAGTGGTTCTTATGCCTTAGGTAAATTACCAAAATGCCCTTTTTACACTAAAATTCATTTTAAACTTATGTAACATAATTTTTTTGACACCTAAACTGATTTAGCAACAATATTAAGTGTGTTAAGGCATATCTTGCTTGTCATAGGGCTAGTTAGGCGTTTCAAGCGCGTTTTACGCAAACGACGCGTTAAAGTAGCATAAGCTACCTAAGCGGGTCGTACCGGGTCTAAAGCACTTAGGTAAAGTTTCGATTAGTATGTAGGCTTTGTCAAACCATATTACATAAGTTCCCACACTTATTTGGTTTGCAAACCCTCGTACTACCCGATCCTCCAATAGGTCCGGTTATTAATGTAGATGCCTTTATAGGTGCCGTTTGATTCCGTGATCTTCTAGCATTGCTTAGTGGTTGTTCTACGACTTCTAAGCAATCTCAAGTGAGTACATAGTCCCCTCTTTTACTGTTTTCCAAACATTTTGGGGTGAAACACATGTGCCTACTTGTTACTTTCATTCTTTTCATGCTTTCATATCATATACTTGCTATGTTCATTAATACATTTGTTTTACATGACATTTTCACGCTATGTATGTTCATCATACTTAGTACATTTGTTTTACATGACATTTTCACGCTATGTATGTTCATCATACTTAGTGCATTTATTTTACATGACATTTTCACGCTATGTATGTTCATCATACTTAGTGCATTTGTTTTACATGACATTTTCATGCTTACATTTTGGGTATGACATTTGGTTTGTTTAAGTGGGACAATATACATTCATTAACATTGATCACGCCGCTCGTTAGTAGGTAATGGTACCATAGGAATTGACAACTCCCGTTCCTGAAATCCTGGGTATGTTTGGATTGGAAGGAATGACCGAATTCGATTAAAACATTTAGACAGATAGACCTTTAATTTGTTTAAAGGTTTATCACCACAGTTGCAAGGCTTGGATGTATGCATTTTCACAATACCGCATAAATGTCTGTATTCATTATAGCATGCATTTTCCACAAAACATAGCGTTGATTTAAACCATGTTTTACTTCAATACACTGTTTTGTGCATTTTTCCTATGGTTTAGTTGATACATATTTCACTAACCATACATTGACATTTTGAGTACACATTACATGATTGATATTTGACATAGACAATGTTGATATTGATATATACATTTTGACATGGTTTTCACAATAACATTGGGCAAATGGTTTAGACATGGGCAACTTTCATTGGGTGGTTTATTTAAGTCATTCAACTTGGACTTATTCATTTTTCTTACAAATAACATATTTTTCACAAGACATTGTTTTACAACACTGTTCGATATATATATACAAACTCATTTTACTTAGTTATTCATTTAAACCTTACATTACTTTTTCACATATCATCTACTTTATCATCGCTTTTCAAATAATTTATAAAACAAAACATGTTACAAGGATCATGACTGACTTTGTTAAACAACCCTTTTCTAAAACCTAAGTCATGAATCCTATTTTCACAAAACCTATGTTACTCACTGGCATTTTTATGCTAACGTACTTTATTTTCACATGTGTTTCAGGAGCAGATGCGTAGGATGATCGTGACACGCTAGGGTGGACTTGGGCCTTAGTGACATAAAACAAAACTAGACGTAGTTTAATTTCGTCATGTGCTCTTTATTTCTGTAGTTTTAAGACAATGTGGCTTGTTGGTTCTTGTTTGAACAATGAATTCCACCCTCGGGTGATGAATAAGATAATACTTTAAATGCCATGGTTGTGAAACAATAATTCTGTTACAACACTCCCCGACGTTTCCGCCACGATTTGATGTTTTACGTGGTCGGGGTGTGACAGAAGAGTTGGTATCAGAGCCAATGGTTATAGGGAATTAGGTTATTAGTAATGCTTTGACCTAGACTATAACCTTTCTAGGACCCCAACACAAGTTGTCTTGTGTTTAGATTTTAAAACATGCACTTCACCTATCCTTAGGTGATCATCAAAACAAGAACCCAGATTTCTAAAACGATTTTTGAAAAACAATCCTCCATTTTTTTTTCAAATGATCCATTTTATTGTTTTGAACCCTTTTGACTTTTCAAATTGATTTTGGAAATTTATCATTTGCTTTAATGATTCTTTTGGCCTTGTGCCTTTCGAGTTTTCAAAATCCCGTCAAAGTTTGGGTCTAGATGATGTGAACACGTGCAAACTGGAAGGGTGAATGCCTGTACCCTGGGTTTTCTGTCTAAGGCTAGAGTGTTCGTACAAATCCACATAATCGGACCAGTCACTCTTACCTGGGAACTCTTGGGGTGAGTGTTCACTTATAGGCGAGCATGTCTTCGTTAAGCATTGTTTATGGACCCATTTACTTTGATTAGTCACTGTGCGTCATTTGTTTGCTTTGTGATACAGACAAATGACCACCATCCTTGCTTTGTTGATTTTGTTTCATCTCGTTCTTTTCATCTAATCTTCTCACTCATTCCTCTCGTGTTTTTCCTCTTTTTAGCATGCCTCCTCGATGCGAAAATCAGCTACCCAATGCCGAATTGGCGGAAATCATCGCACAGCATATGGCTGCGGCGTTCCCGAATCTTATTGCTCAGTTTAACCAAGCAAACGTCAATCAGAACGCTCCTTGTAACTTTAAGAGTTTCAATTCGGCTAAACCACTCAAGTTCAGTGGTACCGAAGGAGCAACTGGGCTTCTTCAATGGTTTGAGAGCATTGAGAATACTTTTCGTCATGTTCAGTGTCCTGATAATCGCAAGGTCGAGTTTGCTTCAAGTGTCTTTCAGAAGAGGGCGTTGACATGGTGGAACGGGATTATGAGAGATCGTGGTGCTGAAGTCGCTTTAGCACAAACGTGGGCTGAGTTAAGGACTCTCATGATGAGTGAGTTCTGTCCTCGTCATGAATTGCGAAAGTTGGAAAGGGAGTTTGACGATCTGAAACAGGTTAGTGGTGAGCACCGGGCGTATACTGATAGATATGAAGAGTTGAGTTTGCTATGCCCAACAATGGTCACCCCACTTGACAAAGCTATCGAAAGATACATCGATGGTCTACCTGATTCTGTGCAAGACATCGTTACTGGTAGTAAACCTACCACTGTCCGTCAGGCAATTGAGTTAGCTGCGACATTGACAGAATCGCAGGTCAGAAAGGGTAAATTGCATATGAAGGGTGACAAGGGTAAGAAGCAGGATTCTGACAAGAAGGATAGCAAGAAAGGTAAGAAGGGGAAGGATTCTGGCTCATCAAGGGGCTCTAGGAAGCGAAAGGCTTCCCAAAATTTTGCCATCACTGCCCAACAGAACCAGGCAGCTCCCAATCAGCCAGCGCAGCCTCCCGCGAAGAAACGATATGAAGGGAATGCACCTTTGTGCAATAGGTGCAATAGTCATCATCAGCAACAACTCCCGTGTCGTTTCTGTACCAACTGTGGGAAGTCGGGTCATCTTGCAGAAGTTTGTCGTTTTGCTCGAAATCAGGTAGCTCAACCACCTGTTCAACAGCAAGCTGCACGACCTCACTACCCTCCCGGCTCATGCTTTAATTGCGGAGACCTGACTCATTATCGAAACCAGTGTCCAAGGCTGGTTAATGCAAATCCAGTTCAGGCTCAGGCTCGTGGACGAGCTTTCAATATGAATGCTGTTGAGGCGCAGGCAGACAACGAGGTGGTGAACGGTACGTTCTTAGTTAATAATCAACCTGCGTCTGTTCTTTTTGATTCAGGGGCCGATAAAAGTTTTGTGTCTTTATCTTTCGAACCATTGCTTCGCGTGTCTAGAACAAAACTAGGTAAACCTTTGACTGTTGAAGTTGCGAATGGTGAACCCATTGTTCTTAATTCCATTCTTCGCAACTGCCAATTAAACCTTAGCAACCATCTTTTTCCTATTGACCTCACGCCTATGCGTCTTGGAAGTTTCGACATTATTGTGGGTATGGATTGGTTAGCCAAGCATCGCGCAGAAGTGGTTTGTTTTGAGAAGATCGTTCGTGTGCCGCTCCCGTCAGGTGAGATCCTACAGGTTCGTGGTGACAAACCTGTTAATAGCCTCAAGCTTATGTCTTGTTCTCAAGCTCGAAAGTATCTGCGAAAGAACTATGTGGCCTTCTTGGCACATGTTACGGCAGATAAAGACCAAGGTAAGTCTATTCAAGATATCCCTGTTGTTCGGGATTATCCGGAGCTGTTTCCTGAAGAATTGCCTGGTCTACCCCCAGCACGCCAAGTCGAGTTCCATATCGATCTCGTACCTGGTGCAAATCCTATTGCTAGAGCTCCGTATCGCCTTGCACCGTCTGAGATGCAAGAGCTATCTAAGCAGCTTCAGGAGCTTTCTGACAAAGGTTTTATCCGTCCTAGCTTTTCTCCTTGGGGTGCTCCCGTTCTTTTTGTCAAGAAGAAGGATGGATCCTTCAGAATGTGTATCGATTATCGTGAGCTGAATAAGCTTACCATCAAGAATCGATATCCCCTACCTCGCATTGATGATCTCTTTGACCAATTACAGGGTGCTACTTGCTTTTCGAAGATTGATCTTCGTTCTGGGTATCATCAACTTCGTGTGCATGAAGAGGATATTCCCAAAACAGCATTCCGCACTCGATACGGGCATTATGAGTTCACAGTCATGCCATTCGGTTTGACCAATGCTCCTGCTGTTTTCATGGACTTGATGAATAGGGTCTGCAAGCCTTATTTAGATAAGTTCATCATCGTTTTCATTGATGATATCTTGATTTATTCTAAGACGCGAGCTGATCACGAGCAACATCTTCGTCTTACTCTGGAACTCCTAAAGAAAGAACAACTTTTTGCCAAATTCTCCAAGTGCGAATTTTGGCTTAAGGAAGTTCAATTTTTGGGACATATTGTCAACGAACAAGGTATTCATGTAGATCCCTCCAAGATCAGTGCGATTAAGGATTGGGATACGCCAACTACTCCTACTGAGGTTCGTTCTTTTCTTGGTCTTGCGGGTTACTACCGCCGCTTCATTAAAAACTTCTCGAAGATTGCAGTTCCCCTAACTGCTCTAACTCAGAAAAACAAACCCTTTGAATGGGGTTCTAAGCAAGAAGAAGCGTTTTAGACCTTGAAGCAGAAGCTTTGTGATGCACCTATTCTAACTCTGCCTGAGGGCAACGATGATTTTGTTGTCTACTGTGATGCATCGAAATTGGGTCTTGGCTGTGTTCTAATGCAAAGGAACAAAGTCATAGCCTACGCATCTAGACAATTGAAGGTACATGAGAGAAACTACACCACTCATGATCTCGAGTTGGGTGCAGTTGTCTTTGCTCTCAAAATATGGAGACACTATTTGTACGGTACAAAATGCGTGGTTTTCACTGACCACAAAAGTCTCCAGCACATCTTTAATCAAAAAGAACTCAACATGAGGCAAAGACGTTGGGTCGAACTCCTAAACGACTATGATTGCGAAATTCGCTACCATCCTGGTAAAGCGAATGTCGTGGCTGACGCATTAAGTCGTAAGGAACGTACTCTGCTTCATTGTATTCGTGATTAAACTGCTATCCAAGCTCGATCCGATATCCAAGCGCGCATTTCTCAGGCTCAGCATGCTTGTGTTTCACAAGACTTGATGGGTAAGGAATTACCCTATCACATTAAGCCTGATCTTGTTCTGAAGGAAGATGGATTGTATTATTTCATGGACCGTTTGTGGGTCCCAAGCCAAGATGATCTTCGTACTTTGCTTATGGATGAGGCCCATAAGTCTCGTTATTCTATTCATCCTGGCTCAGACAAAATGTATAAGGATCTTCGTACTCGGTATTGGTGGCCTGGTATGAAGAAAGACATTGCCTTATACGTTTCAAAATGCCTTACTTGTCTTAAGGTTAAGGCTGAACACCAACATCCTTATGGTCTTTTAGAGCAACCAGAGATTCCAATTTGGAAATGGGAAAACATTGCTATGGATCTCATTACTAAACTTCCGCGCACTAAGAAAGGTCATGATGCCATCTGGGTAATTGTGGATCGTCTTACTAAATCAGCGCATTTCTTGCCAATCCGTGAGGATTTTTCTGCTGAAAAGTTGACTAAAATCTATGTGGATGAAATTGTATCACGACATGGTGTTCCTTTGAACATTATTTCGGATAGGGATGCTCGTTTCTCTTCTCGATTTTGGAGAACCATGCAATCTGCTATGGGGACCCAACTCAATCTGAGCACAGCCTATCATCCACAAACTGATGGCCAAACTGAAAGAACAATCCAGACTTTGGAGGATATGCTTAGAGCTTGTGTGATCGACTTTGGTGGTAGTTGGGATTCACATCTTCCATTGATCGAATTCTCCTACAACAACAGTTATCACTCCAGCATCAACATGGCTCCTTTCGAGGCTCTCTATGGTCGAAAATGTCGTTCACCAGTCTGCTGGAATGAGATAGGTGAGGCTCAGATTACTGGACCTGACCTCATTCTGGAAACAACTGACAAGGTAAAGAAAGTTCGTGATAACTTACAGGCAGCTCGAAGCCGTCAAAAGAGTTACGCGGACCTAAAACGCAAGCCCTTGGATTTTCAAGTCGGTGATCAAGTATTACTTAAGGTCTCACCTTGGAAAGGTGTGATCAGATTTGGAAAGAAAGGAAAACTTGCACCTAGATACGTTGGACCATTCCAGATCATTGAAAGAATCGGTAAGGTAGCCTACAGACTTCAATTGCCTCCTGAACTTGGAAATGTTCATCCAACTTTCCACGTATCCAACCTCAAAAGGTGCTTAGCTGATAAGAACCTCCACATACCTCTCGACGAGATTCGTGTTGATAAAACACTCCACTTTGTTGAGAAACCTGTGGAAATTATGGATCGTGAAGTCAAATGGCTTAAACGCAAGCGCATTCCGTTGGTTAGAGTTCGCTGGAAATCTAAACGTGGACCTGAGTTTACTTGGGAACGTGAAGATCAAATGAAGGCGAAGTATCCACATCTATTCCCACGAGTTTCCTCTAAACGAATTTCGGGACGAAATTCCCACAAGTAGGGGAGACTGTGACATTTGTGCTTGTAGACATTGTAAACAGTTCAGTTATCAATGAAATAAAGTTATTTGATCCCAATGTTTGTTTATTTATGTTTGATGTTTTTCATGTTTTGGCTTTTATTCGATTTCAAACCCTATATCGCTTTCTGGAGAATTATATGCAAACTGGTACGAAAACGTAATCAGTTATATGCAACAAATACTCCGGAACATCAATTTATGCTTAACATACCTTAAATAACCTTTACATAACTTAGAAATAAGTTTCGAAGGCTTTGGTATGGCAAAATCTAGTTTATTCGCTTACAAGGACTAAAATTGACAAACTGCGAAAGTATGCCAATCTGAACTGTAACGAACATTCCGGAACATGATCATAAGTTAAACACACCTTAAATATCCTTTACATAGCTTAGAAATAGGCTTTGAGGGGTTTGGTGTGCTAAAATAAACTTTATGCTCATTCAGGGACTAAAAGTGTCAAAAACTGCATAAGTTTGCACCTTCGCGCATATCTTACGTTCTGAATACTTCCGGACATCCAAAAATTTATGTAAGCATTAAAATATTATGTTTTAATGTTTGGCATGAGAAAAATCCATTCGTCGCGCAATTTGGATCGTTTTTCGCGCTTATGCGCATTCCGTCGTAATTAAGCAAACATCGCGATCGTACGACCAAACGAACCGACATCCGAGATATTTTTGAGCATGGTTTGAGTTCCCTATACTTTAACTTCATTTTAGAGGCTTGAAGTGAGGTTAACGGGCCTTAAACGTGTCAAAAATGGCCTTAAACGCGTGCAGGGACCAAAACTGTCATTTTGCAAAGTTTTTGCTGATCTGACATGGCTAGGCGGCCCGCCTAGCATTTTGGTAATTCTCACGCGGGCCGCGTGAGGTCCCCAGAACTGCAAAAACAGTTTTAACAGCTGCTAACAGCTGTTATGCACTCAAAAACCCATTGCAAATGGTATTTTCGAATCAGGGGACTGAAATAATGGGCTCAAATGGTTTTTAAAAACTATGGGTACACATGGATGGCCAAGATCGAAGCACGCTTTGCGAGAAACGATCTTAACGGTTCACCAAATCCTATATATACCCCTCCATGTCTTGCCCATTTCCCTCACACTTGAATTCAGAGGTTGCTCTCTAAGTTGGGGTGCTTTGACACTTCATACCTGAGAGTACTCGGAATTCAATCTTGCGGGGACCCGTTGTAAGTATTCTTTCGTTCTTTTATTGCTTTTCGAGTCCGAAAGTCAAACTTTGTTTGACTTTCTGCATTGACCAGTTTATGGTCAATGCGAAGTTCGTTTGAACTTCATAACGTGAGCGTAATCACGTTGGTTATAGTCCCTAGCGACTATACCTACTGATTACCACGTTATCTAGGCTTAGTGACGAGTCGTAGTTTCGGTCAAAATGCGTTTTCTTGCGCATTTTGTAACCAAACTACTTTAGGGTATTAAAACCGTTTGTTTTAATACCAAACCTGTTCTCTAAACATGTTCTAGCATGTTTAGCTCGTCGCTTTTAGTTTTGTGCTTGTCTAGGGTCGTAAAGGTAAGCGATCTAAACAATCGCTTATGCTTACGAACCCGACCCATTTGGTCGATCATTAGGATCCGACCAAACACATTAGGTGACCATAGTGTATAGGGAATAACCTTCCGAGGTTATACCTTATGGTCACGCCGTTTAAGTAGTTGTATGACAAGTGGTTCTTATGCCTTAGGTAAATTACCAAAATGCCCTTTTTACACTAAAATTCATTTTAAACTTATGTAACATAATTTTTTTGACACCTAAACTGATTTAGCAACAATATTAAGTGTGTTAAGGCATATCTTGCTTGTCATAGGGCTAGTTAGGCGTTTCAAGCGCGTTTTACGCAAACGACGCGTTAAAGTAGCATAAGCTACCTAAGCGGGTCGTACCGGGTCTAAAGCACTTAGGTAAAGTTTCGATTAGTATGTAGGCTTTGTCAAACCATATTACATAAGTTCCCACACTTATTTGGTTTGCAAACCCTCGTACTACCCGATCCTCCAATAGGTCCGGTTATTAATGTAGATGCCTTTATAGGTGCCGTTTGATTCCGTGATCTTCTAGCATTGCTTAGTGGTTGTTCTACGACTTCTAAGCAATCTCAAGTGAGTACATAGTCCCCTCTTTTACTGTTTTCCAAACATTTTGGGGTGAAACACATGTGCCTACTTGTTACTTTCATTCTTTTCATGCTTTCATATCATATACTTGCTATGTTCATTAATACATTTGTTTTACATGACATTTTCACGCTATGTATGTTCATCATACTTAGTACATTTGTTTTACATGACATTTTCACGCTATGTATGTTCATCATACTTAGTGCATTTATTTTACATGACATTTTCACGCTATGTATGTTCATCATACTTAGTGCATTTGTTTTACATGACATTTTCATGCTTACATTTTGGGTATGACATTTGGTTTGTTTAAGTGGGACAATATACATTCATTAACATTGATCACGCCGCTCGTTAGTAGGTAATGGTACCATAGGAATTGACAACTCCCGTTCCTGAAATCCTGGGTATGTTTGGATTGGAAGGAATGACCGAATTCGATTAAAACATTTAGACAGATAGACCTTTAATTTGTTTAAAGGTTTATCACCACAGTTGCAAGGCTTGGATGTATGCATTTTCACAATACCGCATAAATGTCTGTATTCATTATAGCATGCATTTTCCACAAAACATAGCGTTGATTTAAACCATGTTTTACTTCAATACACTGTTTTGTGCATTTTTCCTATGGTTTAGTTGATACATATTTCACTAACCATACATTGACATTTTGAGTACACATTACATGATTGATATTTGACATAGACAATGTTGATATTGATATATACATTTTGACATGGTTTTCACAATAACATTGGGCAAATGGTTTAGACATGGGCAACTTTCATTGGGTGGTTTATTTAAGTCATTCAACTTGGACTTATTCATTTTTCTTACAAATAACATATTTTTCACAAGACATTGTTTTACAACACTGTTCGATATATATATACAAACTCATTTTACTTAGTTATTCATTTAAACCTTACATTACTTTTTCACATATCATCTACTTTATCATCGCTTTTCAAATAATTTATAAAACAAAACATGTTACAAGGATCATGACTGACTTTGTTAAACAACCCTTTTCTAAAACCTAAGTCATGAATCCTATTTTCACAAAACCTATGTTACTCACTGGCATTTTTATGCTAACGTACTTTATTTTCACATGTGTTTCAGGAGCAGATGCGTAGGATGATCGTGACACGCTAGGGTGGACTTGGGCCTTAGTGACATAAAACAAAACTAGACGTAGTTTAATTTCGTCATGTGCTCTTTATTTCTGTAGTTTTAAGACAATGTGGCTTGTTGGTTCTTGTTTGAACAATGAATTCCACCCTCGGGTGATGAATAAGATAATACTTTAAATGCCATGGTTGTGAAACAATAATTCTGTTACAACACTCCCCGACGTTTCCGCCACGATTTGATGTTTTACGTGGTCGGGGTGTGACAGTACACGCCACAACAAAACGGAGTCGCTGAAAGAAATAACAGAACCTTAATTGAGACTGCAAGAACCATGTTGGTTGAGTCTCAGCTTCTAGTTCGATTCTGGACTGAAGCTGTTGCCTCGGCTTGCTACACGTTAAACAGGGCTCTCACAGTGAAAAGACATGGCAAAACGTGCTTCGAACTCCTACACAAGAAGACTCCTGACTTGGAATATCTAGAACCTTTTGGTGCACCATGTACCATGATTGAGCCTGACGGGAAGTTTGGTGCCAAAGCTATTGAAGGTTACTTCCTTGGGTATGCTACTCCTAATCTGCGAGTATGGAACCTGACTACCAAGAAGATTTAAGAGTGGGGTGAAGTAAAAGTTCAAAGATATTCTAATCCACCGAAGCCTTCTGGAGACCCATGGATGTTCGATTATGATGGTCTTTTCGACTCATTCAATCTGCCGACATTTGATGATGACAATGCAATTGCTCAAATGTTTTCTGAAAGCGAGAATGCGACTGGCTCTCAGTTAGTTCGCCCAATCATTGTTGACTCACAAGCATCTTCTTCTGTCAACAATCTCGTTTCAAATGAGGTGTTTAATGATGTTGTCGACTACAATTTTGTCATCGGAAGATGAGGAGTATGTTGATGCAAATGATGGTGATGCACGGGGTCCGGTTCAAGGTACTTCAGAAGCAACGGATCCAGTGTCTGCGCCAATTGTCCAAGAAGAAAATGCATCATCTTCTACAACTCAACAGCTTCAGAATGATATCGGGAATTTAAATATCAATAACTTGAGGACCAATGTTGAAATTCCTCCAGTTCCTGAAACCCGAATTCATAACATTCATCCTCAGCAGAATATTATAGGTGATGTTCTCAGTGGTGTAAGGACAAGGAATCAAATCAGAAATAACGAAAATGTTGGCTTGTATGCTGAGATACGAGAATCGGGACAACAAAATGATTGGTCTTTCGCCTGCTATGTTAGCCAAGAAGAGCCTAGATCTTGGAAGGAGGCATTGAAAGATGATTCCTGGGTGGAAGCAATGCAGGAAGAACTGCAACAATTCCAGAAGCTAGGTGTCTGGAAACTCGTAGAGAAACCTGCTGGTTACAAGAAGATCGGAACCCGTTGGGTGTTTAAATGCAAAAAGGATGACCGCGGAGTTGTTATCCGGAACAAAGCACGTTTAGTCGTTCAAGGTTTTCGTCAGATTGAAGGGATCGACTACAACGAAGTGTATGCACCTGTTGCACGTCTGGAAGCAATTCGGATCTTTCTGGCTTATGCCTCATTCAAAGGATTCAAGGTTTACCAGATGGACGTCAAAAGTGCATTCTTACATGGTGTGGTTGAAGAAGAAGTGTATGTCGAGCAACCACCGGGGTTTGAAGATCCATTACATCCTGACAGAGTTTTACTACTTAACAAGGCGTTATATGGTCTTCATCAAGCACCCCGAGCCTGGTATGAGACACTGTCTACCTACCTGCTGAACAACGGGTTTAGACGGGGTTTGATCGATTGTACCCTCTTCATCAAAGAAAAAGGTGAAGATCTTCTGTTGGTACAGGTATACGTCGATGACATTATCTTTGGTTCTACCGATGATAAGTTATGCAAGGAATTTGAGAAGGTGATGCAAGATAAATTCGAGATGAGTGCTATGGGGGAAATGACCTTCTTTTTGGGCCTACAAGTACAACAAACAGAGTCTGGGATATTCATTCATCAGACTAAATATGTTGGCGACATCTTGAGCCGGTTCCAGATGTCTAATGCAACGCCCATTGGTACCCCATTGCCACAAAATCACGGAATTACTCCAGACTTGAAGGGTGAAGCTATTAACCCCTCATATTACCGCGCAATGATCGGATCTCTTATGTACCTCACAGCATCAAGGCCAGATATAATGTATCCAACGTGCCTGCTTGCCAGATATCAAGTTAACCCAAAGGCCTCACATCTTGCAGCTGTAAAAAGGATCTTTCGTTATTTGAAGGGTTGTCCTGACACCGGTCTATGGTACCCTAGGGATAATAACTTTGACTTGATCGCTTTCAGTGATTCTGATTTTGGCGGATGCAAAATCGACGGCAAATCCACAACGGCTGGATGTCAGTTTTTAGGAAATCGCCTAGCCACATGGCAGTGCAAGAAGCAAACGTGTGTCGCTACTTCAACATGCGAAGCTGAATACATTGCTGCCTCAAGTTGTTGCTCCCAAGTCCTTTGGATCCAACAACAATTACGCGACTACGGTTTTGAATTCCTAACTACTCCTATTTACGTTGATAATTCTGCTGCATTACAGATCACTAGAAATCCTGTGCAGCACTCAAAGACCAAACACATCGATATCAAATATCACTTCATACGTGATTGCTTTGATAAAAGGCTAATCGATGTTGTTAAGGTCCACACCGATGACCAACGTGCCGACCTATTTACCAAAGCGTTTGACAAATCAAGATTTGACTTTTTATTATTGGTAAACGGCATTAAGGTCAAGCAAGAGTAAACCAACATCGGAAAATCATTTTTGTAAATATCTTTGTGTTTTAAATTTGTCTTAGTTTCTTGATTTTAGGGGGAGTAAATCCAAAAATCTGAAAATCCAAAAACATCGAAAAATTTCAAAAACACAAAAACAATAGAAAAACAAAAATGAGTTTCCTGGCGAGCAAAAGAGAAAATGATAGTACATCAGTGGTCTATCCAAACCTCTTTAAACCTTAAATGAAAAACGATAAGCAGCTCTATATAAGATGTATCGGTAGGCTCACAATCATTTTAAAGTGTGCAGGGTGATATAAATCTTAAATCGACTGAAGACCAGGTGGGAACCGCTCATTGGCATATGGTCTTGGTACCGAAATTTCGTTTGATAGATTGCCGAGGTTCTGAGATATTCGGGGTTTATGCTGTTTATCATCTGGGTATCATGGTTGTTTCTATAAAGGACGTAAGTCTAGATCTTCCATGATACTATACATACGTGTACATACTGCATTCGACCTCAATAAGTGATAAACAATCACATGTCCAAACAAATAAGTGATAAAATATCACATTTATCCGGGAGTCAAGTTCGTCTCTCTGCTGTACGGAAGTACTGACCTGTTCACGGACTTGCTCCTGTGCCTTCATGCATATGAAAATCAAGTTCCTCATCAATAAGTGATTCTATCACATAGGGCTTGTTTTCAAATCAAAATAAGTGAGAATCTCACATCATATACGGTCAAACAGATGATAATCGGTATACTCACCGGTAAGATGAAACCTCGTGCATACCTTGATACGGGAATGTGTCGTGATGTGGATGAACACCGGTCGGTAAGTATAAATCATACCTTAACGTATCTCCTAAACATGATTACATCTGATAAGTTGAGCTTAAGTGGACAACAATACCGATAATTGTTATAGGATGCTTATCTTGATGCTAACTAACTGAACAACAAGAGCGTTTTGGCATGACCGTACACTGATATGATTCTCTTACCCTCGAAACTCACAAAAAGAATGTCTGTAAATATTTATTTACTGCTTTTAGTCCTTACATTTCAAATATTAAAAATACCAAAAAGATTTTAGGTGTGTTTTAATATAAACTTTATAAAAGCCAAAAAGATTTTATTTCTATTTTATTTTCGATCGTACGATGTTGGATCTCGAGTCTTCGTTACCTGAAACCTGAACGAAAACCGAATTGACTAAATCTTCATAAACGGTCGAAATTTGCAAGTTTTGAAAGTTAGAAACTAAAACTGACAAATTTACTAAACTTTCAAACTGTCGGACGGTGTTTGATTGTGACATGGTCATTCGTGTGTCATTTGTTTATATAAACTATATTCCAAGCAGTTGTTCTCATTACGCGTTTAGATTTCTTGCATGTGCAGATTCTAAAGGCAAGAAGAACATGGTCGATGACAAGCTTCGGAATGAAGACACGACGTGAAGGCCCTCAAAAGATGAAAATGATCGAGTTGCCGCTGACCATCATCAACACCACAAGGATCTCAAGCTATAAGAATCAAGTCTTTCACGAGCATAATTCAAGGGGGAGCTTATGTTAAGGGGGAGTTTGTCAACACACTTCCTACATGAAACGGGGAGTTTGTTGATACACTTTCTGCTTTCAAGACGTGAAGACTTTGAAGATCCTCCGACATTGAAGACTTGAAAGGACGTCAGAGACTTGAAGACACGAAGATCGAGACAAAGCTACAGCCAAGGGGGAGTTTGTTGGTGCACTTGTGTCTATACTTTGTCTGTATTTTGTCATGATACAAAACGATGTCTTTTGTTAGTCTGGGTTACGTCTTAGGTTTGTTAATATGTGTGTTTGATGTAAGTTTGACCAAGTCAACCATCCTCCTGGTTTGACTTGGCCAAACAGTTAGAACATGGTTTGTAACATGTTTGTGTCGAAGGATGAGTCATCGAAGGATTGTTTAGATCCTTCGATGAGCTCGAAAGATAAACCTTCGATGGATGTTGATGGACCTCGAAGGATATCATCCTTCGAGGTATATGTGGATCCTTCGATAGGTTTCAGATCGATAGATGATCCTTCGATCAGTCTATCTGATCCTTCGACCAGACGAGCTGTGATGGGTATATATACTCATGTAATGTGTTCACTTCATTTTAGGGAGTGTAAAAGTATGTGAGTGAACTTAGTCTTGTAGAGAGCGTATTTTCAGTTTGGTCAAGGGCTGTAACCGTGTCCACTGAAATACAAAAGAAAACTTTGATATCTCGTGTGTCTACCTTTCTCTTTGTAGCTTGTGTTCTCATATAAACTACCGGTTTGCATTCTAGCTTGGATTCCGCACTTGCTAGTGTGTTAAACATAACAAGGATAAGGTTTAACCTCAACCTCCGAGGGACCTACAACTTCTCCCCAACATACCGGAGTTCGACATTTTCTGCCATATAACAATTCATACGGGGCCATCTTAATGCTCGCGTGATAGCTATTCTTATATGCAAATTCGACCAAGGGTAGATGGACATCCCAACTACCTCCGAAGTCAATAATGCAAGCCCGCAGCATATCTCCCAACGTTTGTATTGCTCTTTCACTCTGCCCATCCGTTTGTGGATGGTAAGCAGTGCTAATGAACAATTTAGTTCCCATTTGTTCTTGGAATTCACGCCAAAATTTCGAAGTAAACCGAGTATCTCTGTCTGACACAATGGATATCGGTACCCCATGCCGTGCTATGATTTCATTGGTGTACACTTCCGACATCTTCTCGGATGTATAGGTCTCACGAATTGGAATGAAGTAAGCGCTTTTCGTCAATCTATCTACAACTACCCATATAGCATCAAACCCGCGGTTAGTTTTGGGCAATTTGGTCAACAAATCCATGGTGATTTGTTCCCATTTCCAAACCGGAATTTCCAACGGTTGAAGTTTACCGTATGGTTTTTGGTGCTCCGCCTTGACTTGTAAACATGTCAAGCATTTTTCTACGTTCTTCACCACATCTCTTTTCATCCCGGGTCACCAATAGTTTTGCTTTAAATCATTGTACATTTTGGTCGCTCCCGGATGAATTGAATATCGGGATTTATGAGCTTCCTCAAGTAGAAGCGCCTTCACCCCACAAGTATTTGGAACCCATATTCTCCCGAATCGAGTCTTCAAGCCGTTATTCCCATCTGTCAAATCTTTCAACTGCCCGATTATTCTTTCCTTCTTCCAATTCTCCTCTTTTACTGCTTCTAATTGTGCCTCTCGAATACGTTCAAGTATGCCCGAGGTCACCACGAGTTGCATCGACCTTACCCGTATTGGGACGTAATCCGCTTTTCTGCTCAGAGCATTCGCTACCACATTTGCCTTTCCGGGGTGGTAGTGTATTTCACAGTCAAAATCCTTCACCGTTTCTAGCCATCGCCTTTGTCGCATATTTAACTCCTTCTGATCGAAGAAGTATTTCAAGCTCTTGTGGTCGGTGAATATGGTGCACTTTACCCCATATAGGTAGTGCCTCCATATTTTTAAGGCAAATACCACCGCAGCCAACTCAAGATCGTGCGTGGGATATTTCTTCTCATGTATTTTTAATTGCCTTGAGGCATAAGCTATAACTTTGCCCCGTTGCATCAAAACGCATCCGAGCCCCGATAGTGAAGCATCCGAATAAACTACCATATCTTCGACTCCGTCCGACAATGTCAGCACCGGAGCTTGAGTTAACCTTTCCTTTAGCGTTTGAAACGCTTTTTCTTGAACGACACCCCAAATGAACTTTTCTTTCTTTTGGGTTAGCTTTGTTAGCGGTGACGCAATCTTGGAGAAATCTTGGATGAATCTCCTATAGTATCCCGCAAGCCCCAAAAAGCTTCTAACTTCCGAAGGGTTCTTCGGGGGATTCCATTTTGACACAACCTCGATCTTGGATGGATCCACCAATACTCCGTCGGCACTTATGACGTGGCCAAGAAATTGTACCTCTCGTAACCAAAAGGCACACTTAGAGAATTTCGCATACAGCCTTTCTCATCTAAGTGTCTCTAACACTTCTTGCAAGTGGTGTGCGTGTTCAGCTTCACTCTTCGAATACACCAAAATATCATCGATAAACACGATGACCGACTTATCCAACATTGGCTTGCAAACCCGGTTCATGAGGTCCATGAAAGCCGCGGGTGCATTTGTTAGCCCAAATGACATCACGAGGAATTCGTAATGTCCGTATCTCGTGCGGAAAGTCGTCTTCGGCACATCTTCTTCCTTGACCCTTAGTTGGTGATACCCCGATCTAAGGTCAATTTTTGAAAACCAATTCGCGCCTTGTAATTGGTCGAATAAGTCATCTATCCTCGGAAGCGGGTATCGATTCTTTACCATGAGTTTGTTTAACTCCCGGTAATCGATGCACATGCGCATGCTTCCGTCTTTCTTTCTCACGAACAGTACCGGTGCGCTCCAAGGAGACACACTAGGCCTTATGAATCCCTTGTCTAGCAGATCTTGAATTTGGGACATCAACTCTTGTAATGCCGACGGTGCCAGTCGGTACGGTGCTTTAGCTACGGGTTTTGCGCCTGGAATCAATTCGATCCCGAACTCTACTTCCCGTTCAGGCGGTATCCCCGGTAAATCCTCCGGAAACACATCTCCATAATCTCGTACTACCGGTACATCTTCAATCCTCCATGATTCTTTCTCGGGTTCATTTGCGTATATCATGAATGCCTTGCATCCTCGCTTCATAAGCTTGTGAGCTTTCAACATTGAGCACACTATGGGGTTACCTCCTTTTTCGCCATAAATGGTGACGTGTTTCCCGCTTGGAGATATTAGTTTTATCTCTTTACGAAAACACACGACTTTTGCATGGTGCTGAGATAGCCAATCCATCCCAACGACTACTTGAAATTCCCCCATTGACATCGGGATTAGGTCTATCAAGTATTCCTCATCGTCGATGCTTAATTTGTAGCCTCGACAAACATCACAAACTATAAAACTTTTGTTGTCTCCTATTTCAACTTCTAAGGGCACAGGTAATTTCGTCAATACAAATGGAGGATGTCGAATAAATCCATGCGAAATGAAGGATTTATTCGCACCCGTATCAAACAATACACGTGCTGGAATTGAGTTACTTGTGAATATACCTGAAACCACATCGGGTTCTGTTTTCGCTTCAGCTGCGGTAAGTTGGAAGGACCTAGCCTTTGCTTTGGGGGCTTCTGCTGGAGACTCCTTAGCATCTCTCTTTCCAACTAAGTCCGGGCATTCGGACTTTTTGTGGCCGGGTTGATAGCAATTGTAGCAAACTGATACTTTTCCCGGGCATAGCGAGGCCGTGTGCCCCGTCTTATTACATATGGGGCATGGCTTGTCTTTGAATCGACATTCCCCTTTATGTCCCTTCCCGCAGACTTTACAACTTGGCGACCCACCTTCTTTCCCGATTCTCCTGTTCGGGCTTTCTTTGTAGGGCTTGGATTCACATCATGTGCCCTTCGCTCACCTTTTTCCACTTGTTTCTTTAACTCGATTTCCCGTTCCCGGGCGGTGTTGATAATCTCCGTGAGGGTTTCGTATTTTGACGGAGTCATAAATTCCCGGTACTCAGCACTCAGCATGTTGTAATAGTAATATATCTTTTGTTCTTCAGTGGTGACTAACTCATCACAAAATCTGAGCTTATCCATGAAGATGCCCGTGAGCTTATCGATTGTTTCACCCTTTTGTCTCAGCTGGATGAATTCTTCTTTGATTCTGTTAATAACCGCTTTGGGACTGTGGTGTTTAAGGAACGGTACCTTAAACTCGTCCCAAGTCATAACCCTCGCCGCTTCGGCTCCCATTTCCTTCTTTTTGTTATCCCACCAATCCTTGGCTTGATTTCTCAATTTACCTGTTCCGTAAGCAACAAAGTCACCTACGTCACAATGGGTTCGTTCAAACACTCCTTCAACATCACTTATCCATCTTTGGCAAATTATCGGGTCAACCTCCCCGTTATAGATTGGCGGTTTACACGCCATGAATTCTTTATATGAGCACCCTTTACGTTCTCCAGTTTTGTCTTTCATAAGGTTGACAGTATCCTCCAACCTTTTAACTCGTTCTTCTACGAGCGACAACACCGTGCTTTGAATCTTGTCTATAAACCCGGATAGACTGCCTTCAATTGCCTTTCCTACTTCCTCGGCAATTATTTCTTTCATTTGTTCGGTGCTTGTCGGCACCGGATCATTATTGTTCCCTTTCGACATCTTGAAACTGAAATGTTTACATCAAACATTAAACATTTCATTCATGACATTGCTTTGTTTGTTTCGGTTTACCCAAGTTCCTAACTTGCTTTAACCGTTCACATTTAATGCACTTTCCGGGTTTGAGTGTGTTAACACGCTCTTCCCATGCATAACAATTCATTTCTCATTCCTTACATAAGACATAATCTACTAACATAATAAGTTAATTCTTACCGGACGATCGATCAAGCTTGAACCGAACACTTTGTTGACAACCTAAAGCTCTGATTACCAACTTGTAACACCCGTATCAAATTTACTTGAAATTAATAATAAATTATACCATTACAAATAAAGTATTGATTAAAATAAAAGATAACCTTCATTGAAGAGATCCATAAGTAGCATTAACCTTAGTCAACTAACGACTAAGTTAAAACGTTACCAAAAGTTGTTTAATAATTGTTTACAACCCATACACAAAGTCTATTAAAGATTTAAAACATTGCGGAAGCTTCAAAATGTAGTGTTCGGTTCTTCATCATTCGCTTGATCGCCATCCGTAAGATCCACTTCATCACCTATGGTCAAAACCGTTAAAACATTAGTTTTGACATTATTATATAGTATATAAACATGAGACCCAACATCTGATTATGAATAATAAACTATAAGTTTTTCTGGTTCCACCGTAACTTACGGTGTCACCGTAAGTTACGGTAGGTCCTGGAAATTCCTGGTCCACCGTAAAACAGGAGTAACCCACCGTAAGCACCTGACCTCTACCGTAAGTTACGGTACTACCGTAACTTACGGTAGTCCCTGGAGATCCATTATTATGTTTGATTTGTTCATTTCACTCAACCTAACTCTCGGATTTCGCTTCTCTAACATACCAATACATTAAATTCTCGTATTTCTAATATGTTATATATTAACCAATATCAAAGATCAACCCATCATATTTCCGGAGCATTAACCATGCCTTACTTGATTATTCGACCCGTTTGGCTCGTCTAAGGAACCCTCCCATATGACGACTACCAACGAGTTCCAACCAATTTTGACCTATTATTCAATGTAGCGACATCACCGCTTTAATTCAAAACAACTCTTATTCAAAAATTCAATTACATATTATATAATCATCAAAATCTACTTAATGTAACGGGTCAAGTTACATACCTTCAAAGCAAGCCCTTCAAACGTGTGTCCACACCGGTTTGCCCGCTAGATGCCCCGGCTTCCTTTCCTATAGAGTTCAATCACTTTATGTTTAGAACTCTTTGTTTCACATACATAACACACATTTTGTCGTACATCATAATTATGCGTTTTTAACTTATAATTCAGTTTCAAGTCTTCTTTGAGGCATTTCAACAAACACTATAAAGGCAGAATTTTTACATGTTTAAACATCAAATCTCTAGTTTATTATTTAGCCCTAATTTCACATCATTCAACCTTTTTACATGATTGATAACTTCAAATTTTCTGGAATCACCTCAAAATGGTCAAATTACACTAGATTCACAATCTATTTCCTAGTGTTCATCAAATTACACATAACCCACTAATCACCTACAATGGTGTTCATGGATTCACCAAATTTTCTTATGACTTCAACTTCTATTTGTCTAGGGTTTGTCCCTAAACACCATAGTTGTTCCTAAATCATCATAAGGCAAACATGCAACTAGAATTTCAGATTTTTCCCAATTCATGAGAATTTCAAGTTAAGAGTTTTCATTAAATTTTACTTACCTTATAATCCTCTTGCGATGAGGATCACGATTCTAAGCTCGGATTTTCGTTTGGACCAGATTTGCACCTCCAATTTGAGAGTTTAAGTAGAATTTTAGGGTTTGAGAATGGGGGTGTCGCCCCTTGCTTGTTCTGATCGACCAGACCCCCAAAATGGGGTGTTTGGTTTGTTTAATAAAAATCAAGTTTCAATTTTAACAACTTAAACCCCTCCACTTTGTTCAACATGAAATTTGGTTGCTTTTTAATCCTACTATAAGTTATTTCTAGACTATTAACTAACTAGGTTATAATTCCTAGTTAGTAAATTCTTGTTTATTTATACTTTATAACTCTAATATAAAGTTTTTTATTTTCAGGGTGTTACAGCGTGGGAAGAAGCAGAGGCAACGCGTCAAAATGAAGAAAGAGAATTAAACCGACGCCGTTGGAGTGCCTTGTATGTCTCTCAACAAATGGCTGTTAATATTGCCAAAGTGCTCCACGATCAGGAGCGACACCAAAGAGACTATCAAGCCGGCCTCCCATATGCCGAGCACTCGGGATGGACCAATTACCCCGACCTTCCCCACCCACAAGGTCCATCCGACCCGACTCCTCATTGGCCCGAAGCAGTAGGGTCTAGTTTTATCCCGATTCCGTACCAACCACCGCCTCAAGGGGAGCAGAGCCCATTGGATAACTATAGGGAGATGTTTGAGGCCCTCACTGGTTATCAATACCAGCCCAACCCGCCAGTGGATCCAAACGAGCGATATCAGCGGTAGAGGTATGGTATATTTTATGTTGTTGTTGTTGTTGTATATTTTGGTTCTTTATTTCTTTGTCGTGTTTATTTAATTTCTGCCTAGTTAAATGAACGTTGTGGGTGTGTTCCCTATATAACCCTCACGAGACCTCTCGTCCTCCCGAGCTATCGGGAGGTTTAAAAGGGCTTGTTGCATAAGCTAAATGCAACCGTGATTCCTACGAAAGTGAGTTAGGTTTGTTGTTGTTGTAAAATATTTTCCACATAAATCGAAGTGAAATAACGCATGGCTTGGTAATGTGTTCATAAAAAGGGTAGAACTAGGTAACTAACAAATTTTGATGGTTGTGAGAAGCATGCTTCTACACAAGGATTAGAATTTGTAGGTACAACATGTTCGCGGGACAACCATTTTTATGAAGAGACGAAGGAGATATGAGTATCAAGCGGAAAAAAAAATCAGGTGCATGTGTTTCCTTTTACTTTGATTCTTAGTTAGGAATAAGTGGATTGTATTTTGTATTGTATTTTCCGGGGTGAAATGTTGGGAAGGTTAGTCGTGTCACGTCCCTTGTGCAATTTTAAAACTCTAGTTCCTACACATTGAGGACAATGTTTACCTCAAGTGTGGGGATGGGGGAGTAGTAAAAATTTTCGATTTTGACCCATTCATTTAAACACTACGCATTGAGGACAATGTTTACCTCAAGTGTGGGGATGGGGGAAAAATTTCAAAAATTTCATGTTTCAAAAGCGATCTTAAAAGCACAAGTAACCAAGTCAACGAGGGATGGCACAACCCATTTGGTCTTTTATCATGGTCAAGTTCAAATTAATAGCATGACCGGTATTTAGCGGGTGGTTATTTGGGAATAATCCGCTTAAGGAACTAGTATATCATGCATATCACATATCATACCCCTATACGTGAGGTTTGAGCCACTTTTATATCATAGAATTGCATTTATATGTTTCTTTGTTGAGTGGACCATTAGTCGCGTATTGTAGAACTTGCAACTTTTGATACGTTTGAGACCATAGACCGAATACAAGCACGAGAATGATTAAGGCATTAGGTAAACCTTTTCCTTTTACACCATTTTTATATCCTTACCCAAAAATTATCCCCTAGTAGCCAACTTTGAGCCTAAACCTTTCGTTTGACAACCCGTTTAGCCCATAACCATAAGCCTTTTTCTTTTTAAACTCGTGTGATGAAAATTCGATTATAGGAGTTTAAGTTGTATAGTTGTGATTTATATATATATATATATATATATATATATATATATATATATATATATATATATATATATATATATATATATATATATATATATATATATATATATATATATATATATATATATATATATATAAATGTTGCGAAGAAGAATGAAAAATTATTGAGAAAATCCAAAAATATGTGTTTCTAGTTGTTGAATAAAAGGCGAAAATCATTGCCTTATAGTTGATGTTTATAGTTTATTTGAGTTTAGAATAGTTGAGTTGTAATAAGAATCGAATTTTCATCACCTTAGCCACTTTAAAATATTCTATTCCCTACCCTTAGCCTAGCCCATTAAAACCCTTCAAAGACTTTATGACTTGTGCTTAGTATTCGTGATCAATGGTGGAGAATGATTGAGTTGCAAGCCTATGCGGGTACGTGTTCTAAGCGGTTTTGAGCGATTAATTGATTGAAGTGCTAATACATTATACACATTAGCCAAATTATAAACCGAGTGGAGAGAAAATTGTGAGAGATATGTATGACTTGTTAGTTTTACGGACGGGTTAATCTTGGATAACCATTATTATAGGTGATTATTCACTTTACCGGTAAATATGTGGAATTTGTTAAGAATGTGAACTTTTGTATGACAATAGACCTTAACCTTTGTCTCAGGAATGGGATGTGTATTCGTTGTTCGACCCACGTGAAAGTGAAAAACAGATTTGCTTGAGGGCAAGCAAAAGACAAGTGTGGGGATGTGATACGTGGTTGAAAACCGGTGCTCGTAATGGTGTAATGTTATGTTTTTATATGAGTTTTAATCTTGAATGGCCTACTTTTAATTAGATTTGTGATTATGCAGGTTTAATGAAGTTTAAGAAGCTTTTCGAGAGCTTTACGGGTCACCGGATCGAAAACTGGAGCACTGGGATGCGTCACGGGTCAACCGGGAGTGTCGGGAGCGAAAAACAGAAATCTCGCAAACGAGAGCCCGTCGCCGACGGGGTCCAGGCCGTCGGCGACGCCCTCCAGAAACACCCGTCGGCACATAAACCCCGTATCTAGTTAATTTACGCGTCGGACGGAGTCAGTAAATCCGAAGCCCGTCGCCGACGGGTTGAGGGCCGTCGGCGACGGCTTGTCAAATCTGGAAACGCGATTTTTTGTTGATTTGGGGACTAAGCTCGAATTCTATTGGCTCGTGGGCATTGAAGTCGTAAGTTACACTTGTTTGGGAGTTTGAATGTTGTTCTTGGAGCCTAATTGAGATATCCATCACCTACCATTCAAGCACTACAACATCTACAACCCGAATCATCAAGAACCTTGAATCATCATCCATCCTACAACCCATCATCAAAACCCTAGTTCATCCAATTCACCATCATTCTTACCATCATCATACACAACCCCTAATCATCCATCATTCCTTCATCCATCAAGTTTCAAGATGACTTCATTCGCGTTCCAATCATCCAGTGATCAAGCTTCTTCAACTATGAGCGGCTAATCATCTCGGTTTCACCCCGGCGTAGGTAGTTGTTAATTTTAGGGTTTCGATTTGTTCTTGTTTCAACTTAGTGACAATTTGTGTTTGATTTTTGAAACCTTTGATAATAGTATTACATTTGTTACGAATTCGTAAATTGTTGAACGATGTTAAAAGTTATGACTTTGCGAAATGGTGATATGTAATTGTGCATTGTCGTGGTTAGGATTTACTTGTGTTAATTAAAAAGTGTATTCTTGTCCGTTCTTCGGGACGTTGATAGTTATTAGCACCTAAGTCACGGTACACTAAATCCGCTAATCTAATGCATTTGAGTTGAATCTAAAACTTGTCGAAACCCTAGGTTAACAATTACTGAAACCGCCCGTGATTCCTTTTTATTATTATTGTTCTAGTAACCATTTTTCTTGCAATTGTTAATTAGTAGTTGTTAATCATTCGCATCAATTCATCTAGTTCAAAATCATATCTCTCAATTAAACGAAAACACAAAATCATTCTAGCAAGCTTCATAAATTGTGACATTTGTTATAATTCAATCGAATCCACACACAAACCACATACTCTTCGTGGTTCGACCCCTTACTACCACTAACACATAGTTAAGGGTAAGTTGGGCTTATAAATCTTATCTTTGACCGGAGCGCGACACTTCGATCACAACGACGTAAATGTCTTCACACTCACCATAACTTTTCATATTATTCTTCAATTTTCATGTCTAACATTATCTTTAACTTCATCTGGTGGTGGCGGTGGCAGGTGGGTTAATGGTGGTGGCGGTAAGGTGTTTGTGGTGGCGGGTTGATAGTGGTGGCGGTGGCGGGTTGATGGTGGTGGCGGTGGCAGGTTGATGTATGTGTTTATGCAAAAGGGTAAGGATTTGAGTTAGATCGGGTGAATCTTGGGGATCTGTGGAGGCTTTAATGTGTGAAAAGTGGAAGATTAAGAAGAGGATATAGATGAGGGAATACTTGCCTGTGGAAGTCATAGAGAAGACAAACGATGAAGGAGGTTAGGGGTGGTTGATTGGCAGCATATAGCTGATTTAGTGTGGTTGAATCTAGAAGGAGTGAAGATGATGATAATAATTTGATTTTAATAAGAATAATAATAATAATCATAATAAATATGGGGTAAGATTACCAAAATACCCCTGCCTACAACAACAAATAACTGTTAACTGACGGCAGGGGGTAAAATTGCGACAGAACATCAACGTTGGGGGGTAAAATTGCAATTATTTCGTTAGGGGGAGGGGGTAAGAGTGCCAATGACCCCAAACCCCAGGAGGTAAAATTGCAGTTTACTCTATTTAGTATATAGCCCCTCTCAAACCAACAAATATATTCTATATATTTTTATACTCAATCTTTTAGGGGTTTGTGTTTGATGGCCCAAATATGCTTCACCAACTTGTAAACTAACACTACTTGTGCATTATTAAGTTGTAAAAAAATCAACAGTAAAACTAACTCACAAAGCAAATTTATAAATCAATATAGAGGAAATGTGGTTTTAGTTAGTACCACAATATGTTTACTTCAAACTTCATGCCTTGTTAACATTGTAAATTCACACATAAAGAAAAATAGTCTCATATTTTAGTTTTAAAATTATATAGTCTGTGTAATGTGTGTATATGTATACACATCACGTTTTTTAAATATTATTTGTGATTTCATATGTGTAACGTGTGTATATGTATATACATTAAGTTTTTTTTTTTAAATATTATTTGTGATTTCATATGGTTTGGTTATAAAAATATTGGTGTGAAAGTAAAAGTTGTGGTCCATAAATCACCACCTATTTAGAAATCTTGATCCAGATATGAAGAGAAGAATATTTCCATGTTGGTAATTTGTTGTCAAGTTTATTAAAGTTTATAGTAATAATTTTTAAATAATTAAATAAAAAAATTTGAAGGACCCATGTGAATCTGCTATATCGTCTTTAATATTGCACCTCATCTTCTTTTGTCCTGGATGCATATTTTCATATATGCCCAAAGCCCCCATGGACTATGGTGGCAATTTTTGCTTTTTTTGGCTTTATAACTAATTTTATAAAGTTTCAAACCAACACAAAATTCGGTCAACTTCGACTTAAGATGATTACGAACTTTTGGTCTTTTCAGTTTTGAAAATAAAAAGAATTATAATGTTCGATAACCTAATAAGAATCTAATTTGGTTTTGGGTTTCAAATTGAACTTCAGAGTGTGTTAAAAAAATCTTAGGGGCTGTTTGGCATACTCTGAACCAGTAAGAGGTCTGATTGGGTAAGAGGCTTTACCCATATGAGGGTATTATGGTCATTTTACTCTCATGTGTGGTCTATTTGGTCAGATTTAACAACAAAAATAACATTATGTGGGGTCCATTTAGTCAGATTTAACCACAAAAATTAACTGAGTTAGGGTTAAAGGACATAACTTGCAAGAGTTTGCAAACATCGAGTACGTTTTCTGTAATTATTGAAGATAATACATAAAGGACGATTTTTGTAATTTACTCATAAAAATAACAATATTTTAAACATAGTTAACTCTGAAAGATAACTTATATACCGTTAAAGCTATTGGGTAAAGTTCACGTACAAAGAGCCTTATCGTACAAAACATATGAAAGACATGAAAAAACACAAAAAAACATGATGGTATTTTCATAATTATTTGCTCGTAGGGTAATTATCAAAATTACTCTACAAATTATCTTTTATGGTAATTTTGATCTTTTAGGGTAATTTTGTAAAATGATCTTGTAGGGTAATTATCAAAATTACTCTACAAGATCATTTATAAAGTAATTATGATACTTTACAAAATTACCCTACAAGATTCATATTACCTTACAAGATCATTTGTAGAATAATTATGATACTCTAAAAAATTACTCTACAAGATCAAAATTACCTTACAAGAACATTTTACAAAATTACCCTACAAGATCAAAATTACCCTACAAGAACATATGTAGGGTAATTTTGATAATTACTCTACGAGTAAATAATTACTAAAATGTTACCATGTCTTTTTTACATTTTCACTCTATTCATACGTTTTGTATGATAAGGGTATTTTGTATTTGATTTTTTTCTAAAACTATTTCATACGCAACCAAATATTTATATATCAATATACTATTATTTTTTTTAAAACACCAATAATCAATTACAAATAGGAAAACCAGCACATGATTGTCTCATAAATGGAACAATAACACACACTTTTCCCACATCTTGGCCTGGTTGTCCCTTTAACCATCTCCTTTAGATTCATGCCTCACTTGTCTTATCTAAAAACACCCTTCTTTACACCTTTTTCAATTAGTATTTAGAAAAAAGACCATTAACTAATAAATCAAATCAATTAAATATAAAAAATAGCTACAGAAAACGTAAACCAAAACCTGAACTTTTTTTTATAAGTAGCTAAAAGCTCACATTTTTTATAGATAAACCCAAAATAATAATAAAAAGAAAAAAATCTCAAATATGCTTATTTATTAGATACTAGTATTAAGCCCCTGTGTTGCAGCGGTTATCATAAAACTGTGTTAAATAGTAGCAATACAATATCATTGTCACCGACCACCAACACCAGAAAACCTTGTACGAACAAAATAAATAAAAACAGGAAAAAAATAAGCCGAGCGAAAAGCATACGTAAAATATTTGAATCACGCACGCTCGTTGTTGAGAAATTAAACCGAAACGTAAAACATAAAAAAAAAAAAAACTAATCCATCCAGGACCCGCGTGTTGGACGAACTTGTCAAACACATAAAAAATAGATATAACGCGGCGGGCCAGTCTAACGGTAAAAAAATATACGAAAAAATGTTGAACCACACACGCACGTTGCGGTGCGTTAACTCACAAAATTTACAACGAAACGAAAAACTTGGGAAATATGAAAAGTATGGTGGACCAAAATTGAAAACAAAAAAGGGTCGGGATTAAATTGCAAGAGATGAAACTTTGGGTTAAAAGTAAAAAAACAAAGGGTCTAAATTGCAAAATTAAAGTTATTTATTAATTTTAGATAAAGATGAGGATAAAAATAAGTGATATATATACATTGATTATTAATTAATATTAATATTAAAAGAAATTTATTAAACAAATATAAATAAAATTTATGAGGTTAAGAAGAGAATATCATGTTACATTATTTGGAGTCTTTTATTATAAGTTAGATTAGATATCCATACATTTACATACACTGAATTTACAACATAAACCTAAAATAATAATAAAAAATAGAGTTAATTGCTTGGATGGTCCCTGTGGTTTCACGTTTTTTCACGTTTAGTCCCCACCTTTTGAAAATAGCAGGTATGCTCCCTATGGTTTGTTATTTTGTTACTCGGATAGTCCCCTGAGTAGATGTCAGTTAGTTTGGAAATAGCAGGTATGCTCCCTATGGTTTGTCATTTTGTTACTCGGATAGTCCCCTGACATTTACTCAGGGGACTATCCGAGTAACAAAATGACAAACCAAAAGGGAGCATACCTGCTATTTCCAAAAGATGGGGACTAAACATGAAACCACAAGGACCATCCGGGCAATTAACTCTAAAAAATAAAAAAAAATCTCAAATATGTTTATTTATTAGATATATCCATACAATTACATACTCTAAATTTATAATAGAGTTAAATCCCATTTTAGTTCATGTGGTTTGGACCATTTTACCAGTTTAGTCCAAAGGTTTCATTTTTAACATGTGGGTCAAAAAAGGTTTCACAGTTGCCATTTTAGTCCACTGGGTTAACTTCATCCATTTTTTCTGCTGACGAGAAGACCAATTCGGTCATTTTATATGGCTGAATTGCCATTTTAGTTAACAGAATTACATACAAAATGACCGAATTGGCCTTCTCGTTAACATAAAAAATGGATGAAGTTATCCAAGTGTACTAAAATGGCAACTGTGAAACCTTTTTGGACTCACAAGTTAAAAATGAAACTTTTGAACTAAACTGGCAAAATGACCCAAACCACAGGGACTAAAATGGCATTTAACTCTTTATAATATTTGTGTGAAGGTGTGTATCTCATGCTTTGAAAGGTTTTAAAAAAATGATTTTTTACTTTAGCCCAAAACTATTTGTTTTTTTACTTATAAGTTATAACATCAAAACTTTCATCTTTTACAATTTAACCTCACAACTTTTGTACTTTCAACTTTGCCCACTATGCTTTTCATCTTACGCAAATTTCGTTTTTAAGTCCTTTAAATTTTGCGAGTTAACACGACACAACGTGTGTGCGGTCCAACGTTTTTACGTCGTCTATTTTTTCCCGTTTGATATAGATTCGTCGCAACGCGTGGTTCCTAGATCAACTTAGCTATTCTTTTCTATATTTTACGTTTCGGTCTAAGTTATTCGCATTAACACACCGCAAGTTCAATGTTGATGACCCCACCGCAACGTGGGGTGCTTAATACTACTTAGTGTTCATTTTAGACAAGATCTTACCCATACAGTCATAATTATATTTGAAATCTTTTTGTGAATTTGCTTTAGTTTCACATATCGTCCGAATCATCTTGGATCGTAGAAACCTAACTCATTTTATACTTTATAAAATTTTAGATTTTTGATATAAATATTGCATAGATGAAAAAAGTTAATAGAAAAGTAGAAATTTTAGAAAAGGAAAAATTTGACAAACATGAAAATATATGTGAAATTTGTTTAAGATCGTATAAAAAGTATACGAAATATCTAGGAGGTATGAATATACATGATATTTAGACACAGGCAGATTGAGGAATCTTGGTCCTTGGCATCGCACACACGAAGACAGCACAGCTAGATCTCCCATGTGCTGTCCATTTGACCAACGTGTCCCACCTCTATTCCTATTTTATTAACTTATATTTAACCAGTTTTTGCCCCGCCCGCGTTGCGGGGCAATAAGCCGAATATTTCTCTCTCATAACATGTATGTCTATACAGAGGACCAAATCGTAACTATATTTTGAATTGGAGGCGAAATCATAATTTTAATCTGAGAGCAAAATCATAATTTTGAGTTAGGGGGAAAAACATAATTTTATTTTGAACTGTGGGCAAAAACGTAATTTTGAGCTGAGGGCAGATTCGTAATTTTGAGCTAGAGGGAAAAACAACATTTTATTTTGAACTGGGGGCAAAAACGTAATTTTAAACGGAGGGCGAAACCGTATTTTTGAACTGGGAAGAAAATTAAAAGTGAGTTTTTGAACAAGGGGCAAAAGCGTAATTTTAAGCTAGGGGCAAATGTATAATTTTATTTTAAGCTGGGGAAAAAACGTAATTTTAAACGAAGGACGAAAGCGTAATTTTAAAATGGGAATAAAATTAAATTAAAAAAAAGTTTGATCCAATGGGGGAGTGCCAGGCAGCTGCCTGGCACTATTCCCCCATCATACAAATGTATATGTAGTATAGTATAATACATAATTAAATATATAATTTTGTAATTGTAAGTCATATAAAGGGTGTTGTTAGGGATGAAAACGAACTGAACGAATACGAACAAGGATTTGTTCGTGTTCGTTCATGAACACATATCAAACGAGATTTTGTGTTTATGTTCGTTCGTTAAGAAAAGGAACGTGTTCACGAACACAAACACAAACGAACACATATAAAGGCGAGGAAGACGGCTATGGCTAGAGCACTACTAGAAAATTGCCAAGTTTGTGACAACCAAATTTGTAGCAAATTTGTCTGAAATTGGCCTTACCTACAAATTTCCTACAAAAAAATTCATAGGAAATAAACTTGTGGGTAACCGGATTAGCTACAAAAATACGACAAAATCTCCTACAAAATTCCTACAAAATCTCTGGTCGCAAAATTTGCTACAAAATACTGACAAATCGCTCTTTTTGCAAAATTCCGACAATTCTTCCACGTTTTTACCTTTTTATATTATTTTATGATATTTTATTTTTAAAATTAATAACATTATTAAAAAAATATTTATATTTTTTTTTATTTTCCCGACAAAATTCCTACAAATTATAAAACGTTCTTGCGACAAAATTCCTACAAATTATAAAACTTTTCTGCGACAAAATTCCTACAAATTATAAAACTTTCTTGCGACAAAATTTCCTACAAATCATAAAACTTTCCACAAGTTTCCTACAAATTTATAAATTTTCTCTAAACAATTTGCTACGAATTATCTACAAAACTAACGGTTTCCAACAAATTTCCTACAAAGTTATCAACACAGTCTGCGACAAATTTCCTACAACTAAACCTTAAAGCCCTAATCGTTAAACGAAGGTCAATAATATTTTTCGATGTAAATAATGAGACGGAAAGTGGAACAGTGCATAAACAAGGTGGAGATAGAGTTTCCTATTTTATTTGTTTAGGTAACGAGATAAATAAGAATTAAAGAATATAAAAAGTTTAGATAAAATAAATAAATGTTAAATAATCTTTAATGAACAACATAAATTAAACGAACATGAACGAATGTTCACATACGCAATTGATCTAACGGGACATGTGTTCGTTCATTTAACTAACCGAACATAATGTCTTATTCATGTTCGTCCATTAATTAAACGGACGAACGTAAACGAACTTCCCGCCAAATAATTCACGAACTGTTTACTGAAAGTTCGGTTCATTTACAGCCCTAGGTGTTGGTCATGGTTTATGAGTTAAAAAAGGGTTGAGCCAGATAAAAAATCACAAATTTATATGAATCTGAAAATTGTTTGAAACAAAATTCAAATCCATAAATTTTATGTTAAGTTCATATCATGTTAAATAGGTTATAGGTACACGCTAGCAAACTCAATCATGTCTAAACTTTGTCAATGAACTCAATGTACAAAGTTGTCACAAAATATACAAGGTATAGAAGAGATTGAATTTTAAGATAAAGTAAGCCGATTTACAGCATATGTTGATTCATAAATGTTTTAAAAGTTTAATACTTTCAAAATAGAACACTTAAGTTTTGATATGTTTGACCCACTTAAGTTTTAAATTTGGTCCTTCTTGTTTTACATGGCATTTGACTGACCCTAGGTTTTAAATAAACGTTCATTAAACCTTTTGTAGATTGAATGAGTTGCATGTTCATTAATTTAGTGAATAAATAAACATTAAAAACATCTTTTGTTTATGTTCATTTATTTAGTAAATAAACAAAATCTTACTAACATATTTTGTTTATTTCAAATACTAATCTAAAAACTTGTGAAAAGTTCATTGAGGTGTGATAAAGTTATAAAGATTACGAGCCAAATTGGGTAAACGTAAAAAAAAAAATTGTCCTGCATGTGGTTAGTTTACTTAGAAAGTATAATACTATTATTTTATAACAATATAGTTTTAAGTTTTATAAACACATGTAGTGTATTAACAATTTATAAGATAAAATATAATGTTATTATGATCAACCCAATCTATATAAACCTATCTCCAGATTTTAATTATCTTCACACATATTATATATTATATAGGGTCAAGTTAAGTAAATGAGATGGTATGATCATATCCTCATGTATCTTATTCTTAATACTACATCAGTGGCGGACCCAGAAATTATTTGCTAGGGGTGCGGATGAGTGGTTCAAGCATATTTTCAAGGGGTGCGGTCAAGTTTTTTGCCTCAAAAATACACTAAATTTGTTTTTTCAAGGGGTGCGTCCGCCCACCCTGGGCTTAATGTAGGTCCGCCCATGTACTACATATATACCTTATAAAAATGAAAACACCACATCATTAATAATCTTTAAAATACAACAAAAATAAATTAGCATAATTAGAACTTATCTATAATCTTATTCTAATCAAAATCATTGAGGACACCATGTTCTTACTTCTTTATTAAAGCACAAGCACACATGAACAGATTCTACATTGGTTCCTCAAGGTGGCACTTGAACAACCAGCAGCACCACCCCCTCTCATGGCTATGTTCAAGTTATAGTTGGAGGAATTCCGGTGTGTTTTTCGATGAAGATGAAGAAAGAAGACATCACTCGAGGACTAAAGTTCGGCGGTGCTCTAAAGAAAGATGATGTAACGGCTTGCGTGGGAAACAAAGTTTTGCCCGTTAATGAATCGACCACCACATCTTCATCGTCAAAAAACCCGAATTCTATTCTTGATATGATGAACAAAAAAGGAGATAAAACAAAAACCATGTCTAGAATGAAAGAGTTGTTGAGGTGGGCTGCTGCTGCCAAATCTGAAAAGGGTGGGAAATACATTGCAAGAAAGGTTTATATTTACTTGGTTTGATTCTCACTTATATATATAGATATATACCCATGGCATTATAGCCTAGTGGTATCTTGGTGGTGGGATAAGGCTTATGACCATTAGGTCATGGGTTCGATTCTCACAAAGGGGGTTTTTCCCAGATTTATTGGGTTTCCTCCTGAATTGGTGTATAGGCATTATTGCCTAGTGGAGATGGATATGATCGGGTGGTTCTGCTGGTGGCACGATGATACTCCAGTGGTCCGTCAGTGATCCAAATTTGCCGTTCAAAAAAAAAAAAGATATATCTTTAAAATACGCGTTTAATACATAACCAGTTTTAAATAGAGAAGTCCATAACTGCGTTAACACATGTATCTATCTATTGTTTCAACTGTGGCGTATATATGTTTCAGGTGTCTCAGTTTAGAAACAAAGTGACACTGAAAACAATACAAGATGATGATAAAATGACCAACGACTCTCCAAAGATTAGTTTCAGATGGGAAGTAGAAAGTTGTTCGACATTTTCGTCTGCATTATCGGTTTCTTCGACAAATAAGAATGATCAACACGTTAACTTTGAAATTCATTCGAATCCTGATGGAAATTCGAGCATTGTAACCTTGAGATCAGGAAGCTGGATCACAACCGATTCAGATTGTAAGTTTATTTCTTATATAATTTGTTTATAATTGTGTTTATATATTTAGCAATTATTGATTTGAGTTTACAAAGTCAACCAATCATGATTAATTGAGTTTTTTTTTTTTTTTTTTTTTTTTTTTTTTGCAACAGTTGTTGTGTTGGAGCTTTAACTGGCGTACGACATTATAATGTAATGTTTTTTTGTTTGGGACTTCCAGCTTCCTGCTGGTCCCTTTGTTCTATTTTATGATTATAATAAAATAGTTGCGGTTCAAAAAAAAAACTGTGGTATGAGTAACAAGTGAAGCTTATGAAAATTAACTGGTTTTAAGGATGGAGACGGTTAGAAGTTATTGTTAAAATCTTATGTTGTTTTCTTAAGACAAATGTTTATGTTAGATGTTTTGTTGATCAATTGTACCAGATGTTAATAAAAAAGGAAACATTTAACTTCATCACTAACAAAAATGAATCATTGATCCAATAGTTCCATAAAATTAGGGACTAAATTTGGTTTAAAATTTACTTATTAATTATATCAATTAAACATGCTAAAAGAATACCCAATAAAACATAGAATAATTAGTGATAACAATAGTTTCTAGCCACACTTTAGAAGAAATGGGGATCATAATATCAAATCAGATTTTGAATAATGATCCATTTTGTCCATATAATTATTCCTTACTTTTATCCACATTGCAAAATCGTAAATCCATAAAAAAAAAAAAAAAAAAAAAAAAAAATTGATGGATGAGATCCTTAAAGTGCTCTGGTTTGTGGATTTTTTCTTGAAGGGGTTAAAATTTGAAAAGGAGTTGCAACTTAAAAAAAAGTAGTTTAAAACTGTAATTTGCTATTAAAGGTTTGAAAATTAAATACAAATATTAATATATATAAGATTTAAATTTGTAATAAATTTTGTAACAAAACAAGCATAAATGTAATATCGAAATGGAAGTTAATACTACGACCATCACCTAATGGTCTTCAACAACAATGGTGGCGGTGGTGAGTACTAGGGATCTCAGGGCGGCGACAATGGTGGCATTTGCGGTGACAGTGAGGATGGTTGCGATGACGGTTGTGGTGTGGTGATGGGATGGCAGCGGTGGCGGCGGAAACGGTGGGGCCACGGGAGCTTTAGTGGTGATGACAATATTGGTGGTGGCAACGAGATGGGAGCGACTATGGGGTGACGAATGTGACGAAGATGAGTGGTGAAAGATTTTAACTTCTTTGGTTGAATTCTTTTACATCAAAAATTACTAGTGAATTAGTTTCATTCCAAGAACACATTAAGAATAGCATTCAGACTTTAATTCCAATAGATCATGTTAATTACACACATTAAGAAATGAAAATCGTATTTCTGTTTCACTTAATTTCATGAATCAAACACACTGTTAGTGTCCTCAATGTAAATGCTCTTATGCCAAGCAGACCTGGCAAACGGGTCGGGTTGGGTCGGGTCGGGTCATGGGTCAAAACGGGTTCGGGTTGAAACGGGTTCGGGTCAAAACGGGTCAATTAAAAAAGGGTTGTTTTGGTTCGGGTCAAAACGGGTTCGGGTCGGAACAGGTTCGGGTTAAAACGGGTTCGGGTCGGAACGGGTTCGGGTCCGGGTCGGGTCGGTTAAAAAAAATTTTTTTTTTTTTTTGCAACACAACAATTATGTTTTGCATTTATATAAGTGCAAAATACCAAATGTTACAGTACCAAGTTTTGCATTTATTACATATTTCTTTATAGATATAGACATACTAGGTTATAACCCGTGGTACCCACGGGTCGCTCTATTTTAAGAATATTAATATTATATTAATTTTATTAAAATCGTTTTTTTTATAAAATTTGTGAGGATATATATTCAATAATTCAATGTTAATCGTATATAAATATACATATGCAAACAATGCGATTTATCAAAGGTAACAATTACCATATAATTTTCAACATATAACCAGATAATTTTCTACGTATGTAGAATGATTCAGACCAAGATGAAAGGATGATAGAACATCTCGACATTCTATGTATACACGTTTGAAGCGCTGAATTAATATAGCATTTAGCTTGGTTAAAATCTCAAAGAGTAGCATTTTAAAAGGAATATAAACCATTGTATGAACGAATGAAACATATAATGTATTATTGAGTATAATATGTATATTAATAACCTAATTTATATAAGTAAAATGAAAATGAACTTGAAACATAAACTCAATTTAGCCCATTTCCATCGATTGAAATGTTGATTACTATTTAATAGAATCAACTAATCCATTTAAATATTTGTTCAAAGTTATTGCAAATATTCCATTTTTTCAAAATGTTGAACCATCAATATCTTAGCAATAATATAAAGATGTGATTTTTATATTTTGAATTTTTTAAATATGAAAAAGTTGATTGTTAACATAACGTTAGTTGTAGTATTTAATTTAGAACCAATATTTCAGTGACTTTTACAAAACATATATTTCGAATTATTTAATTATTACTTAATAGATGGGCGATTAGAAGATAATTTATTAATTAAAAAATGAATTCGTAAAAATTAAATCAAAATTCCATTCATAAACATGGGAGTTGTGTGGCTACTGAAATATAAACCTTAGTAAAGTAATTTAAAAATATATGTTTTGTTATCTACCTGTGTGATACAGGGGATAAAGAATTTAATTTTGATAAGAAATTAAAAAACTACAAAGAATGAGAATTATAAAAAGCTTATAAGTGTAAATAATTGAAATTAAGCATTAATAAGAAATAAAATATGTATTTGAATTCACCAAATATACAAACAATTCATAAATCTCTAAATATCAAAATATTTTCCATATACAATTTCAGTTATCACCCGGGATTGCTTCCTAGGCTCAAGAAAGTTATTTAGATTCATTATTAATATTCGAATGAAATAGTTCAAACAAATTTGATAAGTTATAATCATAGTTTAGCAATCATGATAGAAATTCAAAATCTAAACACAAGTCGAGTACAAATATCTTACAAATAATCAATTTCAGATCCAAAAACATTACCACACCCTCAACGTTGGGGAATATAGCATCACCAGATCTAGAAACAGTGGGAGCCACTTATGTCTTCAGGCCTTCAACACCGACCTACAAGGATTTTTTCACATCATGTATACAACAACGCACAAATAGGTCTAAAAGGGTTGTTTTAATATAATATAGATTAACATTGCTAGTTAATCATTATTTTTTGCTCACCTACACATTAATGCATGTTTCATTCAAGCACATTAAGTAATAACCATAAATCATATTTTTTGAGAGAGAAATGTTTTTTCAGCCTAAGTTGGCTACCCAAAATTTGTCAACAAATGTGAATCAGCACTAAATACTTCATCATATTCATGTCTGTACATGTTGAAATCAATTAAAAAAGAAAGTGACTATCTTAGGCTTGAACAAACATCAATTATTAACATATTTGGTGCTTATAACCTATTAACCTCATGTATAATATTATTATAAAACATCGATTATTAACATAAACAAAAACCACAAATAAAATACAACCTAAAATTGGAAACTTGGTATAAATTTACATTAATATGATTTACAAATTAACACAGAATTATCTAATCTAAGTTACTTTTTGCAAATTCACACAGAATTACCCAATACATCTAATCTAATCCGCTACTGCAATATAGTCTCAGTTAAGAAATAAGCATAGAAAAAGTACTCTAAAGCTTTTTTAGTTTTAAAATTGTTGGCATATAGTTAAGCTTTTTTTTTTCAAGTTTAGCCCTCATTATAACCATCAAATACTTCTCCAATGATTAAGCGCTTTAAAGTGAACTTGTAAACGATATCATAATAACGTAAAAGGACAACATCTTAGCTTCCAAATTAGCATGTGTTTCTTTATTAAACAAATACCAAAACAACTAAGTTAGAGGAGACAATGATATAGAAAATTTGGTCAGATACCTTATAAAAGCATTTTTGCAGAACCAAATTAAAACAAAAAAAAAGAACTAACATATGAGAAGATGGGCTTACGTAGGAGGCATATCGATCACGCATTGTCCCACCAAAGCGAGCTTATTGAAGCATCAACTTCAGCTTGATTATTTCTTTAAATCTCTTTCTTGTCAAATTATAATTAGCGTAAGATAACACTCCGAAATTAACACATTATCGATCAGAATTGATAAACCCAACTGAATCATCATAAAAGGCCATACAAAACCCATATTAACTAAAAAGAGCCTTTTACCGAGAACCTGTTTTCTCATGAAATTTCATTGACTAATTTTTCAATAATTTTATAGATTGCTAACGGTTGGTACCTTTGCAGGTCGATCTTATTTTTTTAAACATGTATCAAATAAGATATTTTGATAAAAATATAATCAGTAAAGTATGATATTCCATAATTTCCTTTGAAGGTGAAACCATAAAATAAACTATTTTGCAAATTATTTACTTTTATCAGAAGAATCAGTATAAAAAAATCCCATAAGTTCAATAATTTTTATTTAAAAACAATAACTCTTTGTTCAAATTTATTCGAAAGTAACCCATAGTAAAATAAGCGTCTGCATAGTCATACCGCCGACCAGACCCATCCATATTCCCCGCATAATGTTTTCAATCAAAGGTCGTTTACCATCCGACCGGTCAAATTTTCTTATAATAATCTTTTATTTTTTTCGGCTAATTATAGTCGATAAAGTAATAAATAGAGCACTAAATATTTAATTTACATCATAAAGTTATATATAAGGTTAAATGTTTAATTTATCAGAGAAACAATTATTATTATTGTCATACCTTAGCACCAAAGTTGAATATGAAGGCTGGCAAAGAACCAAGTGGCACTCGAGCCACATAATAACATCCAACATTCACATATGCAAGAAATGCTTGCCATCCACATCCATCCAAAGTTAACCTTCGTCTTTTAACTCTTGTCTCTTTTCACATTTATACAAAGTAACCGGTTTACCTAAATCCGAATCTCCCTGTTTCATTGGTAAACAGATCAAAGTTGTGAAACGCGCTCCTTGTACAATGGTAGTTAGAGATGAGCTGGATGGGCAAGTTTCAACACAAAGATCACCACTTATAAACTACATAAAACCAATTGTACCAAATGAAAGAATAGTTCGCTTACCCTTACAGGACATAATTGTTGAAATAATTGGTGATGGTATTTGCGTTATCGAAGTCCTTGCCAAAGAGAGTGGCAATTGAGTCCTATACAGTAGCTTCGAGAAAATGGCCACTGTGAAATTGTTTGAAAGTTAAACCACACAAACACTTGACGTATATGGTTATGACGGAAAAGACTTATCCCTAGTTTTCAAGTTTTATTTTTAACAATTTTTTGTCGGCTTGAGTTAATACAGTTGATATCTGGTCCACTTTCCTAGTGTCCTCAGAGGGGTATGGTAATTTTCTAACTTTAACCAAGCAATCTAAATTAGCATGGATGTACCTATCAAGAGTTACTCCTGCCAAGTCTTGTTCTCACTATGCCAAACAGTAAGCCTAATAAAACTTTGTTTTGCAACTACACATGATTTTCTTTTTCATATGCCCATAAAATTTTACATATTGGTGAAGCTAATGAGGAATGGTTTATATATAGTATTATTTTAAGCTAGCTTCCTTGATTTTTTTTAACTGCCAACAGAATCAATCCCAAGCACTCTCGGGGCACCCACTGGACCAAACGGAGTACTTCGAGAGTAACCCGGGTCCACCACCAATTCCGAGGAAAACCCAGCAACCCACCCGCCCGTAGGCACGATGATGAAATTACTGGTAAAACTCGTTTAGCTCAAGGATCCAACCCAGGTTTCCCTGGGTCTCCTATCATTGCCCACCAATACCTCACTCTGCACCAAATGGGAGTTGAACTTGCAGCTCACAAGAGAAATGCAAGTCTTCCACCACTTAATCTAGAGATCATTCATTTCAATATTGGTGAAGCTAATGAGGAATGGTTTATATATAGTATTATTTTAAGCCAGCTTCCTTGATTCAAATTGCCACTCACATTTAAAAAAAATAATGTTTAAAACTTACTTTTGTGGGAACAACAAAGGACATATGTCACACCCCGATCTCCACGTGTCACCGGTGGGCCCGGTGTGGGGTACAGTGACGTGGTTGGCATTGTCATAGACAAACAACACAATATAATAATGCACAGCGGAAACAGAAATAGATTCATTTCAACTTTAATTAAAATGTAATAATAAACATCATAAGTAGTTGAAACGGATCCACAGGCGGATCAAATAAAATAAGATAAATTGTTCAACAGTTTATTTGTCGTCCGAGCTTGCGAGACTATAGTGGACGCTCTTAGGAAACAGCCAGCCTAGTTCGTTTAGTACCTGCACTTAACCTTTTGGGAAAAATACGTCAGTTTACACTGGTAAATACAAATCAACTGACTCATTTTGAAAATGATTGAAAATTTATTTAAATGCACAAGGCATAAATATTTTTATTAACTTGGGATAATTATGCAATATAAACTTGTGAACGAATTACATGTTACTCGTACATTTGGTGGCCCGGGATCTGCTGTCCGGGCTAAAGATTAAATGACACACCACATTAAAGAGTTATACACGTCGGGTGTACGCCTACACCCCGTGCTCTGGTCGTGGCCATCTCGTAAGATAATGCCAAGGATATCCGGGACACGGTCAATAACCCCCCCCCCCCAAAGCCTAAAGTAAGAACAAGACTGTTTAAACGAGTCGCACAAACTATTCAAGACTGTACACCCATAGGGTGCAGGATTTGTGCGCTCGATCAAGCGGTATTTTAAATACCGTACCCCAAGCCCGTATAGGGAAAATAAGTCAAAATGTATTTACCTGAGCAAGTATGAATCACAATTGGGTAAGTGTTGGTAGCTTTTACTGGGCCTCCTAATCTGGAACAAAGGTATATATTAACCTATTAGATTCCTAACGGGTCTTTTATTTAAGCCTAAGCTTTGACCGGTTAGTTTTAAGGACGATACGGTACAAGCGCACGATTAAGCGAAAGACCGGATAGAATGTGATTTAGACCCGACAAGTTTGAACACTTGTATAATATGGGTATACTAAATACATTCTGGATTTTGAGACAAAAATGATAACGTTTGACCCGTTTCTGTCAATTTACGCAAACTAGTTACGTAAACCGAACCGAACGCAAAAAGGGCGTTACGGGTAGCCAAAAGAGTCAAATGCAAGTTTCCTGAGATAATATGCTTTAAATATGATATAATATCAGTAAGTTATGTTCTATTATGCCCCGAATAATTTTAAACTCAATTTATGCCTCAGAAGGGCATTTTGGTCATTTAAAGGATCATAAAAGAGTTAATTTGGAAATCCGAGTTACGGGTCTGGTTTATACAGTAGATATACTTTATTTAACATATTATAACAGTAGGGTATGACCCATATACCAAACTTATCATTTAAAATCAAACTATGCACCGTAGGGGTATTTTAGTAATTTCACAAGGGCTAAAAATGCCAAAACTGGAAATCTGAGCTCATATACTTATACTTACTGTTATTATATGAAAATATACTAATTACATCAGTAGGTATGAGTCTTACATGTTTAAAATGAGTATAACGCTTACTATGCGTCAAAAACGCTTAAAATGCGATTTAGAGCCGTTTCCGGGTTTTCAAAAGAAAGCTGAAATTTTTATATTTCCAGAAGGCTCAAAATAATTTATTTAACATATAAAATCAGTAGAAAAAGGTTTCGGGTCAAAAGAATGTATAAAACTCATTTTATGGCTTAAACGGTCAAAACCGGCATTAACCGAATCGACTAAGCGATCTAAGATACGATCAGCCAAAAATTAAATAAAAATCATCAAAAATCCCAAAATATTATATAACATCAGTGGGTAAAAGTTTTATATCAAAACGTGGCCTGAAATGGGTTATACGCGTAATGCGTCGTTTATTAAACATAAAGACATAGTTTTACGCTATCGGCCATAACTCAAAATCTGGACCACCAACTGATCTCAAATTTTCGGTGCAAGTTTATAAATTAGTAATAAAGATTTCTACTCTTTCACTTTTCCAAAAATCACGTTTTATATCACAAAGGGCAAAATAGTCAACTTTAAGCATAATAGGAAACATGCAAATGAATCGGCTAAGTATAGACTCGAGATATAAAAATTCCAGAGAGAATAACCAAAATTAAAATTGTCAAAACTAAGCTCCAATACAGATCTCAAACATGCATGCACGGATCCGAATCGATAGTCAACGAAAAAGTCGTTTTACAAGACTTTCGGTTCCGATTCGTATTTATACTAAAGATTGTCGAGTTGATTATGATAAAACACATTCTTATATTCATTATAAGCTATTTTTGATGATCAAACTGATTGCATGTCATCTACATTACCATTTACGCTATTTTTCGCAAAAACGATTTCTGTTGACTTTTTAAGAACATCTTTGACTCGACAATTAGCATGCATAAAGTGGGAATCAGAGAATACCCCTTTGAGGGTTTGTTTCCCACATAAATACCAACATATAAGTGGTTTCAATTTGAGAAATGACAGAGCCAAACTCGTTTAATCGAAAAGTCAAACTATATGAACAACGGTTTGACTTTTAACTAATAATCAAGGCAAGAACGAATCATAGAATGATATGAAGGCTTACAAAGGTCCTAATGAAGCTTAGTTAACACTAGGAGTCTGCTTTGTCGACCAGAAAGTCCCTGGAGAAGCCTTGAGAGCTCTTGCAAAGTTTGGGTGTTCTTGATCACAATGCAAGTGCCCAAAAATGTGAGCTTTTGATCTAATTTAAGGTGTGATCAGGTGTTGTAGGAGTATCACAAGTGTCCTAACATGCATGCTTATCTATTGGTGCAATTTGGAGGTGGCAATAGCTGTTTTCAACTCACAATTTGGACCAGAATGCAAAAATTCGCGAAATTCAGCATCTGATAGGGTCACGCGGCCCGCTTAAGATATCCCAGGCGGGCCGCCTGGGGTTCTGCAGGTCCAAACAGTTTCAAACTTGACAGCTTTGGTCCCTGTTCTTGCACGCGATGCTTTGGCTACTTATTTTGACTCGTAAACCCCCAAACTTGGTTTCTAAGAACCTTGGAACATTTACCAACATGGTAATGTCCTCGGATAACTTTGCGCTCAACCGAAAAGCCATGAAATTTGACGTTGACGCTTTTAACCCCTCAAGTACGATTTTGGCCATAACTTTCTCATACGTTGACGAAACTTCACGAAATTTTTACCACATATTCTAGTGAGTATATTTTAGCATTACAATGCTTCGGGTCTGCCAAAAGTTCACTCAGAGGTATAAATTCAACATGTTGACACTTTTGGCCCCTATAGTTTGTAATTTCTCACTTTTGGGCATTTCTCGCTTCGTATGATCCATGAACCAACCGTTTAAGGTTATAAACATTATGTAGGGTTATCATAGAGTCTATTTATCCATTGTTGACACTTTGGACCCTTACGTTCCATAGTTTTCACTGTTTGTCAATTTTAGTCCCTCTAAAGTATATTTTCACATACCGGAACTTTATGACACGTGTCAATACATTATTGGACGTAAATTTTCGAGGTGTTACATCCTCACCCCCTTAAAAGAAATCTCGACCTCGAGATTTACTGAAACAAATGAGGATATTTCTCTTGCATCGTGGATTCCACTTCCCACGTGTATTCGGGACCTCTACGGGCATCCCATTTGACCTTAACAATAGGCACGTGCTTCCTTCGAAGCTTTTTCCACCTGTCGATCTTCAATCGACAAAGGTTTTTCCACGAACTTCAAACTCTCATCTATGTGTTTATCTGTATGCGGTATAACCAGTGATTCGTCAGCGAAACACTTCTTCAAATTACAGATGTGGAACACATTATGGATAGCGCTAAGTTCTTCAGGCAAGTTTAACTTGTAAGCGACTGCCCCGACACGTTCGATAATCTCGAAAGGTCCTATGTATCTCGGGCTTAGCTTGCCTTTCTTACCAAATCGCATCACCCATTTCCAGGGCGATACCTTAAGTAACACTTTATCACCTACATCGAAGTGAAAATCCTTGCGCTTAGGATCCGCATAACTTTTATGCCTATCCCTGGCAGCTTTCAAACGATCGCGAATCTGATCGATCTTGTCTGTCGTCTCAAAGACGATATCTGGTCCTGACAGTTGGACATCTCCAACTTCTGCCCAACAGATGGGCGATCTACACTTTCTACCGTATAAGGCCTCAAAAGGCGCAGCTTTGATGCTGGAATGGTAGCTATTGTTGTAGGAGAATTCAATCAGTGGTAGGTTCTTATCCCAACTACCACCCAAATCGATCGCACATGCACGAAGCATGTCTTCCAAAGTTTGAATAGTACGCTCACTCTGACCATCAGTCTGAGGATGATAAGTCGTACTAAAATTCAAACGAGTGCCCAACGATTGTTGGAAACTCTCCCAAAAATGCGATGTATATCTAGTATCTCTATCGGAGATAATAGATACAGGTATACCATGCAACGCTACAATCTTATCGACGTATAATTGAGCTAACATATCGGAGCTATACGTCTCTTTGATGGGTAGAAAATGAGCTGACTTAGTCAGTCTATCTACTATGACCCATATGGTATCATTTCCCTTTTTCGTCTTCGGCAACTTTGGTGATGAAATCCATTGTCACCATTTCCCATTTCCACTTGGAAATTTCAGGTTGTTGAAGCAAACCTGACGGCTTCTGATGCTCAGTCTTGACTTGCGCACAAGTCAAACATTTAGCAACATGCTCAGCTACTGACTTTTTCAAACCAATCCACCAGTAGTATGCTTTCAAATCCTGGTACATCTTATCAGCTCCAGGATGAATGGAATATTTAGAGCTGTGGGCTTCCTGGAGGATAACATCCCGAAGTCCTCCATAAACTGGAACCCATATTCGTCCGTTTAGTCGTAGCATTCCATCTAAGCAAGGTCTCCAAAGGAGCAGCCTTGATACTTATACCTCAAACATTATAGAAAAGCTTATCTTAAATGAGAAATGGTTATTCCATCCATTACTTAAAACTAATCTTAAGGGATAGTTAATTCTCACAGTTAGTCGAACAATCGACGATCCTGGGCAGCTGATGGAAATTCTTAATTGTTGCCTATTTTGGGTCGCGGTATTTCATGCATAAGCAAAATGAACCGTCTTTCTTAATGAACGATACCGATTTCTTCAGGATATCGAGTTAGGCTAAATGAATCCTTTATTTTAAAACTTACTTAATTGGGGTTTCAAATTATCCAATGATGGTACTAGCCGACTTGGGGATTCATAAAGATACAACCCTAAATGGGATATAGAAATCTTAATTCTACCTGCCTCTCAGGAGGTAAACAGGGAAGTCAAGATACAATGAGGTTACAGAGATTTTCTGAATCTCAGACTCCAGTTCATCCATCATTGCTCGAGTCATATAAATGACACATTTATGTTATAAGTCCACGAATTTCCTTAATCGGGAACATTTGCATGAAAACTTCCATTCTGGATATCTTCTTTGAATACCATTAGTTGACTTTAGTACCATATGACCATCGGGATATCTTTGTGGCCCCATGCATTAAACCTCCATACTGATCAGGCATGGAAGCAATCTATGGGACATGTTAAGATATACAAATCCCCATATGGCGCTTTTATCATACCATCTGACATTCGTAATCGATTGAGATCAAGGAGATATCAACTGTACATGCCGACGCACCTCCTTTATAGAGAAGGTACTTCAAAATTTTACGGCTGAAGGTTTTTGATGAGAACAGAAAAATGGTTCTTACGATCTTGCTTGTAAGTTTTACCGTACACTTAATATCTGAAGTTATTACGGGATATTTTCTAAAAGTTTGCTAAGCTTAAAATCTTATGAGAGACTTAGCAGTACTTGAATCCGAACGTAACCCTTAACCAAAAGAATCACAATAAGGGTTTACCTGGCGTCATTATTAATGTGAACTACCTCTAATTATTCACCAGGAAGGTTAAACACCTCCATTCTTAATCCTTTTAAACTTAGCTATAGGATCTTTGACAATTTGTAGGGCAGTCTAGGCTTGACTGGTTATTTCCTTAATTTATACAATCATAAGTAGCGGAGGTGGATCCATAATGGATTCATAGCAAGCAGGCTTTGAAACCTTAATGTGCCCTCTCGTTGCTGATGTTTAAATCTTAATATATATATAGAGCATTAAGCTTAAATTCTAGGTTAACCGAACAAGAGCACTATCTCAACCAATGAATTGATGTTTGCAACCTACTGCCGATAGTTTTTAGCTCTTATGGGGGTCGGAAAAATTCCTATTCCATCTTTTCCACTTTGCAAAGTGGATACCAAGTTTTTCTAATGAGGTCCTTAAATTTTTGGACCATCTCGATACTGTATATAAGGGGACTCCATTATTGTCCTCATAATTTATGGGTATTACCACCGAATGTTTGTGACACATACCTTACTGCGTGCTTTGCAGCATAACCATTGTTATATCTAATGGTTTCTACTTCTCTCAACTTTTCCTTGCAATCAGTGGCCCCCTTTTAACTATTGAAGTCTCTTGACTTCCAAGAGACGAAGTACTTTTTAAGTACGTTCTAAAAAGAATGGGCTCCTTGCCACAGATGATTTTATTTGGGTCATTCTTTGTATATGGAGTATGAATAAAATTCTTGTTTGAGTAGTGACATGTGTTTTAGAGTAATCAACATTTGGCTTCTTGAATCGCCTCATGTGTTTTCTCATAACCCTTCCAACAACTGCGTTAACTTTGGTTTTGGAGATTAACTCCTTTAACTTTGAGGTTCCCTCTTGATGCACCGTTAATATTTGTCGCATCTCTAGCATTGCGACTGTTGTCGTCTATTACGAGTTTTCTCTACTCAAACCCTTTGGTATTAAGTACTAAATGTAACAATTTATTGTGTGCACTTCAGCAGCTTGTCATCGCCCTGATGACTCATCATACATTAACCATGGTATTATTAAACCATATAAACATTCCTAAGGAGTGTTATCTGAGTGTACTTCAATCATATTCGGCCTAAGTCACACAAGGATCATTAATGGCCTTTAGGGTTTTGACCGAGTCCGTTACCCTTTTAACAGGGGATCAAAATGTCCCAGCTGTCTTTGGCATATAGATGATTTTAGGTATCTCGAATGCTTGCCATAATGGCTTCCTAAAATATGAAACATTAGTCCGTCAGGGAGGACATAAATAATCATATGGCACGAAGGCCTTGTTGCATACGACGTTATAAGATATGGCAACAAATGCCTGTCATAGAGGACATTAATTTATAATCCGCAATCTTATTAGATTAGGGGTTTTAAGATTTGAATCTAGTTCTTCACCATTGGACAGGGAGTCATAGGCTACCCTCGTCATCGTCTTGAAAGGCGATTTATTTTTATTTTGGCACATAGGCAAATCCTAGGACATCATTAATGGATGTTTACATATATACATATATGTATATATAATTATCATCATTGAGTATATCAGTCATGATCTTATCGATCTCATAGGCTTTAAGGTTTGGGCATTACCCATCACCTTCGACGATGTACCGCAATGGTCATAATTGACAATGTCTCTAATGGACAATATAACATATAACCCGTGGGTGGTATAGATCTTATCAGTGATTCAGGATAACACCACGAAGGGTAGGACAATAAACACACTTATATATAGGAAGTACCAGCAGCGTATCCACCATGTGTTTATTGCATTACTCTAGTTTCGTTATCTAATTCACCGTCGAGATGCATACAATCATAACCCTTGGGTCGGAAAGTACTTCTTGAAGTCTCCTTATGAAGATAGGGAGGCCCAAGATTGTACTTCAAATTTTCTATAAAATAATAGGATCATCGTATCAGATGATATTAGTCATGATCGAACTGATCATGTATACTGTTAGGCAATGTTTTAAAAACCGGTTTTTAAATCAAACCGGATTAGGCTAAAAAATGGTTCAACCGGTTGAACCAAATTGTACCGAGCGGTTCAACCGGGTTGACTAGCTATCTCTATAATTTCATAAATTAAAACATCAACTCAAAAGTTAATCAAAAAATGCATGATTACATATTAAAAGATAACCCAAAAGTAAATCCATAACAAAAAATAATCTAAAAGATAATCGAAAATCATTCAATTTTCCAACAAGCCCTTTTAAATGAAAGTGTACGATATGTTTAAGCCATTTGAGTGTTGAATACATCAACTATTTCCGTTTCACACAATACTAAATAAGATCTTTTAGTTACAAATAATCATAATATATAAAAATTACGTAAGATAATTAACATATATAATAAAAATAAATAACAACCCAAACTAAAATAACTTTGGGCCGGTACTGGTATTACGTTTCAAACCGGTATACCGGATTTTACCGCCGGTACAAACCTTATGCCGTTTCACTTATTTACCGGGGTGTTTCGTACCGGATTTACTCCTGGAAACGGTAATACCGGTATAACCGGCCGGTATTTACCGGTTTTTAAAACATTGCTGTTAGGGTTGAGTATAACCCACCACTTTGAACAGGGGTCATAAAGTCCACCACCAGCTTTGTCCTATCTTAAATAGAACAAAGTATAGCCCATAGGCTTTTCATCACTAGGGATGTTAATATTATGGTGACCATACTGATGTTACTGGTCAGGATCGCGTTGATCATATAGACCATGGGATTTGAGCATAGCTCACCCCCCTTGGGCAAGGAATAAAAAAATCTTAATTGTCTTGTCACTATTGGACAATATATTATATCCCGTAGGCAAAGTATCACTAAGGGATGTTAAATAACATGATCATCCTATTAGATGATATTAGTCATGATCGCATTGATCTTATAGACTATTATGTTTGGACCTAGTCCAATGTTTTTAGACAGGGAGTCGTAGACCACAACCGTCGTGTTGTCTTATTGGACAACAGGTTTAGCCCGTAGGCACTTCATCACTAACGGATGTTTATAATATGATCATCTTATAGGATGACTTAAGCCATGATTTCTAATTACTAGGCCAGACAAGAGAATTGGAGGAGTCCAATATAAGGATGACTGTTGTGATTTTTCGAATCACATTTGTTAAGAGGGCTAACACGTTTTTAGGCGTTAACAAGGATCTGAATCCCTTGAGTAGGTTTCACCATCTTGGCCGTGTAGGCTAGGTCTTACCTTTAAGATTCTTTTTAAACTGCATACTGGCAGAGAAGGAAAGATATTTATTTTATTCAGGATTTTCATTATAATTATCCTAAATTGTTTAAAATATAACTATGGCACAAAAAGCGTAGTCAAGTAGACAAGTTAGATTTTTAAGCCATGATTTCAGAGAATTGTGGCATTAAGGTTTGAATCAAAGTTCATTACCTTTTCCTGACAGGGAGTTGTAGGTTACGACTGTCTTTATTAAAATTTCTGGCCCGGGGCCTATCAATTAACATCTCGTAAGATGTTAAGACATATAGTCATTACATTGATGATACGTTCAGCGGTCACAGTAATGACATGACGACGTGATCAGTGCCATTAATTTAATCGACTGTCGTTCAGTGGTCATAATAATGACATGACGGCAGGATTAGCACTTAATTTAAATCAACTGTTATTCAGCGGTCATAAAAATGACATAACGACAGGATTAGTACTTTAATTTAAATCAACTGTCATTCAGCGGTCACAATAATGACATAACGACAGGATTAGTACTTTAATATAAATCAGCTGTCATTCAGCGGTCATAATGATGACATAACGACAGGATTAGTACTTTAGTTTAAATCAACTATCATTCAGCGGTCATAATGATGACATAACGACAGGATTAGTACTTTAATTTAAATCAACTGTCATTCAGCGGTCATAATGATGACATAACGACAGGATTAGTACTTTAATTTAAATCAACTGTCATTCAGCGGTCATAATACTGACATAACGACAGGATTAGTACTTTAATTTAAATCAACTGTCATTCAGCGGTCATAATAATGACATAACGACAGGATTAGTACTTTAATTTAAATCAACTGTCATTCAGCGGTCATAATAATGACATAACGACAGGATTAGTACTTTAATTTAAATCAATTGTCGTTCAGCGGTCATAATAATGACATGACGACCAGATTATCGTCTGGAGGGCTTGAGCATAGCTCACCCCCCTTAGGACGGGGAATCTCAAAAGATCACAACTGTCGATGTCGCAATCGGACAGTGTATTATAACTCGTGGCACTTCATCCTTAAGGGATGATTATTTTAATAAGGAAGGTTTGGAATAACCCATTCTAGGGATGATTTACGTGATTTCATCGAACCACGTTTGCCAGGAGTGTTAACATTTTTCAGATGTTAACAGGGATACGAATCTTTTAAACAGGTCTTACCATCTTGGCCCGGTCTTATAATTGACCCGGAGGCTAGGTTTCACTCTTAAGATTCTTAGTTTATAATTAACGCAGAACAATTTTAAATTGAAATGTTAATAAGGATCTGAATCTAAATTAAGGAACTGCCATCTTGGCCGGGTCTTAATATGACACGAGGCTAGGACTTGTCCTTTTTAGATTTTTCTATTTTATTATGATGGTAGATCTTATAACAGAATTGTTATTTTAATTTACTTCATATATTATATTCATATATAATAATATAAATGAAATTTAGATAAAACATCCCAATGGTTTCAAAAGGGGTATAGAATTGCCCAAAAAGGGACTTAAAAGAAATGATGTTGTCCTCAAAGGGACCAAAAGATACATACCGTTATAAAGACCTCTAAGGAGACGATCTTCAGTAAAAGGAGTCTCTTCCTCGATATTTTATTTCTGAATGCTTTCTCCTTGGATGTTCATTTCATTTTAGCCGTGGTACGAAGCTCAGCATCTCGGGGCTCCGGGTGTGGAGAACTCCTATTACGGCCCCTTCGCTTGGCGACGTATCCAATATATAAAATAATTGGAAGCAATAAGTTCCAGATTAGAATCGGGAGTATTCCTATGTTAAGTCTAGACTCAAGTATGTGCAATCGTGTCACTGAGATTAAACACATTAGGATAGTGTTTAATTCACTCAGCGTTGGCTCTGATACCAACCTGTCACACCCCGATCTCCACGTGTCATCGGTGGGCCCGGTGTGGGGTACAGTGACGTGGTTGGCATCGTCATAGACAAACAACACAATATAATAATGCACAGCGGAAGCAGAAATAGATTCATTTCAACTTTAATTGAAATGTAATAATAAACATCATAAGTAGTTGAAACGGATCCACAGGCGGATCAAATAAAATAAGATAAATTGTTCAACAGTTTATTTGTCGTCCGAGCTTGCGAGACTATAGTGGACGCTCTTAGGAAACAGCCAGCCTAGTTCGTTTAGTACCTGCACTTAACCTTTTGGGAAAAATACGTCAGTTTACACTGGTAAATACAAATCAACTGACTCATTTTGAAAATGATTGAAAATTTATTTAAATGCACAAGGCATAAATATTTTTATTAACTTGGGATAATTATGCAATATAAACTTGTGAACGAATTACATGTTACTCGTACATTTGGTGGCCCGGGATCTGCTGTCCGGGCTAAAGATTAAATGACACACCACATTAAAGAGTTATACACGTCGGGTGTACGCCTACACCCCGTGCTCTGGTCGTGGCCATCTCGTAAGATAATGCCAAGGATATCCGGGACACGGTCAATAACCCCCCCCCCCCCAAAGCCTAAAGTAAGAACAAGACTGTTTAAACGAGTCGCACAAACTATTCAAGACTGTACACCCATAGGGTGCAGGATTTGTGCGCTCGATCAAGCGGTATTTTAAATACCGTACCCCAAGCCCGTATAGGGAAAATAAGTCAAAATGTATTTACCTGAGCAAGTATGAATCACAATTGGGTAAGTGTTGGTAGCTTTTACTGGGCCTCCTAATCTGGAACAAAGGTTTATATTAACCTCTTAGATTCCTAACGGGTCTTTTATTTAAGCCTAAGCTTTGACCGGTTAGTTTTAAGGACGATACGGTACAAGCGCACGATTAAGCGAAAGACCGGATAGAATGTGATTTAGACCCGAAAAGTTTGAACACTTGTATAATATGGGTATACTAAATACATTCTGGATTTTGAGACAAAAATGATAACGTTTGACCCGTTTCTGTCAATTTACGCAAACTAGTTACGTAAACCGAACCGAACGCAAAAAGGGCGTTACGGGTAGCCAAAAGAGTCAAATGCAAGTTTCCTGAGATAATATGCTTTAAATATGATATAATATCAGTAAGTTATGTTCTATTATGCCCCGAATAATTTTAAACTCAATTTATGCCTTAGAAGGGCATTTTGGTCATTTAAAGGATCATAAAAGAGTTAATTTGGAAATCCGAGTTACGGGTCTGGTTTATACAGTAGATATACTTTATTTAACATATTATAACAGTAGGGTATGACCCATATACCAAACTTATCATTTAAAATCAAACTATGCACCGTAGGGGTATTTTAGTAATTTCACAAGGGCTAAAAATGCCAAAACTGGAAATCTGAGCTCGTATACTTATACTTACTGTTATTATATGAAAATATACTAATTACATCAGTAGGTATGAGTCTTACATGTTTAAAATGAGTATAACGCTTACTATGCGTCAAAAACGCTTAAAATGCGATTTAGAGCCGTTTCCGGGTTTTCAAAAGAAAGCTGAAATTTTTATATTTCCAGAAGGCTCAAAATAATTTATTTAACATATAAAATCAGTAGAAAAAGGTTTCGGGTCAAAAGAATGTATAAAACTCATTTTATGGCTTAAACGGTCAAAACCGGCATTAACCGAATCGACTAAGCGATCTAAGATACGATCAGCCAAAAATTAAATAAAAATCATCAAAAATCCCAAAATATTATATAACATCAGTGGGCAAAAGTTTTATATCAAAACGTGGCCTGAAATGGGTTATACGCGTAATGCGTCGTTTATTAAACATAAAGACATAGTTTTACGCTATCGGCCATAACTCAAAATCTGGACCACCAACTGATCTCAAATTTTCGGTGCAAGTTTATAAATTACTAATAAAGATTTCTACTCTTTCACTTTTCCAAAAATCACGTTTTATATCACAAAGGGCAAAATAGTCAACTTTAAGCATAATAGGAAACATGCAAATGAATCGGCTAAGTATAGACTCGAGATATAAAAATTCCAGAGAGTTTAACCAAAATAAAAATGGTCAAAACTAAGCTCCAATACAGATCTCAAACATGCATGCACGGATCCGAATCGATAGTCAACGAAAAAGTCGTTTTACAAGACTTTCGGTTCCGATTCGTATTTATACTAAAGATTGTCGAGTTGATTATGATAAAACACATTCTTATATTCATTATAAGCTATTTTTGATGATCAAACTGATTGCATGTCATCTACATTACCATTTACGCTATTTTTCGCAAAAACGATTTCTGTTGACTTTTTAAGAACATCTTTGACTCGACAATTAGCATGCATAAAGTGGGAATCAGAGAATACCCCTTTGAGGGTTTGTTTCCCACATAAATACCAACATATAAGTGGTTTCAATTTGAGAAATGACAGAGCCAAACTCGTTTAATCGAAAAGTCAAACTATATGAACAACGGTTTGACTTTTAACTAATAATCAAAGCAAGAACGAATCATAGAATGATATGAAGGCTTACAAAGGTCCTAATGAAGCTTAGTTAACACTAGGAGTCTGCTTTGTCGACCAGAAAGTCCCTGGAGAAGCCTTGAGAGCTCTTGCAAAGTTTGGGTGTTCTTGATCACAATGCAAGTGCCCAAAAATGTGAGCTTTTGATCTAATTTAAGGTGTGATCAGGTGTTGTAGGAGTATCACAAGTGTCCTAACATGCATGCTTATCTATTGGTGCAATTTGGAGGTGGCAATAGCTGTTTTCAACTCACAATTTGGACCAGAATGCAAAAATTCGCGAAATTCAGCATCTGATAGGGTCACGCGGCCCGCTTAAGATATCCCAGGCGGGCCGCCTGGGGTTCTGCAGGTCCAAACAGTTTCAAACTTGACAGCTTTGGTCCCTGTTCTTGCACGCGAAGCTTTGGCTACTTATTTTGACTCGTAAACCCCCAAACTTGGTTTCTAAGAACCTTGGGACATTTACCAACATGGTAATGTCCTCGGATAACTTTGCGCTCAACCGAAAAGCCATGAAATTCGACGTTGACGCTTTTAACCCCTCAAGTACGATTTTGGCCATAACTTTCTCATACGTTGACGAAACTTCACGAAATTTTTACCACATATTCTAGTGAGTATATTTTAGCATTACAATGCTTCGGGTCTGCCAAAAGTTCACTCAGAGGTATAAATTCAACATGTTGACACTTTTGGCCCCTATAGTTTGTAATTTCTCACTTTTGTGCATTTCTCGCTTCGTATGATCCATGAACCAACCGTTTAAGGTTATAAACATTATGTAGGGTTATCATAGAGTCTATTTATCTATTGTTGACACTTTGGACCCTTACGTTCCATAGTTTTCACTGTTTGTCAATTTTAGTCCCTCTAAAGTATATTTTCACATACCGGAACTTTATGACACGTGTCAATACATTATTGGACGTAATTTTCGAGGTGTTACAACATACAATGTGAAAAAAAATAGGACTTTAAGCCCACTGTAGCACTTGAGAAGATGTTATATTTTCGACTCAGAGGTTGATCCTACAGGTAAATTTAGGGTGTCAAACTATTCATTCGAAAAACACACAATTTATCTTATAATATAAAAACCATTTGACTTGTTAAAGGTTAAGCATAACCGATCAAACAGGTTAAGCGTGTCGTAAAGTGTGCAAGAGATGATTGAGTTTGGAGGTCAAGTGTGTCTTAAAGTGTACAAAACCTGAATTATTCCAGCAAGAATCTAACTTTTTTTATATTAATTGAGCTTGGAGGTTTTATGCTCTAAAAATACTCTTTAAGAGATGTTTGACCCATTTGGCCGATTAGAGATTATGCATAGCCCAAAACCTAAATTTTTATCAAACTTTTCAATGATAATCCAAATCGTCAAGTAATATATGGAAAGAGAGGTTGATATTTGCTTATAATTTATATAAATTAGGATAAAGCAATAAAATGACAATAGAACTCACCTAATTTGAGCCGATTGTCTTTACTCCGGCCTTGAGTTCATCAAATGTATTTTTCCCACCACCATCAAAGTCCCATCAATGCAAACATATCTTTAATCCTTCTACTTCTTCAAAAGATAGGTGTTATGCAACCACCTACATTATCCAACCAACACAATATAAACCCATCACTAAGATTCGAATACGAAACTATTGAGTTCTAAAAAAACGCACGAGTGCACGACTGATATCAACTCTTAATGCCAAAGTGAACATGCAATTCAATTGCCTTAAAATAATATTTTATTCAAATCATAAGAATAGAAAAAGAATAACAAAAAAATTAATTAATTTGTATTTGTATCTGTTTGTAATAAACATCAAAATTCTAAAGAACACCATGAAACAAAAAAATACAAAACCCAAAGATAAAAAAAATCTACCAGAGTTGAGTGATCGCCAATACCAACTCCGGTTGAAACCCATCTACTCGAATATCTTCGGTAAATTCATAACTTTGAATATTAACTATGATTTATTATTGAAAACAATATCTCGAATCGCCGGGTTGATGTTTACCCCTACAACCATCATCGGCGCCTTTGCTTCCTCGGTAGGACGATTAAAATGCATCGGTGCCATCAAAACCATAAAAGACCATCGTCATTGGCGGATCACACTACCACCACTTCAATCTGATGTCTCCAAAACGGTATGTACATGAGTAGAAGAGACAGAGACGATGGGAGCAAAAAGTAATGTCAATGTCTTATCTAACAGAATAGGTGTCACTGGAAGACATCAGAAGAGAAACTTGGCAAGGCAACAAACAAACACGTGCAAACATAACCCAACAAATAATCATATGCCACATGTGTTTGGCACTATTCCTTTTGCTCTTTTTAAATATAGAGAAGACCTGGTTTGACAAAGGCTCATAACATATGACGTTACCCAACTTGGTTGTTCAAGTCTCACATGATTAATCTGATACGACCAGTTACCCGACCTCATTTGACGAACACTGGAGAAAATGTTTGCAGGTCAACCCAGTCGCCCCAAACCCATGTGAACCATTGCCTCAGCCGACCAGTTTTGAGAAAAAAAAATGAACAACAACTCTAGGGGGTCAAGATCTAATTGGACCATAGTATATATGACCCATTACCTGACCTAGTCTGACCAAAAATGGAGAAAAATGTTTGCAGGTTAACAAAATTTGACCCAAGTCGTTATGACCCATTACCCGACTATCATTCTGCCAAAAGAATAGTAGTTTTCAATTAGTTTGTTAGATATCTTAACGATCAAGCAACACCTGAAATAATCAATATAAAACCTAAACATCGTTAGATATGACAATATTCAAATAAATTAAAACTCAAGAAAGAAATTAATACTCGATGAAATTGTCATATTCGATGGCCTTATTCTGTCATGTCCACCATTTTTGTCAAACTTGGACACCAGCAAATCCAAATCCACCAGCCAAACCGCAGAGCCCTCACTGAAAAAGGCCTCTATCAGTTCATTGGCACTTATCTTTTTCAACCCACTCGCCATGCTGTTAAGAATGAGACAATTAAAATATAGTAAAAAAATCATAAAGAGTAAAGTAATTGCATGGTTAAGAGTGTTTTTACCATTGTCTTATAAGCTATAAAGTTTCTGGGAATAGGCCATAGCATATTGTCGCCCCTAAAAATGAAATAATATAAAAAATAAAGATCATAAAGATGCAGTTTCAAAGCCCTTTTACTTGTGAATAGGCCCCACACAATTAATTTTTGCAGAGAACTTACTTGAGTAGCATCACATATAGTGTTGAAACTTATGAAGTGTTCAGTGACATTTTCAACTCCATATTTACTCATCATGGTCATTTTACAGCTTTAATTTATATCATATTACCAGTTATGAATCCATTGCCGAACATGTTATGTTGAAAAAAACACGAAAAAGACTTATCCCTAATAAAAGCCTAAAATTTACTCGTTGGAGAATTTCATCGAAGCTGGTGGTCGTATAAGAAAACAGTAAAAAAATTGCAAATCGATAGGACTTTGTCTTAGAAGCTTTACAATAACTTGTTTAGAAACATCAAGAAAAGAAATAAATACAAAAGAGAAACTTACGAACTTGCCGGAGTTCAATCGGAAAATAAAGAAATCCAAAAAGGAATATTACCTTGTTGTTCCACGTTATAAAGAAACCATATTCAAAGAAACAATTTAACTTCTTATGTAAAGTTATCAAACATGATTTAGACACAAAACATTTTAAGATTGAAACCCTAAAATCTAAATAAACTAATTAAACCATAGGAAACATCAGAATGAAAATATAAATCTGAACATATAGTTTATAAGAACCTAATGAACCCATCAATGAGGAATATAGTATGAAGCGTTTAATTTTGTATACTTGTCCTGGAATATAGTCGTTGAGGATGATTGGAAGCCCCCTGATCAACTCCTCAGCAATCGTGCCAGGCCCCGCCTACAAAATACGATGAAATTAATCAATACCTAGAAATCTTTTGAAATTAAAATCCAACAAAGATGAACTTGAAAAGATGAAAATTTCTAGAGAGCCCTTTTGCATATTTAATAACACAAAAAGTCATATTTTAAAAGCTGGTATTCATAAATTGATAAACCCGAATGCAGGATTTGAGTAGATCATACCTTGGTTATAACGAATGCAGTCACAAGCACCCATCCATTTCTGCATCTGTGTCTCAAATCCTCTAACCTATAATAAAAAAAAACGCAAACCACACTTATGTTTTTTGCTTTAAAATCAAGATTTAAAGGTGGCAATCATAAACCAACAATCGTATTTCTAATCATAAACCAAAGTAGATCATCAATTAGAACACAAAAATCGAATTTACAAAAACAGTTGACCCTCGATGAAGTCAGAATCTAGAAACGGAAACCGTACCCGTAGTGGATTATGAATCTTGAAAAGGTCTGCATCAAAATCAGGTAAAAAAATGAAAACTAAATCACACAATTTGAATCAAAGACCTAATTTATCTGATCATCAAACAGCATCTACACTCAAAACACAAACATATGTTTTTATAAAACTTGACTTATGAAACTCTACATCATATGTTTTCTGTTATAAGGAACTTATATTTTTTTTATAGAACTGGGTTAACTTCACCCTATTAATCGATCAGTAACAAAAAAAAAAACAAACTGTGAGATAAACAAAAGACCTAGACATACCTGGCTGTGCTTGGAATGGGGCTGAAAAACAACAATCTTGATTGATAGGTATCAGAGATCTCTGGATAACAGGGGAAGCAGTGAGAACAGAGGCCAAGTGAAATCAAATTAGGGTTAAGAGGAAGAAGGAAATCTGATAAATAGAAAGACTTGGATCGAGTTCTAGTACCTTAGATCGAGTGTATGATTCTCGATAGGTGAGATTTTGTGGAACTGAGGAGGGATCTTGGCGGTGGCGATAGGAGGGAGAGAGAGAGCTGCAACTATGTTTCGTTAGGGTTGTGAAAGAAGAATGAGGAAAAAGGAAATATAAAGGATCCATATCTGTTATGCTTGACCCATATTCCGACCCGAATTATTTCGGATCCCGTGTCCAAAGAAAAGTGGACGTTTTCCCGCCAAAAAGCAAAATTTAGAGGCCTCCTAGCTTGACACATCAGCAAAAATTAACACATTTATTATATATAATAGATGTGTAAGTTTGTTTCTGTAATATGAAGTGAGCGAAGGTGAAGTTTCTTTATAGATATAGACACTAGGATTTTGACCCGTCGCGCGTTGCGGCGGCGTCAAAAGTTAAAGTAACTCGTATTTATACTTTATATTTAACCTGACTCTTTACTGAATAAAATTACGTCGCCGTCGAATGAAAATGTATTATATTTGACCCAACTCGCTTTCGAATCCAGTTTACGAACGTACATACAATAAGTATAAAACATATTATTTTTTAACAGACTCACTTGAGAAAAAAAGTTTATGTTAAAACGTGAATTTAAGATGACATGTATGTTAAAACTGCGATACGCAACACGTTACATTGGCGGCACCTTAGTTGTTTATAGCGGATGACACATTATGTGATGCGTTGACCATATATATAAAACACGTGTTTGATGTATCCGATCAAACTCAGTGTAACCTATATAAGCATTGTGGTTACAATGTACAATGATGGCAATAACGTGTGATGCCCGCACGTGACATTACACGTTTTTGACTTTGTTACACACGGTACTTTCGTGACATTAACGTCATTATGTATATATACGGTATGGCTTGATCCTTGTGGTGTAAAGTTGTAACAATATTTTAGACTATCGTGTAAAGTCGTAAAAGTAATCTAGTAATTAACATGTTTATACATAGATAAAAAATAGTATAATAATGTGTGGCGCTATGGTATAAAGTCGTAAAAGCAATTCAAATAAAATGAGACGTCAAGTTATTAAGTAGAAAAAGTTGGCGGATCAAAGTTGTCAATTACCTGTAAAAATGGTATGAATGACAGTGAAATAAGACAAACAGAACCACAACACCAGAAATAGTGGCAAAACGGTGACAAAAAGTGTTATTACTTAGCCAACCCAGAAAAACACCCAAACCTCCCTTGATCTTACAAAATGTAAGATCTATGAACAATACAAGTAATAAGCAATCAACTGATGATAAATCAGTTGATTATATGAAACGATACAACCAGAATGAACTATGATCCACAGGATCTAACAATACAAAAGAACAACAGATCAAGATCTGTAATGAATCTTCAATATGCTGCAGATCTTCAACAGCATGAACTTAAGAACTACGAAACCCTAGTTTCGCCCCAAACAACCAGAAAGAAGTGAGAGAAAATATCTGAGTGTGTGTAAGGATCTGAGCACACACATCTCCTTTTATATCCAAGTTTACACTTACCACCCTTGAAGTATCAACCCAGTAACAACTTTTGAACCGCCTGTAACAAACACAACAACTTGAAACCCATTAGAAAACACAACTGGGCCAATTAATAAGCCCACATATGTTTAGCCCAATACTGAGAATACACAAGCCCAGACATGAACGCATTTGATCACATTATTTTAACACTCCCCCTTGATTCAAACAGCGAACATGTCAACTAACCCTAAATCAGAACACAATGAATCATGCTGAACACAACTCAGGCCTTTCGTAAACAAGTCAGCCAACTGAAGATCAGTGGCAACTTTTTCAGGTGTAACAACCCCATCAGCTATTTTTTCTCGCAAAAAATGAAGATCTATTTCAAAATGCTTAGTTCGCTCATGAAACACTGGATTCAAGGCGATAGAAATAGCTGATTGGCTGTCACAAAATAACTTAACAGGCAATTCATAACTAACGTTCAGTTCCTTTAAAATATTCAAGATCCACATTATTTCACATGTGGCAGAGCACATAGCTCTATACTCTGCCTCTGCTGTGGATCGAGACACAACGCTCTGTTTTTTACTTTTCCAGGAAACTAAAGAGTTTCCAAGGAATATACACAACCCCGTAACAGACTTTCTTATAGCTAAACATTTAGCCCAATCAGAATCAACATATCCCTTTACACTAAACACACTCGCTTTTTTAAACATAACTCCTTTTCCTGGGGACAACTTTAAGTACTTCAGTAACCGTAATGCAATTTGCAAATGACCAGAATTAGGAGCATGCATAAACTGACTTAGAAACTGAACAGCATAGCTAATATCAGGTCGGGTTATAGACAGATAAATCAGTTTTCCAATTAACTTTTGAAATCCTGTAACATCTTTAACAAGATCTAAATTTTTATCTAACTTGCCAGCTAAAACATGACTCTGTTCAATTGGTGTGTTAACCGGTTTGACTCCCAAATACCCAAACTCATCTAACAATTCTAAACAATACTTCCTTTGGGTTAAGCACAAACCATCATCAGCATACAATACTTCTATTCCTAAAAAATACTTCAAGACTCCTAAATCTTTAATTTGAAAGTTTACACTTAAAATTTGTTTCACATTTAACACTTCAGATTCAGAATTTCCTGTAACAATTATATCATCAACATACACCAAAAGAACAACAAACACAGAATCTTTAGACAGAGTAAACATAGAATGATCACATACACTCCGCACAAAGCCCATAGTAACTAAAACTTGGGTTAGTTTTTCATTCCACTTTCTAGGTGCTTGTTTAAGCCCATACAAGGACTTAACAAGCTTACACACTTTGGTTTCATTTTCAGAAAAATATCCAGGAGGTAAAGACATATAAACATCTTCTGAAATTGAACCATATAAAAAAGCGTTATTAATGTCAAGTTGAAAAATAGGCCAACTATTTTGAACAGCTAGACTTAACACACAACGAATAGTAACCATCTTTACAACCGGAGAAAAAGTTTCTCCAAAATCCACTCCTTCTCGTTGGCTATAACCCTTAGCAACAAGTCTAGCTTTAAACCGTTCAACCTCACCATTAGACTTGTATTTTATTTTATAAATCCACCTACATCCTATAGGTTTTCTATCTTTAGGTAAGTCAACAAGAACCCAAGTTTAATTTTTATACAAGGCTTCCATCTCCTTATTCATAGCCTCAATCCATCTAGGATCTTTAACGGCTTCTGAATAGGAAGATGGTTCAACCATCTTATTCAAACTAGACACAAAACACAGATTTTCAACAGATAAGTTTGAATAGTTAACAGACTTTTCAATACCATATTTGACTCTCCCTTCAACAACATAATCACTATATTTTTTAGGAAACACAACACTTCTGGATGACTTCCTAACATTATGTGTACCCTCAGAAAGGTTGGTGTCTTCATTTAAACCTATCATAACTTGCAACTTTATAAGGACCCCATAAGTCTAAATGTATTAAATCACCAACAAACTTTGACTTGTGTTCACTCAAAGGAAATGGAACTCTTACTTGTTTAGCCCTGTGACACACATCACATGGACCATGTTCATTTGAATTAATATTTAAACTTCCTTTTAACACAGCTAAGACCTGATCTGAGGGGTGTCCTAACCTAGTATGCCACGTAAAAGACTTAACAGAACTATTAAAGCAAGCATTAACAGCATTACCATTATTTCCAACAAAGTACAAACCACTATCCTGACTACCATTCATAAGAATTTTCTTGGAACTGGAATCCTGTAACATACAACTATTCTCTTTAAAGACAACAGATACATGGTTATCCTTAGCTAACTTATAGACAGACAGCAGATTCACACAGTAATCAGGGACATAGAAAACATCTCTCAATACTATGTTATCATTCAGTTTTAGATCACCAATTTTTAAAACTTTCACACTAGTTCCATTAGGATGACCAACAGTAATATTAAACTCAGACACATCAACAACATTTAACATATTTTTATCTGATTTAACCATATGTTGACTAGCACCTGAGTCAACGATCCATACAAAGTTGTTACTAAAACTGACTGAACTAGAACAACTCACAAAATTAGACACATTAAGACACTCACCTCCCACATTAGCACTCTGAGCACTTGACCCACTCTTTTCACCAACTAAACTCAACAGCTTCGTAATCTGTTCAGATGTGAAAGGGAACACAGGAACACCAGTAGAAGCAGATGATCCAACAACATTATTTGATTTATTATTATTATTATTGGTACTAGAGTTGGTTTTATTAGACTGATTATTATTTCCTCTTCTTTTAAAATCTGGAGGATAACCAACAATCTCAAAACACCTATCTACAGTATGTCCTATCATATTGCAATGAGTACATTTCAAATTAGGATTAGGACCTCTGTTATTTCTTTTTTTAGGATCAAATGCTTGATTAGGCTTGGATACAAAAGAAACATTCTGTGTTTTAGACCCACCACTAGACAACCTATGTGACTCTTCTCTAGAAATAATAGAAAAAGCCACTTTAACCGAAGGAAATGGTTCTCTTGTTAAAAGATTCGTTCTTACTGGTTGATAAACATCATCAAGTCCCATGAGAAACTGCATTAATTTTATTAAAGTTGAAAAATCATTGTAGTCCTTGGCAGCTTGACAAGAACATGAAGGCAGATGCAACATTGCATCAAACTGCTTCCACATAGTTGTCAACCTATTGTAATAATCTGCCACAGAACTACCATTTTGAGAAATATTATTGATCTTTTTATACAAATCATACACAATAGAACCATCTACCTTATCAAATGACTCTTTAAGATCATTCCAGACCTCAGATGCTAACTTAGAGAAAACTTGACCAAGAAACAATTCCTCAGATATAGAATTCAACAACCAAGTAAGCACAACTGAGTTACATCGATCCCACTGGGCAGACAACACATCATCATCCTTTGGTTTTTCACATTTACCATCTATAAAACCATACTTATTTTTAGCTTCTAGTGCAAGCTTCATTGCACTAGCCCAAACCGTATAGTTTTCAGTACCCTTAAGCTTTATATTAACAATAGTCAACGCACTAGAATCACTAGGATGCAAATAGAGAGGTGACCCTATGTCTAACTTACTAATAAGAGTAACCGAAGGTCCAGGTCCGTCACCCATAATAAGAACACACAATCAACAAACAAAAACCAAAACACAGAAAAGATCACAGACAACACACAACAAGAACCAAACAGACCAAACACAATCTAAGGCGAAACTGAGTCAGGGACCAGATTCCAGGTTCGTCACTCAGAGGTGCCTGGACAAGCCTTTACTCAGGAGCCGTAAACCCTATCAAGATAACACAAGCAAACCAAGAATACAACCACTACCACATATAACAATGCACAAACAAAAAAACACAGAAAAAAAATAAGAACAGATCAGCAAACAAGAAGAACAAACAACAAGAAATATGTGCCGGTCCTCACTACCCCGACTTCAACTATTCAACAACAGGAAAGAAAAAGATAGAACAGAACGATCTTACAGAGGGTGCAATTCTTTCACCAAATACCAGATCTGTAGTTTTCAAGAACTACAAAATCTGATATGCAGAAAACCAAATATCACAACTGGTTAGTTTGCTCTAAAACCTTCAAGGGTTTTAGAGACCAACGCAGTTTGAAGATCCAGCAGAATATGAAGCCCACACACGAAACAGGAAACCCTAAGTTAGGGTTTCAGCGCACAGATCGGAACAAATACTCCCAAGATCAAGACGATCTAAACCAAAAACAGAATGATTCGCAGCCTTAGAATACCAATAGCGAACCTAAACACAACAATAACAAACAAATCAGTAACGAACAGCGGAAAGAAACAGATCAGGAGCGATTAGCTCTGATACCATGTAAAAATGGTATGAATGACAGTGAAACAAGACAAACAGAACCACAACACCAGAAATAGTGGCAAAACGGTGACAAAAAGTTTTATTACTTAGCCAACCCAGAAAAACACCCAAACCTCCCTTGATCTTACAAAATGTAAGATCTATGAACAATACAAGTAATAAGCAATCAACTGATGATAAATCAGTTGATTATATGAAACGATACAACCAGAATGAACTATGATCCACAGGATCTAACAATACAAAAGAACAACAGATCAAGATCTGTAATGAATCTTCAATATGCTGCAGATCTTCAACAGCATGAACTCAAGAACTACGAAACCCTAGTTTCGCCCCAAACAACCAGAAAGAAGTGAGAGAAAATATCTGAGTGTGTGTAAGGATCTGAGCACACACATCTCCTTTTATATCCAAGTTTACACTTAACACCCTTGAAGTATCAACCCAGTAACAACTTTTGAACCGCCTGTAACAAACACAACAACTTGAAACCTATTAGAAAACACAACTGGGCCAATTAATAAGCCCACATATGTTCAGCCCAATACTGAGAATACACAAGCCCAGACATGAACGCATTTGATCACATTATTTTAACATTACCAAAAGTTAAAAGTGAATGTGTAACTTACTTAGTTTGAAAGTGTGAAGTGAAAGAATTAAAAGTATAAGGGGTTAGAAAGTAAAAGTATTGGAGTTAGAATTCTAATATATGAAAATTGAAAGGAGATAAATGTTTAGAGGCTAAATGTGTATTTATGTAAAAGTTAAGAACTTAAAAGACAAAAATCCACGGACTTTGCCTTTTAAGATGTTATAAAATATAAAATTTAGTTAACAAAATAGAGGTGTCAAAATGGAAAATGTCAACAGAAGGGGCAAAAAAAAAGTGTTACAAAATATAAGGGGTCAAAAAGGAAATAACACTTATGAGCAAATAAGGCAGAATATTAAGGGGTAAAAGTGATTACTTTTCAAAGTTTAGGGGTGTGTTTAGGTCGGTGGCAAAAACCACCGACCTTTGTTTTTAAGAATATAGGTAATATGTGTAACTGTGTAAGTTTGTTTGTTTCTATAATATGAAGTGAGCGAAGGTGAAAACGAAAGCGTACAGTTGCATCCTGTGTGTATGTATGTATATGCAAAACATAATTGTTCGGATCGAAACGGTTCGCGTCGACACGGTACGTGTCGAAACGGTACTGGTTGAAACGGTACTGGTCGAAACGGTACGGGTCGAAACGGTTCGCGTCGAAACGGTACGCGTCGAAACGGTTCGGGTCGAAACGGTTCGATTCGAAACGGTACCGGTCGAAACGGTTCGCGTCGAAACGGTAGGCGTCGAAACGGTTCGCGTTGAAACGGTACGCGTCGAAACTGTTTGATTCGAAACGGTACCGGTCGAAACGGTTCGCGTCGAAATAGTTCGATTCGAAACGGTACTGGTCGAAATGGTACGGGTCGGTTCGCGTCGAAACGGTACTGATCGAAACGGTACGGGTCGAAACAGGATTCGAAATGGTACTGGTCGAAACAGTTCGCGTCGAAACAGTTCGCGTTGAAACGATACGCATCGAAACGGTACGGGTCGAAATGGTTCAATTCGGAACGGTTCGCCTCGAAACGGTACACGTTGAAACGGTTCGTGTCGAAACGGTACGGATCGAAACGGTACGAAACTCGTCCCGACCCGAAACCTGCCCCGTTTCTTTAAGACACTAACCCACATCAACCCATTTCTTTAATGTTGTCGACCCGCTTTGAACCGAAAATAACAAGATGGAATTTCAAGTGACCCATTGTGACCCATTTAGTTAAAATATCTTACCCAAACCAACCCATATAATTTTAAAAGTAACCCAAATTAACCCACTTGGAAGGCTTTGGGTCAAGATTGCCCCCTCTAACGCCAAGTAATTCCCTCATAGAACCTATGAAAATTACATCTCTACTCCTTTAACACTATTATACCATCAAAAACAATATGAACAAATCTTATCTTATATATATAATAAATGAAAATATTTGGGCTGATGTAACACTAAATTAGAGCTTCTCAATTTCACTTTTGGCTCTAAATTCCGGGTCAAAGATTTTTGTATGTGGTTGACGCGGGATCCGTATCTTATTATTATGACCCGACTATGTTTGTACGCATGTGGTTTCTTTTGTAAAACCATAGATTTGACTCTTCTTTCTCCTTCTGGTGTACTCCTCTTCTCCTTCCCTTCTGATACAATCCTTCATCTTCTACCTCCCTTCTGATACAATCCTTCATCGAAATTCCCCAACACATGTAACACCAAAATAATTTGATCTGAGAGTGATTACACGCCTCTCTTATTGTCCGGTTTCATAAAATTCCCCAACACATGTTACATGTTACATTTTACTTTCGAATGAAATTTGATAAAATCCCGTAAAAAGAGTACAAAATCGAATAATCTAAGATGCTAAATCATCATAATCACAAATGAAAGAGTAAAATGCTCGGATAGTCCATGTGATTTTGTAAAGTAACACTTATAGTCCCAAACTTTTGAAAATTACACCGGTGCTCCCTGTGATTTGCTTTTTCTTACTCGGATGGTCCCTGGAGTAGATGTCCGTTAGTTTTCACCGTTAAGTCCATGTGAAATTACTTATTTACCCCTCTATTTAAAAAATTAAAAAAAACAAATATTATACACACTCATATTATTATATTGAAAGTGTGGGGCCGGCAAACTCTTTGTCTTATACAAAACAACCAGCCACCATCACCATAGCCACCCACCTCCACCTTTACCTACACCTCTACCTCCACCCACACCCACCTCCGTCGCCTAAATCTAACCCTTACAACCCTTAACCCATCACAAAACACCACCACAGTCACCACCGCCACAAAAGCAGCCACCATCTGAACCACTACCATCTCTATACACATTTAGAGAGAGAAACAACTAGAGGGAGAGAAATCGATCAGAGAGAGAGAGAGAGAGAGATTTTGGGCTCGGATAGTCTGAAACAGAGGCTAGTAAACGTATATAAACCCTTACGCGACCACATGTTACCAATTTGGGAAAATGTTATCTTCACACATTCATACTTCCATCAATGAGCAACACAATCGATTAAGTACCGTTAGGGTTTGGATTGTGAGGTTTATATGGCGGAGCACACCGACGAAATCGAGCCACGAGGAGACAATTCCTTCATGGATAAGGTTACGGAGAAGATTCGCCGCGACGATTCTACGTCGTCGGATTCTAAATCGGAGAAGAAGAAACACGATGATGAGCTGAAGAAGAAGCATCATGATCTCTCTCTCTCTCTAGTTGTTTCTCTCTCTAAATGCGGTGGATGAAGGGATCCGAGATGGAGGAGGGAGTTCATGTGGCGGAGATGTTGATGTTGGTAGAGTTGCAGGTGGTGGCGGCTGGTGGTAAGTGGTGGAGGCAGGTGGTTGTGAGTGAGTGTGTGTGTGTGTGTGAGAGAGAGAGAGAGAGAGAAACATACAAGGACTTAAAAGGGTGGATAAGAAGGTTGGTGGGTCGCACCTTTAATTTTATATCTATTTTAGTGTTTTAATTTAATTCTAAGGACATGTTGGTCATTTTACGTGGAGTTAACGAAGAAAACTAACGAACATTCACTCTAGGGACTATCCGAGTAACAAACTGTCAAACCACAGGGAGCACCGGTGTAATCTTCAAAAGTTGAGGACTATAGATGTTATTTTACAAAACCACATACACTATACGCACGTTTTACTCCAAATGAAATATCATTTGTTTTTTCTAGAAAGAAAGAAATAAAGTCCATTGAATTAAAAGCCATTTAATGGGAGGAAGTATTTGGTGTAGCAGTTGGACCAATTCCTTGAATTTTCCATAACCACAATTCTCAATTCCTCCCAATCCATTTATATTCACTCAATCAAATTCTTCAATTTCATCCAACAATCATTCATTTCAAATGGAAGATTCAATTCCAAACACCCTCAAAGAATCAGTAGAATCCTTGAATTTCCTCAGCTCTGATTTAATCCAACTCATCTTATCCCACCTCCCAATCCGCTCAATCATCCGTTGCTCCGCGGTTTGCAAACTCTGGCACGCGATCACCACCGCCTCGTCGTTCTCCCCCACCGCCACCAACACCCCGTGGTTCTTCCTCTACGGCCGTAACAACATTTTTGTCAAAAAAAACCAAGCCTTCGCTTTCGACCCGTATTCAAACGAGTGGATCAAACTCCCGCCAAATCTCTTCCCGCCTTCAATTTCGCACGAATCGTCGTTCATTGGATCCGACGGGTTTTTCTTCAACACGGCCGCGAATAATTTTAGTTTTTCTCCAATTTTGAAACCCTTGTGGCGGGAAACCACGCCTTTAAAATTCTCACGGTTAAACCCACTAGTGGGTGTTATTAACGAGGCCGGCTCGAATTTGAATAATTTAAAAAATTATTCAAATTCGAGTTTGCCTCACATTATTGTTGTTGGTGGAGTTAGATTTATTGGTGGATTAGTTGACATTGAAGACAATCTAGCCGTTGAAATTTATAACCCTAATTTAAATTCGTGGGCCCACTGCCCGCCGCTGCCCGTAGATTTTCGGGCAGCGAATTCGTCACAATCATTATCGTCCGCTTTGATCAAATCAAAATTTTACGTATTCGGAATTTATTCTTGTTTCATATCATCATTCGATTTGATTAATCGAGTTTGGAGTGATGTTCAAACGCTTCGGCCACCGGGAGTTATCATTTCGTTTATAATATCTTGCCGAAACCAACTAATGTTGGCCGGAGTTTGCAACGCTTGTGGTGGACCGTCGTTTAATGTTTGGAAAATTGATGAATCGACGTCGGAGTTTAGTGAGGTTGCGATTATGCCGGATGATTTGCTCGAGTGGTTGTTTGATGGTGATGAAGATGATAAGTATGCTAGCTTGAAATGTGTGGGATTTGGGGGGTTTATATTTGTGTTTAATGAAGAACATCGCCGGAATTACCCCGCTTGTGTGTGTGAAATCGGGGCGGGTTCTAGTGAGTGTAGGTGGAGGAGGGTGCCAGAGTTGCCGGAGCCGGTGAACAGGTTCCACAAGGTTATTGGATTCTGCTCAACTGTTTCTTTTAGTCAGCTGATAGATGGTGAAATTGGATAGATCATAAGGGTGACCGGAGTGAACACGAGGCGAGAGAAAAGTTTCAACTCCCATATGGAGGGGCCAGTGTTCCCTCACCTCGTGCACTCCTTTACAGCGCTTGATTTCCCGCTCTCTCACAAGCGATTGACTCAATCAAGGAGTACTTCCCGATTCTCCAACCTTATTCCTAAGCTCATATCCGACGTAGAGTGATTTGGTACGAGGTCCCGATGGTGCTTTCAGGGTGGACTCTGTCTAGCCTAATTTTCCACCTTATTGTTGCACTTTTTTAAGACTTTGTAAATAGCAAGTACAATCTTTTTTCATGAAGTAGTGCTATTTTAGTGAAATAATCAACTATCGGTTGTTAATTTTAAGTTGAAGATGGCTTGTTTAAAATAGTTTTTATATTATATATTATTTTAAATTAAGTTATTTGATATATTTATATGGATGGCAGTCATGTAGGTTTAAACCACATAACGTGTTAAAGGGGACACATCTTATAATTTGTGTTAAACATTCGTACATAACCGGTACACCCATCTACCAGTTAAAGTTTAGACCTAAAAAGTGTATATATCGATCGATATATACTTACAAGACTAAATATGCATTTAGACAAATATGTTACGCGTATAATGACCAAGTGATAACCAACTCAATAGTCATCCAAAGGGCCACCCATATAAATGATGTTCCCAAATTATCAGCACAATGTGTAATTAACTCTGAAAATTTTAGGTGGAATTATATATATATATTTTTTTTAAAACGACAATTCACACTCTTAAATTTTAGTAAGAAACAACTCATTTTTATGCACTGCATAGATTGAACCATCATCACTTGAAAAGACAAAGCCTTATCACCTTACGTAAGCCTTTGGTATCAAAGTAAAACTATGTTATTCCAACTTTGGTTGGGTGGTAGAGGCTCTTAGGAAGAAGGCCAAGGTTAAATTCATGACATGAGGTAAAATTAAGAATGTAGTGACGTAGTTTAAGAGTAGGAGTAAAAGAACATTATGTTAAAAGAAAATTAAAGTCGAATTGTACAACAGCCAGTAGAAAGGTATCCAAAGGGTTATTATTTTGAAAGGCAATATATAAAGTGGAACGTCAACAGTGCATTAAAAAGACATGGCTGTCATGATGGAGACAATCATATAACACCATACGGTGTTAAGGACCATTTTTTATGTGACACGTAGGCGATACGTAAGCGAGTGTCCGAAATAGGGTGTGGTGCAAAAATAAAAGGTGTAGGACCGGGCGTGGAAGAGCGGCGTTATTCGACACGTGGCACAAACTTTTATCCTTAAAAATTATATAAAATCTATTAAATTTAAATAAAAATATTAATATTAATTGCATCCAATCACACGCGACGCCGTCGTCTCCCACTATGCCCTCCACGCCGGTGGAATTCTTGCCTCCCCTCAACAACGCCGGCCTACACGCCGACAACGCCAGCCTACACGCCGTATCCGGGATGGCGTGTCCGGCATGGAACACCGTATAGTCTAAGTGAAGAATGCATTTCTTCCGAATATGCCCCACAATCAAATTATCCATTTGGCTTCTACAAGGTACGACCTCTTCATACATGCATAATGCATTCGTTATAAAATTTTGCAACTACACAAAGTAACTATTATAACTTTTTTACCAACATAAATATAGCAACCAAAATAATTTCCCACATGATCTGTTGGGATTCAGTCAATATCAGTTCAATTTGTTATGGTACTGGCATTCACTCTAACAATCGAAAGTGAAGAAAATAGTATGGGTCTAAATCCTTGCAAACGCAAGATTAGACGATATTTAGGAGTAAAAAATTGATGTTAAAAATAACGGAAAGAGAAAAAAGCTATAAAAACAAGCACATGATTTGGAATTTTATAATTTGTCATATTTTAAAATTAAAAAAGAAAATAAAAACACTGCAAAAAATCAAACGTTGAAGCAGAACTGATTAATATAAGCCTACCAAAAAGCGTAGGGTGTTCACGGTCGGTCCAGTTCGGCCAGCTTTGACAAAAATTCTGGACTAAACCACAACATCGGATTCAAAGTTTTAAACCGTCAGCCTAACGGGTAAACCACCAAGCCAAACCATATGAATCTCAAACTGACCAAACCGGCCGGCTTGCTTCAGCCGGTTTTTAAACAGCCCCGACTAAGAACAGAACTTGATATAGTCGGTTTGTCAACTGTCATGAGTCAGTTTTCTCGTACAAAAATCAAATAACATCAAAGAACACTGCAAGCATCAGTCTTGAGAGTAACAAAACCCACAAACCCGCAATCAAATTGTTTTCCTAGTAATATACCGATGTCACATCATACTTAGGGTACAAACTATACAACCACTATATTGCATTATAAATCTTTTTTTGCACGAAAGATACCCCGTGTCACCCCAAAAAAGAATCCGGCAAAAGAGAAATCACTGGCAAACAAATAAACATGAGACAACACGAACGAGAGAACTTTACGAACCTAAATCCCGGAAGCAAAGATGCAGTTCACTTGCCGCAATTAAAGCCGCCACAAGCCGATAAGACGATAATGAGAATCAAAGCAATGATAATTCCGAGAACTATCAATTTTATCTTCATGTTTTGCAACCACATTTTCCTCCTCATTTGTGTACCTTGTGTCCTAAAATCTTGTGCCTGAAACATGGTTTTTTTTTACCCATTTAAGATAAGACATAACCCAAATCAACCCATACATAAATAAACGGGTCAAAATATCCACCTATATGTATAACATGCAAAGCCCATATCTCTAATATATTAGTTGTGATTCGTTTCACTTTAATTAATTTTTAGTGGTGCTTCTTAATAGAGATGCTCATAAACGTTGAAACCAACTGAGCCACCCAAACCGAAGCAAGTCGACCAGTTAAAATTCATGAGGCTTGTTTTACGGTTCAGTTTTGGCGGTTTAATGGTTCGGCCAACGATTTAGAACTTCAAACCGGCTGTGCAGCCTTTTTTTCTATTTATTTAATTTATATCAGTTTGGTTTGTAAATTTTCAAAACGGTAGTCGGCTGTTTGGCCCAAAAATTTGTCAAACCGGCCAAACCGAACCATTAACACCCCTACTTCTTAGGGTCTATTTATTGAACTATATAAATAAGAGTTGTCTGGGTAAACAACTCTGTATAGAACAGGTGAACTATATAAATGAAACTTTCTTTTTAGGAAGCGATTATACAACATCAAAGAGCTTAATAGCGAAAACAAATCCATCTTCATTAGCTCAATAAGTGTATTAGTCTGTTTAATCAAGTCCTGAACAAACAAAATCCTCAGCCCTTTAACCCACAAACAGACACCACCTTGATTTACCAGTGTAATAATCAGTTTGAAGCATAATGCAGAGAGAGAGAAATAGATGCACTGACCTGAGAGCGAAGATTCTCTGTTTTATCCACCAGAAGCTCAATCTTCTCTCCACGGTCAAGAACCTACAAATTCCAAAATAACAAAATAATAATAATAATAAATAAAAGTTTCATCATGTCCTGAACCAACTTTACATAAGAAAACCTACGGGTTCCAAAATAGCAAAATTACAAGAAACTTTTACCTTTTCAATGTTTTCCATCATCACACCCTTAACTTCAGAAACCTGGGCTTTGACCTTCGCAAGCTTGCTGATCTCTTCTGGATGGTCCACACAGTACTGCATCTGCTCCTTCAGCTTGGGACTGGTATAAAAGATAAGTGTGCAAATAGCCGTTAGTTGACGAATAATAACTTTAAATGTCTTGAAAACGGAAACAAAAATGAATTATAATATTACCCAAATTCTTTGCTCAGACTATTGGCAACAGCCGTTGCAGCTTTCCCACCGCCATATTTCTTAGTGAAGTCCTCCTTGACTCGCTCAAGAAAAGCCATTGGAACCTGTCTACCGACAGATTCGACAGCCACAACACAGTATGCTACATAATTTAAAAAGTTAAAGATAGAGTTAGTCAATGTGTGCTGAGACATAATATTATAATAAGCAGGCCACCTTCCCAACATACGCATAGAATTCATAACCATATCTACTACAGATACACACATAACAGGTCAGCTATGTGCGCACCTAAAAACAATTCACGTTTCTATGCAAAATGAATATACACACAATATAAGACTATAAGCCATAAGGTTTCGGCAAAATTGAATTGTAGTAAACTTGTTAAGTGTTGTGCATGATAGTATTTAAAAATAGTAGAAAAGTCAAATCTCTCTAAGAGCTTCTACTATAGTGAAATTGGACATCCCCAGCCTGTGCCCTGTGCTATGCATCAAATGTCCCAAAAACTCTAGCAAGTGCAAAGTAGTATTATATATTCATATGTATTTAGTATGAACCGACACCTTAAACAATGACATTTGTAGCACTAGCATAAACGTAACAGTATGCTTTAAGCAGACAAGCAGTAGCTGCCAAGTAAACTTGTGTCACGACACAACCATACTCTATAAACCATGCTATGGCAAAGAGACCAATACCAAATGTTTTCTTACAAATTCAAAACCCAAAAACTTAAATGGTTCCTGTCAATGACAAGTTAGCTAGTAATGATTTTTACTGGTATCATGCATTCATGCAATAAAATAACTACCATAAAAAGCAAATGATACCGACCGCAAAGAACTACTCAAGCTACAACGTTGGATTTATAACTGATTCAGATCCAATTTCAACTTAAGTTTTACATATAGAATAATGATGACTCTCTACCTCAAGGATTAGCCTGGCAGGCACTTTAAACTGCTCCAAGTTCACAGATCACATCATACCTAGCATAAATCCACTATTTATCTTTGCTAAACAACTATAGGTGATCAACTAGGATCAAATATAAGATGACCTAATCGCTGAGGTCACGTGCACCACATCAACACAAAAAGAACACATAGAATCAAATACATCAAGTTCATGTTCATCAACAAAAAAACTAAATCCACAAACGCAATCGCATAAATCACAATTGAACAAGCATACAGAAACGACAAATAACACATAGTCAAACTAATTGAACACAAATCAAATTAACGCATGCTAACGTCTAGTAACAGCTAAACTGAGACACATAACTCGAATCGCCAAGAAGTGTGATACAACAACGCGTAGAAAAATCAAATCAGCTAACATTTCACAATCATAAATCATCAATTCATCAACAAAAAAACTAAATCTACAAACTCAATCGCATAAATCACTTTTGAACAAGCATACAGAAACATCAAATTTGAACAAGCATACAGAAACAACAAATAACACATAGTCAAAACTCAAAATATTATAACATAAATCAAATTAACTCATGCTAACGTCTAGTATCAGCTAACTTGAGACAAATAAACTCAAATGGCTACGAAGAACGATTCAATAAGTAGTAAAATAATCAAATCAACTAACATTTCAGAATCATAAATCAAATTAACGTCTAATATCAGCTAACTTGAGACAAATCACTCAAATCGCCACGAAGACTGATTCAATAAGACATTAAATGATTCGAAATAATCAAATCGAGTAACATTTAACAAGTATATATCATGAATTCGCGTAAATACGATCGGATCGATGAAAAATTGAAAAACAGAAGAGGAATCGATCAGATCGGACTTACTGAAACCGCCTTCAACAAGATAGTTGAAGGTGTGACCATCGCAGTTGTAGGTGAACTTGTTGTTGGAAGCAGGAAGCTTCTGGAGACACTGAGCGGCGATGCTGGTGAAGTTTCCGGTGAACTCAGTGTATTCAGAGAGGATCACGGTTCCTCTGGCGACGAAACTGTAGATCAACGACTGTTGCCCCATCGGTGTGCTTGCGTGTGAGAGAGAGAGAGAGAGGGGAGTTTCTAGAGAGAGAGTTGAAATTGAAAGGGAAAAGGGGGTGGGGATGGGGTTTTCGCAGGTAGGAATTTTCAATTTGGTTTGAATAAGGCCCTTGTAGGCATCTGAAATTACGAAAATGCCACACCTTTGCTTTGAATCTAAAGTCCCTACCAAATTTTAAGAGTTAAATGCTCGGATACTTAATGTGGTTTGAGTTTTTTTTTCAACTTTAGTCCTTAAGTTTCTAAAATTACAGCTATAGTTTTTAACTTTTTTAATTTCGTTCTCAGATGGTCCCTGTCACGGATGGAGGTTAGTATTTTCAGTTAAGTAGATGTGAAATGACCTAAATACCCTTACTATTAAAAAATAAACTTTAAATCAATAACCACCTTCATGTCAAACACACCTCTTCTTCCTCATATTCAGATTCATCTTAAATCCAAACACACCTCTTCTTCCTAATTCTTCACCACCACCACCACCACCACCACCATCTCCACCTTTCACCACCACCACCTTCCACCTTTCACCACCGTACCCCGCCGTTCACTCCGAATTACCGCTACCCCGTTATTCTAGGGACCACTTCAAGGGTATAAGTCATTTAATTTTTCTTCTTTCTGCATCTCCGAATTTGACTTAGGTATTGTTGATTCTGGGGCTTTTTGTTTTGTGGATTGTTTTGATTGATTAAGGGTTGGATTATACGAAAAAGGCATCAAAGTTTCCGATTTTGTAAGTCTTTATGTTGTTTGTTTGACCAAGAACTTACTTAGTAATAATATGTGCTAGTATGTGTCACACCCCTAATTTCCATGTGTCACCGTTGGGCCCGGTGGGGGAGTATCGTGACGTAATTGATATCATCATAGTCAAACAACACAAATTATAATGCACGGCGGAAGCAATAAAATAGATTTATTTCAACCAAACATAATGTAATATCCAAGTATCACATAGTAGCTGAAACAGATCCACAGGCGGATCGAAATAAAAAGAAGAAAATTGTTCAACAGATAATGGCATCCAAGTTTGCGAGACTCTAACGATGCTAAGGAGTAGCCAGCCTATTTCGTGTAGAACCTGCACTTAATCTTTTTGGGGAAAATACGTCAGTTTACACTGGTAAATACAATTTAACTGACTCATTTTGAAAATGTTTTAAAAATTGATTTGAATGCACATTGCACAAAACTTTTATAACTTGGGGATAATTAATCAAATCTAATCTTGTAAAAGAATTACATGTTCGTTATGCGTTCAGTCGCCCAGTTCGTGCCGGGTTTAAGGTTAATTGACACACCACATAGTATAAATCCGCGGCGGGAAGCCAACGGTTATACCTTAATAAATATGGACACATTGTCGGGTGTACGCCTACACCCGCGTGTCAAGGTCGTGGCCATTTCGTAAAATGATGCCAAGGATATCCGGGACATGGTCATTAAACTCCCAAAGGCGTAAAACAAACAAAACCAATTTTCAAACGGGTCACATTGATAATACCCAACTACTAATGAGTTAGGGTCAATTGCCCGACCAAGCGGTATTTTATATACCGTACCCCAAGCCCGTATAAGGGAAAATAAGTTAAAAGTTTTTACCAGTGTAAACTGACGTATTTTCCCCAAAAAGATTAAGTGCAGGTTCTACACGAAATAGGTTGGCTACTCCTTAGCATCGTTAGAGTCTCGCAAACTTGGATGCCATTATCTGTTGAACAATTTTCTCCTTTTTATTTCGATCCGCCTGTGGATCTGTTTCAGCTACTATGTGATACTTGGATATTAGATTATGTTTGGTTGAAATAAATCTATTTTATTGCTTCCGCCGTGCATTATAATTTGTGGTGTTTGACTATGATGATATCAACTACGTCACGATACTCCCCCACCGGGCCCACCGGTGACACGTGGAAATTAGGGGTGTGACAGGTTGGTATCAGAACCAACACTGAGTGAATTAAACACTAACCTTTTGTGTTTAATCTCAGTGCACCAATTTGCACATTCTTCGAGTTCCAAGTCTAGACATCGAACATAGGACAAACTCTGTTTTTGTTTTATTCGGTCTTTTATTTTTATATTGGTCGTTATCTTAACCATGTTTGCAGGTTGAAAATGTCGCCGAGATTTCTACGAGGACGAGGCAAAGGCCCAGTTTCAGGCATGATCATGAGGCCGGACCATCGCACCGGCGAACGCCATCCATTACTATGAGTACGAGCCCGCAGGAGCCGTGGAGGCTCTATGTTAAGCCCGGGAGGCGATCAGTCTCCTTCAGTTCCTCACCTTCGTACTTGCATTCTTTCGGGCCCTAATCAGAAAATGAGCCCAATAACCAACCACCTTCATTTATACCTTTGCAGAGATCGAACTCTCACCACTCCTATGGCGACCCAACCCCAGTCTTTCAGAGCCGGTTCAACCCGGCTAATATCTTTCCAGAACCCGTGGGTCCTAACCCACTAGGACCTGAGGATCATTTCTCAGGTGACCATGCTGACGATATGGATGAAGACACGGATCCCGTGGAGCCCGCGTCTGGAACACGAAACCACCCCATCGAAATATCCGATGGGTCATCTTTTCACGTATCACCTTATCGTGGTCCCGACGGTTACCAGGAGAGGTTCAACTAGTGGGACTGGTATTTCACACCATCCCACCACTCGTCTCCCTATCAGCAGCAGCAGCAACAGCAACAAGATCCTTCCCAGGATTCTCGTTTCGTGGCAATCACTCCGCCACCACCACCGCCAGTGGAGCAACAACCGCCTCCGGAGCCGCCGTGGCGGAGAAGGTCAAACGCACGGATGTCCGTGCAAGGGGGAGTCCGCATCAGCACTCCCAGCCCTCGAGTGGCAGTCATTATCCGCCACTCCAGGAGGAAGAAAACCCGCAAATGGGGGGTCCATCAAACCCCATTCCAGAGGTCAACTCAGTGCCTATGGCACCTCCGTTGGGTTTTGATAACCCAATCCCTGCATACGCCGGTTCAGCGGCGTATAACCCCTTTGAGCAGCCGGCGCATACCCATTACAACTATGCTAGTGTGGACCCATAACAGGAGGCATGAGACTACAATGCTAGTCACCCAGAGGGACCTTATGGTGGTCTTTGGACCACTGGTTACCCGACTTATGGGTACCAGCGTCCGCCACCGCCTCAACCTCTATACCAGCCGCCACAGCTGCAGTTGATCCCGCCTGAGCGCCAACAAGAAGTCCTTGAAAGATTGGACCGTTGTGAACGGGAAATCCAAACAGAACGCAGTAACACTCATGGCTTCTTCAAGAGATTATCAGACTTGATCAAGGGGAAGTCCAAGAGAAGGGGTCATTGAAGACCTTTTGTTTATTTATTTTGTTGTAATCAAGTCCCTGCGTGGACTTTTTGCTTCAGTACTCAGCCCCTGCGTGGGCTTGTCATTTTGTATTCTGCCCCTGCGTGGGCATGTCTTTTTAGTTGACCTCTGCGTGTGTTTATTTTGTTTTTCGCCCCTGCATGGGCATTTATTTTCGTAGAAGTCCCGTTTAGGGCAAATGTTGTATTTGTTAAAACAATTTATGAGATGTTTTAGTTTAAATTTTCATTTTAGTTATTATTGTTAATTATATGCATAAAACATGAAATAAATGAAAATAATTAAAAGATCTGCAATTATATTAAAATGGTAAAATCTAAAAAGAATAGAGACCTAGCCATATGTTATCATAAAACAAGGCCAAGATGGTAGTTCCACGATTAGATTAAGATCCATATTAACATCTCAACTTAGGACTATTCTGCGTTAATTATTAAAGGAATCTTAGAGGTAAAACCTAGCCTATATGTTGTTGCAGACATGGCCAAGATGGTAGGACCCACATAATAGATTCCAATCATTGTTAACGTCTGTTAGTATGTTAACAGTTTTGGCAAACTGTGAATCGGTAAAGTCACACAGGCCATCCTTTATAAAGGGTTAATTTTAAATTCCCTTAATTATGTAACCGCCTCTTAAGGGCGAAGCGCCTGTGGGCAATAATTAAATGTCCTCTGGGACTAGAAACAGTGGTAGCTTATGACTCCCTGTTAATAATGGTGATGAACTGTGGTTCAAACCTAAATACTTGGATACTGTAAAGTCTTGGTTTATTATTAAATTAAATTGTCCTTGTGACTAGGCCTTATGTGCTATTAGTAATTTATAATTTAGGATAATAATAAAAATCCTAAAATTCTAACAAAATAACCTAAAATGGCAATTTAAAACCATGGTTAATAGAGTATAAAATACTGTAAAAACCTTTATATAAAACCTTGCCCATTATTTATATGTAGCAATTGAAGCTACATGGCTGGGTCGGATGAAGTGAATAGCCATCCGGTGGAAAACCACGAAAATGCCAGAATTCAGTTAACTGGAGCGGAGCTTCAAGCATTAGTGGATAATGCAGTTACAAAAGCTTTGGACAGACAGTACAGTGAGTCCTCTGGGACCCAAAGTATAACTCTGTCTACACCTCACTCCAAGCCAAAATCTCATTCTGGGGCTCATAGCAAACCACCCTCTGTTCAGCCCAAACCCAAGAAAGATGATGATCGTCACTCATCGAATGAGAACAGTGTTCAACCCAGGAAGATAGTGTTTGATGATGCACCTCGCGTCAAAGGTTGCACGTATAAGTATTTTGTTTCCTGCAAGCCCCGAGATTTTACGGGGGAAAAAGGCGTTGTAGATTGCATGACCTGGCTGGATGAAATGGACACTGTTGTGGACATTAGTGGTTGTGCTGAGAGGGATATGGTAAAGTTTGCATCCCAGTCATTCAAGGGTGAAGCCCTAGCGTGGTGGAGGTCTTTGATCCAAGCCTCTGGAAAAGTTGCTTTGTACAACATGTCATGGGAGCAATTTGTTGCTCTTATCAAAGAAAACTACTGCCCTCAGCATGAGGTTGAGAAGATAGAATCTGATTTCCTTTCACTGGTCATGAAGAACCTGGATTGCCAGGCATATCTCACAAGTTTCAACACCCTGTCCAGATTGCTTCCATACCTGGTGACCCCGGAACCCAAGAGGATCGCGCATTTTGTGACAACCCGTACTCTAGACTTATCTTGTGTAACATTATATGCTCACGTGAACTATGTTACTTGAACGAATACATGATATGTTATGTGATTTATTGAATGTCATTATGTGCTTAGTGTTTTATGTGTTCGTATACTAATCGGGCCAAACCGCACAACCATTCCTTGAGCGCACAAGCCTTTGGGCCGTGTCACTCGTATCCGATTAGATGGCAGCCCAAGTGGGGGTTGCGGCCCACTCCCCTATTACGCATATACGTATATATGCATACACACCTCATTAGGGTTTAGTTTTACAATCTTGGCAACCTAGAACACACACACAATTCCTCTCTTTCTCTCGCAACCGGAAACCGGGAACAATTCTGCTACCGAAGATCTTTAGTCGGACCATCCCCTCCTACTCTTGACCGGTTAGTGTTTTGTATATGTTTGCTTGTTAAATGATTGTCGGATTGTTTGTATGCTCCTGTTCGGAGATGTTTGCTTGATGACCGAAGGAATCTTGTTAACATATTGCTTATGTTAAAATAGTTAATAGTATTTGTTAATCGGACCACATGAATGATTACTATGATTGATTATGTAATCGGCTGTTAAGTATTGTTAGAATCAGGTTATATTGATCGGCTACATGCTTATGAATAAATCGGATATGTTATGTATTGTTAAGATATCGTTTATACTATGATTAGATTAGAGTTCATGTAAATTGGTATTAGATAGTCTTGTTTGATCGGAGTTATGCAGCATGATTTGTTAGAATTCTGTTGATGGTTGATGATAATACGAAACTGATGGTATTGGCTGAATTGATTTGCTATTGAAACTGCCTAATTGTTTGCTGATATTACGGATTGATTGTTGCTGATAATTATGGAAAACTGTTACACAGCTTGTTGCGACACGGGTTGCGAGTCGGGAACCCATAGTCTCGACTCGAGACCACAAGCAGCATAACCCGAAATCATGGTTGCGAGTCCCGTTGCGACTCGAAACCTCACACTCGCACACAAACAGCACAACCCGAGACCACGGTTGCGAGTCCGGTTGCGACTCGTAACCGGACCATGATGAGCCGAGACCACCTATTGCGACTCGTAACCAGCGGTTGCGACTCGTAATCTCTGTTGCGACTCGAGACCATATGCACGTGCACCAGTGGGCTTACGAACTGTTTTGTCATTGGGCCGTTATGTGTCAACTGTTTGGGCCTAGTAATTGGACTGTTTTCATATCTGCTATTGGACTGCTTAGATTAACTGGGCCGAGACCTTTATGTTGGACTCTTATAGTTTGGGCCGGGTATAGTTTGGGCTTAGACATTGGATCGCACACGAATGTTATTGCTATGTTCTTATCTGCTTACGTGCATACGTGTTTGTCATAATGTGTATGTGCATTACTTGAACCGAACTTGACTTATGTGATAACTCTGTTAGGACGTGGTTGACCACCGTTAGTTCAAGAAATTCTCCCTTTCTTTTTGTGTATCTGCCGAGCAACCCAAGGTGAGTTCACACAGCCAAGGCATGGGGTTCCTAGGGTGGGAATGGGATTGAATGAAATATACGTACATACTTAGTTAACGGAACATAATGATATGAGTCCTCAGGGTGAGGGTGGTGAATGATAAGATACGGCTAGACTAGTATACCTTCTTGAACAGATCTTCGCACACACGCCAGGGGTTGGCTGCGATAATTATGACTGATCTTCGCACACATGCCTCGGGAAGGCTGCGAACTAAACAAATTAGAACTTCGCACACATGCCAGGGTGGCCAGCGATACAAATATACATAGTCTAGGATATTTGGGAGTATTAACCCCAATCTTCGCATACATGCCGAAAGGGCCCGCGATACGAACCAATACTATACATGAACAATGAACGAACTAATACGATGCATGATTAGATGAACGAACGCAATGCTTGTTATACTATTCTATTACTGAACTTACTTTCTGTGAACTCGCTCAACTAGTTGTTGACTCTCTGCTGCATGCCTTGCAGGACTTTAGGTACATTATGGAGCTTGCACAGGGAGGAGCAGGTCGTTGTGGGCAAAGGATCGTTAATGCTATTTCAATACTTATGATATTTCATACGTTAACACTTATGTTTGAGTTTTGCTTAAATGCTTCCGCTATACTTAACTATATTACATGTTCAATATGATTGGTGGTTAAGATCCTGGTCAGTCACGCCTCCAAGCGGTGATACTCCGCGTGTGGAATTTTGGGGGTGTGACAGATTGGTATCAGAGCCATTGGTTATAGAGAACTAGGTTTTAATATGGGAAAACGTTTTTATTAAAACCAGACTATAACCAGAACAGTGCTCTCAACGATCCACAACGACGCTTCGCTCCACGTGCAAGACTCGACATCCTAGGTAATAAGGTTTATGTTTATTGCCTGTTTGCTAGAACTGCTTAGAACTTTGCTCGCATTACGCTTAGATACACGCGACTTTATTACATGAGAACACCTACGTGCTTACACTTTTCTGTCATCGCCCTACTCGCGAACCACTCTCGCTTACATTACTTTTACTATGAAGATCATGTCTGGACGAATCAACATGACTCAAGCCCAGCTAGAGGCTCTCGTTCAAGCTCAAGTTGCTGCGGCACTTGCAGCTGCTCAAGCAGGTAGTATACCCTGTAGTCATAACTTACGCTAGGATCTTTAGATCCTACATTCCTAAGCTAGCCCTTGTATTTAAACTTTGCCCTATTCGTACACAATAGGTCAACCAGCGCAGCAAGTTTGCACCTTTAAGAATTTCATGGACTGTCGTCCAAATTCCTTCAGCGGCACAGAGGGGGCAGTGGGACTCCTCCACTGGTTTGAGAAGCTAGAATCCGTATTCGAAATGTGCGAGTGCCCTGAGGCTCGCAAGGTCAAGTTTGCCACCGGCACCTTGGAAGGAATAGCACTGACTTGGTGGAACGCCCAAGTTCAAATCTTAGGGTTGGCAGCTGCTAACGCCACACCCTGGAACGACTTTAAGGAACTCATTAAGAGGGAGTATTGTACGCGTGAAGACATTCACAAGCTGGAAGACGAGCTATATAATCTGAAAATGGTTGGGTCAGAGATCGAAGCGTATACTAAACGGTCGAACGAGCTGGCCGTTCTGTGTCCAACTATGGTGGATCCTCCATACAAGCGCATTGAGATGTATCTCAAGGGATTGGCGCCAGAGATCCAGAGCCATGTTACTTCGGCTAATCTTGACAACATTCAGGAAATTCAGCGCCTCGCTCATCGCATCACCGACCAGGCAGTGGATCAGAATAAACTGCCTAAGCGTGTCAACGCTACTGCTACAGTCACTCCAACTGCTACTTCTGCTACACCCAACGACAACAAACGGAAATGGGATGGGGATTCCAGCAGGGGATCAGTTCCCGATCAGTCTCAAGCACAGCAGCGCAGGACGAATGACTACCAGCATTCGAGTCAGCAATCATCTGGCAGTCAGGAGCAGGGTGGATACAGGGGAGTACATCCACTATGTAACAAGTGTAACAGGCACCACAGTGGAAGGTACCGCAAGGAACGTTGCCAGAGATGTCTCAAGCTAGGGCACGAAGCCAAGGATTGCAGGAGCTCACGACCTGCAAACCAGAACCAGCAACTTCCACCACCAGTTCCTCAGAACCCACAGCAGCAGCAGCCACAGCGTGGAAATCGGGGATGTTTCCAGTGTGGGGCAGAAGGTCATTACAAGCGCGATTGCCCACAGTTGAACCAGAATCAGAACAACAACAATAACCAGGGCAATGGGAACAACAACAACAACAATGGCAACGAGGCAAGGGGTCGAGCTTTCATGCTAGGACAAGGAGACGCTGTTTGAACTTATAACTCGTTTTGGGATTTTCTTTATTATGTCTCTGTTACTCAAACAAAGTTTGGTTTGAACATGAATCGTATTGGGTTTTATGGATTATTTTAACTACTATACTTTATGTTTGGTATGATGGATGGTTTGATGTATTTGAACGCACCTGCCGTATTTAAGGACCTTATGAATAGGGTGTGCAAACCCTACCTAGACAAGTTCGTCATAGTATTCGTGAAGTCCACTTCTTAGACCACGTAGTGAACAAGGATGGGATCCGTGACGATCCATCCAAGGTAGACTCAACCAGAAACTGGCCTGCACCACGTACTACAGACGGTTTACGCAGGGATTTCTCGGAGAATTGCTCAGCCACTTACGCTACTGACACAGAAGGGCGTCACCTATTGCTGGGGAGAGCCCCAGGAGACTGCTTTTCAGCGCGACAAGGTTATCGCTTTCGCCTCTCGTCAACTCAAGATTTACGAACGCAACTACATGACGCACGATTTAGGGCTGGGAGCTGATGTGTTCGCGCTTAAGATATGGCGACACTACCTGTACGGTACCAGGTGCACGATTTACACCGATCACAGGAGTCTCGAGCATATTCTTAAGCAGAAGGATTGAACGTGCATCAACGACGATGGGTTGAACTACTTAGCGACTACGAATGCGCCATCAAGTACCATCCAGGCAAGGCCAATGTTGTGGCGGACGCCCTCAGTCGGAAGGACACTCTACCTCAGCGCGTGCGAGCGCTACAGCTTACGATTCAGTCTAGCCTTCCAGCACAGATACGAACTGCTCAGATAGAAGCACTGAAACCCGAAAACGTCAAGGCTGAAGCCTTACGCGACTCACGACAGCAGATGGAACAGAAGGCAGACGGCGCCTACTATGTGACGGGGCGTATTTGGGTCCCACTTTACGACGGTCTACGCGAACTTGTGATGGATGAAGCTCACAAGTCTCGTTACTCGGTACATCCAGGGTCGGACAAAATGTACCACAACATTAGCACTACATACTGGTGGCCTAGCATGAAGGCCCACATCGCTACGTACGTTGGAAAATGTTTGACCTGTGCGAGAGTCAAGGTCGAATATCAGAAACCAGCTGGCCTACTTCAACAGCCTAAGATACCGCAATGGAAATGGGAAGAAATTTCCATGGATTTCGTTACAGGCCTACCTAGATCCCAGCGTGGGAACGATACGATATGGGTGATCGTGGATCGACTCACCAAGTCTGCACACTCCCTACCTATAAAGGAAACGGATAAGTTCTCCACTCTCGCAGACGTGTACCTCAAGGAAGTTGTCTCGAGGCACGGGGTGCCCACGTCCATCATTTTGGATTGCGATGCACGATTCACGTCAGAACTTTGGCAAGCAATGCACAAACCATTCGACTCACGATTAAACATGAGCACAATAGCATACAAGCCGCACCATTCGAGGCATTGTACGGGCGTAAATGCCGGTCACCTCTCTGTGGGACAGAGGTGGGGGATAGTCAGATCACGGGTCCAGAGATTGTAGTGGACGCCACAGAAAAGATTGCACAAATACGACAGCGCATGGCGGCAGCACGCGACCGTCAGAAATCCTACGCGGACAAGCGTAGAAAGCCTGTGGAATTTCAGGTCGGGGACCGGGTTTTACTAAAAGTTTCACCCTGGAAGGGTGTAGTTCGTTTTGGCAAACGGGGCAAGCTGAATCCGCGGTATGTCGGACCATTCGAGATCATAGAACGCATAGGCAGGGTAGCCTATAGATTGAACGTACCAGCTGAACTCGGGGCAGTTCACAATGTATTTCACGTATCGAACTTAAAGAAGTGCCTATCAGATGAAAACCTCATCGTTCCTTTTAAGGAACTCACTATCGACGAGCGGTTGCAGTTCGTCGAGGAACCAGTAGAAATCACGGACCGGGATGTGAAGGTCCTCAAACACAAGAGAATCCCTCTTGTTCGAGTTCGTTGGAACTCCAAACGTGGCCCAGAGTACACCTGAGAACGCGAAGACAGGATGACAGAAAAGTACCCCCAGTTATTCGAAACCAATGCTACCACTACTGAGGCTGAAGCTACTACTTCGGAATTTCGGGACGAAATTCCAGATCAACGGGGGGAGGATGTGACACCCCAGGAAAACCAATGAACGATTGAACATACCTAGCTTCCTCAGTGAGTGCATACCAAATTTCGGGACGAAATTTCCAATTAGTTGGGGATAATGTGACAACCCGTACTCTAGACTTATCTTGTGTAACATTATATGCTCACGTGAACTATGTTACTTGAACGAATACATGATATGTTATGTGATTTATTGAATGTCATTATGTGCTTAGTGTTTTATGTGTTCGTATACTAATCGGGCCAAACCGCACAACCATTCCTTGAGCGCACAAGCCTTTGGGCCGTGTCACTCGTATCCGATTAGATGGCAGCCCAAGTGGGGGTTGCGGCCCACTCCCCTATTACGCATATACGTATATATGCATACACACCTCATTAGGGTTTAGTTTTACAATCTTGGCAACCTAGAACACACACACAATTCCTCTCTTTCTCTCGCAACCGGAAACCGGGAACAATTCTGCTACCGAAGATCTTTAGTCGGACCATCCCCTCCTACTCTTGACCGGTTAGTGTTTTGTATATGTTTGCTTGTTAAATGATTGTCGGATTGTTTGTATGCTCCTGTTCGGAGATGTTTGCTTGATGACCGAAGGAATCTTGTTAACATATTGCTTATGTTAAAATAGTTAATAGTATTTGTTAATCGGACCACATGAATGATTACTATGATTGATTATGTAATCGGCTGTTAAGTATTGTTAGAATCAGGTTATATTGATCGGCTACATGCTTATGAATAAATCGGATATGTTATGTATTGTTAAGATATCGTTTATACTATGATTAGATTAGAGTTCATGTAAATTGGTATTAGATAGTCTTGTTTGATCGGAGTTATGCAGCATGATTTGTTAGAATTCTGTTGATGGTTGATGATAATACGAAACTGATGGTATTGGCTGAATTGATTTGCTATTGAAACTGCCTAATTGTTTGCTAATATTACGGATTGATTGTTGCTGATAATTATGGAAAACTGTTACACAGCTTGTTGCGACACGGGTTGCGAGTCGGGAACCCATAGTCTCGACTCGAGACCACAAGCAGCATAACCCGAAATCATGGTTGCGAGTCCCGTTGCGACTCGAAACCTCACACTCGCACACAAACAGCACAACCCGAGACCACGGTTGCGAGTCCGGTTGCGACTCGTAACCGGACCATGATGAGCCGAGACCACCTATTGCGACTCGTAACCAGCGGTTGCGACTCGTAATCTCTGTTGCGACTCGAGACCATATGCACGTGCACCAGTGGGCTTACGAACTGTTTTGTCATTGGGCCGTTATGTGTCAACTGTTTGGGCCTAGTAATTGGACTGTTTTCATATCTGCTATTGGACTGCTTAGATTAACTGGGCCGAGACCTTTATGTTGGACTCTTATAGTTTGGGCCGGGTATAGTTTGGGCTTAGACATTGGATCGCACACGAATGTTATTGCTATGTTCTTATCTGCTTACGTGCATACGTGTTTGTCATAATGTGTATGTGCATTACTTGAACCGAACTTGACTTATGTGATAACTCTGTTAGGACGTGGTTGACCACCGTTAGTTCAAGAAATTCTCCCTTTCTTTTTGTGTATCTGCCGAGCAACCCAAGGTGAGTTCACACAGCCAAGGCATGGGGTTCCCAGGGTGGGAATGGGATTGAATGAAATATACGTACATACTTAGTTAACGGAACATAATGATATGAGTCCTCAGGGTGAGGGTGGTGAATGATAAGATACGGCTAGACTAGTATACCTTCTTGAACAGATCTTCGCACACACGCCAGGGGTTGGCTGCGATAATTATGACTGATCTTCGCACACATGCCTCGGGAAGGCTGCGAACTAAACAAATTAGAACTTCGCACACATGCCAGGGTGGCCAGCGATACAAATATACATAGTCTAGGATATTTGGGAGTATTAACCCCAATCTTCGCATACATGCCGAAAGGGCCCGCGATACGAACCAATACTATACATGAACAATGAACGAACTAATACGATGCATGATTAGATGAACGAACGCAATGCTTGTTATACTATTCTATTACTGAACTTACTTTCTGTGAACTCGCTCAACTAGTTGTTGACTCTCTGCTGCATGCCTTGCAGGACTTTAGGTACATTATGGAGCTTGCACAGGGAGGAGCAGGTCGTTGTGGGCAAAGGATCGTTAATGCTATTTCAATACTTATGATATTTCATACGTTAACACTTATGTTTGAGTTTTGCTTAAATGCTTCCGCTATACTTAACTATATTACATGTTCAATATGATTGGTGGTTAAGATCCTGGTCAGTCACGCCTCCAAGCGGTGATACTCCGCGTGTGGAATTTTGGGGGTGTGACACATTTCATTGGGGGTTTGGCCTCAGAAATCAAAGCTAGCGTGAAGGCCTCTCGGCCCGCTACTTTCAGATCTGTAGCTGATATATCTCTGTCTCTCACTCTGGATGCAGTGAGGCAGAGATCATTGAGAAACGTTGACTCTGAGAAAAGGAAACGTGAAGATGATAATTCACGTCGGTCAAGCAAGAAGCATAGGGGGAACCGTGACCACAAGAAGGGGTCTGAGACCAAGAAGAGTGATCAGCAGTCGGGCGATAGGCCCAAGTGCAAGGTTTGCAAGAAGCACCATTTCGGGAGGTGCAGGTATGAACAGAAATCCCAGCCGAAGGCGTTTGGGATTTGCAAGTCCTCTGATCACATGACTCTTGAATGCAAGAAGTTAAAGGATGCAACTTGTTATAGTTGCAATGAAAAAGGGCATATCAAGACCAACTGCCCAATACTGGCGAAGAAAGCTGAAGATGGGAAGAAGACCAGCGCCAGGGTCTTTCAAATGAATGTTCAGGAGGCCCTCTAGAACGACAACGTCATAACCGGTACGTTTCTCATTAATGATGTTTTCGCAAGAGTATTGTTTGATTCTAGAGCAGATAAATCCTTTGTGGATAATAAGTTTTGTGAATTGCTAAAATCGCCTGTTAAAGCCTTAAGTGTGAATTATGAGGTAGAATTAGCTGATGGGACTATGGAAACAGTCACGACTGTGTTAGATGGATGTGTCATATCCATTAGGAACCACTCTTTTCCTCTATCCCTGTTACCCTTTAAGTTAGCCGCTTTCGATATAGTGTTGGGTATGGATTGGTTATCGCATAACCAAGCCCAGATTGTGTGCAATAAGAAACAAGTGGTGATCAAGACTCCATCTGGAGAACCACTTACCATTCAGGGTGATACACATCATGGATTGCCTGAGCAAGTGGCTATGCTAAAGGCATCCAAATGTTTGAAGAAAGGTTGTGTCATTTATATGGCACAGGTGACCATTGATGAGCAGAAGCCCAGGATTGAAGACATCCCCGTTATTTCTGAGTACCCTGAAGTTTTCCCTGAAGAACTACCTGGTTTGCCACCAGATAGACAAGTGGAGTTCAGAATCGACATTATTCTAGGAGCAGCTCCTATTGCTAGAGCACCATATAGATTGGCGCCAACTGAAATGAAAGAATTGAGAACACAGCTAGATGATTTGCTAGCCAAAGGTTTTATTAGACCTAGTTCGTCTCCTTGGGGAGCACCGATCTTATTTGTCAAAAAGAAAGATGGGTCGATGCGTTTATGTATCGATTACCGAGAGCTTAACAAGGTTACTATCAAGAATAGGTATCCTTTGCCCAGGATCGACGATCTGTTCGATCAGTTGCAAGGAGCAAGCTACTTTTCCAAGATTGATTTGAGGTCAGGCTACCATCAATTGAAGGTTAAAGATGAAGATGTGCACAAGACTGCATTTAGGACTCGCTATGGTCACTACGAGTTCCTAGTGATGCCTTTTGGGCTCACTAATACACCTGCCGCATTTATGGATCTCATGAATCGCGTTTGCAAGCCTTATTTGGATAAATTCGTTATCGTCTTCATCGATGACATTCTCATATACTCGAAAAGTCAAGCTGACCACGAGAAGCATCTTCGATGTATCCTTAAATTGCTTCATCAAGAAAAGCTCTATGCAAAATTCTCTAAATGTGAATTTTGGCTACGAGAAGTCCAGTTCCTTGGACATGTAGTTAGTGAGCGTGGTATCCAAGTAGATCCCGCTAAGGTTGAAGCTGTCACGAATTGGCAGGAACCAAAGACACCTACGGAGATTCGCAGTTTCCTAGGACTAGCAGGATACTACAGGCGCTTCATTGAGAATTTCTCAAGAATTGCAGCACCCCTGACTTCGCTGACTCGCAAGAATAGCAAGTTCAATTGGGGACCTAAGCAGCAAGAATCATTCGACATTTTGAAGCAAAAGTTGAGTAACGCACCTGTGTTGACGTTACCTGAAGGAATCGATGAGTTCGTAGTCTATTGTGATGCATCACACACCGGAATGGGTTGTGTGTTAATGCAAAAAGGCAAGGTCATTGCCTACGCTTCACGACAATTAAAAGTGCATGAGAATAATTACACCACTCATGATTTGGAGTTGGGTGCCGTTGTATTTGCACTAAAGCTATGGAGGCACTACTTATATGGAACCAAATGTGTGATCTAGTCCGATCACAAGAGCCTTCAGCACCTGTTCAATCAGAAGGAATTGAACATGAGGCAGCGACGTTGGATGGAAACTCTGAATGATTATGATTGTGAAATAAGATACCATCCTGGCAAGGCCAATATAGTCGCAGATGCCTTGAGCAGAAAAGAAAGAGTGAAGCCAATAAGAATCAATGCCAAAAGCATTGAAATAAAGAACAGTCTGAATGAAAGGTTGTTAGATGCATAGAAAGAAGCTGTGTCAGAAGCTAACTATCCTAATGAAAAGCTAGGAGTAACTGAAGAACAGTTATCCTATGGCAAAGACGGAATCATGAGATTAAATGGAAGAATATGGGTTCCTGTTTATGGAGGACTTCGAGACGTCATCCTTCAGGAAGCCCACAATTCCAGATATTCCGTTCATCCTGGAGCGGATAAGATGTACCAGGATGTGAGGGCAAATTATTGGTGGATAGGTTTGAAAAAGTCTATAGCCACCTATGTAGCTAAATGTCTGACATGTGCTCAAGTCAAGGCTGAGCATCAGAAGCCGTCAGGTTTGCTACAACAGCCTGAAATTCCCACTTGGAAATGGGAAATGGTGACGATGGATTTCATCACCAAGTTGCCTAAGACACAAAAGGGAAATGATACTATATGGGTCATAGTTGATAGACTGACTAATTCAGCACATTTCCTACCCATTAAGGAAACTTACAGTTCGGACATGTTGGCCCAACTGTTTGTTGATAAAATCGTATCTCTGCATGGGGTACCAGTAACTATTATCTCTGATAGAGATACTAGATACACCTCGCATTTTTGGAAAAGTTTCCAACAGTCTTTGGGGACGCAATTGAATTTTAGTACAGCTTACCATCCTCAGACGGATGGGCAGAGCGAGCGTACCATTCAGACCTTAGAAGACATGCTTCGTGCATGTGTGATTGATTTGGGAGGTAGTTGGGATAAGCAACTACCTTTGATCGAGTTCTCCTACAACAATAGCTATCATACCAGCATTCAGGCTGCGCCTTTCGAGGCACTATATGGTAGAAAGTGCAGAACACCCATTTGTTGGGCAGAAGTAGGAGACACTCAATTGTCAGGTCCTGATTTAGTCTTTGAGACAACGGACAAGATTGTCCAGATTCGCAACCGCCTAAAAGCTGCCCGAGATAGGCAGAAGAGCTATGCGGATAAAAGGCGAAAACCTCTCAAGTTCGAGGTTGGTGATAAAGTTTTGCTCAAAGTATCACCCTGGAGGGGGTGATGCGATTTGGTAAGAAAGGTAAGTTGAGCCCGAGGTATATAGGACCATTCGAGATCATCGAATGTGTTGGGTCAGTGGCTTATAAGTTGAACTTACCTGAAGAGCTCAGTGGTATTCACAATGTGTTCCACATCTGCAATATGAAGAAATGTCTAGATGATGAATCACTAGTCATACCCACACAGATGTGCATATAGATGAGAGCCTGAAGTTTGTGGAAAAACCTATGTCGATTGAGGATCGACAGGTAAAGAAGCTTCGAAGAAAGCACGTGCCTATTGTCAAGGTCAAATGGGATGCCCGCAGAGGTCCCGATTATACGTGGGAGTTAGAGTCCACAATGAAAGAAAAATACCCTCAATTATTTCAGTAAATCTCGAGGTCGAGATTTCTTTTAAGGGGGTGAGGATGTAACACCTCGAAAATTCATGTCCAATAAAATAAAGACACGTGTCATGAGGGACAAACGTGTCAGGAACCCGGATCAAATAAAGATGCATGGTAGGATTTAAAAAGGGCGTCATGTTATTAAAAATACCTCTGAACGACCCAAGGGCGACATGTTATTAAAACACCTCTGAGCGACCCGAATTTATAAAATCCCAAGATCCTTAAATCGTTATGATAAACATCTAGCCGGTTGGTTCTAAATAAATAAAAATTCCATTTTTTTTTGGAAATTGGATCATTAGGAATATTACTACTAAAATTCTGATTTAAACTTTTGTATAAAGGGAATGGAAAGTAGTTAATTAACATGCTCAACCATTATGAGAATCCAAGATGAATTCTTGGTATTTCCGTCAATTTAAGCTTTTACAAGATGCCAAAGTTGTAAGAGCATGCTAGACATGCAAAGGTTGAGCAAAATGGTCCCTACATTGCAGAATGTCATGAGAATTCGGACTTGTATGATTGCATGGTCAAGGCTTGAAAATTTGCAAATTTTTGTCCTCTGACCATCGGTTACGGACCGTAAGGGTCATGGCTTACGGTCCGTAAGGAGGGTACCTGGGCGTTTTCAGCAAGGGTCGGTTACGGACCGCAACACTTCAAGCTTACGGTCCGTAAGAGCCGCATACGGACCGCAAGGCCTTAGGCTTACGGTCCGTAAGGCTGTCGCTGGCAGCAGGTTTTGGACAGCTGCCTGTTCAGCCTGTTACACCGACTTATATGCATGGTTTTCGAAACCAGGGATTTGCTAGGCAGTATTTAGCCACATAGGGACACCTGGGGTGATCACACAACAATTGTAGAGTTACATGTCTTGATCTTGAGCTCATTGGTGCACTATATAAGAGCATGAGGTTGTAACCATTTCATTTGCTCACTTGGGACTTTTGTTCAGGACACTTCTGGAGCTCCTGGACAGCAACCAAGATTCTCATTAGGTCCCTAATCCTTCTTAGGACTCTTGTAAGTGTCCTTAACCATCCTTAATCCATTTTAGCTTAGTTAATTAGCTAAAAGTCAAAATATCATAATTAAGGTTTGACTTCGAGATTAGTCCATAATTACTCAGTTAAATCTCGAATTAAAAATACCTATAAGTAGGTAATTATGTGGGTAATAAACCCTTAAAAGGGTATTTCCAGATTCCCACTCTAACCATGTTAATTGTCGAGTCAAAGTATACTTTAAAAAGTCAACAGAATGCTTAAATCCAAATTAACTCATAATTAGCAATGTAGGATACATGCAACCTGTTTGATCATTAATATAACTTGGTAACTAATGTAAGAACATGTCCCAACATGTTCAACTCGACAATTTTCTGTTTAGAACCGGTTTGGAACCGAAAGTCGCATAGTTTGACTTTTGCTTTGACTTTCAGTTCTGACCCATTTTAGCCAAGTTTAAGATTGCCTTAGAGCTTCCTTTGAACCTAGTAACATGTTAGTATAACCCTATGTGATTATACGGCTTAGTTCACTAGTTGTCTAATTACTATGCGAGTTTCCGTTAAATGCCCATATGTTGACCATTATGCCCAAATGTCCATAAAATATGATTTTTGAAAATATAAAAGTGTAGACATCTTAGTTACTGAATTATAAACTTGTACCCAAAATTTGACATCAGTTTGAGGTCTAGATTAAGAGTTATGCTCATTAGCGTAATTAGAAGCTTTCTTAGTAATTAATTAGCATAATTAGCATGTAGCCTATCTAAACCCTATTTTTATATCAAAACTTTATACCCACTGATATAAAATAATATTTTGGGAATTTTAAAGATTTTTATTTATTTTTAGGCTAAGCATAACTTAAAGTTTTAAGCTTGTAGGATCGTTTGCTGACCCGAACGAGTCGTTCAGAGGTTGTCTCTTGCGTTTCAGATGCGGAATAATAAGAAATGCAAGTAGATATAGCTTGTTCTTCCTCCTAACTGCTTGTTTTATTGATTTGAAACGTTTTACAGCTCAATCTTCACACCGGCAGAGCTTCGGCGTGGAATCCGACTATCACTCTACTGATTCGCTCATGGCTACATCTATATATAGGCAGTTGGGTTCGCTTATGAGTCACATGACCATAAGAGCGGACCAGCTTAGTCCACATAAGCAAACCATCATGCCAAATAAGCGAACCTAGTACTCTATGTCCCTATGAGCGAACCTAGCATATAAAACCTATACAGACTCCTGTTTTCTCGTAAAACGTGCCCTATGATATACAATACGATATAAGACCTGATCCTAGACACCTAGACGCAATCAACAGATGTAGTGCACTAACAGACTCCCCCTCAGATGTTGATGGAGTCGCCAATACACCTTGACAGCGAAACTAACTTCACATCTACAGTCTAGATCAGTATCTGGGCTTTTCTTTCTCTCTATCTTCAGACTCCCCCTTTCGATTTACTGGCATTCCTTTGTTCTTCAGTAACATCTTCAGGATCGTTGTCTAGCTTTAAAACACTCTAATTCTCTTGATCAGATCTCTTGATTCCTTAAGTTCATTAGCATCAACACTAGACGTGATCTTCAGGATCAGAATCTGACTCTACTCATTCTTTCAGGATCGATCAACCTGGCTCCAACAGAGATCTTAAGATATCGAAACCTGGCTACCTGCACAATCTCAATCCAGAAATAAATTTCTTTCACATATATTTCAAATAACTCTGCACCAATATATGACTCTCAAATCCACTAAACAAACATATAATTGCAACAACTCAGGCTCTCTCTCAAATATCTATGATGAACCACTTGAAGAAGGTTAGATTTAACGAAAACAATTTTATACAAACACTCCCCCTCAAATGCTGCTCATCATGTTTAGTACTCGGAATTTTGAAAATCAGTTTTCCAACATCAGCTGTCGAAAATCTTTTTGATTTTTTTTCAAAAATTATGCTAAAACACACACAAAATCGTTTTGGATTTTTGAAATAAAGAAACCTGAAATGCAAAGAATGAAATATTTACAAACATATTTTTGTGAGTTCGTGTAAGAGGATCATATCAGTTTATGAGACAAATCACCAACACCGTTAAGCTTGATTTCATTTTAAGCTTTAAACAATTTACCTAGATTGTCAGTATGTTTGTCCTCTTAAATTTTCACACAGACTTCAATTGATTCGAGATACGATATTAATGTTTTAGAGACTTAAACTTAATTGTGTATCACTCCACTTGAATATACTCCTGTATCCAGATCCCAAATATTCAGTCTTACAGGTGAGTATACCACAGCTGATATTTGTAAAGGGGTTAGGTGCGAAACCGTGAGAGCTCAGGTCAGAACTTCCGTTCAGCAGAGAGATGACGGCTCGACTTTTGGTGGGTCCCCTTTAGAGGATCTTTTGATTACAACAGCAGCGACTGTCAATTTTATTGTTTCATCAGCATGCTGAGGGCGAAGCTTATGTTTCAAAGCTTTAACAGAAAGTATTATCCGGGGACTAGGTCAGAACTTCCATTCAGCAGAAGTCCCGGGATAATACCCCAGATATCACTGAGTATAAAGACCTAGTATCTCAGAATACGGGACCTTTCAAACAAGATTTCAGGGGTTACCCATATATCCAAGAATAGTTACCCACGAATTAAGCAAGTTTTAATTAAGTTTATATCTCGTTTCAACTTACTAAATGTGCGAAAATCTACTGACACATCCGCAGTAAGATTGTTTATCACATTTTAACTTTACATTTCTTTAGCATGTTGTGACAGCCTACTGATGTACTATCATTTCCTCTTTTCACAACGAAACTTATTTTTGAATTTTATCATGTTTTTGGCTTTTTCAAATTTTCAAATGTTTTTGGATTTTCTAAAATTTCTTACTCCCCCTAAAATGCAAACACATTTCAAAGGAAATTTGAAAATAAAAGACTCTTGACCCACTAGAAACATGAAAAGTAAAACAAACTGTACAGAAACTTGACAACTGACATCAAACCACCTCAAATCGCCATTCACTCGGCACAAACAATCAGAACTCCCCCTATCACAAACCATTTTCTCGTTTAGATTTCAAAACACTTAAGTTTGTTTTAATCGAAATGACTTTTCCGGAAAATGAGTTTGTGTTGATAAAAACCACTTGTAGATTTATCAATTTTAAGAACGGGGATGTGGTTCATCATCTTGTCTATCTTTTGCCATGAATAGTAAATCAAGTACAATTTAATGTCCCTGATTTACCATTTGCATTTTAGAACCTTCTGTACCACTTGTAAAAATACAAACATCTCAAAATATAACCACAAATACCACTTGTAAGATCAAGGTTACCACTTGTAGGAATGTTACGTCTACATCACCATTTTACCAATCAGGATGCCGATTCCTGCTTCGCACTTACCAACCTGGAAGCTCCGGCGTAGTCCTTTATCCTGCAAACATTAAACACATTTCAAAATCTTACAAACAAACTTTTCAAACACTAGAAAGATGCCGATTCCTGATCCACGATAAAAACTTGGGATCTCCGGCGTAGTCCTTCGACTATCATGGGAAACAGACTTCCATCCAAGTCTTCTCAGACTTGATGGCTTTCAGCTCTTGAGCCGTAGGGTTGTATGTTGCCTTTTTGGTCGCGTAAAAATCTTTTACCCCTTTAGCTCTCCCACTCAACATTTTCCCAAATATCTTTTTAACATTCCCGTTGAATGTTTTCTCGACATCAAATTCATCTTTTTCTTTATAAAACTGATTTGAAATCTCAGTTTTTCCCACTTTCTTCTTCACTTCCTCAAACTTCAATGATGGAAACTCCTCATCATTCACTGAAATCTTCTTCTCAACCTGTGGCTCTTCTGGCTTTGTGGAACCAGATTCATCGCCGACATTCACTTCACCTTTCTACGCAACCCATACCTGGTTGTCTTTTCCTTTCTTCTCATATTTGTTCTTCTTTGAACATTCACCAACCTCAAATTTTGAATTCTCAAAAATTTTAGGTCTATTGGTTGGTGTGTCAACATCAACAACTTTCTCTTTCAACTTCTGAGAAACTTCCTGTTTTGAGTTGGCACTTTTTGAGCAATTCCATGCAATATGACCAGTTTCATTGCATCTATAACATGTTCTAGTCTCTCTTTGATAACAAATATCAGCTCCATTCTTCTTTCTCTCAGCAAGAAACTCTTTATTAGACTGTCTTCAGAACGGTTTCTGCTGTTCCTCCTCAGCACTTCCACCTGACACAAATTCAGATTTTGTTTTAGAATTTTTTATATTTTTATCATTTTCTGGTGGAATAAAACCAAGGCCTTTCTTTTTGTAGCTACGATTCTGGTTAGGTTTCTTTTGAAAACCAAAACCAGGATTGTTGCCCTTTTTCTTATTTAAACGTTGCTTAACTCTAGAAGTGTATTTTTTAGATTTTTCAAAACTTTTCAAAACTTTTAATTCTGGAATATTAATCTCTATTAGTTTAAAAGTTTTGTTTATTAGTTCCGTTTTAATACTCATTATTGGGAACTCTTTATTGTAATATAATTTGTCCGAACCATTCAAAGTATACACTACTTCAAATGTTTCATCATTCAAATCTGCCTTTGACAATAAAAATTCTTTACTATAAGACCGTTTATCCGACGAATTTTGACTGTTGACTGACGACTTTGACTTTCCAGACCCAGATTTGACTCAGACTCCTCATCAGTATCCAACACCTGATCAACCACCTTTTTGATTAGTACAGACTCATGATCAGTATCAGACGAGGTATACGTGACATCTATGTTATCTGGTAAAACGTCAGTTGTGTCGGTTTTAAGCTTTACATTGACTGCTTTTTCCAATTGCTCCTCATTTGGTCTCCTAGGTGAATAACCATCCCAAATCGGAGGCGGACATTTGTTGTAACTAACAGTCGATTTCTTACCACAGTCTTTCTTGTCTTTTAGCTTCTCATCTTTGAAAGCTTCCATACCTGCAACAGTTGGGTAAATACGATCAATGAGATAATCAGAACTAGAATAACTTTGCAATAAGCGTCTAATTCTCTCATTCTCTATTTTTTCCGTCTCCAACTCTTGCTTCCACTTAGCACTCTCTTCGATGTAGAAGTTTATTGCTTTTTGTTTTGTCATTAAAACTGCATTCAACATCGTCAGCGCTTGTTCTCTCTCTGAGTTAGTCTTTTGGAGACCAGTTACTGTTTTATTCAAAACATCGTAAGATTCTTTCACATAGTTGAGATTGAACAATAACTGCTCCTTTTTCTTCTCGTACTCAGCTATGATGTCGTCTTTAGCTGCACAATTCTTGCAAGCTTCCAAGCACTTCTCACACGGCTTGATGACTTCAACAATCTTTTCAACTTCAATTGTTCTAACATTTTCTACCACTTTTTCTACTTCAATCACCTTTTCTTCTTCTATCACATCCTCGGTAAACTTCTCAGTGACACTTTCAGCGTTCTGAATATCACCATTAGATACAGATGATTGTTCTTTAGCAGCTCGTTTCTCCTTCAGTTTCTTCATACGATCTGCAAAATAGAAATGAAAACTTTCAGGAGAAAGATGAGTTTTTGCAATATTTATGTGTTTTTCTTCCTCATCATCACTGCTGCTGTGATCAGGTGATTGATCAAACTTTACAGACTTATCAGAATCACCATCTGATATATCGGAATCAGACGGTGTTTTATCAAAAACAACTTCTTTTTCTTGAACATTTTCATTTTGTACACTTTTATCAGAACTCTGTAAATCTTCGTCTGAACCCTGTAAACTTTCATCTGAACTTTCTGACACTTCCTCAGAATGTTCTGAAAGTTTATCAGTACTATCTGAACTTTCAGATGACACAGATTTTTCATCTTCACTTTTCACAGTTTCTCCAATAGATTTCATCCAAGTAGCAAACAAATCTGGCTCTCGGACGATCTTGGCAATGAAAGCTTTAAACTCTCCCTTTTCATCCACAAACATATCCCAGTTGAAACCTTCTGGTAGTTTCTCATCATCTTGATCAATAATGCGTGCTGCTGTGGCTTCAGATGATATGTAATTACTTCAGCTGAAATCTACCAAACATGCTCTCTTGGGATCTTCAAATTTTCTTCCGTGAGCTGTCTGTGGTTCTTGGGATTGACCAACTTGCTGATAGATAGCTTTGCGATAGTAATCATCTTTCCCGAATGGATTCTGTGCTCCGCTAGCTTCTCTTCCCTTGCACTCCCGCTTGAAATGGCCTTTCTCCCTGCGTCGAAAACAAGTAACTTTAGATTTATCAAAACCTAAAGTAGAGACATGTGCATCAAGAAAGTCATTTCTCCCGGTAATGGTTTTGAATTTCTCAGCTCGTCGAAGAACACTGGCAAGACACCATTTGATATCCATGAGTTCCATCTCTTCGGCGTCTATCTGATCGTAATCCTCTTTGGTGAGCATAGGATTTCCGATCCGACCAACAACTAGACCTTCATATGATAACAAAACTGAACCAAGAAGTGCCATGTGGTCTTTCGTAGTGTCTTCAGAGAAACTTTGACCTTCTGGAAGGTTAAGAGCTATGTTACATTGAATTATGTATCCATTTCCGGTTTTTGTACTCTGAGACTGAAAACTCTTGTTAGTCTCTTTCGGATTCACACTCGGAAACGATGAAAACCCGCTGCTACTCTTGTTCGAACCCTGATCAGCTTTTTCAGATGAATCACCAGCACTGAATGCAGTTTGTATCTTCGGACTTCTTTCAGACTCAGTGACTGGAACACTACCCCGGTAATACATCTTCACATCCTGTTGACCACTTGGACTATTCATCCTTGCGATCTTCTGCTGCTCAAGATCCTGACTTTCTATTTTCTCAATGAACTGTGAAATAGTCAGCCCGTCATACACACCAGTATTTTTTAAAATCATCAAATACGTTCCCCACTCTTTCTGAGGTAATGCGTCAGCCAATTTATCCACCCATTCCTCACGACCTTTTTCAACTCCCAACATAGACAGTGATCGCACCAAGTGACAGTATCTCTCGATCAACTTCTTAGTATCCTCTCCCGGCAAACTGCTAAACAAATCGAATTCCTTTTTTAAAAGTGCTTTCTTGCTCTTGATCATGTTTTCACTTCCCTCGAATTTAACTTTAAGAGCATCCCATATCGACTTAGCAGTTTTGTCGTGCTGTAACAAGATGAATATATCTTCTTTTATCGCCTGCTGCAACAAACTGATCATCATTTTCTCGGCTCTATACATTACTCTTTCTTGATCAGTAAACTCGGATATCTCTTTAATGACTTGCAAATCTGTTCGAGGCAAAGTGTATTTCTTCAATATGCACTCCCATGATCTGAGATGATTGGCCTGAACCCAGTTTTCAAACCGATCCTTCCACCCATAATACTCCTAAATGCTCATCAATCTAGGGGGCTTTTGAGTCGTTCCCGTCTCGTTTTCTAAATTCATTGCTTGAGCAATTGCGGCTAGAGTAGTCGATGTAGCAAAAGCGTTGTAGAACTCAGAATCCATGTTGATTTAGCACGTTTTTCAATGCAACTGACAGAAAAACGAACCAACTCTGATCAGATAAGCGAACCAGAAAGATACACACAAGCGAACCAGACAAAGTCCTTCGGAGCGGACCCTTAAAAGCGAATCGGACAAATGAGCGGACCGGGTGACTGAATAAGCGAACCAGGCAATCCGGACCAAATAAGCGAACTCAATCAATGTCCGTTCGAGCGGACCATTTTTGACAAAAGAGCGGACCTGTCTTGATTTGGAGCGAACCAGAAGCAAAAATGTACACTCGAGCGAACCAAACTACTAATTTGGAGCGAACCAGACTTAAACGTGTACAAATGAGCGAACCAGACAGTGATCTATGAGCGGATCATGATGACCTCAGTACGAGCGAACCATATTACGAACATGATTTGACCCACTAAAACTCCGAATTTTGACACGAAACTTTCCAGGGTTTGTCGTTATACAGATGCGCACAATCCTTGAAATTTTGAGACGATTCCGACCGTTAAAACTTTCCGAACGAAGAAAAGAAGGTATAGAAGTGAGAAAAATCGATGAAATCCGGCTATAATCTGCAGAAAACCTCCTTCCAAGCTTTGATACCACTTGTAGGATCGTTTGCTGACCCGAACGAGTCGTTCAGAGGTTGTCTCTTGCGTTTCAGATGCGGAATAATAAGAAATGCAAGTAGATATAGCTTGTTCTTCCTCCTAACTGCTTGTTTTATTGATTTGAAACGTTTTACAGCTCAATCTTCACACCGGCAGAGCTTCGGCGTGGAATCCGACTATCACTCTACTGATTCACTCATGGCTACATCTATATATAGGCAGTTGGGTTCGCTTATGAGTCACATGACCATAAGAGCGGACCAGCTTAGTCCACATAAGCGAACCATCATGCCAAATAAGCGAACCTAGTACTCTATGTCCCTATGAGCGAACCTAGCATATAAAACCTATACAGACTCCTGTTTTCTCGTAAAATGTGCCCTATGATATACAATACGATATAAGACCTGATCCTAGACACCTAGACGCAATCAACAGATGTAGTGCACTAACAAAGCTTAATTCGGCTAATGCCGGTTTTGCCCTTTTTTTGGCTATAAAATGAGTTTTATAAAACCTTTTGACCTCAAACCTTTTTCTACTTGTTTATTATGTTAAATATATCATTTTGAGCCTTCTGGAATTATAAAAATGTCAGCTTTTCTTTGAAAACCCGGAAATGGCTCCAAATCGCCTTTTTAGGCATTTTTACGACAGAGTATATGTCAAAACTAGTTTATATGTATAAGAGTCAATACCTACTGATATATTTAGTAAAATTCTATGTTATAACAGTAAACTAAAGTTTGAAACTCAGATTTCCAGTTTTGACCTTTTAGGCTTATGTGAAATTACCAAGATGCCCTTTTGGTGCATAAGATGGTTATAATTAATAAAATTCACATATATATGATACCCTACTGTTATAACATGATAAACTAAGTATAATCACTGATTTATTCAGATATATAACTCAGATTGCTAGTTTAACTCTTTTATACCCTTTTAAATGACCAAAATGCCCTTATTAGGCGTAATTTGAGTTTAAAATCATTTGGGGCATAATAAGACATATCTTACTGATATCACAACATATTTGGTGCATATAATCTCAGGAAACTTGTATATGATTTATATGGTTACCCGTTACGCACTTTCGCTTTCGGATCGGCTTATGTAACTAGTTTACGTATAGTAGCCGAAACGGGTCAAACCGTATCGTCTTTGTCTCAAAATCCAGAATGTATTTAGTTTACCCATATTATACAAGTCTCCAAACTTGTTGGGTCTAAATTACATTCCTTTCCGGTTTTCGCCTTCCATGCGATTAAACCGTATTTATCCTTCGAAACTAACCGGTCTAAGCTTAGGCTATATTAAAGACCCGTTAGGATTCTAATAGGTTATTATAAACCTTCGTTCTAGAATAGGAGACCCAGTAAAAGGCACTTTCATTTACTCATTGTGGTTTATACTTGCTCAGGTAAATACTTTTAACTTATTTTCCCTTATATGGGCTTGGGTACAGTACATAAAATACCGCTTGGTCGCAATTGACCCTAACTCATTAGTAGTTGGGTATTATCAATGTGACCCGTTTGAAAATTGGTTTTGTTTGTTTTACGCCTTTGGGAGTTTAATGACCATGTCCCGGATATCCTTGGCATCATTTTACGAAATGTCCACGACCTTGACACGCGGGTGTAGGCGTACACCCGACAATGTGTCCATATTTATTAAGGTATAACCGTTGGCTTCCCACCGTGGATTTATACTATGTGGTGTGTCAATTAACCTTAAACCCGGCACGAACCGAGCGACTGAACGCATAACGAACATGTAAATTCTTTTACAAGATTAGATTTGATTAATTATCCCCAAGTTATAAAAGTTTTGTGCCATGTGCATTCAAATCAATTTTTAAAACATTTTCAAAATGAGTCAGTTAAATTGTATTTACCAGTGTAAACTGGCGTATTTTCCCCAAAAAGATTAAGTGCAGGTTCTACACGAAATAGGCTGGCTACTCCTTAGCATCGTTAGAGTCTCGCAAACTTGGATGCCATTATCTGTTGAACAATTTTCTCCTTTTTATTTCGATCCGACTGTGGATCTGTTTCAGCTACTATGTGATACTTGGATATTACATTATGTTTGGTTGAAATAAATCTATTTTATTGCTTCCGCCGTGGATTATAATTTGTGTTGTTTGACTATGATGATATCAACTACGTCACGATACTCCCCCACCGGGCCCACTGGTGACACGTGAAAATTAGGGGTGTGACAGTATGATGGTGTTTAAATGTTGTTTCAGATCTCCGATGATGGTGTTTAGTTTTAAGTCTTTTTGTTTGAATCCTATTTTGTTGTAAATTAGTATGTGTTTTATGTGGCTTGTTTGATTGGGTCGAAGGTTTACTTTTTACATGTTTCATATGAATGAATGTTCCTCAATTTTGACTTGTAATTTGGACGATGTTGTTTTTGAAATAATGCTTAATGTTTATAAGCTGTGTTGATGACTGTATGTATATTCATCATTGACCATCCACCTTTCACCACCAGAAATTGGCTTATACACTTGAAATGGTCGCCAGAATAACGGGTAGCGGCAATTCGGAGTGAAGGGTGGGGTACAGTGGTGAAAGGTAGATGGTGGTGGTGATGAAAGGTGGAGATGGTGGTGGGGGTGAAGAATTAGGAAGAAGAGGTGTGTTTGGATTGAAGATGAATCTAAATACGAGGAAGAGGAGGTGTGTGTTGGATTGAAAGTGGTTATTGATTTAAAGTTTATTTTTTAATAGTAAGGGTATATAGGTCTTTTCACACTCACTTAACAGAAAATACTAACCTCCATCCGCGCCAGGGACCATATGGGAACGAAATTGAAAAAGTTGGGGACTATAGCTGTAATTTTAGAAAGTTAGGGACTAAAGGTGAAAAAAGGCCAAACCACAGGGACTATCCGGGCATTTAACTCAAATTTTAAAATATGCGTGTATTTCATACTCGTTTTTCCTACAAATGAATGGAACAACACAAATAATGTTATGATCGTATTCATTCGTTAAAGAAATAATGTGTTTATAAACCGTTTATAAACACTTATTGAATGGGATTTTCTAGTTGTTTGTTCATTTAGAAAATGAATGTGTTTACGAACACAAATCAAATCAGTGAAGGTGACGGAGGCTAGAGGTAGTTGGCGAAGGAAGCAGCAGTAGGATGTGAAGCAATGAATGTCAATAGTATGCGTCAATGCAAATAACAAGAATGAGAGAGAACGGTGCATAAACATGATGCGTATAGGGTTTTCTATTTTATTTGTTAGGGTAATAAAATAAAAAAAAAGAATTAAAGAATATAAAAGCTTGGATAAAATAAGTTAATGTACAGCAATCTTTAATGTACATCACAAAGAAACGAGCATGCAATGCAAAACATAAACAAGCGAACATGGATAAACGTAAACGATCGAGCGTATTACCGAACGTTCACAAAGAAAATTGAACAAACAAGACCTATGTTCAAGTTCATTTCTTTATTAAACGAACTTCCCGCTGAACAGTTCATGAATGTTAGGATTGTTTGCAGCCCTACCTTCTGGTGCATGGCAAGTTTGGTAACTCTATCTATCATGTTTTAAAGTGGAGGTTACGGGTTCGGGTCTCGCCTGAAGCAAAAATACGTTGGGTTGAGCCATGGGTTTTATCACGATGTACCTCTGGGCAGTGCAGTTTCTCTTGAATGGTGGTGGGCTGGGTCATCAACGATGTTTATGTTTGCGGGTGTAGGTGCCTGTGCCATTAGGTTTACCACAGTAATCGGGGATTTTGTTGGTCGTTAAAAAAATCACATTATGTTAGGTTTTTGTGAGTCCCACAAGTAGAAAACGGTGAAGGGTTCCCAGGATCCCATTCGGTTTTGAATTATTAGTAGAAAACGCATATAGAAACTATAAAGGAACCCATAAATAATTATGAGGTGAACCCATAAAATAAAACTTGGACTGGTCCACTGGTTCGCACCTCTTTTTCCAGTCTCTTTGTCGCGAGTTCTAGTCTGGAACCAAACGTTTTCCAAGTTTGCATTTCTTTTTAAACCTAAATTAATGAATTGGGGCTTTTGACTTTTGGTTAGCACCTCCTTTTCCAGCCTCCTGTCCATCGAAGAAACAAAAGCAGACTCCCACGCAACCACACCATTACCCCAAAATCAACAGCCCCTTCGTGATCGTAACTTCCACCGTCCTCCAACTCCGGCAACCACCGCCTACCCGCCCTTGAATATCTCTCACTCTAAGTGTTGGGTTCGTGGGCTTTAGGGTTAGCCGACCCTAGTTGTTAGGCCCACATAGTTAACTTGTTGACTAAGTAGGAAACCCTAACCTTTTTCTATAAATACATATGATGTAATTGTAGTCAGTGTCATTCTGAAAACAATTGTGAGCATCTAATAAAGTGAAACCCCAGTTGCAACCCGTAGACGTAGGTCACCTTGACCGAACCACGTAACTTCTCGTGTTCTTTATTTTCTACTAATGTCTGTGTGTTTCGCTTCCGCTTGAGCCTACTCTGATCCGATACCTTAACACTAAGGTGTTTTTTCCATAACTTTTTCACTCAATTTGCTAAAATTGTTGTTTGATTTGTTGATTATTGTGTGTAAATTGTTAGAAAATTGCTATATGATTATGAGATATGGTATTTAGTATTATTTAGGTATTATAAATTTGAAACTTAGGCTTACTTTCAGAGCCGTCTTAAAAAATGTTTGAAAATCTTTAGGCCCTGTGCGAACAGAAAATATGGGCCCCTTAAATATAAATTTTTAAAAAGAATATATATAAAAAAATTAAATATATGAAAATGAAGTAATGTTATTTGAATCAACGCCAATGTAACTTGAAAAAATTAGACAATTAAAATAGATAAGAAAGAAAAAGACAAACAAAACTGAGGACACCAACATTAGAACCTGTGTCTTCTTATTATTAAAGTGACGTTCAAACCACCAAACCAAGTGCTTTAGGATGGTATTTTTCAGATTTATTATGTGTATATTCTAACTTTACAATTTAAAACTAATACAAAAACAAAAAAAAATGGGGCCCCAATAGGTTTGGGCCCTGCACCATCACTCATCCTGCACACCCTTCAGGTTGGCCCTGCTTACTTTGTAGTTGATTTTTGTTATTACTTGCAAAATTATTTTGATTTCTGTAGTCTTAATTTCAGTGGATCATAAGTTTGAGATCACAAGTTTGGGAATATTGGTGAAAGAGTGAAAGGCTTAAAATCGTCTTGTGGATACAATAGATGATGAGGCTTTTCTTTCAGAAATACTATCAAAACTTGTTGCACATGTCATACCTAGACAAATCAAATGAAAATGTTAATATTATCAAAACTTGTTGCACATGTCGTATTTTTATTTTTTTTCTTTTTTTAAAATTATATATTTTCTTTACCATTTTTTAATAATTCTTTTTTTAGAACATATATTAATTTATCAATTATTTTTATACTTTTTTAATAATTTACGTTTATAACTTTTTTCTAAAAACTTAAATACGTAGTTGTGCTTGATTTTTCCCCTGACATTCCGTTATAAGTTTTGTTAAAAAAGAAGTTGTACTAAAATAAAGTATTTATTTGATATCATAAAACGGTACGATGATAAACTAAACTGTTCTAATGGTTTGGTTTTCTAAACAACATATTTTATTTTTAAATCACGTTGTTTTACATTATCATTTGCTCAATTTCACCGCAACGCGTGACGTAAAAAATAGTTTAGAATTAAAACAAAGCACAATACACGTCATCATATCATTTATGTATTACATAAAATATATTATGGTAATATTTTAAGATGCATTTTATTTTTTTACTAGCATTGTGTTATTGTGCGTTGCGGCGGTTGATTCATCAAGTATCATATCTAAATATTAACACGGTTGATTGTATATTAACGTGATGCAAAATTTACAATTAACTATAGTAAGATCTAACCTATTGAGATACTTGTTAAGATGGATAACTTATTGGCATGAATCCATCATGTTAGATCTGATACCAAAATATTGGTAAATATCTAATTGAATTACTCAAGAACACACACGGATTTTGTGGTAACAAAGACCACGACTCTTTTCGTGTATCATTGATAAACAAAAACTGATTGAAGCACTACATGTATAATAAATATAAAACTCAAACATGGAAACAAATAAAACAAACAAAATAAACGAAAATATATAGCCTTTGTTAAATAATAAAAGTGAATAAAAGTGAAAATTATCTCTGTATAAAAGAAAAGAAGTTGAATAGTGACAATACATTAACATGAGCTTTGGAGATTTTGCTAACTTTGAGTCTTTTTTTATGGATTTAGTGCTTTGTTAACCAAAGCGGCTGATCTAAACACTTTTTTTACTAAGTTTCTTTTGGTAGATTCTCATTAATTCTTATTAATTTTTTCCATATTTTCCAAACCGAATGGGTTCTGAGAATCTACAAAAGTGGTCTAAATCCACCGCTGGTTAACCAGTCACTTTTTTTGGAGTTTAGTTTTTGTAATCGACAAACTGATAGTGGTATGGAAAACCGCTTTTAACTTTTTACCGAACTGAGCACACGCATATACTCTTTTGGTCATATTTTTCAACTTTTTTTGTTTGCTATAACAAACAAACTGATAGCGGTACCGACCGAGTTCCTATCGTTTTCTTTTACGTTTACCTTTGCTATTTACCTTATTGTTTAATCTTTTCTTTTTATTTTGATTTTTAGAGCAGAACTACGACGCAAATAACATTAAAACATTCAGATATCATTTTATTTGATTTTACGAATTTATTCATTGATTATCATGGTACCATACATAGCGAATTCCAATCGCGTCCCGGCATAACGTGCGGATGACTAGAACCCTAAACTAGACTTAGAAAGTTGAAATGCATCTTCTGTGTGTAGGAACCTTCTGTTTCTTTTGGTTTAATTCCTTTCTCCATTCTTTTCCAATATCTTTTGATATTTTTACTGCATCAGCAATAGCACCATCCAACCCTCTTCTAGTAAAACCAGCTGCATACAGCCCTCCTTTACCCTTCCAACCATTTTCAGAAAAAAAATCTTTATCCTGTTCATAAAAATATAAACTGTCATCAGTTGATTAAAACGATGACCCAAATGCCAAAAAGATTGAATTTCCATGCTTACATGAAGCCAAAATGGGACTTTGCTGAAATACCCAGTTGCTAAAACAACCGAATCAATGTCTAAGATGTGACCGTTAACCAACTCGACTGTTTTCTCTGTGAACCTTTTGATTCCGGGCACAACCGCTATGTCGCCTGACCGGATTTTCTCGAGGGTTCCTATGTCGAGAACCGGGGTCTTTCCGTGGTTGTTTTTGAGTGTGAGTGGACCTAAAGATGGTCGTTTGATACCGTATCGTTGTGTGTCTCCAATTAGGAACCATGCAAAGATCAAGAGAATCTTGTCAACTATCCATAGAGGTAACCATTTCATTAGCATCATGGCTAGATCGAATGTCGATTTGCCCATGATTTCTCTTGGTAAAACATGAACCTGACAAAACTTTGACAAAACTGTTATTCTTATGTAATTTTTCTATCGTTTGTCAGAAAAACTTATGGTTATTTATGCTTAGTTGATTACTCACCGAGCTTCGAACCACCATTGATGGCTTTGCATTGTAGTTAGAGAGATCAAGAGAGACTTCCATGCCGGAATTCCCACAACCGACGACCAAAACCTTCTTTCCTGCGTATTTCTGGCCGGACTTGTAATCTTTTGCATGGATCACTTCACCGGAGAAGTCTTTGAGACCTTCAATATCCGGTATTACTCCTTCTGCGTTTTCTCCGGTGGCCACAACAAGCATCTGGCAGATATACTCCGTCTCGGCCCGGATTGATCCGGTTGTGGAGACGGTCTTAACCCGCCAGAGCTTACATGCATCGTCGTATTTTGCCGATTGCACGCACTCGTTGAACTGCGGCTTGATGTCGAACTTTTTTGCGTAGTTCTCGAGGTAATCGACGAATTGTTTCTTTGTAGGGTACTCGGGATACTCTTCGGGGAATGGTACTTTGGGAAGTTGACAGAATTTCTTCGGGAGGTGGAGTTTTAGGCGGTCATAGGTACGTTTTTGCCAAAGAGAAGCGATACAGTCAGATCTTTCGATGACTACAAAAGGGATGCCTTGATTCTTCAGGCAGGCCGAAATGGCTAGCCCTGATGAACCCGCCCCTACTATGACAGGACCGTTGACCCACACACATCTAGGACCAAAGAAGTTATTTTGCTGTGAGAAGCTAAACATTTTGGCAAATTTGTATGAAATTAATACAAGCAAATAGGTTTCTTGGGGAGATTGGTTAAAGACTTGTTTTCTTTAAGGTTTTTAGGAGTGGAAAGTTGATTGTTGTTGGAGTGAGTTTTGAATGAATTGTGAAAGGGAATGCATATGTGTATATATAGGCTTTACGGGTTGAGGGGGATGGGAGGTGGGGTCACGGTGCCATGTGATAAGGTGGTGGGGGTAATTAATGACTCTTTGAAGGGTGACTCTAAATCATAAGCTAAACACTAATTTTAAATGATTTATTAAGAATAATAACAATTATAATACACGTCATTATATTATTTATGTATTTTATAAGCTAAACAATAATTTAAATTAGGGGTTAGTATCAAATACAAAGGATAAAATAAACAAGAAGGGTAAGAAGGATTCTAGTCCACTGATCTTAGATTTGGAGGGTTGAGATTAGTAATAGAGAAAAGAAGATAATAGAAGGGCATAAGAGCATTCACATCCTGTTCATCAAATTCTGAGAGGGGGGTTTTCTCTCTCCACATACAAGGCACATGCCCATTCCCCCATCGATTTAAAATGTCCATAACTTTTTCATACGACATTTTTTTTTAAAATTTCACCATAATAACGAGCGTTTTTTTATCTTTAATATGAGTACCATATTATCATATAAAAATAAAATAAAAAAAATTCATTTTTACTGAGTTTTTTTTTTTTTTTTTTTGCATTGTGTTAAAGGTTCAGGTCATTTTGTCTTTTAGTTGGATTTTGGTCAGTAGAGTTTCTATACATTGTGTTATTATAAAACCTATAACACAATGTTAATTTGGGTTCTATCCATTGCGTGTTTATAAGAACCTATAACACAATAAATGACACAATGAAGATGGTGTTATATCTGGGTTTTCTATAAATTGTGCTATTAGTTCAGGTCATTGTGTTTAATATGTTATTCATTGTGTTTTAATATGTTGTCCATTGCGTTTTAATAGTTTGTTCAATTTTTTTTATTATCTTTGTTCATTGTGTTTTTGTTTGTTGTGTATTGTGTTTTTAGTTTGTTTTCCATTGTGTCTTTATCTGCTCTCTATTGTGTCTTTTATCTGTTGTCATTAATTGTGTCTTTTATCTGTTATCATCAATTGTGTTTTTATTTAGTCTGATATTTATTGTGTTATATGTTATCGCCATTGTGTTATACGTTATGGTCATTGTGTTTTAGTATGTTGTCCATTGTGTCTTTATCTGTTGTCATTGATTGTGTTTTTGATCTACTTTACATTGTGTTTTACATCATGTCCATTGTGTTATTATCAAAACCTATAACACAATGTTAATTTGGATTCTATCCATTGCGTTTTTATAAGAACCTATAACACAATATATGACACAATGAAGATGGTGTTATATATGAGTTTTCTATAAATTGTGTTATTAGTTCAGTCATTGTGTTTAATATGTTATTTATTGTGTTTTAATATGTTGTCCACTGTGTTTTAATAATTTGTTCAATTTTTTTTATTATCTTTGTTCATTGTGTTTTAGATTGTTGTGTATTGTGTTTTTAGTTTGTTTTCCATTGTGTCTTCATCTGCTCTCCATTGTGTCTTTTATCTGCTGTCATTAATTGTGTTTTTTATCTGTTGTCATCAATTGTGTTTTTATTTAGTCTGATACTTATTGTGTTATATGTTATCGCCATTGTGTTATACGTTATGGTTATTGTGTTTTAGTATGTTGTCCATTGTGTCTTTATCTGTTGTCATTGATTGTGTTTTTGATCTACTTTACATTGTGTTTTACATCATGTCCATTGTGTAATATGCAACTGGGTCTTTGAATTTTTATTTTTTTTTTTGAAAAATATAACAATATGGTACTCGTATTAAAGATAAAAAAACGCTCGATTTTATGGTATATTTTTTTTTTAAAAACAAATGATGTATAAAAAAGTTACGGACGTTTAAAAATTGGGGGGAGGGGGAATAACATGTGACTTGCATGTGCATATTCTCTTTCCTCTTGTAGACAAAATTACCCTTTTCATTTAATTTCTCCTAGAACACTTGTCACTTTTTTGGTGGCTTCTTACCCTTCTTATTTTTAAATACTTTGTATTATAACTCAACCCTTTAAATTAGTGTTTATAATAACAAATCATAATACACGTCATTATATCATTTATGTATTATATACCTAAAAATAAGTTAACGTAACAAGGCCGTCTTTGAGCGGGTGTGGGGTGGGCGACGGCACGGGGCCCAAACCCTTCGGGGCCCAAATCTTTTTAATTTTGTGTAGAATTTACGTTATATAAGCTAGAATATATATATATATATACACATACTGAATCGAAAGATGATACAAACAAGCTCTTGTCGGGGTGGTTATTGCCTTGCTTAGACAACAAGGAGACGTGGGTTCTAATCCCGGAGTCTCCAAATTCTCTATTTTAGCTTCATTTTATAGTTTGTTTAGCTATATATGACATTTAATGCCTAATTTTGTTAACTACATCTTTTCCTTTAATTAATAAATTACTAACTACGCTTAGCTAAAAATAACTATTTAAATTACTTTCACGTAAATTTTAGTGATTAAATAATTGATGAGTTTATAATACATGAGAATTTGCGAATACGGCCCAAAATTTTTATCTCGCACAGGGCCAAATTGTTTTTTGTTATTTTCGGAGACGGCTCTTTAACGTAATCTTTTAATATTACATTTAACTTTTAATTTATTGATTCCCATATTGTTACTATTTTAGTCTTTTCATATTTTCTGAAAAGATACAATTATATTATTCGTCAGCTATGATGATCAGGCGAAACTAATTAAGAATGAGCCGACCCCGTATTCGTATTCGCAGTGTAATTTTTTTTTCGATTTTATACATACCTACCTAAAAACATATACAAGGATTCCTCTAAGAGAAAATTATAAAACTTGATATTATTCATTAAGCCCAAAACATGTTTAGTAACAAAACCTAAATAATTAGTTTTATGATAATTAAGACCAAATTGCAATAACTAATAAAGCTCATATAATAGAATAAGTGATCGTGTGCATCTTATGGTTGAAATAGGAACACATAGTTCTTGTCCTTTGGTTTATTGGGTAGTGAAACTAGCTTCGGTTTTACCGGTTGCAACCGCAACCATTGAAAGATGTTTTTTGAAAATTGAAGATTATCAAGATGGATTTACGCAATCGAATGGGCCCGTAATTTTTTAACAATGCCATGTTTGTGCGGTCAAAAAGGATTTTTTTTATAAAGTAAAAGACGACGATGTGATGAAACGGTTTCAATCAATGAAAAAAAAGAAGAGGCCAAATCTATTAGTTATTTGTTTACTTTATTTATTTATTGTCTTTTTTTTAATATTGTATGATTGCACGGTAAAAAAAAAATTATCTCCTTCCCAGAATCGGGACGCGTTTTAGTTAACGCATGATAATAATTTCTCTCCTTCCCAGAATCGGGATTAGTTGGAGATACGAAACACGTTTCAATGAATGTAAAATATAATTTCTTCCTCCTTCCATGAAGACTCAAAAACCAGTTGGTACGACCTGGTATGAGCAGAGCTTCAGATGACCAAGCAAGAACCTGCAAGATCACAAGGAAGAAAACACACCGTTAGCCTCGTCACAGGGAGGGGGGCCTCTCTGTGACCAAGCTCGGGCGTGAGAATAAGTGTTTGACGGGAGAGAGTAAGCCAGGGAGAGAGAGGGAGAGTTTAGAGAGAGAAAAGTAGCCATTACCCTTTGTTGGAAGTCTTGGCGGGGTATTTATAGTTTTTGGATATGTTGACGTGGCGAGTTAGTTAGGGTCGGACCAGTCACTGTCATGGCAGTTAAAGTTGTAGGCCCCTAGTTAGTTACGCCGGACCGGGGGGTTGGGTCGTTCCATCAATGGTGCTAGGTGCGACAGTTTCTCTATGCATTCGATTCAGTTTTGTGTTCTCTAGACATTCGGTCCGACCAAGGACATATCCTCATCAAGCCCCCTAGTTCGTAGCGTTTGTTCAGCAAAAGCTTCAAACTATATGGCGAAGTTTCTAACGATTCGGGGCCTTTATTTGCCGCTGATTTCACTGATTTTTGAATTTCAAATTTCGGCGGGGACTTTTGTTTTGGTGACCTTCGGTTACCCTATTTTTACCCTAACCGATGTGACTTTTGACTTGCATCACCCACCCTGACGTGTCCACGTTGGATTGGCTGTCTTAAGGCGGTGGGGGTTTTCCTATAAAAAGGGAAAAATACTTTTTTTTTACTTTTATCTTTTACTTCTTCTCCTTCCTCTTCTTTTTTCTTTGAAACGGAACACAGTTCATCTCTCAGGTTAGTGTCCTCTTTATATAATGGCGAACAAAAGCAATTTGTCTGGTTGCTTTAATATTTTGAATAGAAACGGCTTAAAATGGTATGTGGATCAATATGCGATACCCGCTTCTTTACACCCTATTCTTCCCGAAAAGAATATGTCCATTTATCCTTTTGTTCCGGGGAATATAGGGGTTTATACTCGTCTGTTCGACTACTGCAACTATCGTCTTCCTCTGACGAAGTTCTTCTTTTTCATGAGGTTCATCTCTCTCAAATGAACCCCTTTGGCCTTGCCAGGGTGTGTCATTTCAAGTTGGCTTGTCGTGGTTTGGGCTCCGACCCGGATTTGAATGTGTTCCAGGCTTTTTACAAGCTGAATCGGTCCGGTAGCTGGTATACCTTTGAGGTTAGGAAGAAGAATGCCTGTTGCTATACATGGATTACCACCAGTTTAAAATACTAGAAAGACTGTTTCTTCCTGGTTGATGACCGATGCGTTCCGGCCGAGATGTCATTGAGACTGAAAAAGTCACGCCTCCCGGCCCCTCTTCCTGAAGATTTTGAGTATAATAAAAATTCATACGCGGCTTTGATCAAGGAAGCCGGGCGCGTACAAAAGTATCCGGAACATATTCTTGTCATGGGGCGGATAAGCACGATTTGGGCCGAACCGGAGTGGTATCCTACCCTTAGGTGGAACGGAGAGGGTTAGTTATACTTTTAACTAGTTGCGGTGCTTCTTGTACTGTTTACTGATTATTTTTACTACTCGTTATATGCTTTTATCATGCCGGACTATGGATATTATTTGTTGTTTGTTTTTGTGCAGCTATGGGTTTGAAGACGCTTTGAGGTTGAAGTCCTTCGATTCTACCGAACTGGACGTTCGAGTGACCAAGACGCCGAAGGGTGATCAGCCATATTTGAGTATAGTGCAAGAAAATCTTTATCAGATTAGAGAACCAACTGCTTCGATCGATCAAGGAGGTTTAGCCGGTGAGGGGGGTTCGGGCTCGGCTCCTTCAATACAGACAGTGAATGTTGCGCCTGCTCAAACGGCTGCGGTGGTTGGTGGTGATAGGGGAAAGGAAAAAGTTTCTCATGAAGTGAAGGGGTCCGACTCCAAGGTAGTTTTATACGGTTCGGTACACCTTTCTGTTGAGGATGAGGGGGTGAATGTTGAAGGAGGTGATGAGGGTGATGATGATGTTGAGGCGCGTCCTCAAATTAGTTTGAAAAGAGGACAAACCACTTCCTCCAAGGCTGATCCGAATCCAAAAATACTGAAGAAAAAGAAGTTGGATTTTCAAACAATCACGTTGGATGATGACGAAGCCGATCAGGTTACCGGGTTTTCTACCGCCGGAGGCTTGTTGGATAACCTAAACGCTCATATTCATGGCGGCAGGACTCCGCGGGATCGACCGGTCAATATTCCGACGAGCCCGTTATCTTTCGGAGGGCCAACTACCAAGGTGATTGAAGATATTCATATGCCCGATCCCTTGTCCTGCAAGAAAATTGAACCTTCTCCTTCGGGTAAGCCCACGACCGGGGTTGCTTCTAATGTTTCAAGGCCAAGTCCTCAGCCGATTGATGGTGGGGATACTGCCTCTTCATCCCCTTTGTGGTACGAAACTGAAGCTGTTTTTATATGTCGGGAGCTAGGTTCGGGCGAAGCTGTGGATGTGGACTCTGCCCATGCTCTGGAGAAATACGTCCCCGAGTGGTCGCTAGCTAATAAAGACAGGATCGTGGACGCTTTATCGGCAAAGATGGCTTTGTTTCATCTCGGAACTCCAGCTTAGCATGTGTATTATCAGAAGATGAGTGGTCCGGAGCTTGGCAATGCCTTAATGTTGAATCAAGCCCAATCCAACTCTTTGGTGGTTGAAACTTACAAACGCTGGGTCGAATCGGAGTCGAATTGTCGTAGGTTTGAGCGCGAGATCGCTTCACTGAAGAATGAGGAGAGTATCTGGTCGAAGACCAAACAAGAGATCTCAACCCTTCGTTCTCAAGTAGGTCGACTGAAGGAGGAGGTATCTGAGGTGAAAGAAGTTAGCAAGGCTTCACAAGCTTCTGCCGCGGCCGCCTACGAGGCTCGTGACAAAGCTATCCATGATCTTGAGGGTATGAAGCTGAAGTTTGAGGTCTTGGAGAAAAAACTGTCTGATGTGGAAAAGAGAGGCAAAGCTGAGCTGAAGGAAATGCAAACGTCTTATGATCAACTTTTGGCCGATCATCATCGACTGATTAATGGTACGTTTGTGACTCGTTCTTTACTGTTTCTTTTTCGACTCCTCTTCTCTCTCTCTTTTTTTTTACAAAATCCTGCTCTTTTTCTTTTTTTTTAGATAAGGACGAGCTTGAAAGGGCTCGTGACAGGGCCATCGAGTCGCACAAGGCAACGATCGATGAAGCGAAAAGCATGCTAACTCATTGTGACGGTGAAATGGTTGAGCTGTATGCCCAGGTGTCGGAGCTCATGCTTACCAAGCAATGGTTTTTGACGGATGGGGTTGCTTGGGTGGTCAAGTTGGTGCATCAGAGCCCTGAGCTGGAGAAAGTTGTCGCGGACTTGGTTAATAGCGTCAATGCTGTTGGAGTGAATGAGGGAATTAAACAAGGGTTTCAAGCCGCCAAGGACTCGGTTCGTTCTGCCGAAGAGGTTCTGGGGTATGACGAGGGAGCTAAGGACGTGTTAGATGCAGGGATAAAGGCCTTCGACAATTTTCATATCTCTGTCCTTGGCAAAGTTGCAGATTTAGTAGATAAACCCTTGTCCGTCATCAAACAGAGGAGTGAACTTCCCATCGTGAAAGAAGATTATGAAGCTTGATGTTTGACTTTTGTAACCGTACAATATTTTACTTTTGTTGTGGCATGTAACCGTACAACTTAACTTTCCGTTTATAGCTTTAATGGACATGTTTCTTTAGTTTTGTGTGAAATCATATTTTTGGTGAAAATATTCATGCCTGGCTTCTCAACTTTTAGTTTGCGTCCAAACTTTTTGCTGTTCGGCCAGGTTATTGCTCGGCCATCCAGGTGGTTGGATCATACCAAGAAGTTTCTTGTAAGTTAACTTATTTTGCTTAATAGACTTTTTATAGCCGGATTCAAATACGGGCCTTCTGCTTAACAGATTTTGTTATTTTTTGGAACTATTTAAGCCTTCTCGATCAGCGCGAGGCATGGGTCGAGACCCGTTTGTGCACATTTTATTTTGTTTGAACTTATGCATAGATATGCTATGTTTTGTACTTGTAGAATACAGATCGCTTTATTTCATTGTTTTGATAATCATAGTTCCGGGGCAGACCCTCCCGGTTTACAAAGAAACAGAAACATACTTCGGGGCATTACCCTTCCGATTTTTACATGGAAAAAGAAATACTTAGAAATAAAAGATAGCGATCTTTTCTAGTCCGTAACGGACTGATGTTCACATGAAGCACTTCTTTAGATGAACCCCATTCCACGTCCTAGGAACGGGAGTTCCGTCGATTTTCTCGAGTATGTAGGAGCCTTTGGCACTTGCTTCTTTTATGCGATACGACCCTTCCCACTTTGGGGTCAACTTTCCAGGAGCCTCGACGCGGCTCGCATCATTGCTTCGGAGTACGAAATCACCGACCTTAAACTTGTAAAGTTTGGCATGGGCATTGTAAAATTTCTCGATCTTCTTTTTGTATCGTGCTTCTTTAATTGCAGCCACGTTCCGACGTTCTTCCAAAAGGTCGAGATTGGATCAGAGCTCCTATTCATTTTCCTCCCAATTTTTACACCTCTGATTTAGGAGTCCGATTTCCGCAGGGATCACAGCTTCGGTGCCGTACGTAAGGCTGAACGATGTTTCTCCATTACTTGTCTTGTGCAGCGTTCGGTGAGCCCACAATACGTTCGGCAGTTCATCTGCCCATCCCTTGCCTTCGTAACCAAGTCTTCTTTTTATTCCAACCACAATCCGTCGGTTTATCTGCTCGACCTGCCCGTTTCCCTGGGGGTGAGCAACCGAGGAAAATACTTGGTTAATCTTCAGACTTTCACACCAGCGCTTAAATGGATTCTCCTCAAATTGCTTCGCGTTATCGCTCACTATGTAGAGCGAGAGGCCGAAGCGACATACGATTTGCTCCCAAAAGAATCTTGTTACATTATAACCGGAGATAACTGTGAACGGTCGAGCTTCCACCCATTTGGTGAAATAATCCACCGCTACCAGCAGGTACTGAGCGCTTCCACTCGATCGCGGGAAAGGTCCGACAATATCGACACCCCATTTCTGAAAGGGCCATGCTGCGGTCACTGGGATCATTTTGTTCTTAGCTCGGAGTCTTACTGGTGCGTGCTTCTGACATTCGTCACATTGCTGGAGCTCTTCAACGGCGCTCACGTGCATTCCAGGCCAATAATATCCCGCGTTTTTCACCTTGGTTACGATCATTTTTGGCCCGGCATGGATCCCACAAATGCCATAATGTATTTCTCTGATGATATAGCTGGCCTGTTCTGGATCGAGGCATTTTAACAGAGGCCCGAGGAAAGTCTTCCGGTACAGACCCCCTTCTTGCATCTGACATTGAAGTGAGTTGATCTGGATTTTTCTAGCCTCTGCTTTATCAACTGGCAAAACATCGTGCACTAGGTAGTTGATAATGGGTGACATCCATGTTTGTGACGGAGCTTCCACCTACATAACATGTGGAGTGGCAATTGAAGGTGTGGTCAACACTTCCACCCGTACCTCTTTAGCAAGATGACTAAACGACACAGATGCTAGTTTACTCAATGCATCGGCCTTCTTGTTTTTACTGCGGGGAATGTGTTCGACCTTGCATGAATCGAACAATGCCATAGCTTGCTTTACCTGTTCTAGATATTCAATCAGGTTGGCTTCCCTTGCTTCGTATTCTCCGTTCACCTGATTCGCTACCAGCAACGAATCTACATGGGCCATAACATTTTTCGCTCCGACTTTGGCCGCTAAACGTAAACCGGCTAACAGGGCCTCATATTCAGCTTCGTTATTAGAACTCTTGAATTCTAACCGGAGTGCATACGTTATATCCATGCCATCCGGATCGGTGAGAATTAAACCTGCTCCAGCCCCTTCGGCGCTCGAAGCCCCATCTGTATACAGAGACCAGGGCTTGTTTGGAGCTTGCTTCGTTTCTTTCGCTTCTTTATCCTCCGGCATTTCTACTAGAAAATTAGCTATCACATGCCCTTTTAACGGACCCTTGGTTTTGAAAGTGATGTTGAATGCACCCAGCTCAATTGCCCATTGATGTGTGCTAAATAGACTATTAAAAACTAACTAAATTAGACTCTCTAAGCTAGACACTAATAAGCTTTAAATTCTAGACTCGACCTACCACACAATCGGCAAGTGTACCGATCAATGTTGTATAAACTAGGAAGTCCGGATATCGAACCACGAGACTCTATTTATCACGTAAACTAGACTCTGACTAGACACTGACAGACACGACTTAACTTGTTTATTTGTTTGGGGGGGGGGGTTACGGAAAATCTAGGAAATCTATATTAAACTACTAAATTAAACTAGAACTAGACTAGAGACGAACGAAGACTGTGAACTTTACTTATATGAGAACTGGACCACCTAGACAAGAATCCTGGATTGTTTTTAAGAAATTACCAATTAAGTTAAATGCACGAGTTATGGAACCGGGATCGTATGATACTAAACCTATTAAGAATCAACGAGGCCCCTCGACCCTTCTCAAGGAGAAACCTGTGACACTACCTAGGCCGTTAATCCTACCGGTTATTAGACTTCTTCCCAGTTATCTAATTTATTGTGTAAGTACCCTAATGTTGACCTATTCTTTCCCAATCCTAGATCTAGGGTAGTTTGAAGTAATAGATTTGACTTGATAGACTAATAAGACCGACAGGTAAACCAAGACATAACCTTTCCCAAGGCCTATCTAAAGCAATTCGCCGGGTAAGACCTACCAATAGCCCCTCACTTCCCAGTTATTAGGACTAGTAGAACACTAAGACCTAGCAAATTATCATTAGTTACTTCTAGAGGTTATCGCGCGATTCTCCCTAAAGAATTAAGATCTATTACGTGATATAGGCACTCACCAAGATCTAAACCCTAGCATGACTCTATGTTGTGATATAGACCGTGACTAAGAATCATACGAAGTAAATAACAATAATAAACTGGATCAAAGCACGCATACACATCAAATCATTAAATCAAACCTTTTACAAGACACAATTAATCCATAAACATCGTGCAAATAACGAAAAAGGTAAAATCTTTATATCAATCCAATCATCATAGTCTAGGTGGTTTAAATGTTTAGCCAAGCATCTTAGTAATCAAACACAAAACGAAATTGTCTAACAAAGAATTCATCGTAACAAAGTTTCAAGAAAGTAATCGTCAAAATAAGGGATTAGAAAACCCGATTAAATCTTCGATTCTTCACTCTTGACTCGTACCAATGATTCCCGTGCCTTCAAATCTCCGATTGCCTTCAAAGAATGCTCCAAGAATGCTTCAAAGTCTCTCCAATTCGTCACCAGGGTTTTCTGTTCAGTTTCTTGGGGATAAAAGTCAACAAACCCTAATCTGGAAGTCAACCCGGTCAAAATCAAGACCCTCGCGTGACGCGAGGGTGGTGTGGCGTCACGCGGCGCCTCGAAGGTGGAATTCTTTATTTTTTAATTATTTTCTGATTTCCAGCTTCTCCGACGCGCGTACGAATCCCGTTTTTCTTCCGAACTGCTCGTTTTTCCTCGTTTTTCAACACTTTAAGCTACGGGACCTGAAATCAAAGCTTAACGTCAGCAGTATCATAGTTCTACCCTAAAACAGACTCAAAACGACTGAAAACTGACCAAAATATACACTATAAACATATGTACTTTTCAGTACATCAAACATCCCCACACTTACTCTTTTTTCGTCCTCGAAAAAGAATTATGCAACGGAATCAGAAACAAACAATTACTCGGGTCAAAAGTATAGGTATAATTAATTAAAACCAAGATTTTGCGTTAGCCGCGATTGCGAATATACTTATCCCTTTAAACCCGAATCCAATCCTAATCCCTTATCATGTAAATTTAGTTTAAGTGTGGTCAGTCTACCTAGGGTCTCACGCCAGAATCTACAGTCCACCTACTCCCAACTCAAGCTTATAGGACTAAAAGAACGGTCATTTGACCAATTCCTAACCGTTTTATACCAAGATAAAGAGAGTTTGAAATCAAATCTATATTTTTTCATTTTTTTTCTATTCGTGAAACTAGACGATGCTTTCCCTAACCCAGCGGTATTCCGACTGTAGAGTCACTATCCCCAATCACAGATTACATAGGTTTCGGTACTTTTATTCGGCAAGTCGATTTCACACATCCCAGAGGCATTCCGGCTGTAGAGTCGCTATCCCCAACTCGGATTACATAGGCCTGTGTTACTTTCATTTAGTTTCTAGCTCACTTTTATTCTATTTTTTTTCTTTTTCAGCGAGATATGATAAAAAGCTCTAACTATCTTAGCTTATAACGGCATCCCTTATACTATTTTTGCCGGTTTTAGTTTCCCATATTTCCCAGGCGAGAACCCACTAGCAGACCGACAATTAAGGTATATTAACTCAAAGGGACTTTGAACCAAAACCCGGGCCTATCCACATATCCCAAACTAGACGCAAACTCAGTTTATTATAATCTCATATTATTATTATTTGAACCCGAGCAAAAATTTGTTTTTTCTATCATTTTCCGTTTTAATTGCGAACTTCTTTTATTTCGAAAGACATTTTCTATTTTTTTCAATTTTTTTGGATTTTTCAATTTTTTAATTTTTTTTTTGTTTTTCATAATTAAGACTCAATATTTACATGTATCCCATCCCCACACTTAGAGATTGCATTGTCCCTAATGCAAGAACGAAAATACGACTCGACACTACCTAAAAAAAACTGCAAACGAAAAATAAATAAAAATATACAACAACAACAAAAAGGGAAACAACTTAGCTGGTTAGGACAAAAGTCAGTGCCAGCCGTACGAATCTTGAATCCCACGAACGATCGTATAGCATTTCATTCGCGATCGTTGCCTAGCCTGCTTGAGTTTATCAATATGGCGGTTCCGAAATCACCCGAATGGATATTGAGTACGGGTGGTACAATCCAGAACCTGCACAATCAAAGCAAAACAGAACCCAACGCAGCACCGACTCTAAAAACGACCCAAACCACTAATTTAGACTCAATATACAAACTAAAGGACTCAAAATACAAAATAAAGGCCAAAACACAATTTGAACCGGTTCAAGAAGGCCTCGCGCGACGCGGTAGGGGTCTCGCGCTACGCGGCGGGCCACAAAGATTTAATTATTGAACCGTTACCCCTCGTGTGACGCGAGGGGGCTAGACGTCGCGCGACGGGTCGATTTTGGCAGAATGTTTCGTCCAGTTTCACTTCCATGCCTTAGAAAAATTTGTGAAAGTTGCCCAACCCATCCAAAACCCCTCAACAATGTTTCTAAGTGTCAAAAGACACTTACCTGGACCTCTTTTCTCATTATTCCCTGCAAATCTTTAGCGATGTACTCCTGCAAACGACTCAAACCACAACCAAAGACCCGAAAAACTAACAAAAACGAAACTAACTATTCTAAAAAAAACGGAATATAAACAAATATACAAACTATACAAACTCTACAAACAAGTTGCAAATTCTCACATACTTATGGAGGATCATGGAGGTGCAGCTCACCTCCAAACATACTCTCGCGGGCTGTAGCACCACTATATGTATAACCCAAATCAAACCGAAAACCCTTATCTCTTCCAAAACCTCTTAATTCTTCATCTATCGTTTTGAATCTACATTCCCCATATTGAAATCTATCCCCACACTGAGGTTTGCTCAGTGTCTCAATCCTAGATTCTAAACGCTCCACTCTCTCCTCCAATTCCTCTAACTTTCTATCCGGTGGGTCCCCACACTTAAATTCTGTCACTGACTCTAAACTCGCATCACTCACATCCTTCTTCTCATCCCGCTCGTCATTCTCACACTCCCCCACTAACGAAACCAAATGCACTCTGTCACTATGCCCCTTCGGACTCATAACCTCAAAAACTACTGATTCCTCGCCCGCTCTAAGTGTGATGGTGCCTAAAGAGACATCTATTAGAGCCTTGGCGGTGTTTAAGAATGGGCGACCTAAAATTAACGGTATGTTTTCATCGGCTTCCATGTCTAAAATAACGAAATCGGCCGGAAAAACGAACTTATCCACCTTAACAAGCAAATTCTCAACTATTCCCCTTGGGTGTTTCACGGACCTATCAGCTAAGGACAATGTCATTCGAGTAGGTGAAAGCTCGCCTAAATCTAGCTTCTCGTAAAGCGAAAAGGGCATTAAATTAATGCTAGCACCTAGGTCGGCTAAGGCTCTAGTGTTCGTGTTACTACCGAATAGACAAGGAATAGTGAACACACCGGGATCGGTAAGCTTTTCGGGCAACTTATTTGAAACGACGGCCGAACACCCTCCATGCAATGGGACATTAGACAACTCACCTAATTTCTCCTTATTCCTAAGAAGGTCCTTCAAAAATTTTGCATATTTTGGCATGGACTGGAGTGCCTCTATAAACGGAAGATTAATCTTCAATTGCTTGAAGATATCTAAGAACTGCCCGTATTCCCTTGAGTATTTTTGATTCTTAAGACGCGAGGGAAACGGAACATACGCATGATTCACATAGGGTGAAGGTCTCACGTCTATGGGCTTTTTCTCAACTTTCTTCTCACTTTGAGATTCACCGGGTTGTGCGGTACTTGCTGGGCTTAGCCTCTTTTGCACTTTGCCGGGAGCCTCCATCTCTATCACTTCATCTATAATGTCTCCATCCTCATCAACCTCTCTCTCTTCTACGCTCGGGTTCCCTACGGTTCTACCACTGCGAGTGGTAATGGCTTTCACATGAGCATTCGGGTTAGGTTGGGTGTTAGCTGCAAACTGACCGGGTAACCTTTCATCTAACTTCCTAGACATATCACTTACAACCCTAGAAAGGTCTTGGACCGCAGCTTGGTGATTCTTAAGCATAAGATCATGTTCACTAAGTTTCTTTTGGGTATTTTGATCCCTACCAATTAGTTGACTCATCATGGACTCCATTCTTTCCATGCTACCCCCCCAAATCGAAACTTGAGCCTTGACCCGTTTGCACCTGATTATTTGACCCCCCATCCTTGACTTGCCCATTTAGACCCCCACTGAAAAGCGAACCTAGACCTCTATTTGGATTTTGAGCTATTTGAAAACCAGGAGGTCCATTTGAGCGAAAATTGTTATTATTATTAAAATTATTATTATTATTTCGCCAACCCGACCCAAAATTATTATTATTATTACCACTAGACTGACCTCTACCAAAACCTCCTCCTAAATAATCACATTGCTCCTCACCAACTAGTAAAGGACATGCACTCGTGTCGTGACCACCTCGACAAAACTCACACTTATCAACCTTAGCTCTAATCTCCTTAAGCTCTCGAGTGATGTTTTCCAAAACAGAGGCTAAACTAGGGTCCACGGTGACATGGTTCACCCCTTGGGCGGGTGCACTAGTAGTGGTATTTGAATTACCACTTTGGTACCTCTGATCGGATCGTGATTGGGATTGAGACTGAGCAAATGCCTCAAAACGCTCTCGACACTCAGCCACTGTAAGAATACCCATCATGTGCCCCCCCGCATTAGTGTCGAACCTCTCACGAGTCTCTTGGGTGAGACCGTTATAAAATTTCTCACACAAAGCCCAATCAGAAAGACCATGCTGGGAGCAACGAGCACAAAGGTTTTGGAAACGCTCCCAAGCAAGGTAGTAAGGCTCGTCGGGCTCCATGCGAAAAGAGTGGATTTGGTCCCTAAGACGTGCGGCTTTAGCGGGCGGGAAATACTTATTCAAAAAGACTTGACGAAGCCCCGCCCAAGTGGTAAAGGTACCGGTTGGTTGAGAGTCCAACCAAGTAGCCGCACGGCCGGCTAATGAAAACGGGAAAAGCTGTAAGTAGGTGGCATCGTTGGGTGCACCGCTAAGGCTAAAGGTAGCTAGCATCCTAGAGAAACGGTTAATGTGGGCCGGGGCGTCCTCATCATCTCGGCCATGGAATTGGATACTATTGGTGATGGCCTGCATGGCATAAGATGGAATTTTCCATGAATTTTCATTAACTATGGGTGGAACGGTGATGGGTGAGGCGAGGCCGGTGAAATTTTGGGTGGCTTGCTGATGGACGGTTTGCCTAGGGTTGGCCATTGGTTCTAAGTTTTCTGAATTACTAGAGGTACTAGAAGTAGGGCTATCGGGTGGTGTAACCTTAGGTGAGGTTTTAGGTGAATGGTTTGGCGAGGTGGTGGTGTAGGAGGTGGGGTGGGTAACGGGGTGGAATCGAAATTGGGAAAATGAGAAGAGGATGAAGAAGCAACCTGAGGGCCTTGGCCCAATTGAGATGATGACTGCTTGACTGGTGGTGGTGGTCCGTGCGAGCGCAGATGTGGCATCCACTACAAGCAAAAACCTGAACACAAGAAAAGAAAACAGAAGTTACTACGACTCAAGATGAAAATAAAAAAAAACACAAAACAAAATAAAACAAGTAGCACGTATTTGTCACTGAAATCTATCAAAGCTAATGAACGCGATTGCCAAGAGTCCCCGGCAACGGCGCCAAAAACTTGATGTGTGCTAAACAGACTATTAAAAACTAACTAAATTAGACTCTCTAAGCTAGACACTAATAAGCTTTAAATTCTAGACTCGACCTACCACACAATCGGCAAGTGTACCGATCAATGTAGTATAAACTAGGAAGTCCGGATATCGAACCACGAGACTCTATTTATCACGTAAACTAGACTCTGACTAGACACTGACAGACACGACTTAACTTGTTTATTTGTTTGGGGGGGGGTTACGGAAAATCTAGGAAATCTATATTAAACTACTAAATTAAACTAGAACTAGACTAGAGACGAACGAAGACTGTGAACTTTACTTATATGAGAACTGGACCACCTAGACAAGAATCCTGGATTGTTTTTAAGAAATTACCAATTAAGTTAAATGCACGAGTTATGGAACCGGGATCGTATGATACTAAACCTATTAAGAATCAACGAGGCCCCTCGACCCTTCTCAAGGAGAAACCTGTGACACTACCTAGGCCGTTAATCCTACCGGTTATTAGACTTCTTCCCAGTTATCTAATTTATTGTGTAAGTACCCTAATGTTGACCTATTCTTTCCCAATCCTAGATCTAGGGTAGTTTGAAGTAATAGATTTGACTTGATAGACTAATAAGACCGACAGGTAAACCAAGACATAACCTTTCCCAAGGCCTATCTAAAGCAATTCGCCGGGTAAGACCTACCAATAGCCCCTCACTTCCCAGTTATTAGGACTAGTAGAACACTAAGACCTAGCAAATTATCATTAGTTACTTCTAGAGGTTATCGCGCGATTCTCCCTAAAGAATTAAGATCTATTACGTGATATAGACACTCACCAAGATCTAAACCCTAGCATGACTCTATGTTGTGATATAGACCGTCACTAAGAATCATACGAAGTAAATAACAATAATAAACCGGATCAAAGCACGCATACACATCAAATCATTAAATCAAACCTTTTACAAGACACAATTAATCCATAAACATCGTGCAAATAACGAAAAAGGTAAAATCTTTATATCAATCCAATCATCATAGTCTAGGTGGTTTAAATGTTTAGCCAAGCATCTTAGTAATCAAACACAAAACGAAATTGTCTAACAAAGAATTCATCGTAACAAAGTTTCAAGAAAGTAATCGTCAAAATAAGGGATTAGAAAACCCGATTAAATCTTCGATTCTTCACTCTTGACTCGTACCAATGATTCCCATGCCTTCAAATCTCCGATTGCCTTCAAAGAATGCTCCAAGAATGCTTCAGAGTCTCTCCAATTCGTCACCAGGGTTTTCTGTTCAGTTTCTTGGGGATAAAAGTCAACAAACTCTAATCTGGAAGTCAACCCGGTCAAAATCAAGACCCTCGCGTGACGCGAGGGTGGTGTGGCGTCACGCGGCGCCTCGAAGGTGGAATTCTTTATTTTTTAATTATTTTCTGATTTCCAGCTTCTCCGACGCGCGTACGAATCCCGTTTTTCTTCCGAACTGCTCGTTTTTCCTCGTTTTTCAACACTTTAAGCTACGGGACCTGAAATCAAAGCTTAACGTCAGTAGTATCATAGTTCTACCCTAAAACAGACTCAAAACGACTGAAAACTGACCAAAATATACACTATAAACTTATGTACTTTTCAGTACATCACCCATTTTGCCATGCGACGTGAAACTTCAGGTCGTCGGAGAACGTGTTGGATTCTTTGATCCGTTCGAACCTCAATAGGATGAGCTTGAAAATATCGGCGAAGCCTTCTTGAAGCATGGACCAGTGCCAGAGCTAGCTTTTCTAAATTTGGATATCTCGTTTCATAATCTTTCAGTGTTCGGCTTACGTAGTAGATGGGGATCTGTGCTCCGATTCGGTGGGCTACTAACACCGCGCTGATTGCACCGCGCGATGCGGTCAAGTAAACTGTTAGCACTTCGTCTTCTTCCGGTACGGTGAGGGTTGGCAACGTACCCAGATAGACTTTAAGTTCTTCAAAGGCTCGTGCAGCTTCTTCGGTCCATTTAAACTCTGATCTGAAACTTTTTCTAAGCACATCCATGAATGGGAGAGATCTATCTACGGCTTTTGACAAGAAACGATGGAGAGCGGCCAACCGCCCATTTAAGGACTGGATTTCTTTAACTGACGCTGGAGGCTTCATGGTAAGAACAGCATCAATCTTATCAGGGTTGGCTCGTAGGCCTCTTGATCCGACCATGACTCCCAGGAACTTCCCCTCTTCTACTCCAAATGTACATTTTTTAGGGTTTAACTTCATGTTGATACTTCGCAGTCGGGTGAATGTTTCGAGTATATCCTTCAACATGGCCGCTTCGTCGTGACTCTTGATCACGATATCATCGACGTATACTTCTATGTTTCGCTCGATTTAGTCCTTGAAAGCTTTGTTCATTAAACGCTGGTACGTAGCACCAGCATTTTCTAAGCCGAAAGGCATCTTGGTAAAGCAGTAAACTCCTTCATTGGTAACAAAGGCTGTCTTGTCCTCGTCTTCGACCGCCATTTGTATCTGGTGGTATCTCTTATAAGCGTCTAGGAAACATTTCAGCCGGAATGTGGCGTCGGAATCAATCTTTTCATCAATCTCCGGTAATGGAAAAACAATCTTTCGGGCATGCATCATTCAGATCGGTGAAATCGATACACATTCTCCACGTATTGTCCTTCTTTCGTACCATAACTGGGTTCGAAACCCATGTTTGGTATCGGACCTCCCGAATAATTCCGGCATCTAGGAGACTCTTTACATATTTGGCAATTGCTTTGGCCCGATCCGGTGCCATGTGCCTTTTCCTTTGCGCTGTTGGCTTGATTGGCTCCTTTACGTTCAAATGGTGTTGTGCCATAGACCTGGGAACTCCTTGCATATCAGAATGCTTCCATGCAAAAACGTCAATTGAATTACTCAATAGTTCCCATAGGAGCTTCTTTGTTCGCTTTATCCCCCTTGGTTCGGCAGACCGAAGCATATTGATTCCAGCCTCGGTGTTCGGATTATTAGTCGCTGCTGGAGATTTTTTTTCATCCTTTACTTCTTTTACGAGATGGGAGAGTTTGCGGATCGTACGGCCAGCATTCGTCAGTTGTATGCCCTTTGTCTCGGTGATACTCACAATACTTCTTAGAATGCTTGTCCGAGGTAGGCCGTTGCTTCGATGGTGTAGGAAACCAGGTGGTTTCCGTACTAAGGATCTCGCTCGGCGATTTGGTTAGCCCGGAGAAGGTGTTGAAACGCACGTTTCCAGTTCGGAAACTGCTTCGGTAGGACTTCTGGTACGGCCCACGATTTCTACTCCAATTGTTGCTTCTATCTTTCGGTGGTGACGCGTTCCGTCTCCACTATGCGGTTCGGGCCTTAGCATTCTTTGTCGCTGTTTCATTCGGTTGACCACAGGCGCTTTTTCCTCGCACAAAAGCTCTGGCCCGTTACATAAGTATTTCCATTGTTTTCGGAAGATCTTCGTGGAGCTTTTCTACGAGCTGATTGTTTCAGACTCCGTGACAGAATCCGGAAACACGGAGCTGGTCAACCGCCCCACTTATCTGCATGCTCTCCCGATTGAAACGATCGATAAAGTCTTCCACGGACTCTCCATCGCGGCGTTTTATGTGGTGAACTTCAGTGATGTCCTTCTTGCAGCGACGCTGCTGACAGAAATTTTGCAAGAACATACGCCGGAAGTCTTCAAAATGATCAATTGACCCTTCTAGCAAACCGTCGAACCACACCCTTGCTGACCCAGTAAGAGTCTGAGCAAACATGTGACACCATGCTGGCATGGGCCATTGTTCGACCTTAGCTTCTCCGGCGAAGGCAAACATATGATCGTCCGGGTCAGACGTGCCATCATAAAATTTTAACGTTGGGGGCATCTTCAATTTTCCCGGGAGCGGCGCATTACAATCCTTAGCGTGAATTTTGACTGAGAAGTCATAGACGTAGGATGATACGACATGATTAGCTCCTGATCCTGAGGGTTTAGACCCATAGATCCCTGGCGAAACAGGTCATTGAGACCGTTATTTATCGGAGCACTCGTAAGCGAGGAAAATTGTGCAACACATGTTATGGGAGTGGAGATTATAGAACTTACCGTAGATCCAGAGGTGAAAGCTCCGACGAAGACGGGATTAGCCCCTGGATAGACACTGTTGAACAAGTTCATTCGGAGACTCTGTAACATTTCTTCTTGTAGTAAGTCGGCATTCCGCAGAAGGAAAGCGTTGTCGAAACTAGGCAGCGGCGTGACAACTGGAGCAGTAACAGATGGCGTGGTGACAGAGCTCGCGATTGCAGAACTTGCGGGTGGAGGTACTGTTGCTGATCCTACCATAACTGCAGAAGTAGCAACTGCTGCAGGAACAGTTGTTAAAGGTGCAACACTTCCTTCCCAAATGTCGCTATAAGACGGGAAAGTGCTTGTAGAGACAGCTGTTGTTGATTCCATAATTGCGAATGAACAGGATTAACAAAGCGAATTGTGTGAATTCGAGGGGATGGCACCACTGAAGACTCAAAAACCAGTTGGTACGACCTGGTATGAGCAGAGCTTCAAATGACCAAGCAAGAACCTGCAAGATCACAAGGAAGAAAACACACCGTTAGCCTCGTCACAGGGAGGGGAGCCTCTCTGTGACCAAGCTCGGGTGTGAGAATAAGTATTTGATGGGAGAGAGTAAGTCAGGGAGAGAGGGGGAGAGTTTAGAGAGAGAAAGTAGCCATTACCCTTTGTTGGAAGTCTTGGCGGGGTATTTATAGTTTTTGGATATGCTGACGTGGCGAGTTAGTTAGGGTCGGACCAGTCACTGTCATGGCAGTTAAAGTTGTGGGCCCCCAGTTAGTTACGCCGGACCGGGGGGTTGGGTCGTTCCATTTATGGTGCTAGGTGCGACAGTTTCTCTGAGCATTCGATTCGGTTTTGTGTTCCCTAGACATTCGGTCCGACCAAGGACATAGTCAGGAATAATCGAAGGATTAAATATGTATCGTTACACAATGGAATGACAAATTCCCTCTCCTTAGTTGGAAATTTGGGACACCCGTGATCTCACAATTAGACGTTTTAGGAGGTGTGAAAATAAAGACGAATGTGTGAATCTATAATCTATAATCTATAATCTATAATCTATAATCTATAATAAAAGAAATCACTTTAGGGACACTTGTCATCATATTAGGCCATCTCTTATAGATAATTTTTATTTTAGTTTAATCTCTTCTAATTAATTATCGATAATCCTTCTACTAAATATTATTAATTTAATATCTTATTGATAATTATTATTTATTTTAATCTTCTTTTTATTTATAATATTATTTATTTGAATTAATAGAAGCTAGAGGCAAACTATAGAGTTAAATGGTGGTTATAACTTCACTTTTTATATTCATTGCATTAATATTGAGTAAATGTTTCTTTTAACTAAAAAAAACACGTTACTTTTTAATATTTAGTGAATTAATATTGAGTAATGTTCCTTTTAATTTAAAAAATAGATGAAATATTACACAGATAATAGAAGTTCAATTGGTATGTTGATTAATAAAACTAAAAAAGAGAATCAGATTCTAATCATATTAATAACATACAATTTGTTTTTATTATTTTATATACACAAATACATTTATTCAACCCGTGTAATATACGAGAGCTTTTAAATATATATATTTTTTTATTTTTCAGTATACAAAATTACATTTACTCAACCCATGTAATACAAAGGGTTTTTAAAGATACAACTTTTATATTATTTGGTTTATAAAGTTAGATTTATTCAACCCATGTAATATACGAGTTTTTTTAAAGATATAATTTTTTTTATTTGGTATACAAAATTACATTTATTCAACGCGTTTAATACACAAGGTTTTTAAAGATATAACTTTTTTATTATTTGGTGTATAAAGTTACATTTAGTCAACCCGTACAATACATATGGTTCTTAAAGATATAACTTTTTTTATTATTTAATATATATATAATTACATTTATTCAACTGGTATAATAAACGATGTTTTTAAAAATATATTGTTTTATTATTTAGTATATAGAATTACATTTATTCAACGCGTGTAATACACGGGGTTCTAACCTAGTATGATGATAAAAAAAATAGCAAAATTCCTCCATCCGTACTATGATAGTGAGGTGAGGTGTTAGATTGTAATCCAATAGATTTGATCCAAGAATATATCGAAAGAAAAAAACATTACCAAAAGTCATCCATGGTTTTAGGTGAAATGACAAACGACGTGTCACATAACAAGCCCAACCTTGTCAATCCACATAGATTTGATCCAAGGAACAAAAACGGGCCAAAATGGGCCCACCAGTACATTACAATGATGATGCATAGTGAGCATATGTACTGTTCTGTTCCCGAACCAGATCTTTCTCTTTCTCTCTCTATCTTCCCACAGAAGAAATATGAGTACGGCAATATCTTCACCACCTGCATATTCCCAGATTATTGTTAGAACCTTCAATCCATCACTTACCTACCTCAAATCCCCAAATATTCATAGGAAAACAGCAGTTGGTGTGTTTTTGCACAAGAAATCGGGTCCTTTAAGACGTGGGTTTAGGTGTAATTGTAGCAGCACACCTGGTGACCCTGCTCCAGGTAATATTATTAAGTTATTAAATTCGAGTTTTAGGGTAATTTTGCAGGGGTGTGGATTGGAATGCCTGTTTGTTTATGAGTGTATTTGTCGGTAGAATAATTGGTTGTTGTTATTAGGGTTTGTTTGTGTATGTTTTGAAATTGATTTGTTGAATTTGAACAAAACTGGGTATCAAATACAGCACCAAATATATTGGTACGGGTATTTCGATACGGTACCCGCTTTGTTACCATTTTATTTTTATTTGGTTTTTTTTATCACTCGTATAAGTACTAAATAGGTAAAACAATACAAGTACCAAATAGGTAAAACCGGTACGAGTACCAATACGATATGAGTACCATAAATACTATAATACGAAATAAAACACAATATAAAAAAAAAACATTTAAAGTTCTAAATAAAATTCGGTACCAGTACCCGTTTTTACCTATACTCGTACCGTTACCGAAAGTACCGAATACCAAAATCAATAAAACTGGATAGCAGGGTATTGATGGGTCCTATGAGTTTTTCCAGACGGGTTCTCACGGTTACAAATAAGAAAACTTGAACAATTAGAATCGTATAAGTAGGTCTTTAATATGCTAGAACCAGTTTGAAGCATATACTTGGTTTATGAATGATTAGAATCATGGAATTACCACCCTAATTACGAAAAAAGTTTGTAATTTATAGGTGAAAATGAAAGTAAACAAGTTTTGGATGCATTTTTCTTGGGGAAGGCGTTCGCAGAAGCACTAAACGAACGTATTGAATCAACGGTGGGGGAGTTCTTGAGTACGGTTGGTCGGTTGCAAGCTGAACAACAAAAACAAGTACAGGAGTTTCAGGTACTAAAGATTTTAGTTTTTTAATATGGAAGGTTCTAGATACAAGTTTAGGGTTTGGAGTTTATGTTAATGGACTACGTGTTCTAATGTGGCAATTTTGACCCGTTTACTTATGAATAGGTTGATTCGATTTTGTGTTTTTTAATTTTTATTCATAATGGGTCAAATGTTTTGGGTCAACATATTGTTTTAACATGTTATACTACCGGCCAATAGACTAGATGTACTGCTACAAATGCATATATATGATCTGACCAAAATACCCTTGAGTTAACTAATATTTTTGGACGGAGTTAGTGGGTTGAAACGGGCTCGGCCAGGTGACCCACCAACACTTTTTTTCAACAGATACATCAAATACACATACATAAGTAAATTTATCTAAAAAGAATGCTACAATTCTTATCAATATATGATCTGAATTTATACTTTGGGCTTATATGCAGGATGAAGTACTAGAAAGGGCTAAAAAGGCCAAAGAAAAAGCGGCCCGTGAAGCGATGGAAGCCCAAGGTCTGGTGCCAAAGTCCACTACATCATATAGCTCTTCACCAACTGTTGATGAACCTCAAAAAGCTTCTGCAGCTGTTGATGAACCGACATCTTCATCTAGCTCGGGTTCTAATGATCAGAGCCCAAATAATGGCAGCCCCGACCCGCTTTTAGGAATATCAATAGATGATTAAAATAGAACTGTGATTCAATATGATGAATGCGTTCTCGACTGATCGTGGTTCGGTATTTGGTTACTAGTTTAGGTTGTTTGTGGAACAAATGAGCCTGGGATATTGATATGGGTTGAGTTGATATTGTGAAAATGTTTTGTGAAATGAAAATATAGTAGAGATTTTGAATAATGTAGATTCCTATATAGGGAGTCTGAATGTATTGTTCATATTCACCGGTTATGTTTTGTTTTTAACGGGTCAAATAAGTAAAAAGCGTTTCGAATCAATGGAACTTATTGGAGTGGTTTTGGGTTGTTCATGAGCCAAGCCGAGCCAGGGCAAGCTCGGGCTTGGCTCGATTATAAACCGAGCTGAAAATCTAAGTTCGGGCTCGGCTTGGTTTTAAACCGGGTTGGCTCGGCTTGGAAAGAACAATTAATACATAGCTCTCAGAATTTAGTAGTTTAAAATATAATTTAATTTTTCAAAAGAGCATATCCAAAATAAGTTCAAACTAATACATTACAAGTCAAAATCAAGTTCAATAACACAATATATAAGTTTTAAATTTCAAAGAAATACAATATTCGTTTATAAGTATGGTAGTCAACCTTCAAATATGTAATAGATATCAAATTACAGGCCTAAATACATGTAAATAATAATCGGTTTTTGGTAATATATTATAGTGAATATAAAAACAAAATATATTACGAGTAAAATAATCCAAACTAAGCCGAGCCAACTTACCAAGCGAGACAGATTGAGTCAATCTGGCTCGTTACGAACTGAGCCGAGCTAGGCTCACTTTCTAACCGAGCCATATCGAGCGAGCTTTTTCCGAGCTAAATGCGAGCGAGCGCAAAAAGAAAAATCAGGTTTAGGTTAACCTGTTTGATTAAACCGACCGTGTGTTTTGAGTTGACATGTTTAATCAAACAAGACCTATCAACCTTTTTAATTAAACAAGTCCACCTACTAATACATCTAAAATAAAAGCATAAATACAAGTTAATAAATTAGTACAATGATTAAAACTATAAAACATATGATTCAGACTCCAGTAACATCAACAGAGTTACACAATCACCTCATTAGCTTATTTTAAAGCTTTCTAGCAAAGTATCTTATGAGTAAATACACATTAAAATACTTGGTATGTAACTGGACATCACACAACTAAGAGAGTTGGTTTATTTGGAGCAAGCATGTTCTATGGGACCATAAGGTGTGGTTTGGTTAGTCTCTCAAAGAGACTACCCGTCACGTAGGCGCCACCTTACCAAGGGTGGAGGACCATCTCCTTGAGAACTACCCAAGGGTGTGGAGGACTACCCAACCCATAATAAAAACCAATATAATATAATATATAATAAAGGGGAGAGAGAGAGAAGTCAGAGGGGGCCCCACTTGTTTGCCTCGTCTCCAACGTCTTGGAGAGGCCGGCAGTGACGCGACGACCCCAGGTCCCAGGAGGGGCGGTGTGCGACGTGGGGGACTGACCGGGACGACCCCCATACCCCATGGTCTGATATAATATTTTTTGATGCAGCAAGACCAGTTTTCCAACACATAAGCATCCCCGGCGTCGCGATTTAAACTTGTCTTACACATAATTACCGTTCGATTATGCATTCACTTTGCCAAAAGTTACAACGCACAATTGAAGAACATCAGTGCGAATATTGTAAAGCATCTTCTTCAGAAGAAAACAAAGCATCTGCTGAAAAAAGCTGCTATTCTTCAAACGAAGACACTCGAGAACTGGACCCAACACATGGGTTTGTCGACTAAATAAACGTCATCCATGACGATTGATTAAGGGCTATAATGGTCTTTTGTAAAATTCACTTCTACTATATAAAGAAGTTGAATTCTCTAAGTTTAGGCATCCCATCTCTCGTATCCTTTCCTTTCCAACTTTTCTTTTGTAACTAAAATGTGTGTAAGCGAATAGACTCCTTGCTAAAGGAGAGTGTTATGTAAATATCAAGAAGTTCTTCCTTAGAGAAGAACAGTTATGAATAAAAATATCAGTTTCCTTTATCCAATACGTTCATCTTTAATATTTTGCTAAACCTGGAGCCCTAGAGCCACAAGAGTACCGTTTAAGCAGAAGGCCGTAGGGAAGAATTGGTTGGGTTGGTCACTTGGAAAAATCAAATTAAAGATTTACTTAGCCGGATAAGGAAGAAACGTATATTTTATTCTAACTGCTAAATTACTTCGAAATATTTACAATAATCTCCCCTTGAGCATTTTTATAAACATCTGTTTTATAAACATATACAAACAACAATCGATTAAATACTAGCGAAACTAAATGATTTACTCAATCAAAAATTGTAGTAATAAACAATCTAATGGAAGGCATCTTTTGTCCACGACAAAATTACAATCAAAGAATGAATCCAATTTACAAGTTGAATTCAATTTACAAGAATCTTACATGACATCGTTGTCATTTTTTTGTCATTCATAGAAACTATAGATGTTTCCATTTACTAGCACATGGTCTACATAACATTTGTCTACGACAAATTTTGTGTACCAAATTAATGATTACAAATAGTAATACATTTGTCATCCAATTTACTAGATACCATTTGCACAATGGATCTAGTACCATTTAAGCTGTTCTTTAGTGACCTAAACCCTAATATATAATAAAGGGGAGAGAGAGAAGTCTGAGGGGGGCCACTTGTTTGCCTCGTCTCCAACGTCTTGGAGAGGCCGGCAGTGACGTGACGACCCCAGGAGGAGCGGTGTGCGACATGGGGGACTGACCGGGACAACCCCCATACCCCATGGTCTGATATAATATTTTTTGATGCAGCAAGACCAGTTTTCCAACACATAAGCATTCCCGACTTCACGATTTAAACTTGTTTTACACATAATTACCGTTCGATTATGCATTCTTTAGTTGTTCATTACTGACATGAATCTAAAACCTTATACTAAACAGTAGAGATTATACCAGAACATACAAATGTAAAAATTATAAGTATAACCTCGTCCAAACAACGTTCAGTTCAGTTCTCACGGATGGATACACGACAAGATTTCCCAAGTTGAACCTCAATGTCAAAATTTCAAAATACTGCTAGGCGGCCTGTGTTTGATCAGTAGCTTCACCATCATCCGCATCGCCACCTTTGTCATCGCCATCATCATTGCCATCTTCGTCGTCACCATCATCACCCTTTGGTTCAGATTCCTTTTTCACATAATCAACCTTAAAATCATAATCATTCGACTCATCTTCTTCCATCGGAGTGGATTTCTTGGCTTTTTTTTGTTTCTTTTGTTTGGTGGTAAGAACAACTTCACCTTCAACAGCATCGGTCTTATCATTTTCTGTTTCCGGTGCATTTTCACCTTCGGCCATGTCTTCATCTTCCGTGTTCTTTTCCACTGGAGTTGTATCGTCCTGTAAAACCCAAGAATGTACATAGTTAAGATTAAAATTTTGGTTAGAGTTAATTGCTCGGATGGTCCTTGTGGTTTCACGTTTAGTCTCCACCTTTTGAAAATAGCAGGTATGCTCCCTATGGTTTGTCATTTTGTTACTCGGATAGTCCCCAGAGTAAATGTCAGGGGACTATCCGAGTAACAAAATGACAAACCATAGGGAGCATACCTGCTATTTTCAAAAGGTGGAGACTAAACGTGAAAAAATGTTAAACCACAGGGACCATCCGGGCAATTAACTCTTTTGGTTATATAGGAGTGTGACAGTTTGATATATTTGTTAAAAGTTACACAAACCTTGAGCATTGACTGGTCAAGAGCGAGAGGGGCACTTGGCGGAATCTCAACAGGAGTAAAATCGTTCACCGATTTAAGACTACCAATATATGACGATTCAGTGCCGTATATTTCATCCACATTAAACTCCTTTCCTAGCTCCGATACAATTTTTGCCTTCGTATTCTCTCCTTCATTCCTAGTTGGAGGCATTGTATAGTATTCAATTTTACCTGCAAAAAATAAGCATATTTATTTCTCAACATCATGGAGGGGATATAGCTTTTGTAATCACCGTTTAGACGCGGATTATTTATAATTGGAAAAATTACAAGTTTTGTCCTTTATCTTTATACCACTTTTCAGGCGGTGTCCTTTTTAACGAATGTTGACAGGTGGTGTCCTTTACTAGGTATTTTGTTGCAAGTTTAGTCCTTTACACCCAACCCAGTTAAAAAACCATGTTAATTGTTGAAAGGCGGTGTCCTTTACTAGGTATTTTGTTGCAAGTTTAGTCCTTTACCTAGGTATTTTGTTGCAAGTTTTAGTCCTTTACACCCAACAATTAACAGGGTTTTTTAACTGGGTTGGGTGTAAAGGACTAAACTTGCAACAAAATACGTAGTAAAGGACACCGCCTGTCAACATTCGTTAAAAAGGACACCGCCTGGAAAATGGTATAAAGATAAAGGACAAAACTTGTAATTTTTTCTTTATAGTTTATATTTAAAACCTCTAATAGTTGTGCAAAACTATTAGAAGCTTCTGTTTAGACGAACCTTCATTCCAATCATGCAAAACGATTCTTGCGGCAGCATCGGTGTCCAAAACGCCGCCCTTTTTAAGCTTACCTCTGACAGTAGCTACCTTGGAAAGGAAGTCATCGTCCGAATTAAAAGTAGGAATCTTGTATAAAGTTACCAACGTTTCTGCGGGACATAACTTGAGAATTTCCTTCACTGCAATCCACATAAAATAGAGAATTTTGATTATGTTTCAATTCAAACAGACCAAAAGAAGTCAACTAAAAAAATATAGGTAATAATAACTAAACGGACACGAACACGACCTTGTTCGTGTTCGTTTGTTAAGGAAATATGTGTGTTCACGAACTGTTCATGAACACTTACCGAACAAGATTTTATGTTTGTATTCATTTGTTAAGGAAATGAACGTGTTCGTGTTCGTTTGTTAGTTTTAGGAGCAAGCGAATGTTCACGAACACAAACTAAATATCCATGAACACAAATGGAAACAACGAACACAAACAAGCGCTCATGAACATAATATTTTATTTGTCGGAACTTTGAAGTATTTAAGTAAAATATATAAACTCAAAATACTAATGAACTATCGAACAGAAACGAACATGTTCACGAACATGACCTCTGTTCATGTTCATTCATTTAACTAATCGAACGAAATTTCTTGTTCGTGTTCGTTCGTTTATTAAACAAACGAACACAAACAAACTTCCCGCCGAACGGTACATGAATTGTTCGTTGAGCGTTTCGTTCGTTTGCAGCCCTAGCAATAATGGGAAGGATCAAACGAGTTGAACAGGTCAAAACTCATGCAATTGATATTTTAACGTATGCAACCTTTAAAACTACTTTAGTAAAAAGTATAAACTATTAACGATACGGTTCTGATATTCACACACGTTATTTAAAATAAATGGAATAAAAGTGTTTGCAGTTTAATACTGCCCAACCCACTTCAACACGTACAAAAGGTCGATCACTTATTTCAATTACCTGGAGAAATGGGGTCCTGCAGCTTCTCGATTCTAACGCAATTTTTAAGGGTTACAGCGGCATCGTTCTCACCGGATTTAAGCATAACAACACCAGGGCAGTCTAGTAATTTAACACTCCTGTCTAACTGAACTTCTTGCATGGTTTTTGTGAGACCCGGTGTAGCCCCCGCATTGACAACATGGCACCTCTTTAAGCTGTTTATTAAACTGCTCTTGCCTACATTAGGCAGCCCCACTACACCAACCGTAATCGATTTTTTAATCTGACATCAATGTAAAATTCAAAAGTTTTAATAATCGAACTTAATACGTAAACTAGTTATAATAAACCAACTAAAAGAGTTAGATAAAAACATGCCTCGTGACTTCTTGAATAATTTTTCAGCAGCTTTAAAAGAGTTTCTGCTCCTAAACAGTCGCTTGTTTGCAAAAGAGTGCTCGTCTTTTTTGCAGCCTTTGCGGATTTCCAGCCGAGATTAGATTTCTGTTGTTGAGTGCTACACTTAAAAGCAACTGCTGGTAACTCCTCCCTAAGATACTTTAACCACTTTTCGGCAGCTTCACGAGGAACGAGATCTAATATCCAAATTCCAACACGTGTAAGCAAAATTTAGGAATATGTATCCTACACATTGGTCCATTTACACTAGTGGCGGTGAAACGTGTCGGGTCAAGACGTTTGGGTACTGTGTCGAAACAGGTTCGGGTCAATTCAGTTCATAGTAATTCAAGTTTAACAGGTTGGATTGCCACACTTTTCATCCGTGATTTAAATTTTAAAGAGTAAAATGCCATTTTCGTCCCTGAGGTTTGGTCAGTTTTGCGACTTTCGTCCAAAGGTTAGTTTTTTCGCACTGGATCCAAAAGATTTGAAATCTTGCCATTTTCATTCGCGGCTCGTTAACTCCATCCATTTTTCTCTATTAAGTCAAGGGTACTTCCGTCTTTTTTGTTGACTTAAAGGGCAATTCGGTCTTTTTCACTCTATGTAAAAAGACTGAATACCCCTGAAAAGATCGAATTGCCCTTTCAGTTAACAAAAAGGATGGAAATACCCCTAACTTAATGAAGAAAAAAGGATGGAGTTAACGAGCCAAATGAAAACGACATAATTTTAAACCTTTTGCCTTTTGGATCCAGATATGAAAAAACAAACCTCATGGACGAAAATGGCATTTTACTCTTTTAAAATATATAACGTAATAGATACAAAACCAAAGAAAGATACATTACTAAATTAATAATATTTTTAATAAAACCAAAATTCTTTAGGGGTTTTAACTATTAAGCATTTGAATGCGTTTTAAACAACTTTTAACCCGTCAACACATTTGACCTGCTTTCTCGATAAGATTACCTATTTTAACCTTTATCCCTAAAACATAACCCGAAACAAGACCTGCTTTCTCGATAAGATTACCTATTTTATTGAGGAGCAACACGAGATGTTTTTCAGGGCCAGCTTTTAGTACCATCTTTTCCAAATCGGGACAGCGGGTCCCAAGGGGATCCCGAGCATCAAGAACTTCCAAAATGACATCTGATGCTTCGATAACTTTGGTCAACTCCTTGTAAAATGTCCTCTCTAAATTGTCACGACAAAACCCAAAAATATTTTTAGAAAGATACATAATTAGATATGTATTAGAGTTCGAATATACTATACATGAATATAAGACCATATACCCATAGTTTTACCTGTAGCAGTGGAATTACCGACCGTCTTTTTCTGTCCTAATTCATGTTCTTTTGCAGAAACCTGCTCGGCAAGATTGGTGATGTCATCACCATCATCGTCTAATAGACCCAACTTCCTCTTTTTCGCCTGAAGAAAACAAAGTGTCATTTATAAAAGAAAAAAAAATTGTAGCAAAAAGCCTTATAACTGACAAATTTTAGTAACATATGCAAGATAAATAGATAACTATATCCAACTGTTTCTTTATCGGACGCCTAATAAAGATCTAACAAATTCGAGAAGATTCTGGGTTTTAAAAAGCTCAGAACCTGCTCCCACGACCCACAAAACCATATTCAAGTCATAAAACTAAAAAAAAAAAAAACATATCGGTAATGAGTTATGCACCAAAAAACAAAAGCTTTCGTCTTTTCCGGGTTACCATGAGAACCTGTAAGCCCCAGCAACACCCAATAAAACACGAATTTTGTTGAGCAGGTGGCCTTTAAGGAGGTTAAAAGCTAAAAAACTGTAAAGCTAGATTCGACTCAAGCGCAACGTTATTTCACATCAAACTTCAAATCTATGCAGTTAATGCGGTAAAATAGCGGATATCGGTCAAGGACTGATATTTGAGATATAGGTTATCTCGGTGAGATATCGGTGGGATACCGGTAATTTTAATATTGCAGAATTTATATATATATAGCAATTTAACACTAAAAATCAGTGATATATCGGTTGTATTGGTCAAATATCAGTGATATATCGATTATATTGGTCAAATATCGGTGATATAACAGTTATATCGGTCAATATCGCCGATGATAATATCGGTACCAATATATTTGACACCGATATTTTACTAGGGGACCGATATAACCGATATATCAATGCATATTAAACCAGCCTTATAACATGCTAACTCTCAGGTTTCAACACAAAGATTAACATTTAACAAATCCTCTAATTAACAACAAACAATCCAACAATCACTTTCCAAACAACACAAATTAATTACCCGCTCTTTCTTCTCAGCCTTCTTCTGCTCAATCGCCTCAAGCGCCTTGGCCCTACGCGCCTCAAGCGCCTTAAGCTCCTGCTCCTTGAACGGCCAGTCGTTAGGGATACCAGGATCTTTTTCAGCCCTGGGTTTCTTGTTCAAGCCTAACTTTTTGGCCTCTTTGGCCTTCTTCTTGTGGTGGTCTTTAACTTTCTTTATGACCTTGTGCTTCTGTTTTAAGGTTACTCTCTTGCTTTTACTCTCTGCACATAAGTAATTGATTTAGTAAACAGCATTGGTGAATGTATACGTATAGATGTAGTACTTACTTTTGCTTCTTTTCGGCATGGTTGCGGTTGAGATGGAGGTTGAAGAAGAGGAAGAGAGGGGTTATGCTACAGATTAGGGTTTATGAGTGAGGCGGCTATATGTATGTGAAGTGAATATGGTGTTGAAATTAATTAAATATCTTGAAATTTCGTAATATATTTTAGTTTTGTTTAGCTGCCGTAGTTTTAGAATTTTTATTTTGACCAAAATGCAAGGGCGGACCTAAGGGTGATCGGGGCGTAGTCGGTGACCCCATGCGGGGACCTCATCCACCGAAGAGTGGTGGTGCCGCCAATCAATCGGTGACCAACATAGGGGACTAAAATCGGTAGGGATTCACCGAAGAGAGGGAGGAGAGAGGGAAGGGTTGGACCAATGAGAAATTTCTTTTTTTTTTTTAATAAAAAACCAAGTCACCTAAGAGGGGAGTGCCGCCATCAATTTAGGGTGTTAGGGGAGTTTAAGAGGGGAGTTGACGTGGCACACGAGGATTGGTTATGCGTAAGAGAGGGGACTCCCCTCTTAGGGGAGTGCCCCTTACACCCTAAAGAAGGTCCAGGCGTAGGCGTAGCACGTGCTACGGCTCAACTTTTTTTCGGTAGTGTAAATTTTTATTTTCTTTTCAATTTTTATACTAATTAAGGACAACTCTAAACAACTAGAGGACACCCCTCAAGAAAATTTTTACAAACCAATAATAAGCTCAGTTGGTAATGATGATACAAACCCAAATAATAAGCTCAAATAACTAAATAATAGCACATTAGATTAGCCCAAATAACCAAATAATAGCCAAAATAACTAAAAAAAATTTCAAAATTGAAGCTTGTCAAGACGGATTTACACAATCGGATCGGCCCAGAATTTTGAACAATGCTACGGTTTATGCGGTCGAAAAGAATTTTTTACTTTATTTGTTTATTGTTGTTTTTTTTAAATGAGAAAAATGCTCGGATAGTCCCTGTGGTTTCGCCTTTTTTCACCTATAGTCCCCAACTTTCTAAAACTACCTGAATAGTCCCCAAGTTTTTAATTTTCGTTCCCGGATAGTCCCTAGGTCTAACTTCAGTTTGTTTTCTTTGTTAATAGGGTGTGAAATTACTAAAATGCCCTTCATTAAAAAATAACATATAAATAAAACACCTCTATACTCCTGTCTCTATCCATCTTTCTTCTCTCTCTCACTAAAATCCACCACCACCGTCACCCCTCCGGTGAGATCTTTCTTCTCCGGCGACGGCCTTTCTCCGGCGAGTTGCTTTGTATTCCGATTTGCTTTGTTTTGATTTTTCGATCTGTTCTTCATCATTTTCATCTCAAAACTCTTTATGGTTTTAGTTCTAGTTTACAACTGTTCAATCCAAATAAAGTTAGGCCCCTGTAGAAGTCCACCATTTTCCATGTTTACTTAAATCTTTTATAAAAACCATCAAATACTTACTGAATTCATGAATAACATAGTTGTTTAACTAGGGTAGGGTTTGTACAATCTTGACAAGTGAATTTAGGGGAAATTATACAAGAAGAATTAGATATAAAAGTAAAAAAGAAAGAAGGGGAGGTTGACCGACCGACCGGTGATTAGTACGTGAGAGCTGCAATGCTTGCAGTAATAAACGAAGAGATCGGAATCAGGACCATCTGGTAAGGCATCCTCGCTCGAGTACGTGTGAGTCGTTCTCTTCGGCATATCGTCCAACAGATCTATCAGTCATCAATGGATGGTGGTGATCAATAATGGGATTTGAACATTTGTTTATCTTTCTGCATATGATTTTGGGCTTGAAATGTAGCTAGTAGTTTCTTTTCTACTCATATTTTTATAGATCTTGAGTTTCTTGTTTGGATTTTGAAACAAACAATATTCGATGTTTCTCTTCTCGACTTCTCTGATGTTTGATGTGGATCGATGTTTGTCTTTTTCTGATGTTCGAATGAGTTGTAGAAACAAATGATGTGGATGCGTTTGTTTTCAAGGAACCTTACCGCACTCGATATACATTTTACTGTAATGAAAACTTGACCCTTAGGTGAGTGGAATGATGCTCTGTTCCATGATCAACCAAATATGGTTTTGAAGGGAATACTCCAATACAAGGAATAATGGTGGCAGTGGTGGATGAGGTTGAAGATGACGGTGGGGGTGGGTGGTTGGAGGTGGTGTTAGGATAAAGAAGAGGTGGGTGGTGATTTAGGTGGTGGCAGTGCCCGGATAGTCCCTGTGCTTTAGCCTTTTTAAGGAAAGGGCATTTTAGTAATTTCACACCCTCTTAACGGAGAAAACAAACTGAAGTTAGACCTAGGGACTATCCGGGAACAAAAAATGAAAACTTGGGGACTATTCAGGTAGTTTTAGAAAGTTGGGGACTATAGGTGAAAAAAGACGAAACCACAGGGACTATCCGAGCATTTTTCTCTTTTTAAATTGTATGATTGCACGATAAAAAAAATGGGATACCCCTGAGTTAATGTTCTAGTTCCGCCATTGCCAAAATGTTTTATCTTTTCTCGTTTATTTTTATCAAGTTTCATTTTAACCACAACTAGTATTAAGCACCTCCGCATTGTGGCGGGGGCGAACACCAATGTCACACTACTATCGGCGACCACCAACACCAAAGTTGCAGCGTGTTAATACGAAAAAATTAAACCGAAACGTAAAACATATAAAAAATAACTAAGTCGATCTAGGACCCGAGCGTTACGATGAACCTGCCAAACGGAAAAAAATAGACGACATAAAATCGTTTAACCACGCAAAATTATTTATTATAGTATTTAAATGAAATACAAAATTATTTATATTATTTAAATGAAATACAAATTTGTTTTTAGTGGATACAACCCACTAAGCATTATGTTACAAAGCATAATGCATAGATATGTTGCAAATTAAATATCCCCATGTTAAGGTGGGGGCGTAAAACCGTGCTAAGTAGCTCCAATGTTATACCACCATGAGCGACCATCAACACCAGAAAGGTTCGTGTAAAAAAAAAGAAATAAAAAACGAAATATAAAACTCAATGAAAAGTAACGATGAAACAATGTTGAATCACACACTCTAAATGTAAAATATAGAAAACAATAAGTTGTTCTAGAACCGCGCGCTGTGACGGGGTGTTAAATAGGAAAACTATGTATAAAAACATTGAATCATACACGCACGTTGTAACATGTTCACTCGCAAAATTTGACCAAAACGAAATACAAAAAATCTGTATGAGGTTAAAAGTGATTGGTTAAAATGTAAAACATATAAAAGTATGGGATTAAGAGTAAAAAGTTAAAGATATAAAAAAGTGGGTACAGTTGTACAACCCACCAAACATATGAGTACAACCCCTTATTCCAACAAATGTTTATTTAAAGTGATTTATGGTTGAAAGTAACATAAATTAAAGATAAAAAAATCCAAATATGAGTACAACCCACCAAACATATGGTACAACCCTTCATGCCTACAAATGTTACAAATTGATATTATATAAATGTTTTCCTTTTTTCTTTTATTTTTATTTTCTTGGCTACAGATTACACACCTGGTGTTCTTATTATTATATTATAACTTTTATCAAATTACAACACAAAATGTATCGTAGTAACTACAGTGTTAGGTGTTTTTTTTTTCAAATTATCCCTTGTACACTATAAATAACATGCGTTTATACCTCAATAGTTTAATTTTCCTTTTATAACTTTCGTTCGTTAGTTTTGTTTTTACAAAACCTAAATGCGTGACACAATTTTATAATTGTTATATTTTGTTTCGATTTTGGTTTTTTACACATTCGTATTTTGCGTATATTAAATTACACTAGGTTAGAACCCCGTGTATTACACGGGTTAAATAAATGTAATTTTATATACAAAATAATATATATATATATATATATATATATATATATATATATATATATATATATATATATATCTTTAAAAATCTCGTTTATTACATGGGTTGAATAAATATAATTTTATATATCAAATAATAAAACAATATATATTTAAAAATCTCGTTTATTACATGGGTTGAATAAATGTAATTTTATATATTAAATAATAAAAAAAGTTGTATTTTTAAGAACCCCGTGTATTGTACGGGTTGAGTAATTTAATTTCATATATTAAATAATGAAAATGTTACATTTTTAAGAAACTCATGTTGTATACGGGTTGAGCACATGTAAATTAATATACCAATCATTAAAAAGTTATATATTTATAAACCCTATGTATTATATAGATTAAATAAATCTAATTTTATATACATAATAAAAAAGTTATATTTTTCAAAAACCTCATATATTACACGAGTTGAATAAATGTAATTTTGTATAGTAAAAAATAAAAATGTTATATCTTTAAAAAACCTCCTTTATTACACGGGTTGAATGAATATAATAAAAATTTATATCTTTAAAAAAACTAACGGATATACTCGATATACGATGGATGGTGTGATTGTGGTGATTGTTCTTATAAATGTTACGTAAACATAGTGATTACCGTATTTAAGTTGAGAGTTAAACACGAAAATAAAAGTATAAAACCAATAAACATTGATTAATATTTTTGTTTACCCCTTATAAACATTTTTGAAATAGGTTTACCCTTAACTATTTTAGTTTAATAAAATAAATAAATCATTTACATTATATTAATTTATATTTAGTGTACATCTTTTGTTAATTTCAGGATATATAATTTTGAAATCTGATAAATATTTTAAAGTATTAGATTATCTCTTATACAACTTATTTAAATTTATATTAAATTTAATGTTATAATTATCTTTTAGTTGTAAGGCCCCCAAACCGGGTGCCCTATAGTCGGGTCACATCACAATGTACTGTTTAAAAATAAGACTTTACTCGAAAAACGCAGCGGAAAATTTTAATTAAAACAGTACATGATTAAATAAAAACTCAAATTGTTATTTAGGTTCTAACAAATCGAATGCCTTCCACCATAACACAAGTAATCTCATCCGCTGGCCAGGAGCAACACTGACTCGAGTCACACACCTGCAAAACAATATAAGATACATGCAAAAGTCAGCTACGCTGAATGGGTTCTAATAGTTTAAGTTAAAGCTTTTAAAACACATCGTAAACGCTTTATTTGAAAACCAAACCACCACCTTTGTAAAAACACCAGCGTTTATTAAATTATGCTGACATCATTTTTAAAGTTTAATGGGTCTAAACCGTAAATCAAAACTCTACCCATATCTTAGGCCCAATCATCCTACATGTAATCCTTTCCGATTTGGATCAGATCACATAAACACCAAAGGACGACTCGATATGCATCTTAATTCATAGGACGATTAACCAAACCAAACCGATCCGTATCTAGGACATAACAACTAGTGTTCTAAAACTCAATTGTAACTTAACCTCGTCCATCGACTACATGGTGTAACATCACTCGTCACCCGCATCATTTGACATCATTCGTCAACTACACAAATAAATATCACATATCCACCATTTAACTAGCGTGAAACACATAAGCACATAAGGTGGGAACCTAACACATCATTTGTTGCCTGTAGGCTATCATCATTTTCCCTCGTCAGGGTTTCATCTCCTCCAATTTGACTCCGAAGAGTCCATCACCCGCATATTAACCCCGAAGGGTCCGTCGTTGCCACTAGGGCTAATCATCTAAACACCACAAGGGTGTTTCTCGTGACCTGACGCCACCCCGAAGGTAACGCCGCCATCACGAGTAACCCACATCTTATGACCAGATGCCACCCCAAAGGTAACGCCGCCATCAAAAGTAACCAACATCTCGTCACCTGACGCCACCCCAAAGGTAACGTCGCCATCACAAGTAACCAACATCTCGTGACTTGACGTCACCCCAAAGGTAACGTCGCCATCACGAGTAACCGACATTAAGCACCTCAAGGATGCTAATTCACATAAGGCACATGTACACATACAATGTTAATAGCACGTCAACTACTCGACAACTACTACCTTCACAATCTCACTACCACTAAGGCTCGAAACCTATGATAGAATAAAATTTATCATGACACAAGTAGTGCTTTAAATATCAACATCTACCACGCCTCATACCTATACGACCTTGACATCACTAAGTAAAACAACATACGCCTACGCAGGACTAATGAAGCCAGATTAATCACTACGTCGTATAAAGGTATTTTAAGCCCTTTAATGCGTATACGAGGTATAATAGTAATGTTTGGGGAGGTTTTAAGGGTTTTAGGAGGTTTGTTATATATAGCGGCTACAGTGTTGGATTTTTTTACCCTATGCACTTAGATAATATACGTCTTTACCCAGTAGTTTTATTTTCCTTTTATAACTTTCGTTCGTTAGTTTCTTTTTACAAAAATTAAATACGTGATATAATTTTTACATTTGTTACGGTTTATTTCGATTTTGTTTTTTTACACATTATATATTGCATCTCATACTGGTCTTTAGTGTTTGGTCTATATGCGGATTCCCCGCCGCAAACGCAGTGTGGGGAAATCCTAGTTGAAATTAAATATCTTGAAATTTCGTTATATTTTAGTTTTGTTTTAGATAAAGAGAAATGTTGAGGAAAAAGTTTAGAGTTAAATGTCTAGTTGGTGTATGTGGTTTGTAGAAATTGGAGACTTGGTTCCGAGTCTTTAATAATTACATACCTGATTTCGGTGGTCGTAATTTTTTGCACTCGTGTGATCCTTATCACTAACTTATGTAAACACATATGACATCTATTTTTTATTTATTTGATCCATCTCATGAACGAAACAGAGAATGATGCATGTTACGTCACGATTTTAAGTTAGGAGAGAGATTTAAAGAATTATGACAGACTTGTTCACTCTATCAATAACCTAGTCAGATTTGGTGGATCATAAGATATTTGCCTTTTCTATCAATTCTTCTTCGGGAAGACGAAGTTGCTTCAGGGAGGGAGTCGGGGAGCTTGGGGCCAAGCAGGAGCGGTGCTCCTTCCATTCGTAGCCAAATTTCAGCTTCAAGTTTTGGGGAGTTTTCCCGTTTGTTTCCCTGATTTTGGTGAGCCTCAAATGGCTATATAAACGTTATAACGGAAACATGAAATAGAAAAATAAACATTACGGGTGGGTCGGTTGATGATTTCTTGTTTTCAAGAAATGTTAATATCGTATTTTTCTTTTTTATTTAATTGAGTGTTTTCTTTTAAATTAATGAAATGTTAAATTTATTCATTTTGTAAATTTTTAAATTAACTAAATATTTAAAGTAGAATGTTTGTTAAATAATCCATTTTCAAATAAATAAATGTGAAGTTCTCTATAACAAATAACTATACCGAGTCTATGAACAATCACAAGGAAAGTTTTTGTAAAGTAAAAATGGAATAGCTCATCAAACTTTTTGTTCTTTACTCCGTAAACAATATAGAGTTGTAAAAATGAAACATAAACACTTGGCCACGTCTCTTTATATTTCGACAGGGTGGGGGGATTCCTCTTTTCAGCTTCGGATTAGTGTGTTCTAACTTGTTGATACAACAAACGATCGACAAGAGATAGCATTGATGTCTCCTAGCCTCCAAGGCTTAAAGGGTTATGAAAAAAAAAATCGTTATGCAAGAGGGGCTCTTTTGTGTTTGGACTTCGGCGTGAGAATAACTTAGATGTTCACGAGAATGACCAATTACTTACGTTTGCTTCTCTTCGGCATGATTGAAGGATGGTGTGCCGTTGAGATGGATGTTGAAGGGATTATGAGAGCTCGTTAGGGTTTATGAGTGAGGCGGTTATATATACATGAAAATGTGAATAATGTTATTAAAATCAAATAATGTTTTAAAAATGTGAATAACTTAGATGTCTCACTCAATGTTTTTTAAACCAGTTTTTAAATCGTACCGTGTTAGGCTTAGAAATGGTTCAATCGGGTTGTATCAAGCCGTTCAACCGGGTTGTATCGACTGGGTTTAACCGGTCGGTATAAACCGTTTTTTAAAACCTTGGTCTCACTCTTATGCGTTTGGTCCACGTAATGTTTTGGAATTGGAATCGAAATTTGTAAAGGAATTAGAATTTGAAGGAATTGAAATTTGGAATTTAAACATTCTAATAGGAGTTGGAAATAGTTAGAATCGGAATCTAAATGTTGTCATTGACGTGTTTGGTTGTCAAATGAATTGGAATCTAATACCCCAACCCCACCTCCCCCGGTACGGGTCGAAGCAAATCGATTTGAAACCATTGGGTCGAAGCGGTTCGGGTTCGAAATGGTACGGGTGAAAACACTACGAGTGGTGTAGTGGTGGTGTATGGTTGTGGTCGGATGTGAGGTTGTGTGTTCCGATAGTGGTAATTTATGGTGGTTGAATGGTGGTGAAAAAGGTGACGGCGCACGTAGGTTAGGTTGTGATGATGGCGTACAATTATATTCAAATTTGATGTCTATAAATTTGTTATGAAAAATTACAAAACTAGCCATTGACCATTGACCGAAACCACTCTCAAAACTAGCCACCCCCGCTTCCTTGGAGTGACGCATCATGCATGGATGCATCTTTGTAGCCATACCAACATTATAAAAAAAGGACACATGGCGTTTTCAAAAGTTGCATAATCCTAGATGCATGAGGAGGACCCCTAAATGCATGACGATGGCCCGCAAAAGCATGAGGTGGACCCACGGACGCATGAGGAGGACCCCCAAACGCATGAGGAGGGCCTGCAGAAGCATGAGGTGGACCCACAGACGCATGAGGAGGACCCACAGACGCATAAGGAGAACACACAGACGCACGAGGTGGACACACAAACGCACGAGGAGGACCCGCAGACGCACGAGGAGGACTCATAGACGCACGAGGTGGACCCACATACGAATGAGGTGGACTCAGACGCTTCAGCTTCTGAAATCTTTCCAAAGACGCATCACGTGCATGATGCGTCGCTTCAAGGACACCAGAGATGACTAGTTTTGAAAGTGGTTTTGGTCAATAGCTAACTTTGTAATTTTCCCATTTTATTAGTGATGAGATATATTCAAACTAAGTATTTTTTGTCTCGTTATATCAAAATATACTTTATATCGGTGGAACTTAGTTTTCTATAAACTTTATATGGGAGTGTAGACAAAACGTTTTAGATAAATAATAGACGTTGAATAAAAAAATCTAATTTATTAAATCATTGGGTAATGACTAAAGGACAAGAAAAGGACTTGAATAACTACACCTTTTTTTGGCTAAAGATTTCCCGGGCGAGGTGGCGTCCACAAGGCAGAAATTGCCATGAAGGTGCTCGAACCACTACACGTGGTTTTAACAATTTCATTAAAGCTTTACATGGTCATAAATTCGAGTTAATCAACTATAAATAATGAAAAAAGACTAATGAATATAGCAGTCCAAAGAGTAAAATATTGCCCAAACACAATTTAGAGTAAACTGCAATTTATGTCTCAGTGTTATAGTCTAAATTGCTCCTTGGATCCCTAAAACTTGCGATTTCTAGTTTGAGTCCCTCATTATCACACTTTGTAGCCAATAAAGTCCCTGATCCTAGCCTTTGTTACTCAACCGTTAGAATTGAGGGCTATTTTCGTCATTTTGCATTGAATGATATGGGGATTCTAGTCTTTGCATTATTATTATTATTATTATTATTATTATTATTATTATTATTATTATTGTTATCATTATTATTATTATTACTAAGTTATTCGTAGACAAACATCACTTCATTACCATACCACCATCGGCCACCATCATCGTACCACCATTTTTATGGTTCCTCCACCTACCTCCGTCCCTTAACACCACCATGTCGCACCACAGCCATGGACTTGCCTAACACCATAGGGCTTGGTTTAATATAACTCACATGGTTTTTTCTTGAAGGTTCATCTCTGCCAGCACCATAAAACCATTTCCGGTGACCATCACCATCACTAGATCCGAAATCCTAAGACCACCAATGACGTTGGCAATGGCGATGATGATTAGGGCATGTGGAACGAGGTGCGATACATAAAAACGTAAAACCCAAATCCCTAGCCTTGTTCAGTGGCGAGGTACAAGATCATCACCATAGCTTCATTCAGTTAGGTTTAACTTCAATCCGTGGATTGTAAGGCTAGTCCGTGTGGGGGACGTCCCCTGGCCGGTGATCGGAGAGTCGCGCTCCGGTCAAAGATAATATTTATATACCCTAATTACCCTTAACAAATAGCTAGTGGTAGCAAGGGGTCGAACCACGAAGAGTATGTGGTTTGCGAATGGACTTTGAATGAAATGTAGAAAATGTCACTCTTATGAAGCTTGCTAAGATATGTTTTTGTGTTTTTGTTTGATTGGAAGATATAAATTATAACTACTAAAAACAAGCAATTGCAATAATGTAAATAAGGTTTTGACAAGATAGAGAAAACAAGGTTCACACCCGGTTCGGTTATTGCAATCCTAGGGTTCTTACAAGTTTTAGATTTAATTCACTTGAATATGTTATTAACGGATTTCTATCATCAAAGCTTAGGTGCCAATTGTTATCAACGCATACACGGACTACAATGCACTTCGTTACTTCGGACAAGTAAAACCTTTTGAATGACAAGGCATAATTGCACAAACTTATTTCGCAAAGTCAAATTTCATAACTCACTCGACAATTCACAAATATAGTTCAAATGCAAGACAATTGTCAATCAATTCAAATACAAATCAAGTTGTCACAAAACCAAACTAAATCATTGTTCAAACCCTAAACTTACAATTAACCTACACCGGGGTGAAACCTCCGAGGAATTAGCCGCTCATGGTGTAAATGGCACGATCAACGGATGTACGAGACTTGAATTGGGTCATCTTGGAGCTTGAAGATGGATGGTTGAATGATTAGGGTTTGGAATGGTTGGTGGTGATGAATGGATTGAAAGCAGAAGGATGATTGTGATGGTGATGAACTAGGGTTTGGATTCGGATGAGATTTCGGGTTGTTGGATGGATGGTAGATGGAATAGAGATGAAGTAGTGGGTGATAGATGGCTCCAAGAATAGTTTTCAAACTCCAAATGATGTGTAACTCCCGAATTGAAGGAGCTAGGACCAATAGGAATCGAAATAAACCCCCAAATGGCCAACATTCGCGTTTCAAAAAATCAACACAAGTCGCCGACGGGCCTGACCCCGTCGCCGACGGGTTCCCAAAATTGTTCATGTGGCCGACGGGCTAATCGTCTGGATACGGCATATGTGGCATACGGGGTTATTTGGGACCCGTCCGGGACGGGCTATACCCCGTCGCCGACGGATTCTTGAACACCAGTCCCTCCGTTTTTCATCCTTGCACTTCCGGTTGATCCGTAACACATCCCGGTGCTCCGGTTTTCGACCCGGTGACCCGTAAAGCTCCCGAAAAGCTCCTTAAACTCCATCAAACCTGCAAAACACATTCTTGATTAAAAGTAGGCTATTCGAAACTAAAACTTACGTAAAAACGTTAAGTTAAACAATAACAAGCACCGGTTTTCAACCACGTATCACATCCCCACACTTGTCTTTTGCTTGCCCTCAAGCAAATCTGTTTTTCACTTTCACGTGGGTCAAACAATGAATATACATTCCATTCCCGAGACAAAGGTTAAGGTCTAATGTCATACAAAAGTTCAAACTCTTTTTTCAATATTCAATGTATTTAGTGGTGACGTGCTTTAGATACACAAATGGTTACCCAAGATTAACCTGCCCGTAAAGCTAACAACTAATGCATATCCCTCACAATGTGCTCTCCACTCGGCTTAAAAATTTGCTAATATGTATAATGTACTAGCATTTCCACAATTAATCGCTCAAAACCGATTAGAACACGTACCCGCATAGGCTTGCAACTCAATCATTCTCCACTATCGAACACAAATACTAAGCACAAGTCAAAAGGTCTTTGAGGGGTTGTAACGGGGCTAGGCGAAGGGTAGGAGTAGGATATTTTTAAAGTGACTAAGGTGATGAAAAATTCGATTTTTATTACAAACCACTAAACTAAACAAGACTCACTATAAACATCAACTATGAGGCAACATCTTTCGCCTTTTATTCAACAAGCTACTAGTACATCTTTTTGTGTTTTTCTCAATGCTTTTTCATTCTTTTTCACAACATTTTCTGAATTTTTTTTTTTTTGAATCACAACTATACAAACTTAAATTCCTATAATCGAATTTTTCATCACACGGGTTAAAAACGAAAAGGCTTATGGTTATGGGCTAAGTGGGTGATCAAACGAAAGGTATAGGCTCAAAATGGGTAACTAAGGTACTGGTTTGGGTAAGGATAGATAAATGGTTTAAAAGGAAAAGGTTTACCTAATGCCTTAATCATTCTCGTGCTTGTATTTGGTCTATAGTCTCAAATGTATCAAAAGTTGCAAGTTCTACAATACGCGACTAATGGCCCACTCAAACAAAGAAACATGTGAATGTGAATCTATGATGTATAAAGGGCTCAAACCTCACGTATAAGGGTATGATATGTGATATGCATACATTGCTAGTTCCTTAGGCGAATTATTCTCAAATAACCACCCGCTAAATACCCGATATGCTTATTAATTTGAACTTGACCATGACAAAAGAACAAATGGTTTGTGACATCCCTCGTTGACTTGGTTACTTGTGCTTTTGAGATTGCTTTGAAAACAAGACATTTTTGAAAAATTTTTGAAATTTTCCCCCATCCCCACACTTGAGGTAAACATTGTCCTCAATGTGTAGTCTTTAAATGAACGGGTCAAAATCGAAAATTTTTACTACTCCCCCATCCCCACACTTGAGGTACATATTGTCCTCAATGTGTAAGAACTAGAGTTTTTCGAGCACAAGGGATGTGACACGGCTAACCTCCCCAAAATTACCCCCCGGAAAATAAAATACAAAATACAATCCACTTATTTGCTAACTAAAAATCAAAGGTAAAAAGAAACGTATGCACCTGGTTTTTCGCTAGTTCCTCATGTGCTCTTCATCTTTTCAACCAAGCGGTCGTCTCACGAACATAGTGTACCTACAAATCTTAACCCTTGTGTAGAAGCATGCTTCTCACAACCATCAAAATTTGTTAGTTACCTAGTTCTACCACTTTTATGAAATCATTACCAAGCCATACATTATTGTACCTTTGACTTTATGTGGAAAATATTTTACAACAACAATAAACCTAACTCACTTTCGTAGGAATCACGACGGCATTTAGCATATGCACGCAAGCCCTTTAAACCTCCCGATAGCTCGGGAGGACGAGTCGGTCTCGTGAGGGTTATATAGGGAACACACCCACAAAGTTCATTTAACTAGGCAATAATTAAATAAAAACGAAAAGAAATAACGGAAAGTAATATACAACAACAACAACATAAAACATACCATACCTCTACCGCTGATATCGCTCATTTGGATCCGTTGGCGGGTTGGGTTGGTATGGATAACCAGTGAGGGCCTCAAACATCTCCCTGTAGTTATCTAAGGGGCTTTGCTCCCCTTGGGGCGGTGGTTGGTACGGGATTGGAACGAAGCTAGACCCTACCGCTTCGGGCCAATGCGGAGTCGGGTCGGATGGGCCTTGAGGATAGGGAAGATCGGAGTAATTTGTCCACCCCGAGTGCTCGGCGTAGGGGAGGCCGGCTTGGTAGTCTCTATGGTGTCGCTCCTGATCATGCAACACTTTGGCGTTATTAAGCGCCATCTCTTGAGAGACGTACATGGCACTCCAACGGCGGCGGTTCAATTCTTCTTCTTATTGTCGACGCGCCGCTTCCGCTTCTTCCCATGCCCGCCTTCGGGCTGCTTCATCCTCCTGTTGCTTTGCTAACTGTTCCATGTGTGATCTTTGCATGGGTTGGAACAGTTCTTGCTCTTCCATGAACTTATTCATTCTTTCACGTTGGGCTCCTTGAGCGTCCCAGTATTCTTGCATTGAAGCTCCATAAGACCCTTGCCAAGCTTCTCTCCTTTGATTGTATTCCCGACCTTCTCCTATACACACGGAGACATTATCATATATCTCCTGTTGCCCCCTATCAAAATTTTTGTAAGAGGGCACACGTCTCCGAGTCACAAAACCTGCCACTTCTGCGTTAATCTCTCTGTGTGGCCGCATGTATCGTTGCCTCGGTCCTTGTGCCCCGGAAGGTTCAGCTTCCTGCTCCTCTTCTTCCTCCATCTCCACATCTTCTTCCTGCACGGGTGGTGCCCCAGAAGTACGGACCTCATACTTGTTCCCCAACTCATCGGTCACAACATACTTATGGCTCGAGAACTTGACCTCTATCTTCCAATTTTTCTTCATGTAAGCCACGTTAAATTCCTCCACTGGCTTAGAGACCCATAGTGCTTCCAAGGGTAAACAGTTTTGCTGCACAATCATGGCACTAATGAGGCGTGCATACGGAATAAACCGCCTCTGTGACGACTCCCTGGTAGCCCATGTGTTCATCATTACTATGTGCCTCCACGACATTGTTGGGGTCCCATACAGTAAGGCGTGCACCACCCTACAGTCACTGACTCTCACTCCCCCGCGATCACCAAACCTCGCTAAGATGTTTTCAACCGAGATACCTTGAAGAATCTTTCCTTCAAGCGACATTTGTTTCCGCTTCATTTCCCCCCCTTGGTGGGTCGGTAAAATAACATCTGTCAATTGATCAACATCATTTGGGTTCATATGGTTATCCAAAAACTGCTCGATGGTGGGGTAGTCATATGCTTGTGCTCCCAAAGAGTCAAACCGAGCAATACGATTCATAGTTTCGAACGACATCGTCATGTTACCTCGAGTTGTCTTCCCCACTAGCTTCCATTGTGAAGGGGATTCATTCTTGTTGACAAGCCTCAAGGTGGACAACCACTCACATACTTCCGACAAGTAAATCCTAGAAGTATTGTCTTCACACTAATCCAAAACACTCTCCCATCCTAACCTCTCAAACATTTGTACAATCCCGATGTTCCGGAATTCTTCTACATTCACGGTCCGTTCACATATCACTCTTGTTGGAACCGACGTGTTCACCCCATTTACCATCTTCCATTTCCACAACTTCGCTTCTAACTTTCTATCTTGATAGCTCGACAACTGTTTGTTCTTCTCGTCGTCCCAAATTCTGGCACTTTGGCTATCCCTGAACTTTGCCCATTCCCAATCTTGTCGGTATAATCTTGGATCATTTTCCTCAACAGAGCTCAGTTGCTCCCACTTCTTCGGTATTAAACCGGAAGAAGACCCAATCCCGGATGATGAAGCTTGACCGGTAGTCTTTTGTCTCTTGCTTCCCGCCATGACTACAATCACAAACAAGCAAAACATCAATATAGATTCAACCTTCATTAACTCCCAAACTTTGAACATGAGGTACGATGTTGATAATTTAATTTAATTAACAAGTATATGCAAAATCGCCTCTTTAAACTTCCAAAGTCGCTCACTTTGTCATAAACTTATTAATCTTTTGTTAATCTTACAATCTCATATAATTCCAACAAACATTCAACATCATCTTCATGCTCAATCATGTTCATAACAGTGTAATCACTTCACTATGGTTATGACATACTCAAATTCCATTCAAAACAACTAATCTTGCTCAAAATCATGCTAGCACAACATACATTGTCTAAACAACCTACTCTTAAACCAACAAGTTTAAAATTTCGGAAGAAAAACACTAATATATGATAATCAAGCATAATTCTAAGAAAAATCCATACCTTTGATGTTGTTAGACAAGAAGAACTAAGAAAAGATGGCAAACAAGCAATTTGATGAACACCCCTTCAAAAACCCTAAAGAACACGCCCAGAAATCTCGCACAATAGCAAGAATTGATGAAAACCGTGTTGGGGGTTTTGTTCGTCTTGAAAAATTACTCAAGATGGACCCAAAAATCAGTGGATTTGGTGGAGAATTGAGAGAGTTATGGAAGCTTGAAGGTTTAGAGTTCTTGAGGAGGAAGATGGAGAAGATGAAAGGAATAGGTGAATTTGGAGAGAGAAGATGCAGAGAATTTGTGGTAAAAACTGAGGTGGGAATGATATGGGTCGAATTATGTGGTCACAAGTGCACTTGGGTTATGTTAGAATAGGTTTTGGAGTGTTTTGAATCGGTTTTAAACGTGTTAAAACGAACCAGCATCGGAACCAAATGGAGAACCCGTCGCCGACGGGTCCCACCCCGTCGCCGACGGGCTGTGGAAATCATGTGGGTGCCGACGGGTTATCTACCTACCTACGGGAAAAACCTGCCTACGGGACACTTATGGAGGCCGTCGCCGACGGTCACAACCCCGTCGCCGACGGGTTATTATTATTTTTTTTTTATTTTTTTATTTTTTTTTGAAAAATAAGAGGAAACTTATGATTGTTTAATAAAAGGACTATGTACATTAGAAATTCCTAAAAAAAATTAAAAATATTTTTGTGATTTTTTTATAAGTTAAAATTTTTAAACAAATAACCGGTAACGGCCCTACCACCCCCCAAAAAGTCGTGTATTGTCCTTAATGCACCAAATCAAGTCTAAAACATACCTTGTATCTTCATGACCCGTTTGGAGTGCCCGAACTTCACACAATCAAGAAAGGTTAGTATGAACCGGAAACGATTCACATCCAACTACGCAAACAATTGAATAAATATACATAACTTTACAAAACGTGTTACCGGTCCTTTTACTTCACCTCATATGTTGGCACGCTTACCAAGAAACATACCAACTCCACATTTGCGTCCTTTTTCTCTTCGTTACCATCAAGGAATGGTTTAAGGCGGTGACCGTTAACCGTTTGCTTCGACCCGTCCTTCGGGTCCTTGATTGTAACATCTCCAAGTTTCCCGACCCGTGTAATCACATACGGGCCCATCCACTTACTCTTGAGCTTTCCGGGGAAGTATATAAGCCTCGAATTGTAGAGCCAAACCTTTTGACCCACTTCAAACTCCTTTGGCTTCAACTTCGCGTCATGTGCCCTCTTCATGTCATCCTTGTACTTTGAGGCACACTCGTACGCTTCCTCCCGAAGCTCCTCCAACTCGCAAAGCTTTAACTTTCGCTCCTTTCCTGCATCGTCATATTTCATGTTAACCTCTTTTATAGCCCACCAAGCACGATGCACAAGCTCAACCGGCAAGTGACAATTTCGCCCATAAACTAAGCGATAAGGAGTGGTTCCAATAGGTGTTTTATGAGCCGTTCTATAAGCCCATAAAGCATCATTCAACTTCGTTGACCAATCCTTTCGGTCGGGTCGAACGGTCTTTTGCAAAATTTCTTTTATTTGCCTATTGGAAACCTCAACTTGACCGCTTGTTTGTGGGTGGTAAGGAGTAGCAATTCGATGGTCAACACCATACCGTTTCAAGAGTTTGCCAAAATTAAAGTTCTTGAAATGAGATCCCCCATCACTAATGATCACCCGGGGAACCCCAAATCGAGAAATTATATTCGTTTGAACAAAATTGCAAACAACGGTGTGGTCATTCGTTTTGGTGGCAATCGCTTCGACCCATTTGGATACATAATCGACCGCCACCAAAATGTATAGATTGCCATGCGAATTAGGGAATGGGCCCATGAAATCGATCCCCCATACATCAAAAATATCTACAATAAGGATCGGTTGCATGGGCATTTCATCCCTTTTTGATATACTCCCTAACTTTTGACACTCAACACAATTTTTAGCGAAATTAAAAGCATCCTTAAAAATAGTCGGCCAATAAAGGCCGCTATTGAGCACTTTGTGTCCAGTTTTGTGACCACTAAAATGGCCCCCACAAGCAAATGAATGCAAGTGCATCAAGACGCTAGGAATCTCCTCGTCGGGTATGCATCTTCGAACGACTTGATCCGGACAAAACTTGAATAAGTCCGGTTCTTCCAACGTGTAATACTTGATTTGAGACAGGAAGTGCAACCTCTTCCTTCTATCCCAATGAGCCGGCAAGTCACCTGTAACCAAGTAGTTGACAATATTAGCATACCATGGTAATATTCCAACTTTTAGAATTTGCTCATCTGGAAAAGTCTCATTAATTTCTTCACGGGAAGAATCCTCTACACTCAACCGAGACAAATGGTCCGCGACCACATTCTCGCTCCCTTTGTTATCTCGAATCTCTAGGTCAAACTCTTGTAGCAAGAGAACCCATCGGATTAGCCTCGGCTTCGCATCCTTCTTGTCCATGAGATACCTAACTGCAGAATGGTCAGAATAAACAATGACCTTAGTACCCCATATATAAGCACGAAACTTATCCAACGCATATACCACCGCAAGCAGCTCTTTCTCGGTGGTTGTGTAATTCAATTGTGCATCCGAGAGAGTCTTACTTGCGTAGTAAATGGCAACCGGTTTCTTATCTACCCTTTGACCCAACACGGCCCCCACCGCATAATCACTTGCATCACACATAATTTCGAATGGTAACGACCAATTCGGTGATTGCAAGATTGGGGCCTCAACCAACTTTTGTTTCAACACATTAAAGGCATTTTGACAATCTTGGTTAAATTCAAACGGTTGATCCTTTAGCAATAATTTACAAAGAGGTTTGGTTATATCACTAAATCCTTTTATAAATCTCCTATAAAACCCCGCGTGACCCAAAAACGATCTAATACCCTTAACATTCGTGGGATAGGGTAAGGTAGAAATAACTTGCACCTTTGCACGATCAACCTCTATCCCACGACTCGACACTACATGCCCCAACACAATTCCTTCTTGAACCATGAAATGGCTCTTTTCCCAACTCAAAACAAGATTTTTCTCAACACATCTTTTCAAAACTTTTTCGAGTTGGTCAAGGCATGTATCAAACGATGACCCAAATATTGAGAAATCATCCATGAAGATTTCCAAAGACTCCCCCACCATATCTGAAAAGATACTCATCATACACCTTTGAAAGGTGGCGGGGGCATTACAAAGTCCAAATGGCATCCGCCTAAATGCGAAAGTACCATATGGACAAGTAAAGGTAGTCTTTGCTTGGTCTTCCGGATGTATAGCAATTTGATTGTATCCGGAATAACCATCCAGAAAACAATAAAATTTTTGTCCGGCCAATTTCTCAACTATTTGGTCAATAAACGGCAAAGGGAAATGGTCTTTGGAAGTTGCGGCATTCAACTTCCTATAGTCAATACAAATACGCCACCCGGTTACCGGCCGAGTGGCGACCTCTTCACCTGCGTCGTTTGTGACGACTTGAATACCCGCCTTTTTTGGAACTGTTTGTGTCGGGCTCACCCATTGGCTATCCGAGATAGGGTATACAATACCCGCATCTAGCCACTTCAAAACTTCCTTCTTCACCACTTCTCGCATATTCGGATTTAGTCTTCTTTGTGTGTCGCGAGAAGGATTCATTCCATCTTCCGTGATGATCTTGTGCATCACCACCGAGGGACTAATTCCCTTCAAATCCGCAATGGTCCACCCGATAGCGGCTCTATGGGTGACCAATACCTTCATCAATTTCTCTTCTTGCTCCCCGGTTAAATTGGATGCAATAATGACCGGGAGCGTGCTACCTTCACCCGCATAAGCATACTTAAGATGCTTGGGTAGCACCTTCAACTCTAATGCCGGAGGTTCTTCCAATGACGGCTTCAACTTCGTGTCTATGCTTTCCGGAAGACTTTCCACTTGATGTGTCCAAGTGGGCCTTCCTTCTTTTGCCGCCATAACCTCCAACTCTTTCATCTCTTCATCCATGCTCCGATTTGTTTCTCCTTGCAACCTGTCAAACATGAAACACTCCTCTATTGTGTTTTCCTCTTCGACACTAGTGTCACATAGAGGTATACACTCGTCAACGATGTCCGCCATATAACATTCATCGCCAACTAGAGGATCCGTTAATCCTGAAAAGACATTTAACCGCAACCGACGGTTACCAAAAGTCATGTCGACCGTGCCCGATTTGCAATTAATTTGGGCATTCGATGTTGCCAAAAATGGTCGACCTAAGATCACCGTTGGTTGCTTGGTTCGGTCCAAAGAAACATAATCTAACACAAGAAAGTCCACCGGATAGTAAAAGTCCTCGACCTTGACTATTACATCCGTGACTATCCCACGGGGTAGTTTAGGAGTCAAATCGGCTAACACCACGGTGGTGTTAGACACTTGAAGTGGACCAAAATCGTATTGATCATATAAGCTACCCGGCAAGATACTCACACTCGCCCCAAGATCCAAAAGTGCCCCCGTCATTTTGAATTCACCCACTTGTATTGAAATAATGGGCGCCCCCGGATCTTGAAGTTTTGGTGGAAGTGCACCCGAAAGAATCGAACTCACATTTTCGGTTAAATCAAGTTTTTTAGGAAACGAAAGAATCGAACTCACATTTTCGGTTAAATCAAGTTTTTTAGGAAATTTGTGAGTTCTCTTTTGGGTACATAAATCTTTCAAATATTTAGCATATGAAGGAATTTGTTTGATAGCATCTAAGAGTGGTAAGTTAATTTTAACCTGTTTAAAAATTTCCCACATCTCTTCTTGATGTGGGCCTCTTTTGTTTACCACTTTCTTAGATGGTCCCAAAAGAGCTTCGGGAAAAGGGGCGGTATTACCCTCCACACCCTTGTCCTTAGCCTTTGGGATGGGAACGGTCGCAACGGGTGTATCTTTGTTAATTTTTAATTCATTTTTGTTTTGACCCGTTCGACCGTTATTCTCTTCATCATCACTCGCATCTTCCACCACCCCTTCAACAAACTTGGGTGGTGGTGGTTCAACACCGTTATCTATCACTCGACCACTACGTAAAGAAATTTTGTTTATTGGTACCTCACGTGTGTTTTTCGAGCTCGACCCTTGATGCTTAGGGTTCATCGTGGTGTCGCTTGGAAGTCCTCCTCCACTTCCGCGCATTTGAGCCATCTCTTGAGCAAGTTGCCCCACTTGCTTCTCCAACGCCTTATGGGATTTATCTCGTACCTCAAACTCTTTCTTCATCTCTTGATTTGAATGATTGATAGCATTCATAATAGCATCAAATTTTGAATTTATCGAGTCATCACCTTGAGAGTTTGAAGCACTACTCCCATTTCCGCCTTGGTTGTAACCCCGTTGATAGTTGCTTTCGCGACTTTGATGTCCTTGGTTACCCCCTTGAGTGTAATTCCTTTGGTAACCCCCTTGGTTACCACCTTGACGATTGTTGTATGAGGACCCACCTTGACCACCTTGATTACCTGACTGGAAATTCGGATTCATTTGATTTGAGGCGTTACCATACCGGAAATTAGGGTGATTTCTCAAACCCGGATGGTAAGTGTTGGAATTCATGTCGTATTGCTTCTGATCCCCATACACTTGATTTACCTCTTCGGTGTAGTCACTCGATCCCGTTGGGCATTGCTTGGTGCTATGTCCAATATCACCACAATCTTCACACACTTCAAATTGAACCGCGTTCACCTCTTTCTTTTTCTTCAATTGAGCTATTTCCCGCTCTAAGGTGGAAATCCTATCCTTGGAATCGAGATCAGGAAGTGATCGGGAAACCGGATGCCTTTTTGCTCTATCGGCCGATTCTTTTTGTTTGGACCGTTTGCTCATTCAAAGTCCATTCGCAAACCACATACTCTTCGTGGTTCGACCCCTTGCTACCACTAGCTATTTGTTAAGGGTAATTAGGGTATATAAATGCAACAAGCGTTTTTGGATGAGTACTATTCCATGGCCAAGACCGACGATGCTAGAGATGAAATTCGGTCATTTCGTCAACTTTCAAGTGAGCCTCTACATGAAGCATTCACCCGATTCAAAGAACTAATGAGGAGATGCCCACATCACCAAATAGAAAAATGGGAATTGGTGAAATGTTTCGTACGGGGTTTGGATGATGCGACTTGGAATCGGCTCGAGACGACAAGCAATGGTACACTCTTGAGCAATCATGAGGATGACGATTGGGAATTTTTGGAGAGGATGAGCAAACGGTCCAAACAAAAAGAATCGGCCGATAGAGCAAAAAGGCATCCGGTTTCCCGATCACTTCCTGATCTCGATTCCAAGGATAGGATTTCCACCTTAGAGCGGGAAATAGCTCAATTGAAGAAAAAGAAAGAGGTGAACGCGGTTCAATTTGAAGTGTGTGAAGATTGTGGTGATATTGGACATAGCACCAAGCAATGCCCAACGGGATCGAGTGACTACACCGAAGAGGTAAATCAAGTGTATGGGGATCGGAAGCAATACGACATGAATTCCAACACTTACCATCCGGGTTTGAGAAATCACCCTAATTTCCGGTATGGTAACGCCTCAAATCAAATGAATCCGAATTTCCAGTCAGGTAATCAAGGTGGTCAAGGTGGGTCCTCATACAACAATCGTCAAGGTGGTAACCAAGGGGGTTACCAAAGGAATTACACTCAAGGGGGTAACCAAGGACATCAAAGTCGCGAAAGCAACTATCAACGGGGTTACAACCAAGGCGGAAATGGGAGTAGTGCTTCAAACTCTCAAGGTGATGACTCGATAAATTCAAAATTTGATGCTATTATGAATGCTATCAATCATTCAAATCAAGAGATGAAGAAAGAGTTTGAGGTACGAGATAAATCCCATAAGGCGTTGGAGAAGCAAGTGGGGCAACTTGCTCAAGAGATGGCTCAAATGCGCGGAAGTGGAGGAGGACTTCCAAGCGACACCACGATGAACCCTAAGCATCAAGGGTCGAGCTCGAAAAACACACGTGAGGTACCAATAAACAAAATTTCTTTACGTAGTGGTCGAGTGATAGATAACGGTGTTGAACCACCACCACCCAAGTTTGTTGAAGGGGTGGTGGAAGATGCGAGTGATGATGAAGAGAATAACGGTCGAACGGGTCAAAACAAAAATGAATTAAAAATTAACAAAGATACACCCGTTGCGACCGTTCCCATCCCAAAGGCTAAGGACAAGGGTGTGGAGGGTAATACCGCCCCTTTTCCCGAAGCTCTTTTGGGACCATCTAAGAAAGTGGTAAACAAAAGAGGCCCACATCAAGAAGAGATGTGGGAAATTTTTAAACAGGTTAAAATTAACTTACCACTCTTAGATGCTATCAAACAAATTCCTTCCTATGCTAAATATTTGAAAGATTTATGTACCCAAAAGAGAACTCACAAATTTCCTAAGAAACTTGATTTAACCGAAAATGTGAGTTCGATTCTTTCGGGTGCACTTCCACCAAAACTTCAAGATCCGGGGGCGCCCATTATTTCAATACAAGTGGGTGAATTCAAAATGACGCGGGCACTTTTGGATCTTGGGGCGAGTGTGAGTATCTTGCCGGGTAGCTTATATGATCAATACGATTTTGGTCCACTTCAAGTGTCTAACACCACCGTGGTGTTAGCCGATTTGACTCCTAAACTACCCCGTGGGATAGTCACGGATGTAATAGTCAAGGTCGAGGACTTTTACTATCCGGTGGACTTTCTTGTGTTAGATTATGTTTCTTTGGACCGAACCAAGCAACCAACAGTGATCTTAGGTCGACCATTTTTGGCAACATCGAATGCCCAAATTAATTGCAAATCGGGCACGGTCGACATGACTTTTGGTAACCGTCGGTTGCGGTTAAATGTCTTTTCAGGATTAACGGATCCTCTAGTTGGCGATGAATGTTATATGGCGGACATCGTTGACGAGTGTATACCTCTATGTGACACTAGTGTCGAAGAGGAAAACACAATAGAGGAGTGTTTCATGTTTGACAGGTTGCAAGGAGAAACAAATCGGAGCATGGATGAAGAGATGAAAGAGTTGGAGGTTATGGCGGCAAAAGAAGGAAGGCCCACTTGGACACATCAAGTGGAAAGTCTTCCGGAAAGCATAGACACGAAGTTGAAGCCGTCATTGGAAGAACCTCCGGCATTAGAGTTGAAGGTGCTACCCAAGCATCTTAAGTATGCTTATGCGGGTGAAGGTAGCACGCTCCCGGTCATTATTGCATCCAATTTAACCGGGGAGCAAGAAGAGAAATTGATGAAGGTATTGGTCACCCATAGAGCCGCTATCGGGTGGACCATTGCGGATTTGAAGGGAATTAGTCCCTCGGTGGTGATGCACAAGATCATCACGGAAGATGGAATGAATCCTTCTCGCGACACACAAAGAAGACTAAATCCGAATATGCGAGAAGTGGTGAAGAAGGAAGTTTTGAAGTGGCTAGATGCGGGTATTGTATACCCTATCTCGGATAGCCAATGGGTGAGCCCGACACAAACAGTTCCAAAAAAGGCGGGTATTCAAGTCGTCACAAACGACGCAGGTGAAGAGGTCGCCACTCGGCCGGTAACCGGGTGGCGTATTTGTATTGACTATAGGAAGTTGAATGCCGCAACTTCCAAAGACCATTTCCCTTTGCCGTTTATTGACCAAATAGTTGAGAAATTGGCCGGACAAAAATTTTATTGTTTTCTAGATGGTTATTCCGGATACAATCAAATTGCTATACATCCGGAAGACCAAGCAAAGACTACCTTTACTTGTCCATATGGTACTTTCGCATTTAGGCGGATGCCATTTGGACTTTGTAATGCCCCCGCCACCTTTCAAAGGTGTATGATGAGTATCTTTTCAGATATGGTGGGGGAGTCTTTGGAAATCTTCATGGATGATTTCTCAATATTTGGGTCATCGTTTGATACATGCCTTGACCAACTCGAAAAGGTTTTGAAAAGATGTGTTGAGAAAAATCTTGTTTTGAGTTGGGAAAAGAGCCATTTCATGGTTCAAGAAGGAATTGTGTTGGGGCATGTAGTGTCGAGTCGTGGGATAGAGGTTGATCGTGCAAAGGTGCAAGTTATTTCTACCTTACCCTATCCCACGAATGTTAAGGGTATTAGATCGTTTTTGGGTCACGCGGGGTTTTATAGGAGATTTATAAAAGGATTTAGTGATATAACCAAACCTCTTTGTAAATTATTGCTAAAGGATCAACCGTTTGAATTTAACCAAGATTGTCAAAATGCCTTTAATGTGTTGAAACAAAAGTTGGTTAAGGCCCCAATCTTGCAATCACCGAATTGGTCGTTACCATTCGAAATTATGTGTGATGCAAGTGATTATGCGGTGGGGGCCGTGTTGGGTCAAAGGGTAGATAAGAAACCGGTTGCCATTTACTACGCAAGTAAGACTCTCTCGGATGCACAATTGAATTACACAACCACCGAGAAAGAGCTGCTTGCGGTGGTATATGCGTTGGATAAGTTTCGTGCTTATATATGGGGTACTAAGGTCATTGTTTATTCTGACCATTCTGCAGTTAGGTATCTCATGGACAAGAAGGATGCGAAGCCGAGGCTAATCCGATGGGTTCTCTTGCTACAAGAGTTTGACCTAGAGATTCGAGATAACAAAGGGAGCGAGAATGTGGTCGCGGACCATTTGTCTCGGTTGAGTGTAGAGGATTCTTCCCGTGAAGAAATTAATGAGACTTTTCCAGATGAGCAAATTCTAAAAGTTGGAATATTACCATGGTATGCTAATATTGTCAACTACTTGGTTACAGGTGACTTGCCGGCTCATTGGGATAGAAGGAAGAGGTTGCACTTCCTGTCTCAAATCAAGTATTACACGTTGGAAGAACCGGACTTATTCAAGTTTTGTCCGGATCAAGTCGTTCGAAGATGCATACCCGACGAGGAAATTCCTAGCGTCTTGATGCACTTGCATTCATTTGCTTGTGGGGCCATTTTAGTGGTCACAAAACTGGACACAAAGTGCTCAATAGCGGCCTTTATTGGCCGACTATTTTTAAGGATGCTTTTAATTTCGCTAAAAATTGTGTTGAGTGTCAAAAGTTAGGGAGTATATCAAAAAGGGATGAAATGCCCATGCAACCGATCCTTATTGTAGATATTTTTGATGTATGGGGGATCGATTTCATGGGCCCATTCCCTAATTCGCATGGCAATCTATACATTTTGGTGGCGGTCGATTATGTATCCAAATGGGTCGAAGCGATTGCCACCAAAACGAATGACCACACCGTTGTTTGCAGTTTTGTTCAAACGAATATAATTTCTCGATTTGGGGTTCCCCGGGTGATCATTAGTGATGGGGGATCTCATTTCAAGAACTTTAGTTTTGGCAAACTCTTGAAACGGTATGGTGTTGACCATCGAATTGCTACTCCTTACCACCCACAAACAAGCGGTCAAGTTGAGGTTTCCAATAGGCAAATAAAAGAAATTTTGCAAAAGACCGTTCGACCCGACCGAAAGGATTGGTCAACGAAGTTGAATGATGCTTTATGGGCTTATAGAACGGCTCATAAAACACCTATTGGAACCACTCCTTATCGCTTAGTTTATGGGCGAAATTGTCACTTGCCGGTTGAGCTTGTGCATCGTGCTTGGTGGGCTATAAAAGAGATTAACATGAAATATGACGATGCAGGAAAGGAGCGAAAGTTAAAGCTTTGCGAGTTGGAGGAGCTTCGGGAGGAAGCGTACGAGTGTGCCTCAAAGTACAAGGATGACATGAAGAGGGCACATGACGCGAAGTTGAAGCCAAAGGAGTTTGAAGTGGGTCAAAAGGTTTGGCTCTACAATTCGAGGCTTAAATACTTCCCCGGAAAGCTCAAGAGTAAGTGGATGGGCCCGTATGTGATTACACGGGTCGGGAAACTTGGAGATGTTACAATCAAGGACCCGAAGGACGGGTCGAAGCAAACGGTTAACGGTCACCGCCTTAAACCATTCCTTGATGGTAACGAAGAGAAAAAGGACGCAAATGTGGAGTTGGTATGTTTCTTGGTAAGCGTGCCAACATATGAGGTGAAGTAAAAGGACCGGTAACACGTTTTGTAAAGTTATGTATATTTATTCAATTGTTTGCGTAGTTGGATGTGAATCGTTTCCGGTTCATACTAACCTTTCTTGATTGTGTGAAGTTCGGGCACTCCAAACGGGTCATGAAGATACAAGGTATGTTTTAGACTTGATTTGGTGCATTAAGGACAATACACGACTTTTTGGGGGGTGGTAGGGCCGTTACCGGTTATTTGTTTAAAAATTTTAACTTATAAAAAAATCACAAAAACATTTTTAATGTTTTTAGGAATTTCTAATGTACATAGTCCTTTTATTAAACAATCATAAGTTTCCTCTTATTTTTCAAAAAAAAAAAAAAATAATAATAATAATAACCCGTCGGCGACGGGGTTGTGACTGTCGGCGACGGCCTCCATAAGTGTCCCGTAGGCAGGTTTTTCCCGTAGGCAGGTAGATAACCCGTCGGCACCCACATGATTTCCACAGCCCGTCGGCGACGGGGTGGGACCCGTCGGCGACGGGTTCTCCATTTGGTTCCGACGCTGGTTCGTTTTAACACGTTTAAAACCGATTCAAAACACTCCAAAACCTATTCTAACATAACCCAAGTGCACTTGTGACCACATAATTCGACCCATATCATTCCCACCTCAGTTTTTACCACAAATTCTCTGCATCTTCTCTCTCCAAATTCACCTATTCCTTTCATCTTCTCCATCTTCCTCCTCAAGAACCCTAAACCTTCAAGCTTCCATAACTCTCTCAATTCTCCACCAAATCCACTGATTTTTGGGTCCATCTTGAGTAATTTTTCAAGACGAACAAAACCCCCAACACGGTTTTCATCAATTCTTGCTATTGTGCGAGATTTCTGGGCGTGTTCTTTAGGGTTTTTGAAGGGGTGTTCATCAAATTGCTTGTTTGCCATCTTTTCTTAGTTCTTCTTGTCTAACAACATCAAAGGTATGGATTTTTCTTAGAATTATGCTTGATTATCATATATTAGTGTTTTTCTTCCGAAATTTTAAATTGTTGGTTTAAGAGTAGGTTGTTTAGACAATGTATGTTGTGCTAGCATGATTTTGAGCAAGATTAGTTGTTTTGAATGGAATTTGAGTATGTCATAACCATAGTGAAGTGATTACACTGTTATGAACATGATTGAGCATGAAGATGATGTTGAATGTTTGTTGAAATTATATGAGATTGTAAGATTAACAAAAGATTAATAAGTTTATGACAAAGTGAGCGACTTTGGAAGTTTAAAGAGGCGATTTTGCATATACTTGTTAATTAAATTAAATTATCAACATCGTACCTCATGTTCAAAGTTTGGGAGTTAATGAAGGTTGAATCTATATTGATGTTTTGCTTGTTTGTGATTGTAGTCATGGCGGGAAGCAAGAGACAAAAGACTACCGGTCAAGCTTCATCATCCGGGATTGGGTCTTCTTCCGGTTTAATACCGAAGAAGTGGGAGCAACTGAGCTCTGTTGAGGAAAATGATCCAAGATTATACCGACAAGATTGGGAATGGGCAAAGTTCAGGGATAGCCAAAGTGCCAGAATTTGGGACGACGAGAAGAACAAACAGTTGTCGAGCTATCAAGATAGAAAGTTAGAAGCGAAGTTGTGGAAATGGAAGATGGTAAATGGGGTGAACACGTCGGTTCCAACAAGAGTGATATGTGAACGGACCGTGAATGTAGAAGAATTCCGGAACATCGGGATTGTACAAATGTTTGAGAGGTTAGGATGGGAGAGTGTTTTGGATTGGTGTGAAGACAATACTTCTAGGATTTACTTGTCGGAAGTATGTGAGTGGTTGTCCACCTTGAGGCTTGTCAACAAGAATGAATCCCCTTCACAATGGAAGCTAGTGGGGAAGAGAACTCGAGGTAACATGACGATGTCGTTCGAAACTATGAATCGTATTGCTCGGTTTGACTCTTTGGGAGCACAAGCATATGACTACCCCACCATCGAGCAGTTTTTGGATAACCATATGAACCCAAATGATGTTGATCAATTGACAGATGTTATTTTACCGACCCACCAAGGGGGGGAAATGAAGCGGAAACAAATGTCGCTTGAAGGAAAGATTCTTCAAGGTATCTCGGTTGAAAACATCTTAGCGAGGTTTGGTGATCGCGGGGGAGTGAGAGTCAGTGACTGTAGGGTGGTGCACGCCTTACTGTATGGGACCCCACTGTCGTGGAGGCACATAGTAATGATGAACACATGGGCTACCAGGGAGTCGTCACAGAGGCGGTTTATTCCGTATGCACGCCTCATTAGTGCCATGATTGTGCAGCAAAACTGTTTACCCTTGGAAGCACTATGGGTCTCTAAGCCAGTGGAGGAATTTAACGTGGCTTACATGAAGAAAAATTGGAAGATAGAGGTCAAGTTCTCGAGCCATAAGTATGTTGTGACCGATGAGTTGGGGAACAAGTATGAGGTCCGTACTTCTGGGGCACCACCCGTGCGGGAAGAAGATGTGGAGATGGAGGAAGAAGAGGAGCAGGAAGCTGAACCTTCCGGGGCACAAGGACCGAGGCAACGATACATGCGGCCACACAGAGAGATTAACGCAGAAGTGGCAGGTTTTGTGACTCGGAGACGTGTGCCCTCTTACAAAAATTTTGATAGGGGGCAACAGGAGATATATGATAATGTCTCCGCGTGTATAGGAGAAGGTCGGGAATACAATCAAAGGAGAGAAGCTTGGCAAGGGTCTTATGGAGCTTCAATGCAAGAATACTGGGACGCTCAAGGAGCCCAACGTGAAAGAATGAATAAGTTCATGGAAGAGCAAGAACTGTTCCAACCCATGCAAAGATCACACATGGAACAATTAGCAAAGCAACAGGAGGATGAAGCAGCCCGAAGGCGGGCATGGGAAGAAGCGGAAGCGGCGCGTCGACAACAAGAAGAAGAATTGAACCGCCGCCGTTGGAGTGCCATGTACGTCTCTCAAGAGATGGCGCTTAATAACGCCAAAGTGTTGCATGATCAGGAGCGACACCATAGAGACTACCAAGCCGGCCTCCCCTACGCCGAGCACTCGGGGTGGACAAATTACTCCGATCTTCCCTATCCTCAAGGCCCATCCGACCCGACTCCGCATTGGCCCGAAGCGGTAGGGTCTAGCTTCGTTCCAATCCCGTACCAACCACCGCCCCAAGGGGAGCAAAGCCCCTTAGATAACTACAGGGAGATGTTTGAGGCCCTCACTGGTTATCCATACCAACCCAACCCGCCAACGGATCCAAATGAGCGATATCAGCGGTAGAGGTATGGTATGTTTTATGTTGTTGTTGTTGTATATTACTTTCCGTTATTTCTTTTCGTTTTTATTTAATTATTGCCTAGTTAAATGAACTTTGTGGGTGTGTTCCCTATATAACCCTCACGAGACCGACTCGTCCTCCCGAGCTATCGGGAGGTTTAAAGGGCTTGCGTGCATATGCTAAATGCCGTCGTGATTCCTACGAAAGTGAGTTAGGTTTATTGTTGTTGTAACATATTTTCCACATAAAGTCAAAGGTACAATAATGTATGGCTTGGTAATGATTTCATAAAAGTGGTAGAACTAGGTAACTAACAAATTTTGATGGTTGTGAGAAGCATGCTTCTACACAAGGGTTAAGATTTGTAGGTACACTATGTTCGTGAGACGACCGCTTGGTTGAAAAGATGAAGAGCACATGAGGAACTAGCGAAAAACCAGGTGCATACGTTTCTTTTTACCTTTGATTTTTAGTTAGCAAATAAGTGGATTGTATTTTGTATTTTATTTTCCGGGGGGTAAGTTTGGGGAGGTTAGCCGTGTCACATCCCTTGTGCTCGAAAAACTCTAGTTCTTACACATTGAGGACAATATGTACCTCAAGTGTGGGGATGGGGGAGTAGTAAAAATTTTCGATTTTGACCCGTTCATTTAAAGACTACACATTGAGGACAATGTTTACCTCAAGTGTGGGGATGGGGGAAAATTTCAAAAATTTTTCAAAAATGTCTTGTTTTCAAAGCAATCTCAAAAGCACAAGTAACCAAGTCAACGAGGGATGTCACAAACCATTTGGTCTTTTGTCATGGTCAAGTTCAAATTAATAAGCATATCGGGTATTTAGCGGGTGGTTATTTGAGAATAATTCGCCTAAGGAACTAGCAATGTATGCATATCACATATCATACCCTTATACGTGAGGTTTGAGCCCTTTATACATCATAGATTCACATTCACATGTTTCTTTGTTTGAGTGGGCCATTAGTCGCGTATTGTAGAACTTGCAACTTTTGATACATTTGAGACTATAGACCAAATACAAGCACGAGAATGATTAAGGCATTAGGTAAACCTTTTCCTTTTAAACCATTTATCTATCCTTACCCAAACCAGTACCTTAGTTACCCATTTTGAGCCTATACCTTTCGTTTGATCACCCACTTAGCCCATAACCATAAGCCTTTTCGTTTTTAACCCGTGTGATGAAAAATTCGATTATAGGAATTTAAGTTTGTATAGTTGTGATTCAAAAAAAAAAAAAAAATTCAGAAAATGTTGCGAAAAAGAATGAAAAAGCATTGAGAAAAACACAAAAAGATGTACTAGTAGCTTGTTGAATAAAAGGCGAAAGATGTTGCCTCATAGTTGATGTTTATAGTGAGTCTTGTTTAGTTTAGTGGTTTGTAATAAAAATCGAATTTTTCATCACCTTAGTCACTTTAAAAATATCCTACTCCTACCTTCGCCTAGCCCCGTTACAACCCCTCAAAGACCTTTTGACTTGTGCTTAGTATTTGTGTTCGATAGTGGAGAATGATTGAGTTGCAAGCCTATGCGGGTACGTGTTCTAATCGGTTTTGAGCGATTAATTATGGAAATGCTAGTACATTATACATATTAGCAAATTTTTAAGCCGAGTGGAGAGCACATTGTGAGGGATATGCATTAGTTGTTAGCTTTACGGGCAGGTTAATCTTGGGTAACCATTTGTGTATCTAAAGCACGTCACCACTAAATACATTGAATATTGAAAAAAGAGTTTGAACTTTTGTATGACATTAGACCTTAACCTTTGTCTCGGGAATGGAATGTATATTCATTGTTTGACCCACGTGAAAGTGAAAAACAGATTTGCTTGAGGGCAAGCAAAAGACAAGTGTGGGGATGTGAACGTGGTTGAAAACCGGTGCTTGTTATTGTTTAACTTAACGTTTTTACGTAAGTTTTAGTTTCGAATAGCCTACTTTTAATCAAGAATGTGTTTTGCAGGTTTGATGGAGTTTAAGGAGCTTTTCGGGAGCTTTACGGGTCACCGGGTCGAAAACCGGAGCACCGGGATGTGTTACGGATCAACCGGAAGTGCAAGGATGAAAAACGGAGGGACTGGTGTTCAAGAAGCCGTCGGCGACGGGGTATAGCCCGTCCCGGACGGGTCCCAAATAACCCCGTATGCCACATATGCCGTATCCAGACGATTAGCCCGTCGGCCACAGGAACAATTTTGGGAACCCGTCGGCGACGGGGTCAGGCCCGTCGGCGACTTGTGTTGATTTTTTGAAACGCGAATGTTGGCCATTTGGGGGTTTATTTCGATTCCTATTGGTCCTAGCTCCTTCAATTCGGGAGTTACACATCATTTGGAGTTTGAAAACTATTCTTGGAGCCATCTATCACCCACTACTTCATCTCTATTCCATCTACCATCCATCCAACAACCCGAAATCTCATCCGAATCCAAACCCTAGTTCATCACCATCACAATCATCCTTCCGCTTTCAATCCATTCATCACCACCAACCATTCCAAACCCTAATTATTCAACCATCCATCTTCAAGCTCCAAGATGACCCAATTCAAGTCTCGTACATCCGTTGATCGTGCCATTTACACCATGAGCGGCTAATTCCTCGGAGGTTTCACCCCGGTGTAGGTTAATTGTAAGTTTAGGGTTTGAACAATGATTTAGTTTGGTTTTGTGACAACTTGATTTGTATTTGAATTGATTGACAATTGTCTTGCATTTGAACTATATTTGTGAATTGTCGAGTGAGTTATGAAATTTGACTTTGCGAAATAAGTTTGTTCAATTATGCCTTGTCATTCAAAAGGTTTTACTTGTCCGAAGTAACGAAGTGCATTGTAGTCCGTGTATGCGTTGATAACAATTGGCACCTAAGCTTTGATGATAGAAATCCGTTAATAACATATTCAAGTGAATTAAATCTAAAACTTGTAAGAACCCTAGGATTGCAATAACCGAACCGGGTGTGAACCTTGTTTTCTCTATCTTGTCAAAACCTTATTTACATTATTGCAATTGCTTGTTTTTAGTAGTTATAATTTATATCTTCCAATCAAACAAAAACACAAAAACATATCTTAGCAAGCTTCATAAGAGTGACATTTTCTACATTTCATTCAAAGTCCATTCGCAAACCACATACTCTTCGTGGTTCGACCCCTTGCTACCACTAGCTATTTGTTAAGGGTAATTAGGGTATATAAATATTATCTTTGACCGGAGCGCGACTCTCCGATCACCGGCCAGGGGACGTCCCCCACACGGACTAGCCTTACAATCCACGGATTGAAGTTAAACCTAACTGAATGAAGCTATGGTGATGATCTTGTACCTCGCCACTGAACAAGGCTAGGGATTTGGGTTTTACGTTTTTATGTATCGCACCTCGTTCCACATGCCCTAATCATCATCGCCATTGCCAACGTCATTGGTGGTCTTAGGATTTCGGATCTAGTGATGGTGATGGTCACCGGAAATGGTTTTATGGTGCTGGCGGAGATGAACCTTCAAGAAAAAACCATGTGAGTTATATTAAACCAAGCCCTATGGTGTTAGGCAAGTCCATGGCTGTGGTGCGACATGGTGGTGTTAAGGGACGGAGGTAGGTGGAGGAACCATAAAAATGGTGGTACGATGATGGTGGCCGATGGTGGTATGGTAATGAAGTGATGTTTGTCTACGAATAACTTAGTAATAATAATAATAATGATAACAATAATAATAATAATAATAATAATAATAATAATAATAATAATAATAATAATAATAATAATAATAATAATGCAAAGACTAGAATCCCCATATCATTCAATGCAAAATGACGAAAATAGCCCTCAATTCTAACGGTTGAGTAACAAAGGCTAGGATCAGGGACTTTATTGGCTACAAAGTGTGATAATGAGGGACTCAAACTAGAAATCGCAAGTTTTAGGGATCCAAGGAGCAATTTAGACTATAACACTGAGACATAAATTGCAGTTTACTCTAAATTGTGTTTGGGCAATATTTTACTCTTTGGACTGCTATATTCATTAGTCTTTTTTCATTATTTATAGTTGATTAACTCGAATTTATGACCATGTAAAGCTTTAATGAAATTGTTAAAACCACGTGTAGTGGTTCGAGCACCTTCATGGCAATTTCTGCCTTGTGGACGCCACCTCGCCCGGGAAATCTTTAGCCAAAAAAAGGTGTAGTTATTCAAGTCCTTTTCTTGTCCTTTAGTCATTACCCAATGATTTAATAAATTAGATTTTTTTATTCAACGTCTATTATTTATCTAAAACGTTTTGTCTACACTCCCATATAAAGTTTATAGAAAACTAAGTTCCACCGATATAAAGTATATTTTGATATAACGAGACAAAAAATACTTAGTTTGAATATATCTCATCACTAATAAAATGGGAAAATTACAAAGTTAGCTATTGACCAAAACCACTTTCAAAACTAGTCATCTCTGGTGTCCTTGAAGCGACGCATCATGCACGTGATGCGTCTTTGGAAAGATTTCAGAAGCTGAAGCGTCTGAGTCCACCTCATTCGTATGTGGGTCCACCTCGTGCGTCTATGAGTCCTCCTCGTGCGTCTGCGGGTCCTCCTCGTGCGTTTGTGTGTCCACCTCGTGCGTCTGTGTGTTCTCCTTATGCGTCTGTGGGTCCTCCTCATGCGTCTGTGGGTCCACCTCATGCTTCTGCGGGCCCTCCTCATGCGTTTGGGGGTCCTCCTCATGCGTCCGTGGGTCCACCTCATGCTTTTGCGGGCCATCGTCATGCATTTAGGGGTCCTCCTCATGCATCTAGGATTATGCAACTTTTGAAAACGCCATGTGTCCTTTTTTTATAATGTTTCAATGATATAATGGTATGGCTACAAAGATGCATCCATGCATGATGCGTCACTCCAAGGAAGCGGGGGTGGCTAGTTTTGAGAGTGGTTTCGGTCAATGGTCAATGGCTAGTTTTGTAATTTTTCATAACAAATTTATAGACATCAAATTTGAATATAATTGTACGCCATCATCACAACCTAACCTACGTGCACCGTCACCTTTTTCACCACCATTCAACCACCATAAATTACCACTATCGGAACACACAACCTCACATCGGTTCAGTACAGGCACGGTACTGATGTTTTACCGATAAATACTGGTACCGACCGTATCGAAAACGGGAAAAATGGGTACCGGTACCTGGTACCAAATGCTCATCCCTACATTAACCCTCTTAGTTACTTGCTACGAACACAACATAATTTCAAGATCTTTACGAAGTTCTATATGGGTGTGAAATGGTAAAAATGTGTGTAAAAAGATGTATATTTTTAGTCAAAGTCTTTAACCATAAATGTATAAATAAATCATAAATTCATACATATTTAGGTATCTAGACGGTAAGAGTGATAAAGTCACATATACATTTAATGTTATTAGTTTTAATATAAGTAAACGGTCAGAAAAGTAAACAGGTCAAATGGGTTGATTTTGGTTATAATAGAAAAGTTAGCTCATTATGACATACAAATACAATATTCCTTTAATGATGGTATGAGACACTAAATTATAGGTTTATTCACCACAAAAATCAAATGCTATTCAACAAAAGAGATAATTAGGGGTGGCAAAGAGAACCTTATCTCAATTCCATATTAGAAATCAATTCTTTTCATGAGAGCTCGACAAAGCAAGCAGGGTTAAATGCACATGATAGCAACATGTGTTAACTTATCATTCATTAGCCTTTCAAAGCTATTATGATTTATGCATCAACAAAAAGATACAGATTCCTATTCCATATCCATTTTCAAATAAAAGTAATCAGTGTGTGAGCTAATAAGTTTTAATACACAAGAATCAACTCTTTTAAAATATAGCACGTTAGGAGGTTTTAAAGAGTATATTTTGATTGATTTCCGTGTGAGCTAAAAAAACTTTATTTATTAGTTTGACCAATTATTAATTACATATAACTAAAGTTCATCCTTGAAATTATAGGCACCTACTAACCTGTGATTAAGATCAGCATTTGCAGTAGCCTCTCCCAAAGTACGTTGACTTTCTTTAGGTTGACTTTGCAGTTCATATGCTAATTGTGTCTTGTTTGTTATTCATTGTTGCAATGCTCATATAAACCCTAGCCATAATCATTTGATCCCGGACCAATCATATAGCTGTGTCAATGTTCTCATTATCATTCTCTTTTCTCCAATATAATGTACTTTCCAAGAACAGCAGAGTCAACTGACTTTGATCATTCGATGGCCGCATTTTCAAGCTTTATGATGACATTGTTATCGTTTTTCACAAAATCAGTCGCTCGAGTTTCACACCTTTTATCTCTCATTTCTACAACAATGGTAAAAAGGAGTAAATTTAATCATCATGTAAGGGGTATATGTTACTATGCTCCTTAAAAGAGTCGAGATTAAAATTTTACCGTCCTCGCTAATTTTCAGGCGCATCAGTTCTATTATCCAGTAGAAAAAATAGGATCAGTTATTTTTGCACAACAAAAAAATCATAAGCACTAAGAGCCTATTGTTATAACTTTATACTAACCTCAGCGTGACTGGAATTATAATTGATCACATGTTTTTGCTCGGTAAATTTTCAAGAAGCTAAGAGGTTTTTTTCAAGATGAATCAAGACTCAAAGGTACTAAATCATCTGTGTTTGCCTCGATGACATCAATAACCTAAATTATACAGACAAAAGAAAATATATGATTACATTGAATAACAGTTGCTAGATGAACATTATTATATTTTAGCAGCATACCCTTTTTTAGAAAAGAGAATGTGTTGAAAAGCCATCTTTCTCTCCAATCTACATCCTGCATTCTCACTCAAAAGCAAGTACCAAACTATTTCAAAAATAAATAATATAAATGATAAATTAGAAAGAATAGTACTTTCTTGCCGATAGCAGTTGATAAATCATTTCCATCTGCATACAAAGAATAAGATATTGAGAAAGAATAACTAAAGCACGCGAAGAGAAGGATTTTGAGCAAGTTTTCCCTTAAGGGAAGGATCCCATGGTCTTGAAAAGGACACTTCTAATTGTTCCTCTGTTTCCACTATAACCATAAAGCCTGTTGCATTGATCCTGCAAGAAAATAGTACCACACTCCTCAAGGCTTAAAATTGTAGGTGAAACAAATTTAAGAGGCTTTTAAATTGGAAAAAAGAGCAATAATCAATATCAACTCACAATCAAGAACAAAGGCATGTCCATGATTTATTATGTAATATTATCTAAATCAGTAGCTACTAAAAAAAAAAGAAAATAGAGCCAAAATCTATGAACTTCTTTAACCAGATTGAAATAAATTCAGAAACACAAACTCGGTTTGGTAATTTCATTCATATTCAGGGTAAAGGAAATTAAAAATGAGGATGTGAACCTTGAAAAAAGACAAAAGAGGACAGAAGAAGGAGAGCAATGATGAAGGAGCCCCTAAATTCACATGCCCGAGAATTTGAGCACTCGAATGCCAAAACGACGAAACGTATCACAACCCTCATTGATATCAAAAGTGAAAATATTGAGCTGACAATCACCTTCCAAAGACATCGACATGTCCCACAACACACCATCCACCTGAGAAATCAAAGCATTTGAAGCCAAACTCTTCGATAACTCCTTCGCTATATCGACCGGAGTTGTTTCCCACTTCTTCCGCTCCTTCAGAGTCCTATCAGGCAATGTAACCCTAAAAAAATACAAAAAAAAAAGACTTCAAAGCAGATACAACTCTACAATTAGTTACAGGAATTACCCAAATACACACCTGGGTCTACATAAATAATATCAGCAAAACCCCAAAACACACAGAATCGAAGATTATTCACATATCTATGTTTAAACGATGACAATGATAAATCAACCTTACCGCTGACAATCGGCCAACCCTAAATCGAAACGAACCTTTGGAAATTGGATGTGAAACGAACCTGCTGTAAGTTGAAAAGAGGAAGATGAAACAAAACAATGAAAGAGATGATGGATTCGTACCCGTGAATTTCATGTATGGATTCGTCCATTAGGGTTTCAGAGATGATGGATTCGTCCATTAGGGTTTCTCAGAAGAGGGGTGAGAGAGATGATGGTGGCGTCCATTAGGGTTTCTGCGGAGAATTGTTAAAAGGAAAGGTTCTGGAGGAGCGCGTGAAAGAGGGGAAATGAATTTGCCGCCCATGTACCAATTATCTCCTCAAAGAGAGATGCCACATCAATTAAAAATGGTTTAAGAAAAGGACATGTGGCATTAAATGTATTTTTTTAGTATAATAGATAGATCGTATACTTAAGCTTTTTAAAGGTTTATTAATCAGATATACTGAATGAATAAACATCAATTAGACAATTACGTACTCAACACTTCCAATTTAATAGCCGTTGACTTTAGTTACGGTTGACTTTTGTATCTCCAATGAAGGCTCAATTGATCAGATCTACACTACACGATCTGATTAAAAAAGCCAACAAATCTGTTGCTTATATTCTGTCCTTGCTCATACATACATACTCTCTTGGTCTAACTCATCATGAGGAAACAACATTTATGGAAAACCATGATTTGGAGCTTGGAGACATATCCATAATCCAAGAGTCATTCCAAAGTCTACTTGATCGCGTAAGAAATGAAGGGAACATCAACAATGCACACCAATTTACACCATCGATTTACATGGCACCTGGTGTATTACGCGACCTCAGCCCAAGCTCTTTCAACCCTCGGGTGGTCTCTATTGGGCCTTTGCACAAACAAGATGAGAATGTCCAAGAATTTGAAAAGCAGAAAGCAACTTATTTGATTAAGCTAATGAGTCGTATCAATTCCTCGGTAGAGGAAACATTCAAATTGTGCATGCACAAGGTGTACGCTTCAATGAACGAAATCAAGGCATGTTATGTTTGGACGACGCCCCATGATGATGCTGAAATTGCTGAAATGATGGTTATGGATGCTTGTTTCATACTTGAATTCATTAACCAGATTTCGGAGCTTGATGAGAAATCATATTCGGGAAAATTGTTGTTACATCATGTCACACCCCTAAAATCCACACGCGGAGTATCACCGCTTGGGAGCGTGACTGACCAGGATCAAGCCACCAATCATATTGAACAATATAAATAATTAAAGAAATTCATAAACCCAATTCAATACAATTGATGTTCCAACAAAACATAGTTTAAGTAGCGGAAGCATGTAAGTAACCCAACATAGTTAATAGTTTAAACTGTCTTAACAGTTCAACATAGTAATCACGATCCTTGTCCACAACGACCGCGCCTCCAGTGCAAGCTCCATAAGTACCTAAGGTCCTGCAAGGCATGCAGCAACGAGTCAACAACTAGTTGAGCGAGTTCACAGTTAACAGTTCAGTAATAGTATAGTGTGAGTAGTAGTATGTTCGTTCGTTATGTCATGTATCGTATTAGTTTCCATCGCGGCCTCCCAGGCAGGTGTGCGAAGATATTAGGGGATGTTCATCCCGAGTATTCTAGACTAGGTTTGTTTGTATCGCGGCCTACCAGGCAGGTGTGCGAAGATTAGCAGATTTCAGTTCGCGGCCTTCCAAAGGCAGGTGTGCGAAGTCAGTCATAATATCGCGGCCAACCCTTGGCAGGTGTGCGAAGATCAGTTCAATAAGTGTTACTAGTCTAGTCGTATTCTTATCGTTAGGTTCTATCAACTGAGTATGCACAATAGTTCATCAAATCCCATTCCCGCCCGGGAACCCCATGCCTTGGCTGTGTGAACTCACCTTGGTTTGCTCGGTATGCTAGGTTATGCACTCACAAGTAATCAGTCAAGCCCTATTGTTTGCACGTATGATAAATCAGTTCAAGTTTGTAAAGTTTCACGTGCAATTTAATACCATAGAGCATGTTTGACATTCGATATCATGCATCAGTGTCAGTTAATCACATTCGTACAGAATCCACGTTTCACATAAAGGCTTTCTCATTTTAATCTAACAATAACATCCGCGCGTAGTTGGATTAACACACTTTGCATAGATCACACGCGCAACAGAGTTAGTCAGGACCGAATTACAGTTAATTCATGTGACGTGGCTATCATACTGAGTTAATCATATTAACATACATAGCATATTTTACAGCGTTTGTGGCTTAGCAGAGTAGCTTTCATATCTTAACAGACTCACCATGATACAACATACATTCACAGCTTTGTTTTATCATCACATAAAGTCTGACAGGTCTTGCCCTATCTAATACTCGGACAAACAAGTGTGGGGGGGGGGGTTTCTTGGTTTAATAGGTCGGACAAGAAGAAGAGTGTAAAGGTCGGACAAGGAGTTTCTTCATGAAACTCGGACCCTCTACACAACTCATAAAATTCGACAGGATCTTACAACTAAATTCGGACAACAAGGTTTTGGGGTTAAAAGTCGGACACCCCCTTGTGCAGCACTCAAAACTCGGACAGGGGTAGGGGGTTCAAAACTCGGACCCCTCCCCATATTCTTAACAAAGTCGGACTAAGGAAGGCCAAACAAAAACTCGGACCACCTCTAATGTCTTGAAAGTCGGACCATGTCAATGAGTGAAACTCGGACATCTTATCAGCTTAAAGGTCGGACTGAATTCCCTTTAAAAACTCGGACCTTTGGGTGATCCTCAAACAATTCGGACAGTAATCATGCACACCAAAAACTCAGACAATCTATTATTACAAAGATCGGACTCCTAATGTTTCACCAAAGTCGGACAATTTGCACAAAAATTCGGACATCAATCCTTCATCATACTAAAGAGATTCGGACCTGATGCTTGTATCATAACCTCGGATCTAAGTATATATATAACAAAACTCGGATAAACATGCCCTCTTAAAACTCAGACATTTAAATCAAAGTTTCAAAACTCAGACAAGTAAAATCATTAAAACTCTGACTAGAGTTTTAGGGTTACAAAACTCTGACTTACGAATGTTCATATTCAATTGTGATCGTAGCAGTTACATTCTTGTTTTCATACGAACAGAAACCCTAGTTACCTACTTTCACAATGCAGGATCAATCAATCAATCGATACTTAACAACAACCATCATCACAGGATCAATCTATCAAGCATACACTAATCATCATCATCATTTCAATAATCAAGATTCAATTTAAAGCACAGAACCATCAAATGATAAACTAGGGTTTTCAAAAATTACAAGAATCATGCATTGTTAACAATCCAACAATCAGTAAACAATGATTACACAATTACCTTGAATGGTTCTAGAGAAAGAGAGAAATCGAAAGTGATGAATGCCTTGTGCCAATGATGGTGGTGATGATGATTGCTAGGGGATTAGAGAATTGCAAGTACGTGTTTTGTTTTGTGTGCAAATGATTAGTGAAAAGGGATTAGGGTTAAGTATCTCTAGGATTTCACTAATTACCCTCTACCTCCCTAAGTATCATATTTTACACATGTACACCATCTCATAACAATTTCATAGTTTCACCACAAAGTTTATATATTTAACAAGTTTAACACAATTAACACATAACCATGCATAATCACACAATACACTTCATTGTATTAAAACGTATACAATTCCATGGCAATCAATTGTGTAAATAAACAACTAATCAATACATGAACGTGCAATAAATGCGAAATAGAAATCTTGGAAATTCGAGTTGTCACATTATCCCCAACTTAAAAGAAATTTCGTCCCGAAATTTGGTACGCACTCACTGAGGAAGCTAGGTAAGCTGTATTGTTCACTGGTTTTCCTGGGGTGTCACATCATCCCCCCGTTGATTTGGAATTTCGTCCCGAAATTCAGTAGTAGTAGCTTCAGCCTCAGTAGTGGTTGCATTGGTTTCGAATAATTGGGGGTACTTTTCTGTCATCTGGTCTTCGCGTTCCCAGGTGTACTCTGGGCCACGTTTGGAGTTCCAACGAACTCGGACAAGAGGGATTCTCTTGTGTTTGAGGACCTTAACATCCCGGCCCGTGATTTCAACTGGTTCCTCGACGAACTGCAACCGCTCGTCGATAGTGAGTTCCTTCAATGGAATTATGAGGGTCTCATCTGACAGGCACTTCTTCAGATTCGACACGTGAAATACGTTGTGAACTGCACCGAGTTCAGCTGGTAGGTCACTTTGCCTATTTTCTCAATGATCTCGAACGGTCCGACATACTGCGGATTTAGTTTGCCCCGTTTGCCAAAACGAACCACACCCTACCAGGGTGAGACTTTAAGTAAAACCCGGTCCCCGAACTGAAATTCCAATGGCTTCCTACGCTTATCCGCGTAGCTTTTCTGGCGATCACGAGCTGTCGCCATGCGTTGTCGTATTTGTGCTATTCGTTCAGTAGCGTCAACTACCATTTTCTGGTCCTGTAATCTGACTATCCCCCACCTCTGCCCAACAGAGTGGTGACCGGCATTTACGCCCGTACAATGCCTCGAATGGAGCGGCTTGTATGCTGGTGTGGTAACTGTTATTATGCGAAAACTCCACTAAAGGGAGGTGTTTTTCCCAGCTGATGCCGAAATCAATAACACATGCCCGAAGCATGTCTTCTAGGGTTTGGATCGTGCGCTCAGACTGCCCATCCGTCTGAGGGTAATAAGTTGTGCTCATGTCTAAACGAGAGCCGAAAGCTTTGTGCATTGCTTGCCATAGTTCTGACGTGAATCATGCATCGCGATCCGAAATGATAGATGTGGGCACCCCGTGCCTCGAGACTATTTCCTTTACGTATAGGTCTGCTAGTGTGGGAAAACTTGTCTGTTTCTTTGATTGCTAGGAAGTGAGCAGACTTGGTGAGTCGATCCACGATCACCCAAATAGTATCGTTCCCACGCTGGGATCTAGGTAAGCCTGTAACGAAATCCATGGAAATTTCTTCCCATTTCCACTGTGGTATCCTGGGTTGCTGAAGTAGGCCTGAGGGTTTCTGGTACTCTGTCTTGACTCGCGCACAAGTCAAACATTTGCCGACGTAAGTTGCAATGTGGGCCTTCATGCTAGGCCACCAATATGTAGTTCCAATGTCGTGGTACATTTTATCCGACCCCGGATGTACCGAGTAGCGAGGCTTGTGTGCTTCATCCATCACAAGTTCTCGTAAACCGCCGTATAGTGGGACCCAAATACGTCCTGTTACATAGTAGGCGCCGTCTTCCCTTTGTTCTAATCGTTGCCTTGAGCCACGCAAAGCTTCATCCTTTACGTTTTCTGGTTTCAATGCTTCCACCTGAGCATCTCGTATTTGTGCCGGAAGATCAGACTGAATAGTGAGCTGCAAAGCTCGTACGCGTCTAGGTAGAGTGTCTTTTCGACTGAGAGCGTCAGCCACAACATTGGCCTTGCCTGGATGGTACTTGATGGCGCATTCGTAATCATTAAGTAGCTCGACCCATCGTCGTTGACGCATATTCAATTCCTTCTGCTTGAAGATATGCTCGAGACTCCTGTGATCGGTGTAAATTGTGCACCTGGTACCGTACAGGTAGTGTCGCCATATCTTAAGCGCGAAAACAACAGCTCCCAGCTCTAAATCGTGCGTCGTGTAGTTCCGTTCATGAATCTTGAGTTGTCGCGAAGCGTAGGCAATAACTTTATCCCGTTGCATCAATACACACCCAAGTCCTTGTATCGACGCGTCACAGAAAACCACAAAGTCGTCCGTGCCCTCTGGCAGAGAGAGAATAGGTGCGCTGCAAAGCCTATCCTTCAGGTACTGAAAAGCGTTTTCCTGGGAATCTCCCCAACGGTAGGTGACACCTTTCTGTGTCAGTAGTGTAAGTGGTTGCGCGATCTTGGAGAAGTCTTTGATGAATCGTCTGTAATATCCCGCCAAACCCAAAAATTGGCGTATTTCCGTTGGTGTACGCGGTGCAGGTCAGTTCCTGATCGAATCTACCTTAGATGGATCGACATGAATCCCATCCCTGTTCGCCACATGGCCTAAGAAGTGGACTTCACGAAGCCAGAAGTCGCATTTTGAAAACTTGGCGTATAATTGTTCCTTTCGAAGAAGTTCCAAGATAAAACGTATGTGCTGCTCGTGTTCCTCCTGACTCTTAAAGTAGGTCAGGATGTCGTCGATAAATACAATTACAAACTTGTCCAGATAGGGTTTGCACACCCTGTTCATTAGATCCGTAAGCCCAACTGGCATGACTAGAAACTCGTAGTGACCGTAGCGAGTTCTGAATGCTGTCTTGGAGACGTCCTCATCACGGACTCTCAGTTGGTGATAACCTGACCTTAGATCAATCTTGGAATAGTAACTCGACCCTTGTAACTGGTCGAATAAGTCGTCAATGCGAGGAAGGGGATAACGGTTCTTTACTGTGACTTTGTTCAGTTCGCGGTAGTCTATGCACATCCTGAAAGTGCTATCCTTCTTTTCACAATAGTACTGGAGCTCCCCAAGGCGAAGAGCTTGGACGAATGAAGCCCTTATCCAAGAGCTCTTGTAGTTGCCTCGAAAGTTCTTCCAGTTCAGTTGGAGCTAAACGATACGGTGCGCGAGCTATAGGTGCTGCTCCTGGAGCTAGCTCGATCTGAAATTCGACTTGGATGATGAGGCGGTAAACCGGGTAAATCTTCAGGAAACACCTGAGGAAATTCGCGTACAACTGGAATATCCCCTATTCTCTTCTCTTTCGTCGATGCATCTGTAACTAATGCCAGAATAGCAGTGTGCCCCTTTCGTAAACATTTCTGTGCCTTCAAGAAAGAGATGATGCCAACCAGAGCACCACTCTTGTCGCCCTGAACTTCGAGAGGTTCTTGACCAGAACGGGGAATACAAACACTCTTGCTCTTTGCATAGGATCTCCGTTTGCTGTTGGGATAACTATTCCATCCCAACGACGATGTCGAAACTACCCAAGACTGGGGAATGAGGTTGATGGAGAGTGTCTGACCAACTAAGACGAGGTTACAACCCTTGACTACCAGAAGATTGCTGACCAGTGCTCTGATAGTCATCAATCTTTCGCTGCCGTGCCTGAGACTGAACTGAAGTTGAACCCTTACTGGAATACCCATCCCATTTCCGCTTGTGTGTCACTAGGAGTAGCGGGAGTAGCAGAAGTGGTAGCGGTAGTAATAGCGCTGATACAACTAGGCAGCCTGTTCCGTTCCACTGCCCGATCCGTGAGGCGATGAGCAAGACACTGAATGTCTTGGATATTGTCGAGGTTAGCCGATATAGCATGGCTCTGACTCTTTGAGGCTAGACCCTTGAGGTACAATTCGATACGCTTGCTTGGAGGGTCCACCATGCTTGGACAGAAGATGGCCAGTTCGTTCGGCCGTTTCGTATAAGCATCAATTTCCTGACCCCGTCATTTTCAAATGGTAAAGCTCCACTTCCAACTTGTGGATGTCATCACGCGTGCAGTATTCCCTTTTAATGCGTTCTTTGAATTCGTTCCAGGGGGTGGCGTTAGCAGCTGTCAACCCTAGTATCTGTACTTGTGCGTTCCACCAGGTTAGCGCGATTCCTTCCAAAGTACCAGTGGCGTACTTGACCCTGCGAGTCTCAGGGCATTCACACATCTCGAATACTGACTCGAGCTTCCCAAACCAATGGAGTAGTCCCACTGCTCCTTCTGTGCCACTGAATGTGCTTGGACGACAGTCCATGAAGTTCTTGAATGTGCAGACAGGTTGCTGTGCGTTCTGACCCGTTGCGCGAGAAAGATAGGTCAAGGTTAAGCGCGAGAGTTGGGTCACGAGAGTAGGATCTAACATCCTAGGATAGGTCTGGAATAGCAGGTTATACCTCTTGCTTGTGCGGCTGCAAACGCCGCAGCAACTTGTTCGTTAATGAGAGCCGTCAACTAGGCTTGAGTCATGTTAACACGTCCATCCATGATCGAACAGTAAAGGTAGCATAAGTATGAATAGTTTGCGAGTAGTGCGATGACAGAAAAGTGTAAGCACGTAGGTATTCTCATGCAATAGTGTCATGTGTATCTAAGCATACTACGAGCAAAGTTCTATACATTTCTAGCAAGCAGGTAATGAACATAAACCTTATTACCTAGAATGTCGAGTCTTGCACGTGGAGCGAAGCGTCGTTGTGGATCGTTGAGAGCACTGTTCTGGTTATAGTCTGGTTTTAATAAAAATGTTTTCCCATATTAAAACCAAGTTCTCTATAACCAATGGCTCTGATACCAATCTGTCACACCCCCAAAATCCACACGCGGAGTATCACCGCTTGGGAGCGTGACTGACCAGGATCAAGCCACCAATCATATTGAACAATATAAATAATTAAAGAAATTCATAAACCCAATTCAATACAATTGATGTTCCAACAAAACATAGTTTAAGTAGCGGAATCATGTAAGTAACCCAACATAGTTAATAGTTTAAACTGTCTTAACAGTTCAACATAGTAATCACGATCCTTGTCCACAACGACCGCGCCTCCAGTGCAAGCTCCATAAGCACCTAAGGTCCTGCAAGGCATGCAGCAACGAGTCAACAACTAGTTGAGCGAGTTCACAGTTAACAGTTCAGTAATAGTATAGTGTGAGTAGTAGTATGTTCGTTCGTTATGTCATGTATCGTATTAGTTTCCATCGCGGCCTCCCAGGCAGGTGTGCGAAGATATTAGGGGATGTTCATCCCGAGTATTCTAGACTAGGTTTGTTTGTATCGCGGCCTACCAGGCAGGTGTGCGAAGATTAGCAGATTTCAGTTCGCGGCCTTCCAAAGGCAGGTGTGCGAAGTCAGTCATAATATCGCGGCCAACCCTTGGCAGGTGTGCGAAGATCAGTTCAATAAGTGTTACTAGTCTAGTCGTATTCTTATCGTTAGGTTCTATCAACTGAGTATGCACAATAGTTCATCAAATCCCATTCCCGCCCGGGAACCCCATGCCTTGGCTGTGTGAACTCACCTTGGTTTGCTCGGTATGCTAGGTTATGCACTCACAAGTAATCAGTCAAGCCCTATTGTTTGCACGTATGATAAATCAGTTCAAGTTTGTAAAGTTTCACGTGCAATTTAATACCATAGAGCATGTTTGACATTCGATATCATGCATCAGTGTCAGTTAATCACATTCGTACAGAATCCACGTTTCACATAAAGGCTTTCTCATTTTAATCTAACAATAACATCCGCGCGTAGTTGGATTAACACACTTTGCATAGATCACACGTGCAACAGAGTTAGTCAGGACCGAATTACAGTTAATTCATGTGACGTGGCTATCATACTGAGTTAATCATATTAACATACATAGCATATTTTACAGCGTTTGTGGCTTAGCAGAGTAGCTTTCATATCTTAACAGACTCACCATGATACAACATACATTCACAGCTTTGTTTTATCATCACATAAAGTCTGACAGGTCTTGCCCTATCTAATACTCGGACAAACAAGTGTGGGGGGGGGGGGTTTCTTGGTTTAATAGGTCGGACAAGAAGAAGAGTGTAAAGGTCGGACAAGGAGTTTCTTCATGAAACTCGGACCCTCTACACAACTCATAAAATTCGGACAGGATCTTACAACTAAATTCGGACAACAAGGTTTTGGGGTTAAAAGTTGGACACCCCCTTGTGCAGCACTCAAAACTCGGACAGGGGTAGGGGGTTCATGTAACAACTGTCACTAAAATCCCTAATTAGGATAGTAATTAGCTATTAAGGAAACTCTAATTGAGACACCCAAGTGATTCTACACAAACCCTAAAATTTTCAGAATTTTCAGAATCAGGATCAGGGCCCCTAAAACTCAGGGGGGGATAAACCCTAGCCAACGATTATCTTCATAACTAATTATAAAAATCGAATTTTAAGAAACTGACAACACAGCAAGCCTACACGCACGAAGGGCTACTCTATGAAAATAGGGTGGTCACTCGCGTAGCGCGACGCCTAAGGGGGTACCCCCTCGCGCTACGCGACGGTGTCAAAATCTCAGTATAAATAGCAGGGGTTGGGACTTGAATTTTGGCACTGAAACGACGAAAAGCGGAGTTACATAGGTCGAGTTATAAGCAAAACAGTCCAACACACACACACAATTATCGAATCGCTGCCACAGAACAGGGTAATTACTCGATCGCTATTACGATTCAGTTTCCGGAATCAATACATTCAAAGAATGTCTAAGTGCCGCCCACATTGGGCTATGCTTTATCGTTGTCGATAATTCGATAATGAGCCGAAGCATTGTACTTTGTCGTTGTCGATAATTCGATATACGAGTTGAAGTACTATACTTTATCGTTTGTCATTTTGATAAATGAGCCGAAGTATTGCACTTGGACATTCATTGTCAAAATTGATCTCGGGGAATTATCGTAACTGCTGTATTGATCACTAATCCTGTTTTGTGTGCATTATTGTTAGATTAGAAATAATCAAGGCTAATCAGTAGGCTTATACACTGCTCGTTAAATCTGCAATGTGAGTCATTCTCTTTTTATCAACTGTTTTACAATACTCCAAATTATTTTCAAAGTGTTATAATTACAGGGACTAAGTCGTGGATATCTTGATTTATTGGTTAGTGGGGTATTGTGCACATTACTATTTCTCCCAGTTAGGTTCATTGACCTACTAGGGAGAAACGTCACTATTAGAGTTCATTAACCTAATAGTGGTATGACCATCGTCACCATTGTGACTTGTCACCATTGTGGCAGAAAGCCAGATAAAGATAAAGATGTAAACCATTGTAATCGCTCTTATGCTGTAATTTATAACTATGAGTCATTTCCTAAAAACTGAATGAACTCACTCAGTATTTCCCCGCTGACAAAACCTTTTTCAAACATGTTTCAGGTAATCTGTTGTGAGCAAAGAAAAGTGCCAGGAAGCACTACCAGCTTAGAAAAGTGGCTCAGTGTAAATAAATAAAGAAACATGTTTTGAAAAATAAAGATTTCCATGGAAATCACATTATTGTAAATTACTGGGTTTATCCCTAAATTATGTAATGAGCAGTTTTAATACTAAAGATCCTGTTTTAAAAAGACTTCCGCTGTCGCCTAAATTAAAATACCGCGGGATTTCTGTCCCACGGCTCCTGAAACGGGTCAAACCGGGTCGGGGGCCGTGACAGAAATAAGGTGGTATCAGAGCCACTTCTCAAGCCACTGATTTAAGCCAATTAAGTATTTAGAAAATACTTAATTTCCATTAATTGCTATTTTGTGATTAATTGTTTATTTATCTGACTAATTGTGTACAGTATGAGCAGATCTTTATATGCTAGTCAATGTAGTAAGTCATGCAAATTCTTAAATAAATTTGACTCAAGTATTAGTACCTTTATTATCTACAATCTAGAAGTCTTATCAAGAAAATCATAAAATTTCTAAATAAAACCTCGTGTGATGTAAATTTCAATAGTACCCAGTAGGAACTAATATTTAAAAAGTTTTCTATAAATTTTATGAATTTTGATTATGTCTATTTTTGCTAAACAGCATGAGTAACTTGTCTGAGGCCCTTCAGAATTTAAATCTCTATCCAGTAAGAGTAGAAGTTTCCAGAGATTTCAATAGGTATATACCAGATATAAAAGAACCTATAGAATTCGATGCTTTACCTTTTGAGAAACCCAAGCCCAAGGAAATAGAAATTGGGGAAAGTTCTAGGCAAATTGAAAAGTTACCATCTCAGGAAGAGTTAGATTCTATAATGGCAAGCCATAATACTATTAAGCCTGTTAATGAAAATATTTTTAATTGCTCTCTTGAAACACCACTACCAATGAACTTAGAACCAGCTATTCCAAACCCTTCAATCCACTCGCAAATAGACGAATGGTTAATTAATGAAATACAGTTACAAAACTATCCCTATAAGCTTTTTCCTCAAGTTCCATCTAGAACCTTTACCAAATCCACCAATGAGTAACAAGAATAAGGCTGAACTTCGCCTTGGTGAAGAACTAATGGATACTGGGAATAGGATCCAAGAGATTGGGGGACAGATCTCCTGAAACTACGATAAGAGAGAACACAGTTACTAGAATATCGTTGACAAAAAAAAAAGAATAGGGGATTTATGAAACTGTTATTATGTAATAATAATAGTAAAATCAGTATGTGTAAGATAAATAATAAAACGGTTGTATATAGAAGCATGAAATTTTAGAAAATTTACAAATTTTGTTCGTATACGTGAGTATGTGCAATTAAGTGTGATATTGGATTATTTCTTGTATACTAATTATTTATCTATAACTTAGTTGTCAAATGGAAAACGCTAATAATGAACCAGTTAATGAGGGTAATGATTCTGAGCAACAACCGGGAGATCAATATATGACTAGGCAGGATATAGAAAATATCGTTGCTCAAGGGATAGCCAACACTATTCCAACAATGATAGCTCAAGGGATAGCCAACGCTATTCCAGCCATCGTTGCTGCTGTTAAAAATCCAATAGAACCACAACAACCCGTTCCTAGCAAACGTATTTCCGAAGATAACTTCAGTAATAGCGTAAACGGAGGCAATGATCATGTTAATCATGACAATGAACCACAACCAGCGCCGCTCCCTAAGAAAATGAAAGTTGCAACGCCTGGTTGCACTTACAAGGAATTTCTTGCTTGTAAACCATCTGAGTTTGCAGGCAACGAAGGAGCGACTGCGGCACTACGTTGGTTAGAGAAAACTGAGGCAGTAATTGCCATAAGTAAATGTGCTCAGGATGATCAGGTCATGTACGCGTCAAATCTTTTCACAGAAGGAGCGCTAGAATGGTGGAATACGGTGTTACAATCAAAAGGAAGAAGAATGGCGTATGCTATGAACTGGGAAGAATTTAAAAGCTTGGTAGAAAGAAAATTCTGTCCCGAATATGAAAAGGAACAAATGACAAACAAGTTTTTAACCCACCGAATGGTTGATGTAGATTGTCGAAAGTATACTACGACATTCTTTGAATATGCTCGAGTAGTACCAACCCTGGCTTCGCCAGAGCCAGTACTTATTTCTCGATATATTTGGGGATTGATTTCTGAAATCCGTAACATCGTCAAGGCTGCAAAACCTCGCACGATTGATGATGCGGTAGATTTAGCCAATACTCTGACTGACGAACTAGTACGGACAAGAGAAGAAAATAGAAGGAAGGAAGTAGCCCAAAAGATTACCCAGGTAATCCGTTCGGATAACCATAACGATTTTAAGAAAGGAGGGAATGGGCAATCTTCTACTAGTTCATTTTGCAATTTTTGCAAAAGGAAGCATTTTGGAAGATGCAAAGGATACTGCAATTTTTGCAAAATTCCGGGGCATCAGGAAGAAGACTGCAGGAGGAAGAAATTTTCAGTTTGTTACAACTGTGGAGAAACTGGACATCTTAGGCCAAATTGTCCAAAACTGAACAAACCATCTGACACTAAAGCCAAACCTGCAGAAGAAGCAAAAAGGAATGCAAGAGCCTTTCAATTGACTGCTCAGGAAACAGAGCTCATTCCAGATGTAATAGCCGGTACATCCTAGGTTACAACGTTTACACAAAAAGTATTAACTGAATCTGATGCATACCAAAGTTTTATAAATACTTCATTCTGTCAAACTCTTAACTTAGACAAATCTTTACACTCAAAACAGGCAAAAAAAAGGAAAATATAGAACTCTCAGGTCATATAATTCTTCGCTAACCTAATTCCTATGAAATTAGCCAAGTTTAATGTTGTGTGAGAAATAGATTGGTTAGTAACCAACCCTACTCGAATTCTCTGTGATAAGAACTTTATAGAAAATCCAGGTAACCGCTGGAGAAGTATTTATGATTATAGGAAATAAACCACGTAAGGTCACATGATAAATCATGAAGATATTCACTTAGATCCTGCTAAGATAGCAATGGAAGAGTTTGCAATCTTTAAATGGAAATTAGGAATTTTGTAAATTTAGCCAGATACTATAGGCAGTTTATTAAGGATTCTTTTAGATAGATATATCCTTAACTAAGTTAACACAGTTAATTCTAAATAAGAACCTAAACAAAAAGAAGCCTCTAGCTAGCCTTACCAGAAGGAACAGAAGATTTTAAAGTATACGGTAATGCTTCAAAGTTAAAATTTGGATATATGGTAATGCGACACAAAAAGGTAATTGTGTATGCATCAAGGCAATTGCAAAAGCACGAAGAAAGCCTTACCACTTGTAAGCCTAAAAATTAGAAACCACAAGTTATCCTTAAGATTAGGAAACATTATCTAAGCAAGCTTACTATCCATATGGGTCATAAGATTTTAAGATACATATTTGAGCAACAAGAATTAAACATGAGGAAAAAGGGAAATCCTCGATGATTACAACTATGATATTTAGTATCACGAAGGAAAGGCTGAAGACGGTTAGAAGAACTATACAAATAATAAACAAAAACCGTCGAAGTCCGAGTTGGAGACAAAAGGCTATTGAAAGTATTTCCTTGGAAAGGAATTTATAAATTCGGTAAGAGAAGAAGCTAAGTCTCTTATACGTAGGACCATTTCCAGTAATCCAACGCATAGGACCAGTAGCTTATCATTTACAACTACCAGAAGAATTAGCTGAAGTACATGATGTGTTTCATGTATCCAATCTCAAGAAACGTCTATCAGGCGAATCCTTGGTAGTACCTCTTCAAGATATAGAGATAAATGATAGAGAAACCCCTACAAATAAAAGATCGGAAAATTAAGTTTCTCAAACACAAACGACTAGTGTTAGTGAAAGTCCAATGGGAATCCAAAAGAGAACAAGAGTATACTTGGGAACTGGAATCAGAGATGAAGTGAAAATACCCTCATCTATTTCAGTGAATCTCGAGGACGAGATTTTTCTTAAGGTGGGAAGGATGTAACAACTGTCACTAAAATCCCTAATTAGGATAGTAATTAGCTATTAAGGAAACTCTAATTGAGACACCCAAGTGATTCTACACAAACCCTAAAATTTTCAGAATTTTCAGAATCAGGATCAGGGCCCCTAAAACTCAGGGGGGGATAAACCCTAGCCAACGATTATCTTCATAACTAATTATAAAAATCGAATTTTAAGAAACTGACAACACAGCAAGCCTACACGCACGAAGGGCTACTCTATGAAAATAGGGTGGTCACTCGCGTAGCGCGACGCCTAAGGGGGTACCCCCTCGCGCTACGCGACGGTGTCAAAATCTCAGTATAAATAGCAGGGGTTGGGACTTGAATTTTGGCACTGAAACGACGAAAAGCGGAGTTACATAGGTCGAGTTATAAGCAAAACAGTCCAACACACACACACAATTATCGAATCGCTGCCACAGAACAGGGTAATTACTCGATCGCTATTACGATTCAGTTTCCGGAATCAATACATTCAAAGAATGTCTAAGTGCCGCCCACATTGGGCTATGCTTTATCGTTGTCGATAATTCGATAATGAGCCGAAGCATTGTACTTTGTCGTTGTCGATAATTCGATATACGAGTTGAAGTACTATACTTTATCGTTTGTCATTTTGATAAATGAGCCGAAGTATTGCACTTGGACATTCATTGTCAAAATTGATCTCGGGGAATTATCGTAACTGTTGTATTGATCACTAATCCTGTTTTGTGTGCATTATTGTTAGATTAGAAATAATCAAGGCTAATCAGTAGGCTTATACACTGCTCGTTAAATCTGCAATGTGAGTCATTCTCTTTTTATCAACTGTTTTACAATACTCCAAATTATTTTCAAAGTGTTATAATTACAGGGACTAAGTCGTGGATATCTTGATTTATTGGTTAGTGGGGTATTGTGCACATTACTATTTCTCCCAGTTAGGTTCATTGACCTACTAGGGAGAAACGTCACTATTAGAGTTCATTAACCTAATAGTGGTATGACCATCGTCACCATTGTGACTTGTCACCATTGTGGCAGAAAGCCAGATAAAGATAAAGATGTAAACCATTGTAATCGCTCTTATGCTGTAATTTATAACTATGAGTCATTTCCTAAAAACTGAATGAACTCACTCAGTATTTCCCCGCTGACAAAACCTTTTTCAAACATGTTTCAGGTAATCTGTTGTGAGCAAAGAAAAGTGCCAGGAAGCACTACCAGCTTAGAAAAGTGGCTCAGTGTAAATAAATAAAGAAACATGTTTTGAAAAATAAAGATTTCCATGGAAATCACATTATTGTAAATTACTGGGTTTATCCCTAAATTATGTAATGAGCAGTTTTAATACTAAAGATCCTGTTTTAAAAAGACTTCCGCTGTCGCCTAAATTAAAATACCGCGGGATTTCTGTCCCACGGCTCCTGAAACGGGTCAAACCGGGTCGGGGGCCGTGACAGTTCAAAACTCGGACCCCTCCCCATATTCTTAACAAAGTCGGACTAAGGAAGGCCAAACAAAAACTCGGACCACCTCTAATGTCTTGAAAGTCGGACCATGTCAATGAGTGAAACTCGGACATCTTATCAGCTTAAAGGTCGGACTGAATTCCCTTTAAAAACTCGGACCTTTGGGTGATCCTCAAACAATTCGGACAGTAATCATGCACACCAAAAACTCAGACAATCTATTATTACAAAGATCGGACTCCTAATATTTCACCAAAGTCGGACAATTTGCACAAAAATCCGGACATCAATCCTTCATCATACTAAAGAGATTCGGACCTGATGCTTGTATCATAACCTCGGATCTAAGTATATATATAACAAAACTCGGATAAACATGCCCTCTTAAAACTCAGACATTTAAATCAAGGTTTCAAAACTCAGACAAGTAAAATCATTAAAACTCTGACTAGAGTTTTAGGGTTACAAAACTCTGACTTACGAATGTTCATATTCAATTGTGATCGTAGCAGTTACATTCTTGTTTTCATACGAAGAGAAACCCTAGTTACCTACTTTCACAATGCAGGATCAATCAATCAATCGATACTTAACAACAACCATCATCACAGGATCAATCTATCAAGCATACACTAATCATCATCATCATTTCAATAATCAAGATTCAATTTAAAGCACAGAACCATCAAATGATAAACTAGGGTTTTCAAAAATTACAAGAATCATGCATTGTTAACAATCCAACAATCAGTAAACAATGATTACACAATTACCTTGAATGGTTCTAGAGAAAGAGAGAAATCGAAAGTGATGAATGCCTTGTGCCAATGATGGTGGTGATGATGATTGCTAGGGGATTAGAGAATTGCAAGTACGTGTTTTGTTTTGTGTGCAAATGATTAGTGAAAAGGGATTAGGGTTAAGTATCTCTAGGATTTCACTAATTACCCTCTACCTCCCTAAGTATCATATTTTACACATGTACACCATCTCATAACAATTTCATAGTTTCACCACAAAGTTTATATATTTAACAAGTCTAACACAATTAACACATAACCATGCATAATCACACAATACACTTCATTGTATTAAAACATATACAATTCCATGGCAATCAATTGTGCAAATAAACAACTAATCAATACATGAACGTGCAATAAATGCGAAATAGAAATCTTGGAAATTCGAGTTGTCACACATCAAAATGTAACGCGTGACTTGGTGTTGCTCGAAAACCAGATACCTTTCTTTTTTCTTGATGAAATATTTCAATGCACTATATTGAAATTTGATCCTAATGCCTCTCTCACGTCACTTATCTACCGAGTCCTAACTTTCATCAACCCATTTGAAGCATTTATAGATATATCCAACATTTCCAGTAACACTCACCATATTCTTAGCCTTCTACATGAATGCTACACGCCTCCAGATTATATTACATCACATCCCTCTAGCTCAATGACCCCTTCGGCTGTAGATCTAGACAGGGCAGGGGTGAACTTCAAACCTAACCAATGTCCAACATGGCTTATGGGGATGGAAGTAAAGTTATCTGCATTTATATGTTTTTTGGGTCTTGGCATAAGCCTACTATTAGAATGTCAGTACTGGTTGTCGGTGATTTCACTGAGTCGGTTCTAAGGAATCTCATTGCATACGAACAATCAGGTCAAACTCGTAATTATGTTACATCCTATGCCTATGCCATGTACATGCTAGTGAATAATCAAGAAGATGTTGCAAAGTTGGTAGACTCGGGAGTCCTTGTCAATTATATGGGCTCAAATGAAGAAGCTGCTAATATGATCAATGGCATATGTAAAGAAGTTGCATGGGTGGATTTCTTTTATGTAAAACAATGGAAAACAATAAATATGTACTGCAATGGTTACTGGCCAAAACATATAACAAGAATGAGGAGTATTTATTTTAGTAGTCCATGGAATATGATTGCTCTACTTGCCGGAATCATCTTATTTGCTCTAACTGTGGTTCAGACCATCTTTACCATTAAGTCTGCTGGATACAAGTAATTTTTTTTACTACAAGTGTTATCTTATTTTGTTGTTCATCATTAGACTAGACTAACCCAAGTGTTATATTCTTTTGTTGAAATTGGAATGAAAATTAATTTCATTAAAAATGTGTTCAATTGATTAGAGATGATATTGGAATTGAAGTTAATTTCTTCAAGTTCCATCAATCAAAGGTAAGACTCCTTCAATTCAGATGAAAATTATAAATTCCAAATGAATTCAAGATCTAATTTAATAAATGTAGTATTTGGGTTCTTGTTTAATTTGTTTTTTAAAAACAGGTTAACCAGTCAATCCGTTAACAACCCGACTAACCTATTTAATACAGCACACCAACTCATTTAACACGTTTAAAACTTGTTACAACCTACTCACCACCCCCAACCTCTTTGACTCGTTTTAGATAAATGAGTAAAACAAGTCTTGTTCAGGTTACACGATCAAGGTCAGGGTTTACGTCTTTGACACACATATATACATGGTCTTGTTTTGGTTCAACACGCCAACAAGAAACCCATTAAACCACCAATCAACATGATGCATACCAGTAACCCGTTTATTTTTATTTTTGTTGTTGCATTATATTGTTTTACATGTGTGTGTCTATTCATAAACCACTGAATTCAGTCATTTAACCAGGCCAAAAACTCACAATCAGAGTATCAGACCCTCTAAGATTTTAAACCTTGGATTCGTTTTTTGTTAATATTATTTTAGCTATAACTTTACATAGTCCAAGTGATAATAGTTTACTAACATTTTTAGCTTCGTTACTTTGATACAATAAAGGCTTATCAGTAGCGTGGTGCGATGTGTATTTAAGGTAATTGATGTCTATTTGTCTGTAAGCCGGCAATTTTTACCTAGTTTCTTAGGCCTTGGGGTGTACCCTAATATCTGGGGCATTAAGGGTGACATGACATGTTAACCAGCGTTGCAGACCACTCCCTTCTTGTGTTAAGGGGCATTACAGAGGTTATTTGTTAACATGTTAACAACACGTTAAGAGATTGAATTATTTTTTTAAACAAAAAACCACTAAAAATAGGGTTAAGTGAAGTTAACAAGATTAAATCATTTCCTTGGGGTGAGGTGGAGCGAAATGAGGAAAAGTGGGTGATATAACACCTAAGTGGAATTGAGGAGGGTTAAGTTGTATTTTTTTTAATCTAAAAACGGTCAAATATTTCTTTTAGCTGAATAAGAGACTGTATTTTGAAACCAGCTTGAGCCTTGTCAAACCCAACCCGAACGGGTTAAATCTCGGTTTCAGGAATGTCTAACCCGATCCTTTCCCCCTAAAAAACTGGGCCATCCCGACCCAGTTTTGCCAGAGCTTGTTTTTTACTTTTGTTGACCCAACCCGGCCCGATTTCAACTCGAACTAGTTTGGGCCCATAGCCCGATTTGTGAACATCTGCCCTCTACTATCTTTTCTGGATAGAATTTTGTCTTGTATTGTTGGGTCTGGGCCTTGCATGTTTGTTGACAAGTGACAACACTAGAATTTTGTTAGCTATTTTTGGGCTTTGTATTGCTCCTAAGGGCCAATTTTGTACATAGTAATATGCCGGCCCAAAGGTAATGTTCAGCTTTGGTGTTTTCTTCTTTTGGGTAGTTGCACAAAGTTTATTTTGTATTCTTTTATCTCTTTCATTAATAAAGTTGTTGGGCTTTCGTCGTCATGGATATAATATAATATAATATAAAAAATTGGTAATTCTACTTTACCCTTAGATAATCATTTTTTGCACATGTTATGATTAACAATATCACAACACAAATCCAAACCGCTTTGTTACATGTTATGATTAACAATATCACAACACAAATCCAAACCGCTTTGTTAGCTACAATTTAAAGGAATTATACTATTTTGCTAACTCGTCAAACTGGTAAAACTAAAGAATATCAGTTAGAAAATGCATTGATTCCCAACTCGTCAAACTGGTAAAACTAAAAAATGTTAGTTAGAAAATGCATTGATTCCCTTCTAGCGTAGGTTTCGAGTTCAAATCCAGTTTCACGCCTTAACTCCTTAGAGGCCACCTACAAGTTTAATTTGCACCATAAGTGGTCTTTGTATTGGTGAGACCACGTGAGTTTTTCCGAATGCGTTAGGTTAACAAAAAAAAACTACTAGACAATTCTAGTTTTTTTAAAAGCTTGATCGTTATTTTAATTATAGTTTTCATTTTCATATTTATATATAATATAGTAGGGGGGGGGGGTTAGTGCACGGACCTCCCGGCCGCCGGAGTATTTCAACTCACGCAAGCTAGCTTAGCCCCATAGCTGCCTGGCGGTGATTATCCCACCCGGAATTCAATACTTGGGGTTGCCAAGTCTCGAACCCGGGGCTCTACTGAAAGAAGGGATGAGGCTGGCCAACTGGGACACCCCAGTTGGTTTTTATATATAATATAGTAACTAATTCAAAACAGATAAATAAGTGCTGGTACGTCAACCGATTTGTTATGACATCCCTAAAAATTCATCCGTTTTGACCCGAACCCGTTCTTATGGCCTCGTTCAGGCCGGTATCTACGGTTGCAAGAGTATATTTACTTTTTGAAAAATTGGATCATCATTTGAATAAAAGCTTATGGTGTATGACATGAGGTACTACTAATGCAATCTATTTCTTGAATAAGCTGATATCATAACACCATTTATAAGAACCCCCTTTGCCAAAATCAGCAATGAAAGTAAAGATTTTTTTTTTGAACGACCGATAGAATCAATTCCGAGCACTCTCGGGACACCCACTGGACAAACGGAGTACTCCGAGAGTAACCCGAGTAACCAATGTCACCCCAATTATTTTTCCATTATTTTTATAAATTATTATTCTAGCATTGCCTAATAAGATAAACAATGCATTCCCATGATCAAGTTTTTCTTTCCTTAACCAAACAAAAACAACACTTTTATTGATTTATTAATTTTATCTATTTTCTTCCCTTAACTAACGCAAGGTATTGTTAACATTCAAGGGGTGACACATTGGTAAAAGTCTGACTAATTCCATCTAGTAGAGATCTCAAGGTTTCAGTCCTGGTTTTTTTGTCATAACCTCTTTAAGGCCACCTACTCAGTGCAAGTTTCGATTTATCTGATCGTATTGGTTAGCATGGTATTATAGGATCCCATAAGTTTTCCAAAAAAAAGGTTGGAGTATTATTTAAGTAAAAGATTATTCATATTCTTTAACCAAAGTCCAAATACAAAGTTGTACATAAAACAAGTATAGTAGCCTAGCCTCTCCTTTTGACCAAAAAGCAAATTTGGCTGGAATCAAAGGATTATCATCTTAATATCCGATCATCGATGTTATTATTTCTACGTTTCAGATTCTGTAGGGAAAGCCATCACTAAATTCAATGCTGAGCTTTTTAGGTTGACTTCGTTAATACATACATCTATCTATCATCACGGATCAACATACTCTAGTAGAAAAATGTGTACATTGTGTTGAATTTTGGGAAGTGTTCTAACTAAGAACATGATATAATTACCCAACTACAACGTTAAACAAGTCGATTGGCTCGTACGCTGCTTGAGACTGTCTCGCTAAATGCTTGAATCGAGTGAAGCTTAAACAAGCCCTAACTAAAGTTGGAGCTCTTTAAATAAGTGAGCTTGCGCCAAAATTAGAGTTTTTTTAATAAACGAGTTTGAGCCTAGACTTCACATATCAAGTTTAACTTAACACGGAACTCACTATTTATATAAATATAATATTTTATTTTATATACAATATATAATTACATAATAAATAATATTATATATGTTAATATAAAAAGTAAATAACGATCTGAGTTTGAGCTTGCAAAATTATTAGTTGACCGAGCTCGAGCTTTAGAAAAGAGCTCGAAACAAGCTCGGTTTGAGCTCTCTTAAATAAAATGAGCTAAGCTCGCACTCTCTTAAATTAAAAAGGTCAAGTTCGAGCTTAGACAAGCTCATGCACAATTTGACCTATTTACACCCCTAACCATTAATTATTAAAAAAAAAAAAAAAACTTTCACATCAAGCCCTCCTAATATCCCACTAATGACTGCTCAATTTCTATTAATATTTAATATTTAGTATTTAATATTTAATATTTAATAGGGGTATTTTATTATTAGCATTACTAGTTATTGGACTTATCGGTTTTTACTTACTCCTTTAAATCGATTAGTATAGATAGTTCTCCCTATTTGTTTGTTTTTCTTTCTTTATTATTTTCTCCAATGAAAAACTCTAGTCGTATTCTTTGTATATCATTGTTAATTTACACATATATCGTTGTATTTTTTTTTTTTTTTGTTGGAGTTTAACCCCTAAATTGTCATTAGTAGATTAGTTGAAGCGAAAATACAGTGACTCAGAAGTTGACAATACATGATCCGTGTGCCACGCTATGCATAACAACTATAAATAGTAAAATGTGATGTTGAAAAAGGACAGTGAATAATAATTTGATTTGATGATTAGGTAAATGTCTGTCTGGCTTAAACAACTTATTTGAAATTATCATGTCCTAATTTGTTGTTTATTGTTTGAATTAAAGTAGTGGGAACATGAACAGGGGTTTGAGAATGATAGGTGGATTCTACTTTTTAATATATGTATTTTAAAAGCAAAAGATGCATTTTAGAAGATCATCTTGTGCCCTACCATCTTTACAGGACTCAACTTTTTTATTCAACAAGACTTGTTACCATCACATTAATCAAATTTCAGTGACTTATCTTTTTATAAAGCAAGGTTTCCCACTTGACCCATTCCTTATTGCTTCTTTTTTCTGCAAAATTTATCTGAAAGATTCAGGTGACCATCTTAGGTTTACAAATAATCAAAGTTTAAGTGTGTCTGAGTAATAATGAAATCGGGTTTGCAGGTTGAGGAGATGAACCCAAACACAACTGATGGCTGTTGGTCACGACTACTACAAAAAGCTCCAATGAAGATGAATATTTCACATGAAGGAGTGTGCATCTTTATATTGGGTGTTCTTCTGTCGTGCGACCCGGCGGCTTATGTGCGACCTGTGGCCCGCACTTCACACAAACCATATATTATTTGTGTCAAAGACATTAACCCAATACGAATACATTTTCAATTGTGTTACCCATTTATCTAAACAAGTTAAATAGTTGATGATTGTAATCAAGTTTTTAAATCGGTTGGCATATTGCAATAAATGGCTAAATTAACAGGTGGACCTTAATATATATATATAGGTAAAGACTACTGTACAAATAGCCTTATCGTACATTACGTACGCTACAATCTCAGCCGTCAGATCATCTTCCCGTATAGTAAAATCGCATGTTGTTTTTTTATAACATTTTCGCATGTGATAATTTTTGATGAATTCGCATGTTGTTTTTTTGTACCAATTTCGCATGTGATAATTTTGATGAAATAGCATGTTGTTTTTTTTTTTTATAACAATTTCGCATGTGATAATTTTTGATGAATTCGCATGTTGTTTTTTTTTACCAATTTCGCATGTGATAATTTTGATGAAATAGCATGTTGTTTTTTTGTAACAATTTCGCATGTGGTAATTTTGATGAAATCGCATGTTAAAAAAACAACATGCGAAATTGTTACAAAAAAACAACATGCGAATTCAATGCGGGAAGATGATCGGACGGCTGAGATTGTAGCGTACGTAATGTACGATAAGGGCATTTGTACGTTAATCTAACCCTATATATATATATATATATATATATATATATATATATATATATATAGAGAGAGAGAGAGAGAGGGGGTTAGATTCATTTGTGAACAAGCCCATTGATAGTGAACCGTGTGAACTAATCCTAGCATTTGATTATCAAGAGTAGGGTTGCTGCGCAAAGTGTGTTTTTCCTACAAAGTGTAGGAAGCGATCTGAGTCATCCGATGGGTGTGTTTAATGGTTGAGATCAAGTCAGTGGCATTTTTGTAATATTTGTGTGTCATTAATTAATTGTCATTTTACGTGTTTTATATACTATGGACGTAGTTTTTAAAAGACTTATTTTGCTATTCAAAAAACAGGCAGCGGCGTAACTTGTTACCCGTTTACCATCTATCTCCATGTAAATACATAACACGATAATATGCAATGTAAATCATATGAGATGTTGTGGTGTTCGAATTATTAAACCGGTTAGACATAATAATGTGATACCTAGAATATTCGTATTTGTGTCATCAAGTTTTGTCACCTTTAAATTCTAACATGCAAATGCAAGTCACATGAGAAATGAGATTAATAGTTGCTACCTCAAAGCATGGTAACTTGTAGTGTACTAAAAATGGTAAACCTTTGTAATCATAATAGAGGGATGATTTTGATTATTGCCAATTATTGTAGAATATGCAAGAAGGAAAAGATATATGTGGTGGACCATGGCAATTTCCTAATCCATAATTTAAGCTCAAGCGTACCTATTGAAAACAACACCCCCTTAAAAGTTGAGACCAATTAGGTTTATGAGAAATGATTTGACAATGATGTGTAGATCTTCATACATATGTATGTAACTGTGTATGTATATGCATTGGTCGTTAACCAACATACTCTTTCCGGATGACTACAATTCGAGATCCAACTCAATTTTTATAATAAAAAAAATATATAAGAAATCATGGCGGTTAGCGGATCCTCTTGACCGTGTGCATCCGTATATGTATATGCATATGTATATAATTAAGAAGAGAAAATGTGTGAATCGATTTTAATTAAGTATAGAACTGAAATAATCACATAAGTATTTATAAATAATTCATGAAGATAATTAATTACATAGTGAGATTGAGAAAGAGATGCACTTTAAAATCATTATATGTATCATATTTAGAAAAAAAATGTACAAGTGTCTACGTGGTTTTCACACTTCTCCACTTATGTATAAGAAATCCAACTTCCATTCATCACAAATACGAACGAGTTTAAAAATAATCTGACATTTTTACATGCTTCTGATAAGAATATAAGATACGAAACTAAAGGATATAAAATTTAATTATGAACCCGTTTATAGATTATCGTATTTTAATATAAAAGACAACAAATTACTAAATAATCAATAGCAAACATGTTAACTTTGTATTAGTGAGATCAAAAGTCTAAAGGTATAAGAGTGGGGATAGAATATGAAATAAAATCGGTATTTTGGACTAATAGTAATGATTTTATGCTTTTTGTATTCATTCTTTACATACTACAATTTAAGTGGGAACTTGACTTAGTAAACATATGGAAATGGAGATAAGGTAATATGAAGAAAAGAAACTATTGGATAGCATTTCTACTTGTAATATGAAACTGCATATTTATAATGTTTTTTTTTTTTTTTTTTTTTTCAGTAAAGCATCGCTTTATAAACATTAAAACTAAGCCTTTTTATTATATAGGTTAAAGATATTCTACAAATCCTAAAAATGTCTTTTTTTTTTTTTAATGAAGCATCGCCTTATAAACATGAAAACTTAGGCTTTTATTATATGGGTGTGGTTCGGCTACAAATTCCATTTTTCCTACAAAGTGTACAAACTCATAAAACACACTCAAAACCCACAAATAATAGAGTGAAGATCACTAAAACACAATATCCAAACCCTAACATTTCATAAAAACTTCAAACACACTATTGTAGAACTAAGGATATAAAACACAACATGATAATTATCATAAAACACACTAATGTTAGTCATTCGAAAATCAAAGCCTTATCATCTAAAACACAACACAAAACTCAAAAATATGACGTTTTAGTAATCTTCACTTTGTTATTTGTAGGGTTTGAGTGTGTTTTATGGCTGAAATTGTGGTGTTTTATGACTTTATACACTTTGTAGAAAAAATAGACTTTATTGCCAACTTTCACCCTTATTATATAGGTTAAAATATTTTACAAATTTTAAAATAAATAAAAAAGGTAAGAAGGTACAGAGTGACAAGCATCCAAGAAACGATTAACTGGAGTTTTTTTCTTCCAAAGTGTAGGTGGAAAAAGTATTTATCAAAATAGATGATTTAGAAACTATTTACTAAAATAAGTGTTTTTCTTTATTTTTAACTAATCAGTTATAAATCTTTTATTTTTAACTCAATTAATCTATTATCACTTTTGTACTTTTTTTTTCTTCAATCAATTGATTATTTTTATGATCTAACCCTATTAAAACAAATTGAAATTGTTGAGAATACACACTATTTTCTAGATAATTTTCCGTTTACCATTTTGGCTATGCACATTATCATCAATTCAATACTCTAGTTATTTTAATTTTATTGAATTAGTGATGATAGGGCAAACTGATTACTTGATAGGAGCAAATATTACCAATATCTTTGTGTTGTTCTTTATATTAAAGTTATTTATCTTACACAAATATCAAGAGAATTTAAAAAAAGAGTGCTAAAAGGAGTTAAAATAAGTTAGGTAAAAAATAAAAGAGTTTTTTTTTTTTTTTTTTACATATTTCCTCTCCTAGAAAACTTTATTACATATTTTCCCAACCCATAAATTTAGTTACATATTTCCCCTTCCTAAAGAAACCTTATTACATATTTCCCTAATCTCTAAATTTTTATTACATATTTCCCCAATCTCTAAATTTAATTACATATTTTACCTTCCTAAACCCCATATATTACATATTTATCCATTTCATTAAAAATACTCTTATAGAATTACTATTTTACCCCTAATGAGTTTATTAAATAAATAACTACAATATATATCCTAGCTTCCTGCAATAATTATAAATTTAAAAGTAACAACTTGAATTCCCCAATCTCTAAATTTAATTACATATTTTACCTTCCTAAACCCCATATATTACATATTTATCCATTTCATTAAAAATACTCTTATAGAATTACTATTTTACCCCTAATGAGTTTATTAAATAAATAACTACAATATATATCCTAGCTTCCTGCAATAATTATAAATTTAAAAGTAACAACTTGAATAATATTTTTAAATCTTTGTATGTGTTTCCAGTAAAAGATGACTTCTCTTATTTCCAATAAAAAATTCTTATTGATAGACATAGAAAAATCGGGAAGGTGTAATCGGATAAAGTAAGTTTATGGGTTATCCATGCTTAATCATAGATAAGTGACATATGACAAAGGATAATATTTACGAGTTTCATGTTGTTCCATGTAATACTTTATATCACTGCTTGTTACACCATCTTTGAAAGGACATTAAGTAAATCAAGATCAAAACACACACCGGCAACTATTTTTTTTTTATCTTAGGGTATAATAAATTATTGACACTAAAGTTTTTATTTTGTTTAAAGAATTTTAATTGGATTTCCTATGTATAAAAGAAATGATAATTGTTCATGATTTGGTTAATTTTATAGAATTTGTTGGAACAACTCGATGTTTGACAAAGACTGCATTAAAAAATTTGTTGGAACATCTGTTTAACAAAGATTGCATATTGATATGAAGATCTTTGAAATTATACTATTTATCTCTAAACACTTTATATTTAGTTGTTTAAAAATATTAATTATACTATTTATCTCTAAACACATATAAAGATTTAAAAATATTATTCAAGTTGTTACTTTTAAATATATGCTGGAAGCTAGAAAATATATTGTAGTTATTCATTTAATAAACTCACTAAGGGTAAACTAGTAATTCTATAAGAGTATTTTTAATGAAATGGATAAATATGTAATATATGGGGTTTATGAAGGTGAAATATGTAATTAAATTTAGAGATTGGGGAAATATGTAATAAAAGTTTAGAGATTGGGGAAATATGTAATAAGGCTTCTTTAGGAAGGAGAAATATGTAATTAAATTTAGGCAAATTGGAAATAAATAATCCCAACTCACTGTTATTGGCCAATAATAATCCCAACTCATTTAATCACCAATAATAATCCGAACTATTCACTTTTGTTTGTAAAATACTCCCACGTTAAAGAAACACTAACTAGATTAAAATATTGCTGATGTGGCTTAACATGTGTGGACTGACGTGGCTGGTTAACATCTTACCTGTGTATAAAATGATTACCAGACTCATTTGCACACCCAATCGCACTCTCCTTCAAAACCCTAATTCTACAAATTGGGCAAATTCAGCCAATTGTGTGTGCAAATAAGGCTGATAATCATTTTATACACAGGTAAGATGTTAACCAGCCACGTCAGTCCACACATGTTAAGCCACATCAGCAATATTTTAACCTAGTTAGTGTTTTTTTAACGTGTGAGTATTTTACAAACAAGAGTGAATAGTTCGGATTATTATTGGTGATTAAATGAGTTGGGATTATTATTGGCCAATAACAGTGAGTTGGGATTATTTATTTCCAATTTGCCTTAAATTTATGGGTTGAAGAAATATGTAATAAAGCTTCTTAGGAGGGGGAAATATGTAAAAATCCTAAAATAAAATAAAACGTTTAATGAGTTGTTTGGTAAAAAAAATGTGATATTGAATAAAAAATAAAAGCAAAAAATGCAATATATTAGTTTATAATAAGAAATAAATGAAAACACTCATCTTGGTAAACTTTTTTTTAAAATAACCTATTTTGGTAAATATTTTTTCCATCTCCATAATGGTAATTTGCACAAATGGTAATTTAAAACTACCTTATTAAAAAAAACTAGAATTTTCTACCCTAAAGGGTAAGTTGCACAAATTTTTAAGATGGCATACCAAAGGTCAAGAACAAATCTACATCAAATTCACATACTTTTGCCATATTCTTTTATTCTTACCCCTTGCTCTCTAAAATTCACATATGAAGGTAATTTCCAAACAATATGTGTTTGCATGGGCGGCTCTTTAGGAGTGCGGTGAGGACTTTCGCACAAGGCCCGATTTTTCGAGGGGCACGAGATTTTTAAAAAAAAATTCGATATATATATATATGTTATTTAAAAAAAATTGTACACACATAACAAATCCAATATAGAGGCCCATTATCAAAAGATTTGTATTTTTTTATAATTTACCCAACTTAACAATAGGTTTATTGGGCCCAATCCAATACTAAAATGATTAAAAAAAAGGAAATACGCGGCAGGAAACTGGACGAACGAACGGCATATGGGCCCATTTTTCGAGCTCGAACAGGGTACGTGCATTCTCAGAGACGCCACTGTGTGTTTGTCTCGTGTCAAAAAGTTACCTAGCAATTAGTCATCAGATGAGCATATAGAAACCTATAATATCCATTAATTAGAATCTTATTTGATATTTTGCATAAGGTATTTTCATTGGGAAGAATGTATATATGTTTTTGTAATGTTGCATGCAAATTATAAGATGAATATTAAAATTATATTTTAAGTATTTGTCCATATTTAAGATGTAGACTACGTGACACCAAAGAAACACCAAAACAAAAGCATCATTAATCACAACTAAATAATAAATCTATCTTTATTGTATCAACATGTGTTTAGACTGTGGGGTATGGGGCGAGGGCTGGGGCGTGGGTTGGCTGAAAACGCCCAAGCCACCACCCCCGGTGGGCTTGGGTTTGGGTGTGGCCCAAGGGGCGGGAGTTTAAAGTCGGGCATGGGGCGGGTCTATCAATATGACATGGCGGGCTCTCAATGGCCAGACCAAACTAGCCGTTGGCCAACGGCTATGTTAAAAAAAAATATTTTTTCACTATAAAACTCACACTTCTATTCGTTTTTTTACCACATTCAACCATAATACACTCCACATCTTCTATGATCATCTCTATTCTCTTTCTACAAAACGAAAAATGCATCCTCATAATCATGGTTATGACCCGAACAACCCGTGGGCATTCCAAGAAAATCCTAGCCCACCACCCAATTGTCCAATGCCTCGTCCATTTTTAATACACTCCTCTATGCCCGATATGGCGGGTTATGCATCGTATCTCTCGAATCGTTTGTATACTAACTTCCCACACACCGACGATTCTACACCTAGCCCGATTCCACAAACGCCCATCAACCTTTCACCAACCTCCATCAACCTTTTCCAAACCGAAACGTCCCCGAAACTCAACCACCCAACGATGGTCCTTCTGCATCCAAACCCATCAAAAAGAGAAGTCACAAGAAAAAAACGAGGCCGAGAAAGCACTTGAAACCGCCAAATGAAAACAACAAAGATGGGTCGTTAATGAAGAACTTGCATTGGCGAGGGCTTGGCTTCAACAATCGCAACATCCAATTTTAGGTATTTTTAAATATTTTGTAGCGCTTAATATTTATGGTTTTTTTTATATAACTTTGTAATATATTAAATTTTGTTTTGCTTAAAATAGGAAATTCTCAACATAGAAGCCATTTGTGGGAAGCGATTGGTAAAGCATTCCATGAAGAAATGGAAAGGGAGGTTTATCGTGAAAACGATAGCTTATCCTCGAAATGGACCGAGATAAGCGGGCAACTTACCAAATTTAGTGTTTTTTTAAATAAAGCAAAGCAAAACCCAAAAAGTGGTGAAACCGAAGCCGACTTTGTGACAAATGCATTGGTTACATTCAAAACAAATGTGGGGAGCGACTTCCGTTTCATGCATTGTTGGGAGATTTGTAAGTTCCATCCAAAGTGGGCGAATATCCCTAGTGGTAGCGAAACTAACACGTCTTCCAAAAGGTCAAGGACACTCTCGTCCTAAGCCCAATCGGATGCACGAGATCAAGAGTTGGGGGACTTTTTGGATGATTCGCCAAACCGGCCTGAATACGGAAGAGATGCCGCAAAAAGGCAAGCTCAAAAATCAATATCGGGTACGGCATCGCCTTCAGTTGGGAGTTCGGACTCGCGTAGGGGAGTATACAACGATCAGTTGGATGACATTGCATGCAAGTTAGATACATTCAACGTATTCCAACAACAAAGGGCGGAAATTCGGAAGAGCAAAGAAGCTAGGGATGCCCTGAAACAAAGACGAGATGATATGAAATTTCTAGCCCAGCTCATTGATCACCTATCAGGTGAAGAGTTGGAACTATTGTTGGAGACGAGAGAAGAGATAAACAGTGGCGGATCTAGGATTCCGACCAAGCGGGAACGTTTTATAAATAGGCGGTAACGAAATCGAAAAAACGTCAAATTTTTCCAAAATTTACACTAAAAACGTCAAAAATTTTCCGACCAAGCGGTAGCGGGCGCTCCCCCTTGTATGTGTATACATCCGCCCCTGGAGATAAAGAAAAAATATAAGCGTTAGGAATTTTTTTATGTAATTTTCTTTATTTAAAAAACATTAAAAATTTAAATTTTTTTTAAAAAAAATATAAAACAGCCGTTTGGGCTGGCCACGCCCCAAACCCCCACCCCACCATACCGTCTTCAATGTGGGTCAGCCCAGTGAAGCCCCCACAAGACACGTGTCAACCCATGCCCAAAACCCCCGCCCCACCATACCCCACAGTCTTAGATGACAAAAATGTAGGTATATAGCTATTTTGAAAAAAAAAATATTGATATGAATTTTTACCATTAAGGAAAAACTCAGCAACTGCATGTCTGGTTGTTTGCACATGGGTTAAGCCTTCTACTAAATGATGGTAATGGATTTATTAGTGCTTGATGATGATGGGAGATTAATATTGTATTTTCACCTTTTATTTCCATAAAAATGTTGTCGCCCACAAACGTCATACATGCACCAAAAACCCCAACAACAACTACAAGGCAACAAAACAGACATACCCATTGTAATGCACGGGCCTTCCCACTAGTATTGTGTTAGAGGTTCTGACAATAACACAATGTACAGAAACCCTAGTAAATAGACGTAACAACCAAAAACCCAATTGAAAAACACAATGACCATAATTTTTAACACAACACAAAACTCACAAATATGACGTTTTAGTAATCTTCACTTTGTTTTTTTGTAGGGTTTGAGTGTGTTTTATGGTTGAAATTGTGGTGTTTTATATTGATTAAGATATTTTACAAATTTTAAAATAAATAAAAAAGGTAAGAAGGTACAGAGTGACAAGCATCCAAGAAACGATTAACTCGAGTTTTTTTTCTTCCAAAGTGTAGGTGGAAAAAGCATTTATCAAAATAGATGATTTAGAAACTATTTACTAAAATAAGTGTTTTTCTTTATTTTTAACTAATCAGTTATAAATCTTCTATTTTTAACTCAATTAACCTATTATCACTTTTGTACTCTTTTTTCTTCAGTCAATTGATTATTTTTATGATCAAACCCTATTAAAACAAATTGAAATTGTTGAGAAATATTTCTCACCTACTATTTTTTAGATAATTTTTCGTTTACCATTTTGGCTATGCACATTATCATCAATTCAATAGTCTAGTTATTTTAATTTTATTGAATTAGTGATGATAAGGCAAACTGTTTAGTTGATAGGAGCAAATATTACCAGTATCTTTGTGTTCGTTCTTTATATTAAAATTACTAGGTTAGAGCCCACGTATACACGTGGTTTAACAAATGAAAATATTTTGAATTTGTTTGGTTTTAATTAAAATAATAAAAATAATTTTAATATAAATAAAATAAACTTAAAAACACAACGAATAATTCAGGTTTCCCTAAAAAAAATTTAGTACACCACATTGGTTGTCTTATTTGTAATATTCTCATTGTTATCTAATTTGAATGTTTAATGGTCTTGATTGAAACTAAAATTAAACGTGCATAAAAGAAAGTTGCATATACATACTACATAAGTCTAATGACAAAGTGAAAGTATCTCAGCTCGTTTGTCGCTCGGTTGTCGCATCCCCTTACCATATGGAAGTATACGATCTCGCCTATAAAAGCAACCAATTAAAAATGATTAATTTGTAAAAATAACTAACAATAAAAAAATTCAAAAAAATTCTAAACAAAATAATCTCGTATGGATTACGCCTACCAACTTTAGTTCTTATATATTTATTTTATTATTACTTATATTTTATTAATATTTTTACATTAAAAGTCTAAAACGTTAGTAAAGCCATTAGTTATTTACATGTTTATTTTATTATAATTGAATTTTATTAATCTCTACTATAAAGCAAAGATATGATAAATATAAATGGAAAACAAAATGGTAAAAGATAAAGTTTATGGATTAAAATAATATATTTTTTATTTGAGATATAATCTATATCTATTTATTTAGGGTAAAGGATAAAAAGATAAAATTCATGTATTAAAATAATATTTCTTTTATTTGAATCTTATTAAAAAATATTATCTATATCTATTTATTTAGGAGGAAAAAAATAATTGAGATCAACTCATAAAATGTCATGTGTCCTCATGTGATTTACTTTATTATATGTATAGATATATCTTACACAAATATCAAGGGAATATAAAAGAAGAGCGCTAAAAATAAGTTAAAATAAGTTAGGTAAAAAATAAAAGAGTTTTTTTTACATATTTCCCCCTCCTAGAAAAGTTTATTACATATTTTCCAACACATAAATTTAATTACATATTTTCCCTTCCTAAAGAAACCTTATTACATATTTCCCCAATCTCTAAATTTTTATTACATATTTCCCCAATCTCTAAATTTAATTACATATTTTACCTTCCTAAACCCCATATATTACATATTTATCCATTTCATTAAAAAAACTCTAATAGAATTACTATTTTACCCCTAATGAGTTTATTAAATAAATAACTACAATATATTTCCTAGCTTCCTGCAATAATTATAAATTTAAAAGTAACAACTTGAATAATATTTTTACATCTTCGTATGTGTTTCCAGTAAAAAATGATTTCTCTTATTAACGATAAAAAATGCTCGTTATTGTGGTTTTTTTTGTAAAAAATAATATCGTCTGAAAAAGTTATAAACATTTTAAAATGATGAAGGAATTGACATGTGTCTTGTACGTGGAGAGAGAGACAATGTGAAAGGAATAACCTTAGAGTCTTGAGATTGAGAATGTAGGGATTGTTGTCTTTAGTAGTGATATTGCTATTAAAGAAGGAGATTTTGTCAAGCGCACTGGCTCTATTATGGATGTCCCTGCCACCACCTACACACACCTCACCGGACCACCACCACCTCCACACCCCCACCACCGTCGTAGAACCACCACCATCGCATGACCACCGCTATTGCACCTCCCCCATCGCATGACCACCGCCATTGCATCTCTGCCATCACACCACCACGAAATCAAACTTGTAATGCAAATCAATCTCACCAATGAAAATTCCTGATCTAATTCGAGTATATGACCGTACGATCTTGTAATTTTGTATCGATTATTGATTATATGTGTGTACAAATGTATGTAGATGTGTAATTTTTAGCTGTTGTTGGGGAATTAGGGTCAGGGTTTCAAATTGATGTCATCGGTGTTGAAAATTGTGAGATAGTGACGGGAGTTAGGGGAGCGGCTACCGGAGGTAGTGAGGACTCATCGGAAGAGAGTATGGACGGTGTCGGTGCTGTCAGTGGAGATGAGGAGGACTACTAGGGTTTTTGGGGTTAGGGTTTTAAGGTTAGGGATGAGGTTGTTTAGTAGTCCAGTGGTTTTTAAACATATGCGAAGAGATCCGTTAGATGTTGCGAATGTTGGAGATTATTGGATTGAGTTCCTGGGAGTAGGTGGGGTGGTGGCAAGTGGATTGTGGTGTTGGTGGTTGCAGGTGGGGTGTGGTGGCAGGTGGGTGTTGGTGACGGTGGTTGTGGTGGTGGCCGGTGGGAGTAGGTGGGGGTGGAAGGGAGATTAGAGAGAGAGGTAAAATGTATTTATTATTATTTTTTTATTATTTATTTTAGTATTTAGGGTAAAATGGCCAAAACACCCTCATGTTGGTCTATTTGGTCATATTTAACCATAAAAACTAACTGGGTTAGGGCTAAAGGACATAACGTGCAAGAGTTTGCAAACATCAAGTACGTTTACTGTACTTATTAAAGACAAATGACACAGTTTCGCAATAAGTAGCATATATAAAGGACGATTTTTGTAATTTACTCTTTCTTTTTACTTGTTTTACTTTAGTTATGTTTTGTTTTAGTCGGGTAAAAAATGTTAATTCTTAAGTTATACTTATAGTTTGAGTTAAAAATAGCAAATAGAAACTAAAAAAGTCAAAAAAAAAAAAAAAACTTTAAAACTTAAGTATTATTCAAGGAAGTTGCAATTTTTGAAGTATAAAAAATACAAATAAAATCAAATTCATAACTTTGATGTTAATAATCATTCATGTAACACAAAAGTAAAGGAAATATTCTCTGTTTTTGTTTGTTTTGTTATTCACATATGAGTAAATTATAAATTTTTTCCATTATGTTTGTATCAAATTGTAGGCGGTGTCCTTTGCCTTTCAATTTGACAAGTTTTGTCCTTAACGTTTCAAAATCCTGCACGTTATGTCCTTTAGCCTTAATTCAATCAGATTTTTTTTGTTAAATATGATCATGTGCCTTGCAAAAGAGGGTATTCTTGTCATTTTACCTTCTGAGGGATTATTGAGTAAATAACTTATATCAAGAGACTAAATTTGTAAAAAGATTAAAGAATAAGATATGAATAAAAAAACTTATATCCATATCTTATTTTTTTAAGTAAATAACTTATTCATTGAGTAAATAACTTATATCAAGAGACTAAATTTTTAAAAAGATTAAAGAATAAGTAAATAACTTATATCAAGAGAGAGGGAGAGAGAATTTTTTTAATTTTGTTTTTTATTCATATCTTATTTTTTAATCTTTTTACACATTTAGTCCCTTGATATATAAGTTATTTACTCAATAGTCCCTGAAGAGGTAAAATGACAAGAATACCCTCATGTGCAAGGCACATGACCACATTTAACAAAAAAATCTGACTGAGTTAGGGCTAAAGGACATAACGTGCAAGATTTTAAAACGTTAAGGACAAAACTCGTCAAATTTAAAGGTAAAGAACACCACCTGCAATTTGGTACAAACATAAAGGACAATGTCACACCCCAACCGATGGCGGAATCATCGGGGCGCGGCACTGAGTGAAACAGATTGTCCAGAAGTTTCCATAACAATTATATTTACCAAATATTTAAAGCAACACGTCCCATACCATGTCATAAATGATAATACAATTATTACAGAAAAGATCTAGTCAAATTGTTCTGTTCCGACAACTCAGATTTTTTATTACAGACGATTGTTTATTGTTGACCTAGGTCTTTCCTAGCCTCGATTTCACAGCAAAGTAAGCAAATAAGCATCCTAAGCACCTGTCACATACGTTAAAGTAGAAGTCAATACACATAGTGTAAAGGTGAGCATACAAGTTTAATAGATATAATAGAGTTAGAAATTGATTACGCATAACCAGCACGTACACAGTGTGAAATGAGGCATGTTAGTTATCGACATGAACCTATCGATACCAATGACTGCGGGTTGACTGCCCAAGGTAGTTCGCGATACACACTCACCACTGTGAGTCATGTAACTAATTGTCCTTACAACCCCTGAGTGAACAGGTGCTGAGTCCAAACTATAGTACTATCGTTGCTAAGGCAGGTAGACAACATTCCATGTGTAAACATAACAAACAAGCATTCATTAAGTCACGTATAACATGCGATAACGGTTAGCGTTTAAAGTATTGCGTAGTGCGTTTGATGTGATTTTAGAATAAGTAACGTATGTAACACCCAAAAGTGCGTGAAGCAAAAAGGGATCGAGTATACTCACAGCGATTGATGGATTGAAGGGAGCGCTAGAGAGTAAGGTTAGCCTGATCAGGACGATAGCATAACGATAAGCGACGCGTAAAACGATACAAGTGTTAGTGGGCCGGACGACAGTTCGATCGGATGGTAGTCCGATCGGACAGCCGGTCATCCGAGTGACAGTCCGCTCGAATGGTCATCCGATCGGGTGACCTTTCAAGTGGATTGTTACTTCCTTTGGGAAGGATGTGTTTGTGTATGATAGCTTGACTTTTGAAGTTTTCGTTGTAGCATTATGAAAACATAGAAGTATCTCTGCCTTTCAGGTCGGTCGATCGGACGACAACCCGATTGGTTGGACACTTTAGTGAGAACACGTTCACAGCCGTTTGTTACTCGATCGGATTGTAGTCCGATCAGGTGGCAACCTGCTGGTATTGAACATGTTGAAAATTTTTTAAGTATTGAAGTTTAAATGTCACATGATCGAGCGGTAATCCGATCGGGTGGTAGTCCGATCGGACAACAATTCGTTCAACGTTCAGACTTCAAATGTTGGTAAACAGTTTGAGTGTGGGACCCAAGGTGCAAGTCGATCGGGTGACGTCCCGATCGGATGACAGTCTGATCAGACGGCAGTCCGATTGGACGGCATTCCGTTCTGGTCGTTCCGTTCGTCTTACCCTTGGTTGTTTTGTTAGTTCGTCGTTTTATCGAGACGGTGTGATAACGTGCTAACCAACAGAACCCAATCTTGACCTCAGTGACTCGATTGAACAGGAATCACCCAAGTTCAGCCAGTTAACCGGTTCAAGACGGTTGTTCTTGGTTAACCCAAAATCGGTGGTCTCATGGATAGAATCCAGATCTTGAACCAACACATCAACAAGAAGGAGTAGACGGTTAGAACAAGCTCCGATTCTATCGGTTTTGAGTGCATTGAGTGTAAAAGAGTTGAAAGAAAGTTGGAAAACCATCTTTCAATCCTTTTCACCGTGAATATGTTTAGATCTATGAAAGATCCTTGTTTGTTTATGTGGAAATCGGTTAGATCTAAGTTGTTCTCGGTGAACTGAGGCCAAAACATGAAGTTCTCAAGAACACCATGATGACATCATCCTAGAACACCTCAAGTCTAGTGATTTCACGGTTAAAAGTTAAGATTCAAAAGACAGGAAGGTGTAGAATCAAGTGTAGATCAAGAAAGTACAAGATTTAGGTTGAGATCTCACCGGAATCGCGAGAAATCGAAGAAAAGTGAGAAAGAGCGCTGGTCCGACGTCAGAGAGCAAAAGTGGTAAGTTATGATGGTGACAGGCGGTATTTATAGGGTTTACCAAAGTGGAAAGGGTTGGTCGATCGGGTGGCAGCCTGGTCGACAACGGCTGGTCGATCAGCTGGTCACCTGGTCGATTGGCCAGTTGGTTCAAGATTTTGTGCGACGAGTTTTGCTGTTTTGATTTGTGTGGCGAGCGTTGCGATGCGATAGAGTTTCTTATTCAAATTACTTTGAATCCCAACTACTATATCTACATACAATCATCCTTAATTTACTCGCGTTTAGCGTTTTGCGATTTGATTGCGATTGAGATTCGATTGATCACCACAACACATCATAAATAAACATGCACAAGTAACACATAAAAGGCACACAAACGTATAACAATAACCAAATGCGTAATTCGAGTTGCGAGGGCGATTGCGAATAGCGATAAGAGATAACATACGCGATAAATATCGATTAAACCTCGATTATTAATTAAGTACACCACATAATACAACTAACGTTAAGCATAAAATAGGCTATCTACGAGTCAAAGAAATCAAAAAAGAAATTGAGCAAGGAGTGACAGATCGCAATTAGCAATCTTGTCTCCCTTTGACTTCAACGTTGACTTTGACTTTGACTTTCGAAACACGGGGTGTTACTACCTCCCTTACTTAAGGGAATTTCGTCCCGAAATTAGGCTGAAGATGTAACAAACAACTGTGGGTACTTCGTCTTCATGTCGCTTTCGAGTTCCCAAGTGAACTCTGCGCCTCGTTTGCCTTCCCATCGGACTTTCACAATAGGAATGTGCGAGCGTCTGAGCTGCTTGGTTTGGCGATCCATGATTTCGACAGGCTTCTCCACGAAGTGTAGTGTTTCGTTTATTTGGAGATCATCGAGAGGTACAATTAAATCATGCTCAGCCAGTGTAAGGACTGCAAAAAAATGTCCCTAAACGACTCGTAAGTGAAAACCCGGACCCCTGAAACCCTAACGTGCATGAAAAAACAAGAAAACAAGAAATTAGAGTTTCAGGCGGGCCGCGTAAAGGTTTATGTCACACCCCAACCAATGGCGGAAACATCGGGATGAGACGAAGTGTGAAGATTGCTAGAGACATCATAACGCTATTTGTGACAATATTTAGAAAATCCAAATTTCATTTCATTTCATAACTTCAAATAGTCAACATTACAAGATATTCAAATACGACAAGTTTAACAAAACAACATGATAACATAACAAAATTTTGATACAACATTTTAAACCCTAACGTCTATATGTGTATCTAGGCATCAACGCTACTTCATTTCATAGCATCATCGTCCTCAACCTGTAACATGTTTAAAATAAAGTTCAATGCAAAAGCAAAGGCGAGTATACAAGTTTGATACGTACATAGCAAAAGATAAGTTTGAACAATTCCTCATAGCAAGCATGTGATTCAAGATAAACATTTAAACATGGCATGTGTCTAACATATCAAACCAAGAAAACGCAATATGCTCAAGACATAACCTCAAGTTTACGGGCGGGTCGTTAATCCTATAGCGCTACATATGTCAAGGTTTGGCTCGTACGAAGTTAATGATAAGTTCAACACATAAGAATAACCCAAGTTTAAAGTATCAAGTCATCACGTATACAAGCATGTTATAGGAACGTTCATGTGTTTAATAAAGTGTTCATGTGTAAGTTAATAGGTAAACATGTTACACCCCAAAAGTGGTAAAAGTAAAAAGGGGGAAATACGAGTATACTCACAAAGTTTGCATATGTTTTCCGATTATCCAATTGTTGACGAGTAGAGATTTAGAGTCCGAATGTATAAGGGTTAAGGTTCAAGTATGTTTAGAGTCGAGATTCGGTGTTTAAAACAACATAAAAATAAGATATGAGAATAACATGGAAAATAATCATTTAGTACATATGATGCCTGTTCTTGACACTAGGAAACTCGAAGGAGTTTAGATGTTTTCATGGAACAAGGTTCCATTAGAATCGTGACAAGTTATCATAGTCTAGGATGATGTAATCTAGTACCCCGACATATGAACACTAGTTCATCATCAAAGATTCGATTATTCGAATAATATATTTAGGTTATATAATATATGTCCAATAGTTCAAGCATGAGGTAGAAGATTAAAATCTTCATTTTGGTACCTCTAAATGTCATAGAAGTCATGTAGGAGGTAGGAAGATCAAGTCTTCCATTTAGGCACCTCTATGTGTTCACCACTACACTTGATGTAAAAAAAACAACCAAGGAGGGTCATGAACATACAATAAAGAATAAGAAATATACACACTAACTAAGAGAAATCATCAAATCATGTGAGGATTGTATGTTTGGACAACCCAAGTTGTTCCATAATCACTCATGTATCAAAGACAAAGTTTGACATGACTTGTGGGTTAAAACCCTAAACAAAACACCAAGTTTATGAGGTTTAATCCTCTGATTTTAAATGTCTCAACCTTGTTTTTAAGCTTAACCAACCATGGGATAAGTTGTAAGCATTAGGACATAGGTATGAGATGTGTTGGACACAAGTTGCATAGGTTTAAACAAGTTTTTGATGAACATAAAAACAAACAGAAAGTTTATGGACTATTTCGGGGCATTTCCAGGTCTGATTTCTCCAAGGAGAAGTCTAGGAATCGAACCCCATGATTATACAAGCAAGTAGGAAAAAGAATCGAGTGAATCGGATAAGAATTGAGTGAGTTATGCTCATTTTCGTGAAGGGGTGTCAATCTACTCGAACCCTTGCTTTCAGCTACGGTTTGGTGGATGTTTTGTGAGTTTTTAGGGTTGCAAAAGTGGTAGGGAGGCTGGTTATAAGTGGTATTTATAGGGGGAAGGATTAGGGTTTCAATGGGTTGGGCTTTGGAAGTGTTTAGAAGGGGTTACACCTTGAAACTAGCCCACAAAACCCAACTATATGGGCTGAATTTTGCTGAATTGGGGCTGCCATACTTCTTTTTTTTTTATTTTTTTAAAACATTATAATGAGTAATTTTGTTAGTTAAGTTGTGTAATAATGTGCAACAATGTTTCCCCTAACTTGTAACAAGGTGAAATATGAAATAAAACATGATTTAACTAGGTAAAAAGTGTAATGTACAAGTTTTATTTACGAAGCAAGTTCCGTATTTTACAACGATTACGATGAAAAAATGGTTATAAGAACACAAGATTTCCAAAGATAGAATTTCACGTAAGGTTTCTAAATGTAGGATGTTTGAAAACGCAGGGCGTTACAGTCTCCCTCCTTTAGGAAATTTCGTCCCGAAATTTATTCAAGAGGAAGGCTTGAAAGAGTTTTTGGCATAAAGGTGATCATTAAGAATTGAAACTTGGGAAGTTTGAAAGTTTTGAAAAGTACCAAATTTTGGAGAACGTCAAGGTAGATTTGCAAGGGGAAGTTTTTAAGGATAGTATAAAAAAATCATACTTTCGTAAAACCTGTTTATTGAGAGGAACGAAAAGGTTTGTTACTTTAAATAAAGCAATAGAGGTATACTAAGTATAGTTTCACAAGAATCAAGAATAGGGAGGCTATTTTATAGGTAACGAGGTAAGTTAGGACTCAAATGTTTAAACAAGCTGGATTGCGAACGAGTTTTGTATAAAATAATACGAGTATAGAATGAACGAATGACTCTTAAAGAGTACAAGTATGTGAATAGCATAAGTGTTGGATAGATGAACGTAGTGTGTTAAGGATGAAGTCTCGTCATGAATAATCGGATATAATGCGTTTGTGAGTTGCGTGAAGTTGTATTAGGTCCAAAAGGTCTGCAACACACTGAATTTCTCATGGCACGTTTTACGAAAGTTTGGTAACATGGTGAAAACACTTATATATAGGAAGTACCAGCGGCGTATCCACCATGTTTTAACCACATTACGTCCGTTTCGTTACTTGGGGTCATGTTACGTTCCGTGTCTTACCATACACAGTAGTACACTCTATGGTTCTCATACGCCTATCACTATAATCCCGTGTGCACCCGCGATTATACTGATCGTCGCATGATCCACATAGCTTGTACTAGTTATGTATGAATCAAGGTATACATGAATTTGAAAATGAGAATGTGTACGTAGAAGAATGTCGTATGTAAGCATGTTTATGTTTAAGCATGTATGGGACCCACGTAAGCGAATCCCTCGGATTACGCTCGCGTATAGGTACGAATGTACGAATCATGAGTAAGGATGAAAGTATGAGCATAAGTTTAAGTATGAATACGCATGTATGTATGAGCATAAACATAAAATGTGTAAGTAGTATGTGTACAAGTAGAAGCGCAAAACGTATAAGTAGTATGCGTATAAGTAGAAGCATAAAACGTATGAACATAGGTGTAGGTATGAAAAATAAATATTGCGTATATAGTGTTTGTTGGGACACCACGGATCTAAGTGTATAAAGCATTCAAAAGTTCGAGTATGTAATACGAATGATATAAATGATGTTATCGCGAGGTATCGACCAAAATGTGTACGATGATATGCATGTATAGTTGTTTAAACGAAACATTGAGTTTATTGAATCAAATTTAGATTGAGCTTGGTTTAAAAGGGTAGAATATAGTTTGCATATGTAAGAGTATATAAAGTACTTATTGGTCATGCATATCGCATTTCGTAATGAATGGAAATGCTACCTTTGTTTTAAAAGAGTTTACGAGATCCGAAGATGGTCGGTCCCTATGAAGTCTTCTTGCCCACGTGTTTTGAAAAATAGGTGTAGGAAAAATGTAAGTTCGTTTCATCTAACAAGAAATTTTGGAGTTTTTTTGTGAATACGTTGATCCTTGGAAAAGGGATTTATCAAAGGTCTTAGTGTTCATTTTAAAGGGTTTAGACAAATGGTTCGTTGATGTTGGAAATATTCTTTGGTAAAACGATCTCATAATATCTATAAGATCCTATAGGTAATTGAGAAAGGTTGGTTTGGTTTCAATTTAGAATGGAAGTCTCTAGTATGACGATATAATGTGAGCAAGTTTTAGTGATTAAGTCGAATACGAAGTTCATGGGCAAGAGTTTCATTGGGCCGATTAAATTGATAGGTAGCATTTCGTAAGGTTTTGAAGTTTGAGTAATAAAACGTTTTAAGACATGATTATGAATTTCGCGTATATGAGTTGAGTGAAAATAGATTGTAGAATAAAAGTACGTTTGATAAAACAATGTATTTCGAAATCTGTATGAGTGGGTATTTTTAAATAACATTAAACAATTTGGGTATAAAGTATGATCGAGTTTGCATAATAAGATGTTTCGAAAAAGAAGTTTTGGTAACGGTCACCTAAGTAAGGGAATCACCCCTAACTCGTTGGTGAGGTCGTTTTAAGGGAAGAGGGGTGGAGTCAATCGTCAAGGTAAGGGAGTCACTCCAATCTCGATGATACCTCTCCACTAGTTGTTACAAGGAATATGAATTTAAATTATATGAAAATCATGCATATATAAATGTATCGAAAAGGTTCGATATGTTGTGCGTGTGAAAAGAGAAATCAAAGGTAAACTCGAGGTTGAAAGGTTGCATCGTATAAAATGAACAATAGAAACACATGTTTGACCAAAGTTTGGAGTGTTCCAAACGGAACTTTGACTAACCAAAGTGGTCGAAAAGTCTTTTGAATTTGAGGAGCATGCTTTGGCCTAATAGGTAAAATACTCTCGCCGACAGGTCGGTTAACGGTATTTACCCTTCCGGTTACTACATGTCTCAAATCAATCGAAATTTCGAGACTTGGCGGGATTTATGAAAAAATCAAGGAGTGGAACTAGTCGACAAGGTGCGGGTTTCACCCCTATCTTGACGATTTCGTATCCTAAGTGTGGTTGGTACTCGTCGGGTCAAAATTTAAATTTCGACATGTTGACGAGGGTCCACTAGAATTTGAAATTTGAGATTTGCCATTTAGATGTGGATTTCACTCCTAGCTCAATGGCGATATCTCGTGTAAAAAGAAGAATAGATAGATTGAGAGTCGTTCACTAAATTGTGGGTTTCACGCCTATTTTGGTGAATTCGTCTCATTTGTACAATATGAGTGTTGTCGGATTTAGAATAATCAAGTAAAATGCATGAGGGAAGTGTGTGTTGAAGGAAATACACAAGCAAGTATAAACACATAAGAAAGCATATCAAGAATGGTACTTAAATAATGAAATGATAAAACAAGTGTTAACACATAATAGAACAAGCTTTAATGCGTACGAATAACATGTCAAATATTACACATGAGTAACATACATGTTTAAAAGAGCATAAATAAGTAACAAATAAGGTATCATGTAGTAGTCCAAGCAAAGCATACGAATAAGGCTCTAAAACTATAGACTAAGTGAAAGCATTCCTACTTTTCCTAATTCCCTATAGTTATGGCTCTGATACCAATCTGTCACACCCCAACCAATGGCGGAAACATCGGGATGAGACGAAGTGTGAAGATTGCTAGAGACATCATAACGCTATTTGTGACAATATTTAGAAAATCCAAATTTCATTTCATTTCATTTCATAACTTCAAATAGTCAACATTACAAGATATTCAAATACGACAAGTTTAACAAAACAACATGATAACATAACAAAATTTTGATACAACATTTTAAACCCTAACGTCTATATGTGTATCTAGGCATCAACGCTACTTCATTTCATAGCATCATCGTCCTCAACCTGTAACATGTTTAAAATAAAGTTCAATGCAAAAGCAAAGGCGAGTATACAAGTTTGATACGTACATAGCAAAAGATAAGTTTGAACAATTCCTCATAGCAAGCATGTGATTCAAGATAAACATTTAAACATGGCATGTGTCTAACATATCAAACCAAGAAAACGCAATATGCTCAAGACATAACCTCAAGTTTACGGGCGGGTCGTTAATCCTATAGCGCTACATATGTCAAGGTTTGGCTCGTACGAAGTTAATGATAAGTTCAACACATAAGAATAACCCAAGTTTAAAGTATCAAGTCATCACGTATACAAGCATGTTATAGGAACGTTCATGTGTTTAATAAAGTGTTCATGTGTAAGTTAATAGGTAAACATGTTACACCCCAAAAGTGGTAAAAGTAAAAAGGGGGAAATACGAGTATACTCACAAAGTTTGCATATGTTTTCCGATTATCCAATTGTTGACGAGTAGAGATTTAGAGTCCGAATGTATAAGGGTTAAGGTTCAAGTATGTTTAGAGTCGAGATTCGGTGTTTAAAACAACATAAAAATAAGATATGAGAATAACATGGAAAATAATCATTTAGTACATATGATGCCTGTTCTTGACACTAGGAAACTCGAAGGAGTTTAGATGTTTTCATGGAACAAGGTTCCATTAGAATCGTGACAAGTTATCATAGTCTAGGATGATGTAATCTAGTACCCCGACATATGAACACTAGTTCATCATCAAAGATTCGATTATTCGAATAATATATTTAGGTTATATAATATATGTCCAATAGTTCAAGCATGAGGTAGAAGATTAAAATCTTCATTTTGGTACCTCTAAATGTCATAGAAGTCATGTAGGAGGTAGGAAGATCAAGTCTTCCATTTAGGCACCTCTATGTGTTCACCACTACACTTGATGTAAAAAAAACAACCAAGGAGGGTCATGAACATACAATAAAGAATAAGAAATATACACACTAACTAAGAGAAATCATCAAATCATGTGAGGATTGTATGTTTGGACAACCCAAGTTGTTCCATAATCACTCATGTATCAAAGACAAAGTTTGACATGACTTGTGGGTTAAAACCCTAAACAAAACACCAAGTTTATGAGGTTTAATCCTCTGATTTTAAATGTCTCAACCTTGTTTTTTAGCTTAACCAACCATGGGATAAGTTGTAAGCATTAGGACATAGGTATGAAATGTGTTGGACACAAGTTGCATAGGTTTAAACAAGTTTTTGATGAACATAAAAACAAACAGAAAGTTTATGGACTATTTCGGGGCATTTCCAGGTCTGATTTCTCCAAGGAGAAGTCTAGGAATCGAACCCCATGATTATACAAGCAAGTAGGAAAAAGAATCGAGTGAATCAGATAAGAATTGAGTGAGTTATGCTCATTTTCGTGAAGGGGTGTCAATCTACTCGAACCCTTGCTTTCAGCTACGGTTTGGTGGATGTTTTGTGAGTTTTTAGGGTTGCAAAAGTGGTAGGGAGGCTGGTTATAAGTGGTATTTATAGGGGGAAGGATTAGGGTTTCAATGGGTTGGGCTTTGGAAGTGTTTAGAAGGGGTTACACCTTGAAACTAGCCCACAAAACCCAACTATATGGGCTGAATTTTGCTGAATTGGGGCTGCCATACTTCTTTTTTTTTATTTTTTTAAAACATTATAATGAGTAATTTTGTTAGTTAAGTTGTGTAATAATGTGCAACAATGTTTCCCCTAACTTGTAACAAGGTGAAATATGAAATAAAACATGATTTAACTAGGTAAAAAGTGTAATGTACAAGTTTTATTTACGAAGCAAGTTCCGTATTTTACAACGATTACGATGAAAAAATGGTTATAAGAACACAAGATTTCCAAAGATAGAATTTCACGTAAGGTTTCTAAATGTAGGATGTTTGAAAACGCAGGGCGTTACAGTTTAGCATGGCCTTACGCGAGCCACGTCAACTTAATAATGTTCCGGATAAGTGTTCAAGCCACGTGTCGAACATCTGGCAAACCTACTCGTGACACCCCAGCCCTACACGTAGACTAGGTGACCCTCGCGGGCCGCGTAAGTTTAAGTGTGGGTTTACGCGGGCCACGTAAAACCCATTTTTCAGCTATAAATTGTTCAGTGCATGAGCAGTTCACCTGTGTCGAAAATTTTGATAAAAAACGAAGTTCTACTGCTCAAATTCACATTTCCACATAGGGAGACGCTGCCACGATACAGGGTATTAACTCGATCGCTGTTACGATTCAATGTCCGATCGATTGAAACCAATCCGATGGATGTTTAAGTGCTGCCCACATTAGGGCCATACTTTGTCATTTGTCGTGAATTCGATGGATGTTTAAGTATTGCACTTTATCATTCGTTGTGAGGGTTTTTAATCTCGTGAGTTATCGTAAATGCTGTATTAAGTTACTGACCTAGTTCGTGTGCATTGTTATTTAAATTAGGTTACAAGGCTTATCAGTAGGCTAAACTCTGCGCGTTTAAACTTGCAATGTGAGTCATTCTCTTTTTATTAAAATTGTTTTACAATACCTCAAATTATTTTCAAAGTTATAATTATAGGGATTAAGTCATGGTTATCTTGAATCATTGGCTAGTGGAGTATTATGCACATTACTAATTTCTCACGGTTAGGTTCATCAACCTAACGGTGATAATCATCACTACTTGGGTGAAAGGACCCAATAGTGGTATGACCATCGTCACCAGGGTGTGACACGGCGCCAGATAAAAATAAGACATAAGCCATTGTAATCGCTCTCATGCTGTAATTGATAGCTATGTGTCGTTTTATCAAATTTGAGTGACCCACCAGTGTTTCCCCGCTGACAAAAACATTTTTAAAACATGCTTCAGGTGACCTCCTGTGAATCAAGGAAAAGTGCTACGGAGCACTAATCAAGCTTGAAGTGGTGGCTCAGTTAAATAAATAAACATGTTTTGTAAATCAGGGAATTTCCTCGTGAAATTCCTCTATTGTAAATTACGGGGTTCATCCTAAATTATGAAATAAAATAATCGGACATTTTTCAAGTTTAAAGATCCTGTTAAAAACTTCCGCTGCCAAATCAAATAATTAATACCACGGGTTTCTGTCCCGTGGCTCCTGGACCGGGTAAGACCGGGACTGGGGCCGTGACAGAAAAAGGTGGTATCAGAGCCACTGATTTAAGCCAATTAAGTATTTAAAAATACTTAATTTTTCTGATTGCCATTCTGTGATTCTGTGATTCTGTGAAATTTTAGGTTACAAAATTTTAACTTAGAATTTTGTGTGTTTCTTCATGTATGCTAACAACATGAATGAACTACCAGAAGCCCTTCAAAACTTTACTATCCATACTATAGATATGGATACTACCGACACTCTCACGGGCTACCAGGCTGATATGGAAGAGCCAATGGTATTCCAGGCCCAACCCCAGGATAAACCAAAGGCGAAAAAGAGAAGAAGGTTTGTAGGCTGGAGGCGTGTGCGTAGGAAGAGACCAACGATACAGAAAGTTAAAAAGGCCGAGGATCCCAAGGATAAGGGAAAAGGAATAGAGATTGGGGAAAGTTCTGGGCAAGCCCAGAAAATGCCATTATGGGTAAGCAAAGAATTTTGGACATCTATCGTCAACTAGATAGTTCACCAAAAGATAAGGGAACCTCATCTTAATCAAATTCCTCAAGATACTTAGCAGATACTAAGGAAGGAATATTTATTCGTAAGACACAGTTTGAGAAACCACTTACCGCTAAGAAAAGACGTTGGATTATTAGAACAAGTCAAGAGAAAGTAAAGAAGTCACAACCAAAAGGAGTGATAATTAATAAGGAAACTCAGGAAATAGGCAATAACCCACCATGGGAAGATGAATTGGATGAACATTGGGCAAATCTCTATATGTTAGCCACTACAGCAGTAAATGTTAACTTTTAATTAGGTTAAACTACCAAACCTGGACCAACCAATAAAATTAGATATCAACACTCTAACCCAGTACTAGCACCCATGTCATCTATAAACCAGAAACTTTGCCCATTAGATAAACAACTTAGTAAGAGGGGATAGAATAAATCTTATATAGAAGCCTGCTGAGCATAATATTCCTAGCCAGACTAAAATAATGCACAACCCTAGTATATTTTGAATTTCAGCTGTAATTTGTAATAGACATGTATATATATATATATAAAAGTCGCAATGTTCGATATATTTTTATCTGATTGTACAATTATACCTAAATGTTTGTACTAAATATTAGCTTGTGATAATTAATAATTGATAAACATTCAGATGGAACACGCTGTTAATGAACCAGTTAATGAAGTCAATCAATCGGAAAACAATAACGAGGATCACTTTCTAAATTGGCAAGATATAGAAAACATTGTCGCTCAGGGAATAGCTAACGCTATTCCTGCAATCGTCGCTGCAGTTAAAAGTCCTGTTGAGCCTTCACAAGCTCACCCCAGTAAACGCACGCGCGACGATAATTTCAGTAATAGTGTTAACGAAGGAGGCAATAATGACAACTTAATTCAGGCCCCAATACTCAAAAGAATGAAAGCTGCAACACCTGGTTGTACTTACAAGGAATTTCTAGCCTGTAAACCAGCTGAATTTGCAGGCAATAAAGGGGCGACAGCCGCACTGCGTTGGTTAGAGAAAACTGAAGCAGTAATTAAAATAAGTAAATGCGCGGAGGAAGATAAAGTTATATATGCTTCTCACCTTTTTAAGGAAGAGGCATTAGAGTGGTGGAATACGGTATTGCAAGCTAAAGGAAGTGACTTGGCTTATGCTATGAATTGGGAAGAATTTAGACAATTGGTGGAAAGAAAATTTTGTCCCGAATATGAAAAGGAACAAATGGCAAACAAGTTCCTAAGCCACCGAATGGTGGATGTTGACTGTCGAGGTTATACTTCGAAATTTTTCGAGTATGCCAGAATTGTGCCAACCCTGGCTTCGCCAGAGCCAGTACTTATTTCTCGCTACATTTGGGGTTTGATTAGCAAGATCCGTGATATCGTCAAAGCTGCGAGACCTCGCACAATTGACAATGTTGTGGAGTTAGCCAATACATAGACCGATGGACTGGTACGCACTCGAGAAGAAAACATAACGAAGGAATTGGCTCAGAAAATTACCCAAGGATTCCGAGGGGGTAAGGTTAGTAATAACTTCAGGAAAAGAGGAACTGGGCAATCCCCCACTGTCCCATTTTGCAGTACCTGCAAAAGGAAGCATTTTGGAAAATGCAAAGGGTATTGCAATTTCTGCAAAATTCCAGGGCATCAAGAAGAAGATTGCCGGAGGAAGAAATCAACCATCTGTTTCAACTGTGGAGAAGCTGGACATTTTAGACCAGACTGCCCTAAACTGGTCAAACCAGCTGACAACAAGGCTAAACCTGCAGAAGGAACTACCAAGAAAAATGCAAGAGCCTTCCAGTTGACTACACAAGAAGCAGATCTGATTCCGAATGTGATAGCGGGTACGTTTCTAGTTCACAATGTTTATGCGAAAGTATTATTTGACTCTGGTGCAAACCAAAGTTTTATAAATACTTCGTTCTGCCAAGCTCTTAAGCTACCTTTAAACAAACTTACGCAGATTTATACAGTAGAAACAGCCGACGGTAACTCTGTTAGCATAGACCGAGTCTTGCAGGAAGGTAAGATAGAACTTTCAGGTCATAAATTTTCTGCAAACCTGTTACCCATGAAATTAGCTGGATTCGATGTTGTATTAGGAATGGATTGGTTAGTAGCCAACCATGCTTGAATCCTTTGTGATAAGAATTCCATAGAAATTCATTCACCCACAGGAGGAATAATTATGGTTACAGGGGATAAGCCACGAAAGCCAATGAAATTCATTTCAGTCATGAAAGTGGCTAGTTATTCAAGAAAACAGGGAATAGCATATATAGTTTCAGTAGTTGTTAATACCAAAAGTAAAGAACTTAAGGACATTCCGGTAGTATCAGAATACTCGGATATATTCCCAGAAGAACTACCTGGATTACCACCCGATAGGGAAGTAGAATTCAGAATTCATCTAATTCCTGGAACTACACCGATAGCCAAGGCACCTTATCGGGTAGCACCCACCGAAATGTTAGAATTGAAAAAGTAGTTTAGATGAATTATTAAGCAAAAGATTTATACAACCTAGTTCATCCCCTTGGGGTGCACCAGTGTTGTTTGTGAAAAAGGAAAGATGGTTCGATGCGAATGTGTATCGATTATAGGGAATTAAATAAGGTTACAATTAAGAATCGATACCCATTACCTAGGATTAACAGTCTTTTTGATCAGCTTCAGTGAGCAAGATATTTCTCTAAAATAGATTTACGCTCCAGATACCATCAGTTGAAGGTTCAAGAAGAAGACATACCTAAAACCGCTTTCAGAACTAGGTATGGTCATTACGAGTTTACGGTTGTGCCCTTTGGATTAACAAATGCTCCTGCAGCATTTATGGATATGATGAATAGGATCTGTAAACCGTATTTGGATAAATTTGTAATTGTCTTCATCGACGATATACTTATTTATTCCAAAAGCCAGGACGAACACTGTGAGCATCTACATGCACTCTTAACTTTGTTAAGAAAAGAGAAGCTTTACGCCAAATTCTCCAAGTGTGAATTTTGGCTCCAGGATGTGCAATTTTTAGGGCACATGGTGAATCACGGAGGTATTCACGTAGATCCCTCCAAAATAGAAGCAATCACCAAATGGAAGGTCCCGCAATCAGCTATGGAAGTTAGAAGTTTTCTAGGGTTAGCTGGGTACTATAGGCGATTCATTAAGGATTTTTCTAAGACAGCTGTACCATTAACTAAGCTAACCTGTAAAGCAGTCAAGTTTGAGTGGGGACCTAGGCAAGAAGAGGCTTTCAAGATTTTAAAGCAAAGATTAACAAACGCCCCGATTCTAGCCTTACCGGAAGGGACAGAAGATTTTGAAGTTTACTGTGATGCTTCTAAACTAGGATTAGGATGTGTGCTAATGTAACGCAAAAAGGTAATTGCGTACGCCTCAAGGCAATTAAAGAAGCACGAGGAAAACTATTCGACTCATGACTTAGAATTAGGATCAATAATTTTTGCCCTTAAGATTTGGAGACATTATCTGTATGGAAGTAAGTTTACTGTTTATACAGATCATAATAGTTTAAAGTACATATTTGGGCAAAAAGAATTAAACATGAGGCAAAGAAGATGGATGGAAATTCTAAGTGACTACGACTGTGATATCCAATATCACGAAGGAAAAACAAATGTAGTCGCAGATGCTCTAAGTCGTAAGTATCATGAAAAGCAAAAGCGAGTTCGTGCTCTTAGATTAAATCTTCAAGTAGATTTAATGGAACAATTGAAGAATGTTCAGGAAACAACAATCAAGGATGATGCTGAAGAAATAAAAGGAAGGATAAAGGAACTAGAACAAGGTACCGATGAAATTTGGAGATTCCACAAGAAAAGGATTTGGGTACCTAAACAAGGAAATTTAAGAAACAAAATTTTAGAAGAAGCCCATAAATCTAGGTATACCATGCACCCAGGAAACAATAAGATGTACCAAGATTTAAGAAATAATTTTTGGTGGATAGGAATGAAAAAGGACATAGCCAGATATGTATCTAAGTGTCTAACTTGTTTACAAGTTAAGGAAGAACACCAGAAACCTTCAGGGTTACTCCAACAATTAGAAATGCCTGTTTGGAAATGGGAACTAATAACTATGGATTTCGTTACTAAGTTGCCCAAAACCAAAAGAGGTAACGACACGATTTGGGTAATTGTGGATCGATTAACCAAGTCCGCTCATTTTCTACCCATAAAGGAAACCTTTAGCATGGAGAGATTAGCCAAACTATATGTAGACGAAGTAGTATCCTTACATGGAGTTCCACTCTCCATTGTATCAGATAGGGATAGTCATATCACTTCACATTTCTGGACGAGTTTTCAAGAAGCAATGGGGACCCGATTAAATTTAAGTACTGCCTACCATCCCCAAACAGACGGACAAAGTGAAAGGACGATCCAAACCCTGGAAGACATGCTCAGAGCATGTGTGATCGATTTTGGTGGTAACTGGGATAACCACCTACCCTTAATTGAATTCTCCTATAACAATAATTATCATTTAAGCATCGAAGCTGCCCCGTTCGAAGCACTTTATGGACGCAAGTATAGAACTCCAGTTTGCTGGGCAGAAATAGGAGAAAGCCAGTTATCAGGTCCTGAGATTGTGCAAGAAACCACTGACAAGATAACTCAAAGCAAGGAAAGACTAAAGACGGCTCGAGATCGCCAGAAAAGTTATGCAGACAACCGACGCAAGCCGTTGAAATTTCAAGTCGGAGACAAGGTACTCTTGAAAGTTTCTCCTTGGAAAGGAGTAGTTCGGTTTGGTAAGAAAGGAAAGCTGAGTCCAAGATACATAGGACCATTCCTAGTAATTCAGTGTGTAGGACCAGTTGCATATCGCCTACAACTACTAGAAGAGCTAGCTGGAGTACATGACGTGTTTCATGTATCCAACCTCAAGAAATGTTTAGCTGACGAATCCTTGGTAATCCCTCTTCAAGACATACAAGTGAATGAAAAGCTGAAGTTTGTTAAGAAACCACTTCAAATAGAAGACAGAAAGATTAAGTTTCTCAAACACAAAAGACTGGTACTAGTCAAAGTCAAGTGGGATTCAAAAAGAGGACCTGAATACACCTGGGAGTTGGAATCGGAAATGAAGCGAAAATATCCTCACTTATTTCAGTAAATCTCGAGGAAGAGATTTTAAATAAGGTGGGGAGGATGTAAGGACTGCAAAAAATGTCCCTAAACGATTTGTAAGTGAAAACCCGGACCCCTGAAACCCTAACGTGCATGAAAAAACAAGAAAACAAGAAATTAGAGTTTCAGGCGGGCCACGTAAAGGTTAAGCATGGCCTTACGCGGGCCGCATCAACTTAACAATGTTCCGGATAAGTGTTCAAGCCACGTGTCGAACATCTGGCAAACCTACTCGTGACACCCCAGCCCTACACGTAGACTAGGTGACCCTCGCAGGCCGCGTAAGTTTAAGTGCGGGTTTTTGCGGGCCGTGTAAAACCCATTTTTCAGCTATAAATTGTTCAGTGCATGAGCAGTTCACCTGTATCGAAAATTTTGTTCAAAAATGAAGTTCTACTGCTCAAATTCACATTTCCACATAGGGAGACGCTGCCACGATACAGGGTATTAACTCGATCTCTGTTACGATTCAATGTCCGATCGATTGAAACCAATTCGATGGATGTTTAAGTACTGCACACATTAGGGCTATACTTTGTCATTTATCGTGAATTCGATGGATGTTTAAGTATTGCACTTTATCATTCGTTGTGAGGGTTTTTAATCTCGTGAGTTATCGTAAATGCTGTATTAAGTTACTGACCTAGTTCGTGTGCATTGTTATTTAAATTAGGTTACAAGGCTTATCAGTAGGATAAACTCTGCCTGTTTAAACTTGCAGTGTGAGTCATTCTCTTTTTATTTAAATTATTTTAAAATACCTTAAATTATTTTCAAAGTTATAATTACAGGGATTAAGTCGTGGTTATCTTGAATCACTGGCTAGTGGGGTATTGTGCACATTCCTAATTTCTCACGGTTAGGTTCATCAACCAAACGGTGATAATCATCACTACTTGGGTGAAAGGACCCAATAGTGGTATGACCATCGTCACCAGGGTGTGACACGGCGCCAGATAAAAATAAGATAGAAGCCATTGTAATCGCTCTTATGTAGTAATTGATAGCTATGTGTCGTTTTATCAAATTTGAGTGACCCACCAATATTTCCCCGCTGACAAAAACATTTTTAAAACATGTTTCAGGTGACCTCCTGTGAATCAAGGAAAAGTGCTACGGAGCACTAATCAAGCTTGAAGTGGTGACTCAGTTAAATAAATAAACATGTTTTGTAAATCAGGGAATTTCCTCGTGAAATTCCTCTATTGTAAATTACGGGGTTCATCCCAAATTATGAAATAAAATAATCGGGCATTTTTCAAGTTTAAAGATCCTGTTAAAAACTTCCGCTGCCAAATCAAATAATTAATACCACGGGTTTCTGTTCCGCGGCTCCTGGACCGGGTAAGACCGGGACTAGGGTCGTGACAGCCAGGCACTTTCGGAGGTTCGAAAGATGGAAAGTCAGGTGGACATTACTAAGTTCCTCTGGTAGTTCGAGTCTGTAGGAGACTTTTCCGATCCTTTCCGGAATCTTAAAAGGTCCAACATATCGAGGTGCTAGTTTCCCTTTCTTGCCGAATCTGACCACACCCTTTCCAAGGTGATACCTTTAGGAGTACGTAGTTGCCAACGTCAAATTCAAGGGGCTTGCATCATCTATCGGTGTAACTTTTCTGACGACTCCGAGCTTTCAACAGATTGTCGTGAATTTGGAGAACTTTGTCTGTCGTTTCTTGCAATAGCTCAGGACCGGTTAATTGTGAGTGACCGATCTCGTGCAATACAATAGCCGATCGACATCTCCTTCCGTATAAAGCCTCAAATGGTGCCATTTGAATGCTGGAATGATAACTGTTATTATACGAGAATTCGATTAACGGCAGGTAAGCGTCCCAATTACCACCGAAATCTATGACACACGAACGGAGCATGTCTTCAAGAGTGCGGATCGTTCTCTCAGTCTGACTGTCGGTTTGAGGATGGAATGAGGTACTCAGATTAAGCGCAGTACCGAGAGCTGCTTGGAACGTTTCCCACAATCGCGAGGTAAACCGAGCATCGCGGTCAGAGATGATGTCGCGAGGCGTCCCATGTCGACAAATGATCTCGTCGGTGTAGATTCGGGCTAATTTTTCTACATTGTAGTCTTCTCGTATTGGCAGAAAGTGAGCAGATTTGGTCAGACGATCAACGACAACCCAGATGCTGTTGTGACCTGATGATGCACGCGGGAGTTTGGTTATGAAGTCCATGGCTATACTCTCCCACTTCCATATAGGGATCGGGGGTTGTTCGAGTAAGCCAGAGGGTCTTTGATGTTCCGCCTTAACCTTCGAGCAAGTCAGGTATTTTCCGACGTATAGAGCGATATCCCTTTTCATGCCCGGCCACCAGTACTTCTAGCGAAGGTCCTGGTACATTTTATCGGCACCAGGATGAATAGAATACCGAGATTTGTGGGCTTCGTCCATCAAAATCTGTCGCAAATCGTTCCGCTTAGGGATCCAAATTCAGTCCAGATAATGGAATATCCCATTCTACTTATTAACAAGATAGGCTCCGTCGTGGTAGATTCTTTCCTTCTTCAAGGTTCGTTCTGTAAAACAGGCGTGCTGGGCTTCGCGAATAAGGGTTCCGAGATGATGCTAGGCTGGAATATTAGGAACGCTATGTAGGTAGCTTCGCCGGCTGAGAGCGTCAGCAACGACATTTGCTTTGCCTGGATGGTAACTAATCTCACAATCGTAATCGTTGAGAAGTTCTACCCATCGGCGTTGACGCATATTAAGTTCTTTCTGATCAAAGATATGTTGTAGGCTCCTATGATCGGTGAAGATTGTACACTTGGTACCATAAAGGTAGTGTCGCCAAATCTTTAACGCAAAAACAACTGCGCCTAGCTCGAGGTCGTGGGTTGTATAGTTCTTCTCATGGATCTTGAGCTGACGAGATGCGTAGGCGATAATCTTGTCTCGTTGCATGAGAACACAACCAAGACCAAAGTTCGAGGCATCGCAATAGACTATGAAGTCGTCGTTTCCGTCGGGTAAAGTGAGGATAGGAGCATTGCAAAGCATATGCTTGAGGGTTTGGAAAGCAGACTCTTGTTCGGTTCCCCTAATAGAAGGCTTATCTTTATGGGTGAGAGTGGTAAGCGGCACAATGATTTTATAGAATCCTTCGATAAATCGACGATAATAGCCCGCTAGTCCGAGGAAAGAACGGACTTCGGACGGGTTCTTCGGGGTAACCCAGCTCTTAACTGCTTCAATCTTCGCGGGATCGACATGAATACCTTGACTATTGACAATGTGACCGAGGAATTGAACCTCCTCCAACCAAAATTCACACTTGGCGAACTTGGCATAGAGTCGATTCCCTTGGAGTAGCTCGAGAACCAAACGTAGATGTTGCACGTGTTCGGCTTTCGACTTGGAATAGATCAGGATATCATCGATGAACACGATGACGAAGCGGTCCAGAAATGGTTTACACACCCGATTCATCAGATCCATGAAAACCACTGGTGCGTTGGTTAAACCAAAAGGCATAACAACGAACTCATAGTGGCCGTATCAAGTGCGGAAAGTGGTTTTGGGAATATCCTCCTCTTGAATGCGTAGCTGGTGATAGCCTGAGCGTAGACCGATCTTGGAGAAACACGTAGCACCTTGTAGCTGATCAAACAAATCATCAATGCGAGGCAAGGGATAACGATTCTTGATTGTCAACTTATTCAATTCCCGATAGTCGATGCACATCCTGAACGACCCATCCTTCTTTTTGACGAAAAGGACCAGTGTGCCCCATGGAGAGGTGCTCGGGCGAATGAAGCCTTTATCAAGTAATTCCTGGAGCTGACTCGAGAGTTCACGCATTTCGGAAGGAGCGAGACGATAAGGAGCTCTAGCAATAGGGTTTGCTCCAGGAATGAGGTCGATACGAAAGTCGATATCACGACTTGGCGGCAGTCCGGGAAGATCATCAGGGAATACCTGAGGAAATTCACAGACCACAGGGACATCTTTCACTTCTGTCTTTCCTTTCTTTACTTCCTCCGCTACTACAACGTTGGCCAAGAAAGCTCTGTATTCCTTGCGGGGATACTTGCTAGCTTGGACACATGACATGAGCTTGAGACCTTTCGAAGGAGTTTCACCATAAACACACAATATATCAACGTTAGCGAGCGCGAATCGGATCATCTTATCAAAGCACACAACTTCAGCATGATTTTCGTGAAGAAAATCCATGCCTACTATGATATCAAAACTTCCGAGCTGCATCGGAATAAGGTTAATCGGAAATATGTGATTGTTGAGTTCAAGAGTACAATCACGAAGAACTGAATTGACGACGACGGTTCTTCCGGTGGCAACTTTGACATTGAACGTCGAGGATAGATGGGAGCGCTTACAGTTAAGGAGCTTCTCGAATTCAAATGACACAAAACAGTTATCGGCTCCAGTATCAAACAAACACGAAGCATAAATACCGTTCACGAGAAACGCACCATTAACCACGTTGTTGTCGGCTTGGGCTTGGCGCGCATTGATGTTGAACGTTCTGGCGCGGGCGGCTTGTTGTTGTTGTTGCTGTTGAGGCTGTTGCTGCTGCTGTCGCTGAGGCTCTTGTTTCACAACCCTGTTTGGGCACATGTTCGCAAAGTGGTTGGGATCGCCACATGCGAAGCAGACTCTGGCGTTGATCGCGGGTGCCTGAGCCGCTTGTTGGCCGTGAGGGGCTGGGAGCAGAGCTTGATGAGCAGTGGCTTGAGCTAGTGCTTGGCGAGGACCAGTATGGCAGTTTGCTGTGAAGTGGCCGTACATATTACAGTGAGCACAAAAACGGCAAGCTAGACCCACCGGGTGATGATAAGTGCATGTCGGGCAGGCAGGGTGGAGACCAGTATACGCACGCTTTGCGGGCGACGCATAGGTGATTGGAGCTGGAGCTAATCGGTGTTGTTGTTGTTGTTGCTGAGCTGATATCATTTGAAGTGGAGCAGCGGTAGTGACAACACAGTTCTTGTTGCTGGAGCTGCTGCTGTTGTTCTTCCTCTTGCGACGAGAGGACTTCGATGACTGAGATGAGGTGGCGGTGGTGTCGGCAGCTGGTGCGGCAGTAGCTTGGTGCAGGCTCTTCGAAGGTTTATCCCAGTAACCAGCTTTTACCCGCTTGTCGTTGATTTCAGCGGCAAGCAAGTAAGTTTCTTCGATCGTTGCTGGTTTGGAGGCTTGCACAAAATCTGCAACACAATCCGGCAGAGCACGAATGTACTTCTTGATCGTTATGTCAGCAGTCTTCACTTGATCAGGGCAGATGATACTGAGCTGCTTGAAGCGAGCAGTCAGGGCAGCGTTGTCACCATCTTTCTGCTTGATGTGCCAGAACTCATCCTCCAGCTTTTGGCGCTCATGGGGAGGGCAGAACTCTTCGAGCATAACGTTCTTCAACTCGACCCATGACAGACCATAGGCTGCATCATTTCCGCGCTTGTTCCTTTCGGCCGTCCACCAGTCTAGAGCGCGGGACTGCAAGACGCCGGTCGCGTTCAGTGTGCGGAGATTATCAGGACATCCACTCTGTCGCAGGGTGACTTCGATCGAGTCGAACCATTGAAACAAAGCCGTAGGGCCTTCTTCACCAGTGAACTCTTTCGGTCCGCATGCCTTGAACTGTTTGAAGCTGAAAGCAGCCTTGGGAGTCTCGGTCCTGGATTCATCAGACGATTTGCTCATGTTTTCGTACAGTTCACTGACGACTTGGGGTACGACCTTTACCATTTGCTTAGTAATCATGGCAGCGAGGCGTTTGTCTGCTTGCTTTCGGCGAGCATCTCGGGTAGCGCGAGATCCAGATGACGGCATTGTCTGCACAGACATCGCCACAGGGCTCAACACCACAAAATCGAATCTCACCTCACAATCCTAATATTACTAAAGCTTAGGAACACGTTCACATAAACACATAAGCACCTAAACACATATTCACATAAGCACAAAAGCAATAAGCATGTAGGTCACAGAAACACAGAAGCACATAGTCCTCCTAAAAGCACATAGGAGCAGTCAGAATACAGAAACCTATCATTCAAAGCCTGCGAGCGTTCGAGAATAGCGTTTGCGAATAATATAGCGAGTAGTATAGTATAATCGGATATCTTAGCAAACAGTAGGGCGTAAGGTCGTTCTCACGTGTAGTAGGGATTTGTAAGCGTTTTGAGATAAAGGTGCAATGCGAGTCGTGTGTGCTGATCGATGCGAAAAGCGAAAGAGAACAGTTACCAAAAATTCGAAACATATAAACAGATAAAGTCACATAAAGCACATAAAATCCACAAAAATAACAAATATCAGAGTCAGCAGTAGTGATCTTAGAATCGAACACATAAAAATCGAGAAATGGATTGTATGTGGCTATTAGACAGCGACTAACCAAAGTGATTCGACTTTTCACAAGGACTTTAGTTCACACTTTGGCCTTTGGGAGTGTGCTCTCGCCTCGAATCTGGGCGATCGGCACGCATCCTTCCAGTCATATCGTGACTTCAAGTCGTTGGAGTCCGTCGAGGCTTTGGTGAGACTTTTATAAAACCAAAATGGGGTCGGAACGGGTTGTCAAGGTTCGGGTTTCACCCCTGGCTTAACAACTTTGTTCTTGTTTTGATAAGGAAATAGAGACGAAAATTCGCGTCAAAGTGGGGATTTCACTCCTGATTTAACGCGAATTCTCGCGTTTTATAGATAAATACAGATCAACAAGCAATTTAATCGAGAGTTTGCGGTTTTCACACCTAATCTTGATCAAATTACTTGTTTATTTTCGAATAATTGCGCAGTGATAGTGTAGTGCAGGCGAGAATAATAGTAAGCATGCTTACTATTATTTTCGAATAATAGTAAGCATGCTCGTACATAATCCCTACTGGGTATGCACAAGTCAGTCTGTTGGTACCTAACTATAGACTAGGTCATTTCTAAGACCTCGACCCGGACTAGGTCGAGTCTTGCCAAATTCCCTATAGTTATGGCTCTGATACCAATCTGTCACACCCCAACCGATGGCGGAATCATCGGGGCGCGACACTGAGCGAAACAGATTGTCCAGAAGTTTCCATAACAACTATATTTACCAAATATTTAAAGCAACACGTCCCACACCATGTCATAAATGATAATACCATTATTACAGAAAAGATCTAGTCAAAATGTTCTGTTCCGACAACTCAGATTTTTTATTATAGATGATTGTTTATTGTTGATCTAGGTCTTTCCTAGCCTCGATTTCACAACAAAGTAAGCAAATAAGCATCCTAAGCACCTGTCACATACGTTAAAGTAGAAGTCAATACACATAGTGTAAAGGTGAGGATACAAGTTTAATAGATATAATAAAATTCGAAATTGATTATGCATAACCAGCATGTACACAGTGTGAAATGAGGCATGTTAGTTATCGACATGAACCTGTCGATACCAATGACTGCGGGTTGACTGCCCAAGGCAGTTCGCGATACACACTCACCACTATGAGTCATGTAACTAATTGTCCTTAACAACCCCTGAGTGAACAGGTGCTGAGTCCAAACTATAGTACTATCGTTGCTAAGGCAGGTAGACAACATTCCATGTGTAGACATAACAAACAAGCATTCATTAAGTCACGTATAACATGCGATAACGGTTAGTGTTTAAAGTATTGCGTAGTGTGTTTGATGTGATTTTAGAATAAGTAACGTATGTAACACCCAAAAGTGCGTAAAGCAAAAAGGGATCGAGTATACTCACAGCGATTAATGGATTGAAGGGAGCGCTAGAGAGTAGGGTTAGCCTGATCAGGACGATAGCATAACGATAAGAGACGCGTAAAACGATACAAGTATTAGTGGGCCGGACGGCAGTTCGATCGGATGGTAGTCCGATCGGACAGCCGGTCGTTCGAGTGACAGTCCGCTCGGATAGTCATCCGATCGGGTGACCTTTCGAGTGGATTGTTACTTCCTTTGGGAAGGATGTGTTTGTGTATGATGGCTTGACTTTTGAAGTTTTCGTTGTAGCATTATGAAAACATAGAAGTATCTCTGCCTTTCAGGTCGGTCGATCGGACGGTCGTTCGATCGGACGACAACCTGATTGGTTGGACACTTTAGTGAGAACAAGTTCATAGCAGTTTGTTACTCGATCAGATTGTAGTCCGATCGGGTGGCAACCTGCTGGTATTGAACATGTTGAAAATTGTTTAAGTATTGAAGTTTAAATGTCACATGATTGAGCGGTAATCCGATCGGGTGGTAGTCCGATCGGATAAGAATTCGTTTAATGTCCAGACTTCAAATGTTGGTAAACAGTTTGAGTGTGGGACCCAAGGTGCAAGTCGATCGGGTGACGTCCCGATCGGAGACAGTCCGATCGGACGGCATTCTTCCATTCGTCTTACCCTTGGTTGTTTTGTTAGTTCGTCGTTTTATCTAGACGGTGTGATAACGTGCTAACCAACAGAACCCAATCTTGACCTCAGTGACCCGATTGAACAGGAATCACCCAAGTTTAGCCAGTTAACCGGTTCAAGACGGTTGTTCTTGGTTAACCCGAAATCGGTGGTCTCGTGGATAGAATCCAGATCTTGAACCAACACATCAACAAGAAGGAGTACACGGTTAGAACAAGCTCCGATTCTATCGGTTTTGAGTGCATTGAGTGTAAAAGAGTTGAAAGAAAGTTGGAAAACCATCTTTCAATCCTTTTCACCGTGAATATGTTTAGATCTATGAAAGATCCTTGTTTGTTTATGTGGAAATCGGTTAGATCTAAGTTGTTCTCGGTGGATTGAGGCCAAAACATGAAGTTCTCAAGAACACCATGATGACATCATCATAGAACACCTCAAATCTAGTGATTTCACGGTTAAAAGTTAAGATTCAAAAGATAGGAAGGTGTAGAATCAAGTGTAGATCAAGAAAGTACAAGATTTAGGTTGAGATCTTACCGGAATCACGAGAAATCGAAGAAAAGTGAGCAAGAGCGCTGGTCGGACGTCAGAGAGCAAAAGTGGTAAGTTATGATGGTGACAGGGGGTATTTATAGGGTTTCCCAAAGTGGAAAGGGTTGGTCGATCGGGTGGCAGCCTGGCCGACTGGCTGTTCGATCGGCTGGTCACCTGTCGATTGGCCAGTTGGTTCAAGCTTTCGGTGCGACGAGTTTTGCTGTTTTGATTTGTGTGGCGAGCGTTGCGATGCGATAGAGTTTCTTATTCAAATTACTTTGAATCCCAACTACTATATCTACATACAATCATCCTTAATTTACTCGCGTTTAGCGTTTTGCGATTTGATTGTGATTGAGTTTCGATTGATCACCACAACACATCATAAATAAACATGCACAAGTAACACATAAAAGGCACACAAACGTATAACAATAACCAAATGCGTAATTCGAGTTGCGAGGGCGATTGCGAATAGCGATAAGAGATAACATACGCGATAAATATCGATTAAACCTCGATTATTAATAAAGTACACCACATAATACAACTAACGTTAAGCATAAATTAGGCTGTCTACGAGTCAAAGAAGTCAAAACAGAAATTGAGCAAGGAGTTACAGATCGCAATTAGCAATCTTGTCTCCCTTTGACTTCAGTCTTGACTTTGACTTTGACTTTCGAAACACGGGGTGTTACAGACAAAACTTGTAATTTACTCTTCAAATATAATAACTTTTGTAAATGAAAAATATTAGAAACCTGGTGGAACATTGTAAGAGTCTCAACACTCAAAACTATGAATAATTTAAACATGAAGAACTTGTTGCCTTGTTGAAATTCTATCATTTCCAAACATTAGCTACAATGAATACGACGAATACTATAAGTATCTAATATTATACAAATAGTGGGGAATTTGAAAGCTAATATACACCTTTGGTGGTTTACAATTAAGAAAATAAAGCTATCAGAATCTAAAATAAAACAGACTTGTTACATTAACCAGTTTATCCAATCAATTTTGCTTATGTTTCGGACGTCTTGATTTTCTAGAAGAAAGTCCACAACTTTCGCTCGTTAGATTGTCATTGTAGTTGACACGTCTACAAATTCAACAAAAAAATTGTCCATATTTTCAAAATAAACTAAACATGGGTGAATGTATAAACAACAATGTTTAATACAATATACAAAATTATAACTATAAACGATGTTTTAATAATATTGTATCGAAACCCATACCAGAAACTTCTTTAAACTTTGTTGTTCAATAAGTGGCATGCAAATCCGTAAACATTGTAGCTAAACAAGTTAATAGAATTAAAACAAACAAAACAAACATCGTTACTCTTAATATCATAAATAGATAAATAGTTGAATACAATTTAAAAACTGTATTTATACGTTATCTTAGTTGACCCAATGACCATATCATTAAACAGGGTAACAACCAAAAATTTTCACCATGACAAAATCAAAATAAATGAGATTGAACAAAGATTAGATATACAACATGAGTGTCACAATAACATATTTCAGTGAAATCAAAAATCAAACCTGATTTAAAAAAGATTTATAAATTACAAAAACAAACTTATTTTATAAAACCTAAACACCTCTGTTTTAGCGAAATTAAAAATCAAACACGATTCAACAAAGATTTATAAATAATAAAAACAAACTTGATGTATAAAATCTAATTGTTTTCAATCTCAACCCAGGAATCGTAGAAATAATCATTAGACGTTCAAAACGAAAAAAAATCAAATAAACAATGAAAATCAAACTTATAGACGATTATTTGAAGGAAAGCTACATAAAAGGAACATAAAAAAACATTCAATCTTCACATAAAAAACAGAGGAAAACAACGAAATGATGAAAATCTAAGAAATACAAACAAAATAAGAATTTCAAAAGTACAATGATACACTATTTAACGAAATCACTATTATTTGGAATCGCAAATTTCCCAACCGATCAAAAGCATAAGATATACAAAGTTATAAAAGGAACACATACATAAAACATCTAACATGGAAGGGAAGTAGTTACCGTAGATTTACTAATCGGATATATAAGAACTTGATGTTTCGATGATCGGAATCCTCTAAACACTAGATTGCGAGAGAAGACTTGTAAGAAGATAGAAGACGACAATGATGTTAATTAGGGATTTTATTACAAAAACTCGTAAATTAGCAAAGTAATAATAATCGGGGTCGGGTATTTTTTTAGTAACCGGGTAATCCGAAAAAAACAAAGTTAGGAGATTGAGAGAGGGTGTGAAAAAGGCGGGAAAAACCAAGTGTAAAAACAAAGTTTAATAGTATATGAGTTAAATTGTAAAAAAGTTAAAATATCATAATTCGAAAATCTAAATTTATATATATATATATATATATATATAGGAAAAGTGTAAAATATATTACGGCTTAACGTACATCACATACAACAACGTGCGTGATTATATGTATAACGTGCGTGATTAATGTTTTCATCATACGTGATTAATGTTTTCCAACATGCGTGATTTGGGTTTTTTAGTTTATAACGTGCGTAATTATCTGTTGTACGTGATGTACGTTAAGCCGTATTGTACGTTAACTGGCCTATATATATATGGTCAGGATTTATAGAAAACGGTGAAAAGTGTGAGAACAGTGAGAACGGTTATGGATCGTCCGATCAAAACAATCTATGAACTAGATTGGCGCCGTGGCGTTTTCGTAAATAACACCAATTCTATTAAGCGGACGCGCTTCATTAAGGGTAAAAGGGTCTTTAGACTTCTCCACCAAAAACACCAAACTCATGAATAAAACGCCATTACGGACCAAAACACGTCCTATATATAAACAAAACATCTCACACATTCATTAAACACACCCCGAACCGCAAACACCATATTTACTACTATACATCAAACACACCAAACTCAAAAACGCCATATTTTACTATACCAATCATCTTAGAAAACGCCAAAAAACTCAAACATCAAAGATTCCAATCGACATTTCTTTTAGATACACTATTTTCTCAGTAAAACGCCAAAAATGGCAAACATCGTTTCTTCTAAATTCAATATTGTTCTACGCGAAGTTTCGCAGAATGCATTCTTAGCTGAGGGGTGTAACTCACTAACATTTTGCTGCATGAGATGGACAAATCTTCAATAAAAAGATGCTGGTGTCAGACTTATGTCATTTTTGTGCTTTGTTGTTGATGAATTTTTGAATGACATGAATAGACGGATGACACTGATGAGTGGTTTGAAGATAAAGATGAAGATAAAGATGAACTTCAAACAAAAAACTCACGTCATTTTGTCCTTCCAAACGGCCACAAAAAAACTACTTCAACAACAAAAAAACAATATGAAGCATACCAAAGTCAAACCCTCAGTGAACATGTTTCAAAGAAGAAAGAGACTGCTGACAGTGAAGATTTGGAATATTAATTGTTTCTATTTTTTTTTAAATTTTCTTTTTCAGTTGTTTGTTATGTATTTTTCAGCTAAGAACAAAATACATTTTTTAACAAAAACGTCACACAGACAAAATGCTTGTGAAAACGTCATCATGCCATAAAACGCCAAAAACTCACAAACTATAATAAAATTACTTTGGACAAGTATTATTAAAAACTCAAAAAAAAAAAAAAACCAAAAACTACGTAACGCCATTAAAAAACGCCAAACTTGGAAGATGAGACGTCTATCACCCTAAACTCATAAAAAGCTGAACAAAAACAGTAAAAATACACACAGTAACTGAAAAGACGGTTACTTTATTAATACCATTTATTATAATAAAATTCCGCCTAAACTACGCGCCAAAAACATCCTATAAGAGAGACGTCTCTGCACAATCAATTGATCACACCCAAAAACAACGCCATGTTTCCTAGATACCACTCACTTTAAAAACGCCAAAAAAATAGTTAAAAAAAACCACAGATGGGAAACCTCGTTTCTTCTATATTGAGTATTGTTCTGAATGAAGTTTCACTGAATGGATTCTTCTCTGAGGTGTGTATCTCTATAAGCTTTTGCTGAATGAGATGGACCCATATTCAAGAAAAAGAGACTGATGACATTGATATATCACCATGTCACTTTGTTCTTGATGGATATATTGATGGCATGAAGGGATCAATACCAGTGTGAAAAATGCTATTTTGGACTCCATTATTATAATAGCATTCGAGCAGGCGTTGATCTTCAACACGTCACCAAACAAGAATATATCAAACCAAAATACAGGATGCCAGTAAAAATAAGCTTCTTCTAAAGACGGGCATTATGTAGGAAAATTAGCATCTAGGTAAGGTATTCAAAAAGGTTCAAAACGCCAAAAAGGTTCAAGAAGAAGATGCTGATAACAGTGAAGATTTGGACAAGAAATTAGATTAGAATTTTTTTTCATTTTCTTTCGTTTGTTATCTAATTCTCTGTTGTTTATTATCTAATTCTCTACTAATAAAAAAATTGAGTATAAAACGCCAAAAACTACAAACACCAAAAACGCCTGATAGTATGAAAACTGTGTGAACGGATGCTAGCAAAGCACGTTGTTGCTATATAAAACGCCAAAAAAATGCCAAACAATGTATTATTAGAAAACAACACTAATTGACAGATGAAACTGAACGAAACAGTAACTGCAAACAGTAAAAATGAAGAGACGGGAACATTATTGCTAAACATTTATTATATTAAAAGCCATTACATGGGAATTTGAATTTATTTATCTTTTCAAAACGCCATAATTGTCTGTCACATTATAGACCTGCATCCTACATGGCACAACAATTGATAAAAAAAATACACATCAAGAAAATCACTGATGTTTTTTACCGTAAAAAACAAATATCTACCTAGCCGCAAAAAAAAAAAAAAAAAAAAAAAACTCGTTATATAAGCACAATAGTTAAACAAAAGCTTCACACTCCACACATTCACTAAAAACGCCACATCTTGTCTAAAACGCCATATAATTTAAAAAAATGGTACGTGTTATTGCATGGAGGTTTGAGAGGTCAGAGGACGTTTCGTTATTAAGTTCTCTGACACGTGAAGGGTGAAAGTCAAAACAAGTTAAACGCCAAAATATTTACTATGCTCCTGATCTAGAAAAACAATAAAAACGCCATGTATTTGTTAAACGCCAAAAAATGGAGAGATGTTGACGCGTTTAAAAAAAAGAATATGAAAGGACAAAAAAACCCCTCCGTCCTTCACTATGTCGTGTGTCACGTGTTAGGCCAGGATCCGTTCTCGCACTTTAGGGCGTTTTTTCCTGATCCCGTACATATATATATATATATATATATATATATATATATAAATTTAGATTTTCGAATTATGATATTTTAACTTTTACAATTATTATATATATCAAATGACAACACCACTTTGCTACAGTGGTGTTGTCTTTTTTTTTTCTTTCTTTTTCTTTTGTGTTTTTTTTTTTTTTTACTTTTACCCTTTAATTTTTAATATTAACTCTTACAACCTCTTAACTTTCTAAATACTTTTTAATCGAGTATACGTCTTTATTTTTATTTACGTGTCGATATAAACTTAAGTTGATTTACATTTCGACATGATTTTTTTTGTATTTATTTACGATTTTGCCCCCAGTATAAAACTCTTTTTAATTTTTTTTTTACTTTTTTTCTTTTTCTTTCTTACTTTTATTTTTGTGGTTTTTTTTTCTTTTTTACTTTTGCCCTTTAATTTTCAGCATTAACTCTTACAATCCCTTCACTTTTTAAATACTTTGTAGTTGAGTTTTACGTCTTCATTTTTATTTACGTGTCGATATAAACTTAACTTGATTTACATTTCGATATGATTTTTTTTTGTGTTTATTTACGATTTTGTCCCAGTATAAAATTCGTTTTAATATTTTTTACAAGACTATGGTAATGTTTTGTTTTAATTGGTTGGCTTGATTTAATTTTTATTCGTCATGCCAAGCGGTAGTTTTCCATCGTTTTATTCTTTTAGCAAAAATATGGTAGTATTTCCATCATGTTATGAGTAGTATATACAAGTAACTAAAACACGGACATACATGCTATGAGAAAGAAATATTCGGCTTAATGCCCCGCAACGTGGGCGGGCAATACCTAGTTTAACTCATATACTATTAAACTAATTACCAAAAAGTCAACATTTACATACACATTATTGATATGTATCAAATTTGTACTCAAGGAAAAAGTATTATAAATTAAAAACGATATATCAAATCAAACATTTTAAGAAGTGTTAACTACTGATCTCAAAATTTAGTCACTTATGATCAACAATAATTGTAAAATTTGTCAAACCTTCTAAAGCAATGTTACATATATTATTGTCTTTCATGCGTAATGTGGACCTACATGCTTTTTATCTTGATCATATATCCAATAAAATCATACCTTTCATACATAAACAAAAACCCACATACACACACACATTACATTTGAGAAGTCTCACATAATAATCAGTAGATAACACTTTTAAACCGTTTCTCTTATTTGAATGATATAATTGGTCAAATCATGTTTTTATTTTAATCTATTACATATTTAACATATATGACTCATGTATTATGTGTGTTGTTCATTTTTGTTTCTTTTTCATGTTTCTTAATCTTTTGCGTACTAGACATAATTATGAATCATCTTTATACTAAAGAATTTAAATGAGCAAAACTTTCCCACTCATCATTAGTGCATCATGATAATTTGAAACAAGGAAACGCCGAAATATAGTTATTCAAAGATTGTGACGACGACCTCAGAAAAAAAGAAGTTGGGTCTAGTTGATCCGTTATTGCTTTTTTTGTTTGTTTGTTCCTTTTATTAGTGAGTATATTAAATATAATAATACTTCAAAACTCTATTACTAATCTATTTATTCAAATAAGATGATTTTTGTGCTAGAATAAAATATATGAATGATATAAATAACTAAAGTAATTATACTTAGACTAGAGAAATAATTATTAAGCTACATTTTTAAATTAACGTAATAATATTTATTTTAGTTCAAACATCATTATTCTAGACTCTAGTTATTACTATCATTTGTATGGTAACCCATATTTATACTAGATGTCACCTTTATAAGTTAACTAGAATTGATCCCCCCAGTGTTACGGGTGGGGGCGTAAAACTGTTGCACCAAAGGTAGGGGCATAAAAACATGCTAAACAACAATTAAACGATGATCATAACAGAGATAAAAATATAACAAAATCACGAACTTATAACACCAAGTGACTCACATGACGTAAAACAGAGATGAATTCGAATTTATACCGACGGGAATGGGCCAAACAACGACCAAAACCGCTAAAACCATGAATTCGTAATACGAAGTGACTTAAAGTCGAGGGGTCAAAGTAATATCGTATAAAGTTTTTAAAAAGCAAGGGTTAAAATTGACAACTTTAAAAGTTAACTAAAAAAAATTGAAGGCACAATCTTAACCACCACCAAACAAACTTTGTTTGATCAAAGTCACAAAAGTGACTGTATTTAAGAATCAATGCCGTTTGTATTACATAATAATAATAACTAGAATTACGACCCGCCGCAATGCGGCGGGAATTCTTTAGTTATAACTAAGTCGATTTAGGATGCGCACGTTATGTTAAACCTGTCAAACGGGAAAAAATAGACGATGTAAAAACGTTCACCCACACACGCACGTTGCGTCGTGTTAACTCGCGTTAGAACGAAATGTAAAAACGTTAAACCAAAGACACACGTTGCGATGTGTTAAGTCACAAAATTTCGAATGAGCTATAAAGCGAAAAAATTTGAAAAATCCCCAAAGCCAAGGTTACAACAACGGAACAACCATATGAATAACCATTTTTTTCTTTGAAAACCCCCCAAAAGCCAAGATTACAACACATAAGTAAAAAAAATCAAAGTGGTTAAATCGCAAAAGATTGAAATTTTTGAATTAGAAGTGAAAAATCAAATTAATTAAAGGGGTTAAATTACCAAAGATTAAACTTTAAACTTAAATTGTCAAAGATTAAAACTCTAGGGTTAAAAAGGAAACAAAGATTAAAACTTTAAGCTTAAATTGTCAAGGATTAAAACTTGAAGGTTAAAATGGAAAATTCCATTTTTTTTTGAAACTCTCCCAAAGCCAAAGTTACAACCACCTTATGCTTAAAGTAGTTGATTATTTATAGGTTACTAAATTACCAAAGATTAAACTTTAAACTTAAATTGTCAAAGATTAAAACTCTAGGGTTAAAAAGGAAACAAAGATTAAAACTTTAAGCTTAAATTGTCAAGGATTAAAACTTGAAGGTTAAAATGGAAAATTCCATTTTCTTTTTGAAACTCTCCCAAAGCCAAAGTTACAACCACCTTATGCTTAAAGTAGTTGATTATTTATAGGTTACTAATAATTAAATGAACATCAATACAAACGTGGTTAAAATAAAAATCCAAAAACTTTCGTGGTCAAAATAAAAATTCAAAAACTTTCTTATAACTAATGATGTAATTTAATATATCTAATACTAATAAAAGAATACTTATAATGCCACATGGCATTTTCATATTTAATTCATTAATAATAAATATATATAATAATTAATATTTAATCCAAATGTATGATAACTCATTAATAATATATAATAATTAATATATATTTCTAATTTATGATTAAAAATATACATAAATGATCTAAAATTTTTAAAACCATGATTTTAGTACTTCTAAAAATAAAATAGTTTAAATTACAAAAGAAAAAAAAACAAAATTATTATCCTTATCTGAGATTATCTATAAAATCAATATATGAGTTTTTATAACATATAAATAAAAGCTAAAAAAGAGTAATTAACCAGAGGACTATCTCGCAACAAGACTAAATTTTATTGAACTCGATTTTAAAATGATAGACGGAGAGAACTTAAGGTTTTGAAGTTTTATAGATGAGATAATATTAAGATTTGTAGCTACATTGATATATGATGTGTTTTCAATTTAATAGAGCTAAGAAATATATTAATTTCATTTTATACCCATTTGTAACATAGTCAATTACCTTTAATAATGAAAAGATTTTATTAATCGTATATAATCCTTTAACTTATTTCATAACTTTACAAATACTATTTATTAATTAAATTCGCATAACAATTATTAAGAAAAATATCAAATCTAATTTATGTCATATCAATAAAATAGGCTTTTTACCGAGAAAGAGAAAAAGAACAACTTAAATAATGAATTTTGTAAGCAGAATTGAGGTCTTAGAGATTTAGTTTATTAAAAGTTATATTTAAAAGATACACAATGCTAAAAATTATTATTATTTATACATTGTTATATGTAACGTAATACATAATTTCATTCATATTAAAAATATATAAATTTGTTTATTACATGTTTTTCAGTATTCAACCTTTGTAATACACACCTACTATGGTACTTTCAGTATTACTAATTAAGATGGGCCAGATGTTTTTGTGATAAATTCAAGTTACTTGTGTGAACCATTATATTGTAATAGAAATTCGTTTATATAAAGTTTCGTTACTAATTAAAATAGGTGGTTAGTAATATAAAGTTTTTTTAAAAATTATATAACTATATCATTTATATTGTAAAAACTCGTGTATTACGCGGGTCTATAAACTAGTATAATAATAATTAACATTTAATTACAACTTGGACGCCTTAAAATATTTTCAACCTCAACGATCGGTTTAATTCGAAAGCTAGTGATTTAGAAAAAAATAAAGTGGGAAACCGGGAAAATGATACATTTATCATAAAAAGTTTTAATTTAACACTTAAAAAATTGATTTTTTTAAAGTTTTTTTTTCCGGATGTTTAGGATTAGGTTTTTGAGTGTGTGTGTGTGTGTGGGGGGGGGGTTGGCTTTTGGTGGGATGGTGAATTTAAGGTTTGGGGGGATGGAGGTGGGGGGTTTAGGTTTTTGGGGGGTGTCGGTGGACGTGGGCTAGGTGGTTTAGGCTTTTCCGTATTATTGCACATGTGCAGTACATCTCTCTCTCCCTCTCTCTCTCTCTCTATATATATATATATATATATATATATGGAGCCGCTAAAATAGGAACCGCCCCCAGTTGTAAGAACCGCGAGAACCACTCTCAACCAATCAGATTATGCCACTCAAAGGGGTAGTTTGGTCATTTAGCACCAAATGTCATTTCACAATCCTCTCTCCTCATTTATAATGTCAGTACTATTTTTATCTCTCCACCTTTTTGAAAAACCAGATCTCATATTTGAAACCCTTTGTCTCTCTCCTCCTTCTTAAAAACCAAGCTCTCATATTTTGCAACCCCATTCGGTTGTCTCTCTGCCGTCGACCACCGCCTGGTTAAACAGCGAAGATGGCGATGATGATGATTGACGGTGAGGATGAAACCGCCACTCACCCCTGTTTCTCTCTCTCTCACACCCGTTCACCCCTGTTTCTCTCTCTCTCTCACACCCCTGTTTCTCTCTCCTTCACACTTTGTTTCACCACCATGAAACCCTTCGTTTTTGGGGGGTTCCGACGCACATACGGTTGGATTTTCAGAGAAATAGGAAGAAAACGTTGTGGAGAGGGAGAGACATCCGAGGAGAGAGAAAGAAGGACGGCGGCGGTGGCCCGGTGGGCTGCCGACAAAGGTATCGACGTTTTTCTTTGATGTTTTTGGTTGTGATATTGTGTCTCCTTTTTGTCCCGGTCTTTTGATGTTGGTGGCGGTGAACGATGGGTGAAGGGGGGTCGTTGTGGTGGGTTAGGGGGCGGTGGTCGAAGGCGGCGGCGGCGGTGAATGATGGGTGGAGGGGTGGGCCGAGGAGGGTTGTTTGAATGGTTTTTCGAATGGTTTTTTTTTTTGATGTGTTTGTCCCGATCTTTTGATGTTGCAGGTTGTTTTGAAAGTTTTTTTGGATGTTTTTGTCCCGATCTCTGATATTGTCTCTTATTTAGTCCCAATCTTTGCTGCAGGTTTGATTCTGTTGAAAATATGGTTTTGAATCTTTGGGGGTTTGACTTTCTGGGTTTGATTCTGTTGAATCTGGGCTTGAATGTTGTTCATGTTGAATCTGGGTTTGAATGATGTTATTGGAACCTTTTTTGATCCCGTCGAATATGCGTTTGAATGATATTATGTTTTTGAATGTTTGTTCATGTTGAATCTGGGGTTTGAATATTGTTCATGTTGAATCTGGTGGCTTTTGGAATCGGCGGTGATGATGCAAAAAAAAAGGACGATGGCGCGGCAAGGATGGTGGAGGGTAGGTTTTTGAACCCGCAACCCCACTTTGCAGCCTCTGATGTTCGGAATATCTGAGCCAAAGCTTTTTTTTTTCCAGAATCCACTCGTTTTTTTTTTATTTTTGTTTTGCTGGGTTTTTTATATTTTTTTGAGGCGTCGGTGATGATAGCAAACTATCTGAGACACCTACCGGGTAACGATTTTTTGGGCGCGTTCGTTTTTGTGCAAAAAAGTTTTTGTAAAAGAAAAAAAAACTTAAACCGTAAACTTTTTAAAGTAAACCGTAAACTTTTTTACTTAAAACGTAAAACATAAAAAGTTTTACGTAAAACGTAAAAAGTTTTACGCCAAACGTAAAACGTAAAACTTTTTACGTAAAACGTAAAAAAACCGGCGCGTAAAACGTAAAAAACGTTAACGTAAAAAACCGGCGCGTAAAACGTAAAAAGTTTTTACGTAAAGCGTAAAACGTAAAAAGTTTTTACGTAAAGCGTAAAAAGTTTTCCGTGAAACGTTAAAAGTTTTTAGGTAAATCGTAAAACGTAAATTTTTTTTAGTAAAACGTAAAAACGTAAAAAACATTAACGTAAAAAAACCGGCGCGTAAAACGTAAAAAACGGTAACGTAAAAAACCGGGGCGTTAAACGCAAAAAACCGGCGCGTAAAACGTAAAAAAACGGTAACGTAAAAAACTGGGGCGTTAAACGCAAAAAACCGGCACGTAAAACGTAAATAACGTTAACATAAAAAACCGGCGCGTAAAACGTAAAAAAACGTTGACGTAAAAAACCGGGACGTAAAACGTAAAAAAACCGGCGCGTAAAACGTTGACGTAAAAAACCGGGACGTAAAACGCAAAAACCCGGGACGTAAAACGCAAAAACCCGGCGCGTAAAACGTAAATAACGTTAACGTAAAAAACAGGCGCGTAAAACGTAAAAAAACGTTAACGTAAAAAACGGCGCGTAAAACGTAAAAAAACGTTGACGTAAAAAACCGGGACGTAAAACGCAAAAAACCGGCGCGTAAAACGTTGACGTAAAAAACCGGGACGTAAAACGCAAAAAACCGGCGCGTAAAACGTAAAAAAATGTTGACGTAAAAAACCGGGACATAAATCTTAAAAATTAAAAAAATTATAATAAAATTTTGATTTCAAAAAATTGTTTTAAAAAAAATCTGTTTATAAATAAAAAATAATTAATTCAAAAAACTAATTAATGAATAGGACAAAAAAGACAATTTAAAATTAATATATATAAAAAGACAAAATAGAATGATTTTACTTAAATACCCTTTTGGATTATAATATTAAAGACATAATAAGACAAAAAACTTTTAATATTAATATTAACTACTTTTAATCACATCCATCCATCTAGTTGATCTAAGGGCCAGAAAGTGGTTCCCATGGTTCTTACAACTAGAGGTGGTTTTCATTTTAGCGATCCCCCTATATATATATATATATATAGGGTGGGGTTCTATAGTGAACACTAGTGTATTTGCGAGCTGAGTGAATATATCCTGACCATTGATTTACACAAGTATATGGCTAGGATTTCATTATAAAATCGTAAAATACACTAGTGTATTTCATTATCAAATCCTGACTATTGATTTACACACGTATATGGCTAGGATTTCATCATCAAATCGTAAAATACACTAGTGTATTTCATCATCAAATCTTGACCATTGATTTACACACATGTATGGTCATGATTGGCTCAGTTCGCAAATACACTAGTGTTCTCTCTCTCTCTCTATATATATATATATATATATGGAGCCGCTAGAATGAGAACCACCCCGAGTTGTAAGAACCGCGAGAACTACACCCCACGGAGCGCCGTTCGCCATGATTTTTTTTTACAAGTAGATGTGTATATTATAAACACAACCGTAAAAAATCATGGCGAACGGCGCTCCGTGGGGTGTAGTTTTTTACACCACAAGTTTGGTGAAAAAAAAAGAAAAAAGAAAAAAAATTAAAAAACACCAAACTTGTGGTGTAAAAAACTACACCCCACGGAGCGCCGTTCGCCATGATTTTTTACGGCTGTGTTTATAATACACACATCTACTTGTAAAAAAAAATTATGGCGAACGGCGCTCCGTGGGGTGTAGTTCTCGCGGTTCTTACAACTCGGGGTGGTTCTCATTCTAGCAGCCCCCTATATATATATATATATATATATATATATATATATATATATATATATATATATATATATATATATATATATATATATATATATATATATATATATATATAGGGGAGGGTTTAAATGAGAACGCTAAATATTGTGAGAACCGTGAGAACAAATGAAAAAATCGCGAGAACTTGGTCAAAACAATTCAAATTCAAAATTTTTTTCTACACTCATCATTATTATTCGAATACAATGTTAGAAATTTAATTTACACGTTTAAATTTACATGAATTCGTAAAAAAGAAAATTTACACATGTGTAAGTTTGCCATTTACACATGTGTAAATCTGTTATATTTACACATGTGTAAAAAATCTAAAAAGAGTGATTTTGAAAGGAGAAATGAATTATTTGATGTTGTAAATTCTTTTTTTTCTGTTGTATCTTAATTATAATGAGGTTTGTATTAAAAAAATTGGTTTTGATTAGTTTTTTCGTTCGTTCTCACGGTTCTCGCAATATTCAAGATAACCCTCCCCTATATATATATATATATATATATATATATATATATATATATATATATAAAATCCTCTTAGAGGTCCACTCTATTGACTTTGTGACACTGAAAATGTTGTAGATCCATGTAAAAGGAAAAACATAACATGAGGGGTTGGTTTCTTGTCTCCCTTAAAATGTGGAAAAAAAGCTTTGATCAAGGATGTTTTCTTAATTGTTTTTTCTCTTTTTTTGGTCCTATTTCTATAGTTTTTTCACAATTTTAGAATTCTGTTATCATCATGACATCATTGGTGATTTAGTTCATCTTTAATTACTTGGTAGGATGATAATGAATCCACACCAAACCTAATTGAAAAAAAGTTAATCGCGATTTTCCATGGCGACAAGTATGCATCACAATTGTATTTTCGAGCAATTCATTTTAAGAAACATACTTTGTGCTTTGCTTGGTTGTTCGAAGGTTTTTAAAGTTTGCAAAACTGGTTAACCGGATCGAAAGAAGTTGAAAAACCATTAACTATCATCATGATTCATGCCAATAACCATTTTAGTGTTAATTTTTGCCTTCTCAAACATATTAAGGCAATTGAATGTAAATTTATGATAGGAGTGATGAAGGACGTGACGTGGTGTTCATGTAGTACCCTGTTAAGGCATCAATCGTCTTAAATTAAATGATATTTATTTATTCCCTGTTAAGGCATCAATCGTTTTAAATGATATTTATTTATTACTTGGACTTTCATAGACAAAAAGGACAAAAGATGTGTTTATGAACCACTCATAAAAAGTAGTAAAGGACGGCTATGACTCAAATAGACAAATACATAAATATAACCTGAAATTACAAACTTGACCTTTACGTATACGTACCTTATTCACACCAAAAATATATTTTTGTATAACTTTAACATAGTATTATTCAATCATACGTGGAATTATGGAGGTGGGGAGGTCCCATGCTACACCCATAATGGTAGACAAACTAGGCAAGTCATATATAGATATAACATGAATTATTAAAACAAATATAAAAAAACTACGAGTCATGGTCTCGTTCTCTTCTTTTATCTTGTCCATGACGAAAGGCTAAAAGATAATCCATTTTTCAACAACTATTTAGTGGTTGACATTTTGACCCCAAAATACAAGCCACATTCATTTAAAACACAAATATGTTAAAGAAATACATACAAATTGTTTCTTAACATACTATATGAAAATTGAATAAGTCACATAATGTATAAGTGCATTTGTAAAAAATGTTATATTACATCCTAAACATTACTATCACACCCATTAAAAACTATGCATTTAACGAAACAACCATAAATAAAATAATTTCAAAGAAACACATACAAATTGTTACTTTGTAACGATGCGAACGACCACAAGGTTGTTAGTCGTGGTGCTACAATACATGTGCATCATAGTGACTTAGGTCTAGGGTTAGGTTACGATGATGTTTTAGTTGAGGATTATGTTTACGTCATGAGCTAGAGTTATGGTGAGATGTGGAGTAGTGTAGTCGTGCTTTAGGTCTTGGGCTACATTGATCGGTTGTGGAGCGAGTCACAAACAACAGATAGTGGTCATGGAGATGATTTTATTGTCATTGATCATAATGCCTTATGTAACAGCGGAAGATGAGAAAACAAATGATGTTTGTGGTTTACAAATGATGGTATGCATAATAAATTGTTGGGCAACAACAAAAGGAGTTAGACCTAAGGTCGTGCATCCGTCATTGTGTAGCCACGAGGGAGAGCCAATTTTAGACCTAAGGTCGTGCATCCGTACAAGATTGAGTTACAACATGCGGGTTTTTTATACAACATATAGATTTTTTTTTTCAACATCCTTTTTTTTACATGCGGTTTTTAGTATTTTACAACATGCGGGTTTTAGTTATGGAGTATATATCGTGCGGACTTCAAATCTCGTACGCTCGTACGATAAGGCATATTGTACATTACACTTTCAATATATATATATATATATATATATAGGATAAAGATCATTACAGAACACTAATTATTGCGAGAACAAAAAGAACAACTCTAAATCACTAAAGTTTGGGATATAAGGTTCATATTTCTTAAATTTTATGTTTCCTACATTCATATTTGTATTAGATCTACATAAAAAAATCATATATTTTTCCCTACGCATAGTCTACATACATGTAGGTAATTTAACTTACGTATAACCTACTGTGTGTAGGTTATTTAAAAACTGAAGATTTTTCATATTTTGATTTAAATTCTAGTGTGAGAAACAATAAATCTAACATTTATAACATTTTCATTTACTTTTTAGGTTTTTAGGATTAAAAAAATGAGTGATTCATTTTGTTCTGCGTGTTCTCGCAATATTTCTGCATAGAACCTTCCCCTATATATATATATATATATATATATATATATATATATATATATATATATATATATATATATATATATATATATGTATATATATATATATATGGGTGGGGTTCCGCTACAAAGTCAATTTTTCCTACAAAGTGTACAAAGTCTTAAAACACCATAATTTCAGCTATTAAACACACTCAAAACCTACAAATAACATAGTGAAGATCACTAAAACACAATATCCAAATTCTAACATTCCTTAAAAACTTCAAACACACCATCATACAACTATGAATATAAAACACAATATGATAATCAACATAAAACACACAAATGTTAGTCATTCGATAATCAAAGCCTTATCATTCAAAACACAACACAAAACCCACAAATATGGTGTTTTAGTAACCTCCATTATGTTATTTGTGGGTTTTAAGTGTGTTTTATGGTTGACATTATGGTGTTTTATGACTTTGTACACTTTGTAGGAAAAATGGACTTTGTAGCCAACTCCTACCCATACGTACATATATATATATATATATATATATATATATATATATATATATATATATAGGGTAGGGCTATATAGAAAACCCTATATATATAGAAAACCATAGAAAACCCAACCTCCCGACATTTTTTTTTGAAAAAAATAACACATGTAATATACATGTCTTTAAGAGTTTTGGGCCAAAAAAATCAAAAAAGCGCCGAAGGAATGATTTAAAAAAAAATCAGCAAGTTTCTGTCTTTTGTGCCTAACACATGTTAGGCAACCGGACATTGCTGAAATTTGTTTATTTTTTTAAAAACATCCCTTCGGCGCTTTTTTGTTTTTTTGGCCCAAAACACTTTAAAACATGTATATTACATGTGTTATTATTTTCAAAAAAAAAATGTCGGGAGGTTGGGTAAAAATGGGGGGAGATTTGAGTTTCCAGAGTTTCCTAAAATTTTGAGGGTTTTTTTGTCTAGCATTACCCTATATATATATATATATATATATATATATATATATATATATATATATATATATATATATAGGGTAGAGATATGGTAAAAAGTGTCTAAAATGTAAGAAGGGTAAGAAGTGTTTTAAACCATTGGATATTTGATCTAATGGTTGAGATCAATAGGGTATAAAAATGTAAATTGTGTTTTAATTAAAGGGACCTTATGTAAAATTGAAGGGTAATAGTGTCTTTTTCAATGTTTGAAATATGGTAACCATATCATACACGACCAAAAACTCCTACATTCACTCCTTTTTCCTTAAATACCGGAATTAATGATTCACCTTAATTGTAGGAGGTCTTTGGTTGCATATTCGTCATACATTATCATAAAGAGAACTGTAATCAGATTCATGGCGTGGTGTTTTAAAACAACTGGATAAAATCGGCTATGATTCAAGTCATGGTGTTTTATCTGGAGACATTGTTCATGGCGTGATGTTTTAAACATCTATGATTCAAGTCATGGTGTTTTATCTGGATACATTGTTCATGGCGTGGTGTTTTAAACATCTATGATTCAAGTCATGGTGTTTTATCAATACGAAACATTCCCAGATTTTAAAACACCATGACTATGATTCAAGTCATGGTGTTTATCTGGAGACATTGTTCATGGCGTGGTGTTTTAAACATCTATGATTCAAGTCATGGTGTTTTATCTGGAGACATTATTCATGGCGTGGTGTTTTATCAATACAAAAACATTCCCAGATTTTAAAACACCATGACTATGATTCAAGTCATGGTGTTTTATCTGGAGACATTGTTCATGGCGTAGTGTTTTAAACATCTATGATTCAAGTCATGGTGTTTTATCAATACAAAACATTCCTAGATTTTAAAACACCATGACTATGATTCAAGTAATGGTGTTTTATCTGGAATCCAAAAAACATTGTATAAGGTTTTTTCGAAAGATGTTGTGGGGTTGTGTCGAAAAGGTAAGAACATAAAGGGTGTTACGGTGTGTCATGGTGGTGAGAAGGTGTTTCACCGAAGAGAAGGGATGGGCTTTTGTGGGTGTCGGCTTGCCGGAAATACGGCCGGAGAAGGTCGTCGGACTTTACTTCGGTGACCGGAGTCTAGAGAGAGGCAGATTGTTTCATCTTGGGGGCTATGGTTTTGGTGGGGATGAGGGAAAAAGAATCGTAAGAAATAATATGTATCATGAAATTTCTCCTAAAATAGTTAACACATGATCTAATTTCCTTTAATTGACTTTAACTACTATTAGGAGTAAATTACATTATTACCCTTATTCATTAATATAATTGATGGACACATGTCAACACCAGATTATTTCTTACACTTCTTATATTTTAGCCACTTTTTACAAGATCCTTTACCTACGTATATATATATATATATATATATATATATATATATATATATATATATATATATATATAGAGAGAGAGAGAGAGAGAGAGAGGGGGGGGGGTTGATTGTGGGATGCGAATTGAAAGAATGAAAGAAGTAGATGCTTTGCTTTGCTTTGCTTTGTGGGTTCTCTATTCTAAAGTATTCATTTGTTCACACGCATATATAGTACACGAGGGGTCCAAATATAAAAGGATGTTATTCTACTTATAGTTAAATTAAAATGATTTAAAAACTATAGTTGTTAAACACACTACCTAAAATGTGACAAAAAAAACTTGCAACATTTGTAGTCAATATTTGTTTTATAAATCGCTTACTCTACAAACTTAACTTTTTTCAATAAAAGTATAAACATATCAATAATTAATGGTGATTAACATATGCATCTATTGTAAGACCGCATGCATAAACCACTCACTATAAACGTATGCAATATATAGTAGTTAATTAATACATTTTAAGAATGTATATCTTACATATTGTATTACATAACTATTTTTTTTTTATTTAGACAAGATTGCTGTTACTACCGGCCACAAAACATGCGGAGAAGAATTGTTACAATTTCAGTGGTTTACAAACAACGTAACTATATATTCGAATCTCTCAGCGACGACATATTCACCTTTACTTAGATGATTTTGTTCCACATAACAGCAGCTCCATCGTTGTTCTTGATCGCAACTTTAGAATCAGTTGATTGAAGGTTCTTTGTGATTTGACTGTATATTCGAATCCCTCCACAACAGCATGTTTGGTCGTAAAATACGGTCGTAGACTAACATTGGTCGCAACTCTGGTCACAAAATTGGATTAGCGACTGGGGTTTTTTTGACCGCCTTTCCGGTCGCAAACAAATCGCAAAGGCGTTTAGCGACTGATTTTGTAACAGGAAATGCAGTCGCAGTTGGTCAGTTGTCTGGTAGTGTTCCCCAAAATTCGAAGGACCGTACGTCGATGTAGTTTTTAGTTACCTTAACGACTAGCTTAATTCGCCCTTTTAAAAAAACATATCATTGTGTTTATAAATATCGACAAAAGATCAAATACAAACTATCTTATCGTACAAAACGTAAGAATAGAATGAAAAAGGAAAAAAAAGCAGTAATATTTTCGTAATTATTTTACTCGTAGGGTAATTATCAAAATTACTCTACAAATCATCTTGTAAAGTTATTTTGATCTTGTAGAGTAATTTTATAAAATGATCTTGTAGGATAATTTTGATCTTATAAGGTAATTTTGTATAGTATCATAATTGCTCTACAAATAATCTTATAGGGTAATTACGATTAAAATAGTTACGAAAATGTCACCACGTTTTTTTTTTACTTTTCCATGCCATTTATACGTTTTGAACAATAAGATACTTTGTACGGGATCTTTACTCTATAAATGCGTTTTTTTACTTTTCCATTTATTTATTTATTTATTTGAAAAGTAAACTTCATTAAAACGGCAAACACCTCAAAACGAGGCAGCCACAACCAATAAGACTACATATTTACAAAATTACACCAATCAACCCAAGAGATGGTTTTGTTTTTTGATCTACATTTGAACCATAAAAAGTCGACCGACTTGATCTCGCAAATAATTTCTTCCACCTTTTTAACTTTATTATTGAATCTGGCTTCATTCCTCGCCCTCCAAATGCTCCAACACCCGATTCTTATAATACCCTTTAAAGTTTCTTTTTGAAGACCCACTAATCTGACGTGCTCGTGTATCTCCAACAGATCTCTAAACGAAAAAATAAACATGTTCGGGATCTTACACCTGGCACTTATGTGCGTCCATAGAGTCGTGGCCGTAATACACGAACAAAAAATATGTTCACAGTTTCTTCTCCATGATCGCACATTATACAAGTCAACTCTAGAACTCCAAAATTCCTCTTCTCTAAAGCTTCTAAAGTCGCGATCTTATTCATCTCAACCCGCCAAAAGAATATGTTACACTTTAAAGGCAACCACTTACACCATTCTGGGACATATACATCGGGGCCAATTCTATTTTTATCTAGGAGTGTTTTCACCGTTCCCACCGAAAATTCCACGTCCGAAGCACCCATCCATTCCCACCGATCTCTACCTTCTTTCATATTAAAACCGAGTAATAGGCTGCATAAATTAATCAAATTGGTTACCTCAACTCCTGTCGATATATTTCTTTTCCACTGCCAATGAAGCACACGACCATTGATCCGATTTTTCACTCTATCACTAACTCTACATCTTTTATCCAATTCCAGCTTGAATAGATCCGAGAACTTATCTTTTAAAGGTTCATTACAAATCCAAGGGTCTAGCCAAAAAGCCATATCCATACCGTTACCCACTGAGCTTTTGAAGAATCTTCTCAATGAAATCCCGTCAATAGATATTTTCGACACACATTTGCGATGTTGAACCACACTCCTCCCATCGCTCTTCTAGCCGGAATAAGATCCCACCCATATTTTGTCACATGAATAGCTTCAATCACTTTGTTCCAAAGTCTATTTTTATCAGATAAAAACCTCCATCCCCATTTAGTAAGAAGCGTCGTATTAATATTTTTAAGCTTACTAAGCCCGAGACCTCCATTTTCTTTAGGTAACGCCACTCGATGCCAAGCCACCCCATACCTCTCTTTTTTAACCCTTTTATAGTTGTTAATCGGTCTTGCACTCCACACCACCCAAATGTATTTACTTTTTTTGGTGCCCACTTAACCCACTCATACGGGTAAAACGGAACTACAAAGCTAAACTATATTCTTCGAAACTTTATTTTATATACACAAATTAACTTTTATTTTAATATTAGTTAGAATGAAAAGAGTAATCTCTATATTAGTCTTCATTCTTGTGATAATTAAAGTAAACTTATCAAATTACCCTTGTTTTCCTCATTCATTTTAATATTAGAATGAAATGAGTAATCTCTTTATTTCACTTCTTAGTCTTGATTCTTGTGACAATAAAAGTAAACTTATCAAATTACCCTTGTTTTCCTCATTCATGTTTTCTCTTAAATAATTGTTTGTCTTTTTAACCTAAATCAAAAAGAAAGTTTCTTTTGAATACTTATTTGTTTTTATCTTAATTCAGAAAGAAATTCAAGAACACAAAGTTAAATTCAAAAATATTAAAGACTTCATTGTTTCTGTTACTGAAATCGAGTTTTAACACTAACCAAAATCAATTCTAAAAGTCAAAAACCTTCATAATTCATTTTAATATAATAACTAAACTCAATCTAACACCCAACACCCCCTTCTCGTGTTGTTATTCTTAGAGTTTTTCATATTCACTATAAAAGAGAAGACTTTTACTGACGGATTAATTCGTCAATGAAAGTTGGTATCTTCAGTTGTCCGTCATTGATACTCCATCAGAAAATAAGGTGTGGGTAACACGTTTTTCGGTAGATTACTAACGAGAGCTACCAAGGGATGTATATCAACTCAATTAAGATAAATATTTGCTCAAGCTGAAAGTTCAACTACTACTTTGCTTAAGATCCAAAGAGCAAGACATGAATACTTAGGTTTTCTACAAATTAGCTCATCTGCTCCATAATCTGTGTGGATGGTACTCATACTAGCTAATATGAAATATCTTGAGTACCCATGACTCAATGCTCCGTTAACTGTTAGAAATAACCCGTTGATGTGGCCTTACGGATCATTTGGTAACATTACCAATATGACATAACTAGTCCCCGACAATTACTTGATGGTAGTAATTGTAATTATTGATTAGTTTAAGGGGCAATTATGATTTCCCTTTAGGTACCTTTAATAGAGAATGTAAAGAGTTTTCATAACCGATCACTATTCATGATCATCATTCATTTTGATGTTAAATATATATTGATCATAAGAGATGAACAACTCGAAGAACACCAATGCTAAAATTCTCTATAAGGTGATCCATCAACCCAAGGTACCATAACGGGAATTATGGCCTTATCTTCGTCTTCAAAGATGACCACTCCCACAAGTAAGTGTCTCTAACTTGGTATGTATATTTACGTTATGATTGAATAAACATGATTAGGTTCTATATTTTGACCCATGTTTATAGATATAATCAACATTAACATGTAAAATATTGGGTCTACTTTGTGCGAAATCGTGTGGAAAATTCCTATTCTAATTATTGAGTGAGTCTATATTAGTTATCAGGATTTACATGCTTAATAATTAAGAGGGTGTTCTCTAAGATTGTTATGTTTAACAACAAACAAATTGTTTGTGTTCTTAAATCCACGAGAATTGTGATCAACTAAAATCTTTGTGGGTATATTTCGAGTATACAGCATTACAACGTACTCATTTCTACTCTAGTCTTCTTGTCATATATACTTTACTTTTTGAGACAACCTGATGTTAGGTTAAGATAAAAATGTGTAATTAAGTGTTGAATTATGCAGGGCCGGCCCTGAGAATTCGTATACCCTGTTCGAGCTCGAAAAAAAAAAACGTGTCCTTAGGTCTTAACGTAATTGGGTATTGGGCTCACTAAAAGTCTAAACCTAATGTCAATGGCTAATAACTTATATAAAACATAAGAATAGTTTTGTAAGTGGATCTATGTTGGTGTTTGTATGTGTATACCATATTAAAAAAATCCTTTTACATATCAGGTTTATTTTTTTAAATAACGTGCTCTTCGAAATATTGGGCCCTGGCTGGTAGTCCTCCCCGCCCACCCTCATGTCCGGCCTTAGAATTTTGCTAGTTTTGAATGTTACAATAATAACTTTGATTTTGATAACAAAGAAATGTATATATAAAATTCTATATGATACTGTGGTGAAATTGAGACTACTAGACTTCGAAAGTAAATTCACGTGTAAGTAAAACTCTTCCGTACCGTTTAAAGTTACATTTTTCAGTTAACAAAATTTATATCTAAACGTAGTTACGGAATATAATTAACATTATGCATTTTAGTTAATCAAAATAAGCAAAGATGATGTTATGGAGATGGAGTTACAAAGATGGATTTGTATAACAAAACCTTAATCAAGATAAAAAGAAAATGAATTAAAAGTCAAAAAGAGAGGTTTCTTGGGGGAAGCCTCCAAGCAAGGAAAAAGACACAAAAACCTTCTCCTCTTCAAATCCACCGGTCCACCATGCTTTCTTGCTTTCTGGTGTCACTCCTTTTATTTCTTATTCTTTCTTTATTGTATGCTTCCCTTTTTCTTTTTTTCTTTATTTCTTTTCAGACCCATTGCCCCATATGAGTGCATATTTCAGCTTTTTTTTCCTAACTAGACAAATATACCCCTGTCCTTTACTCGAAAATTCCAAGATGGTTTAAATATATGATTTATCTCAACATGAAACATAAGTATACTTATAGTTAAATACAGTGTCATAAATAATAAGAGTATTATTCATATATTTGTGTATGACTGTATGTATCTAAGATTCTAACATAACTATTAAAATGTATCATGATTATCAGTTATACTTAAATTGATATATGCACATATGCAGCTAAATTTATGTGTATTTATATATTATAATCCTCTACGCATGTGTATATTGACAGGGATTCTCTAATTTGTTACAGGAAGAGAGGTAGAAGAGATACACTACAAGAAACTGGAGCAATAGGGGCGACGACTGTTGTTGCTATTGATAGCCAAAGTCGTCGCTGAAGGCAATAGCGGCAACATGTCGTCGCTAATGTGTCGCTGCTATTGCTTGGACACTAAAGGCTTTTTTCGTTGCTATTGTTTGTCGCCGCTATTACTGTTTTCGTCGCTAAAAGTGTTTTTAAGGTTTTTTTTCCTTGACAGTTTTGTCTTCTCCACAAGTTATGAAAATTAATTTCTGGTGTTGAATGGAAATAACTAGTAATTAGTGATTAGTGATTAGTGATGAAAGGAAATATTAAGATATCATTAACCTGTAACAAAATATATATATCTGGTGCCATATTTTCTGGGGCCTTTTTTACCCTAAAGGGAAAATCAATTGTTTTGGACAAAGGAAAAGTGAGAATGAGACTCCCACAATTGCAAACATTTTCACTTTTCTTTATTTGGTTAAATCACCAAACTAATTTGTTACAATATATTGCTTATGTTTGTACCATTTTTAGAGTTGGAATTTGAAATAACTAGTTTTGTAATTAACAAATAAATGATAAACAAACCTTCATTATTTCCTTAGATTTGTTTCAGGATCATCTCTAATTATTAAAAATTAATATTTCCTTTTTGTATAACTCTTAAAAAATATAGCCTTCTTATGTTTTCAATTATAATTATCAATTATCAATTATATTAATGATCAATAAATATATAACAGTAGCTATTTTTAATTAATTTAAATATTTTATCAATAACATTTTAAATAAACTTTATGCTAAAGTTTGCATGTAGATTTCCTCATGAAAATACAGTAGGGATAGCCAAGTAAATTTCACCTACTACCACGTAGCTTTGGCCATCTCCTTTCCTATATACTTCCACTTCTATGCTATAACATACCATTTGTTATTCATCAAATGTGTATTCAATTTCAATAATTCTTTTCCATCCACTTTTTATAACCTCTCTCTCTCCCTCTCTCTCTCTCTCTCTCTCCTTGGGGTGGTGCTCAAGATTTAGTCATTGGGTGTATGCAATTGGTTAATGGATATTGATCTCTTGTGGTCTTTTGGGGGGTGGTATTATATTTTATTCTCAGAAACAATCAACTACTGCATGGCTAAATTGAGATCCTCTTCACAAATCTCTCTCTTCTCAAACCCTAGATCTTGTTCTTCTCTTTTATGTGTTGCACTTTTGATCTTAACTATCTTGATCACTATGCTTCAATCCTCTAGTTCCATGGAAGTTGCATCACTTCCAACTCATCAAGCAACCTCTTCAAATTCCCAAGATGAATCCTCAAGATCACCAACAACCACCACCGATTTTCGTCACCAAAGAACCCGTCATCAATCACATCCAAAGCCTACAAGATCATTTGAAGCGGCTGCTCATGAAGTTCCAAGTGGACCAAACCCTATTTCCAACAGGTAAGAGTTAGATTGATGGTTTTTTGATTGATGATTGAACGGATTGGTATACCGAGGAAAGGATTTCAAGAAATGGTGACCTATGGTGGCTGTGGTAAAGATACAAACACAAAGCTAGCTTTTTCGTAATGGTGTTATGAATGGTATATGATTATTTTAGCGGTTTGTTTGGGATTTACTATCATGCTTTTATCCTCATCTACATCATCTTCATCTTCTTTTGTATCAACTACCGCTACTTTGTGTTTTCAATTTAGAGAAATGTGTATAGCAAGAGACACTTTTAAATTTTCTACTATATATGTATATGTAAACTCCTTTCATATATATGTTTTTTTATATATTAAGATGAGGATGAAACTAGCTGCCACTTCTTTTTTAGTTAACTTTGAGGGTTTTGGGTAGTTTATTCTTGTATTTTTGAACTTATGTGATTGGTTTGTGCTTTCTAGTTAACTTTGAGGGTTTTGGGTAGTCTATTCTTGTATTTTTGAACTTATGTGATTGGTTTGTGCTAAGTTTGTTTTTCTCTATGTTACGTTATTGTTTAAATATTTTTTTCCTTTTAAACGCGTGTAAAGAATTCGCTCGAACAACACGACTTACTAGCATTCCTATCATTTATCTTAGAACATTACTCAATTTTCCAAGAGAAGAAGAAGGCTAGAGTTTTCTTGAGGTAAATGGTGGTAGAAATGAGCATAAAATCTTGAAATATATGAGAAAAGAGAGGGTACTAGAGTTTTGTTAAGGTCACAACAATCCATTTTATTCGAATTTGGAATGAAGGGGGGGGGGGGGGGGGGGGGTTGTTATATTAGGGTTTTCTAGAGATCAGGAATGATTAGAAGAGGATCTTAGGTATTTGCAGAAAAAGGGTAGTATTGTCAAATTGTGATAGATGACAATATATGTGGAGGAGGAGAGAGTAAAGGGTAATATGTAATATATTGACCAAGACCTTTTGATTATTGCAATTTGCAGAACGAACACAAAATCCAATAAAGGTCAATTACACACAATCATCATGGCTACATGATTTGCTAACGACTAACATATTTGATTTTTTTTTAACGGCGAACGAATCCTCCAAACGGGCTACTCACGAAATTCACCACATCGGGATACATTCGCCTCCGAACCGGGGAAAACCCTCACATAGGGCCGAAGCCCGTGAACACTCGCCCGAAGGCACGACAGTGTGATGAGGTAAAACCCGCTCAGTTCAAGGATCGAACTAGCGATCTCCACCTATTCGCCTAATCTCCCATCATCACCAGGTGTCGCAGAAAATAATGGGGAGGGCAAGAATCGAACTTGGATCCCTTAGAACACCACCTCTCTCTTACCACAACATATTTGATGTCTTGGAATTATTTTGATAGTTTAAGTTCATTATTATTAATTAAACATTTATAAACAATCGACAGGCTTACAAACATTTTGATCTATTTAAAATTTGATATATATTTTTTTTTTCAAACACCCATTCCATTAAAAATTTGATATATGATTTGATCCTTTATTCTTTTCTTATGTTTAGTTCTGATATTATCAGTCTTAATCTTATTGTTAATTTGATTTCAGTCCTCCTAATTAAACATCTTAGTCATTTCTCGTTAACTAAATAATCTGTTAATTAGCATGTATAATGTTTTTCCTTTATCAAATTCGTCGTCTTCTGAACAAAAAATCTTTTATGTTTTAAGAATTAGTGATTTTAAATAACAATTGAAAAAGTTATTCATTGAAATCTCAAAATTGTTTTCTTTTTCACATATGTACAAGAGAATAAATAAAATTACAACAAATCTCAAAATTGTTTACTCAAAGAACTGCAATATTATTTTCTTGTTACATATGTAAAAGAGAATAAATAAAATGTCAACAAATCTCAATAAGAAGTGCATTATTATTTTCTTTTTACTTATGTAAAAGAGAATAAATAAAATGTCAAACACTTGTCAATAAATTCAACATACTATATGTTACTATATTTTTAAGTTGATGTTCATTTCTAGTAAAGAATAAGTATGATAATCATAAAAACCAAAAAAAAAAACAGTAAATAACCCGTCAACGAGTAAAATATTCTTCTATCTATTAAATAAAGCACCATCTGGGTGGTGTTGATCATGAAGTGTTTTTTTATAATTAACTTAACAAGTTCCAAAATAAAAGTTTTCTGGTTATATCAATCGTTTGAATTACTTTTAAAAAATTAATTATATCATTTACATTTCTGCTTACAAATTTTTATCCTACAGGTTCCAAAATAAAAGTTTTAACAACATTCCATTAAATAAATAAACTCTAATGGACAACATCTGTTAGTAACTTTAGTTGATTCTGCTTACATTTTTTTATCATACAGGTTCCAAAATAAAAGTTTTAACAACATTCCATTAAACAATTAAACACTAAATGGACAACATCTGTTAGTAACTTTAGTTGATTCTATTCTATTCTAAATAAATATGATCTTATTTTGCACAAAAGTACCTCTCTTTTTCTCTTTGATCCGTCGGTGTGATGTAATTAGTAAGACCATCCCTTATGCTCAATTATTAACTTACAATTATATATATACTATGTTTGTCATCTTTTAATAATTTTGCTTGTATGGTTTATTTCCATTCCATGTTTACTTATTTATTAACTGATCATTATATCATCCGATATGATGAAACCGGTTTTAGTTTACAACTTTATTCAATCTTATTTTTTAATTAGATTACATAATAAAACTGCAGAACTTGTATTAGCCCTTAAAAGTCAGTTGCAAAATTGGTTACTAACTAAAACAGGTACTAAATTAAAGATTAATGAAATTATTTTACGGCTGATTTTGATTGGCTAGAAATATTGTGAAGCTAATTTATAACACAATTATACATGTTGCAAATCGTTTGCAAAGTTTCAAAAAAAAATACTACCTTCGTCCCACTAAAAGTGTCATATTTTGAATTTTAAAAGTCTTTATTCATAAACTTTGACTTTAATTATATATTTTTGTGTTATATAAAACTTGATGAAAATTAACCCAATAAAAACACTTGTAAAACACACTCAAATCATATAACTTTCATCAAGTATTATCTAACACAAACAAAATTATTTAAGGTCAAAGTTTATAAATAAAGACTTTGAAAATTCAAAATAGGACACTTTTAGTGGGACGGGGGGAGTATATAACTGGTAGCTGATTCTGTAAAATTTTAATAAAGTATTAAAACAGTTGCAAAGTTGTTAATTTGTTTGAGAACAAAATTAGTCACAAAGTTAAAAAATAGAAATTGAAATTGGCTGTAAGTTTAATGACAAGATATTTGAGTCGCTAAATCTGTCGTAAATAGTGAGCGACAAAGCTTTTGCGACAAAAATTGGCCGTAAACTCCAAAACAACCTTTTATTTGGTATTTTTACCTTGTTTTATCCAAGAAAACAAAAACCTTTTCTTTGTTGGTTACCAAATCCATTAATTAATGGATTAAACCATCTCGTGGATCCACTAAATAAGCCCACCAGACTCTTGCCATCTTATTCCAATGGTTTAGAAGCCCAATTCTAAATGGGTATCCAAACAAACCCAATTATATACAAGTTATGTGTATTGATACCTTAATTAGTAAACCAAAACCAATAACTATACCAAACCTTATTAATATTAAAACGAGCATGCACTCCCGTATCTCGTAACTCATTTAATAAATAACAAGATTAACTTAGTCGACAAGTCAATTCAATGCCACTAAAATATGTTGAAAAATTACCATCTTCTTCCGATGTTGTGTCTTACTGATAGACCCCTAGTGTGTCGGGTGACACCCCCTAAAGTCGGTATTACGATTCATCCTAGAAGTCTTCTACTTGGCTTTTCTGTTGTTGGTGTAACACCTGTTGGTGCACTTGTGTCTGTACTTTGTCTGTATTCGGTCTATATGTAAACGATGTCCAAGTTAGCCTTGTAAGTTTGACCAAGTCAACTATCCTCCTAGTTTGACTTGGCCAAACAGTTGGTAAATATTGAAAGATGTTCTCTGTCGAAGGATAGCCTCGAAGGATATTGTTGATCCTTCGAGGTGCTTGAAAGATATGCTTCGAATGATTAGACCTCGAAAGGTGATCTTTCGAGGTCCTTGCTGATCCTTCGAAAGCACTATATCCGAAAGATGATCCTTCGGACCATCTATCGGATCCTTCGACCAGACATCATGGGCTGGGTATATATATACCCATGCAGTGTTGTGTTTAGAAGAGAGATGCACACTTAGAGAGACAGACAAGAGTGGAGAGCATTCTGTCCGAAACACACACACACACACTTTGAGAGTTTGCAAACTGATTGTAAACATTGTGCTTGTAACCGGAAACTTTCTACGTATTAATACAAGTGGTGTTAATCGTTGAGTCTTGTGTGTTCTTGTGTTTGTTCTTGCATCATCCCGGTTTGCTCGCTAGCTTGGATTCCGCACTCGCTAGTGAGTTTGTATAACAAGGTTTAGGTTTGTTCTCGATCCTCCGAGAGGGACCTACAAGTGGTATCAGAGCTTGGCTCTTTACCTTGTTTAAAACCGGTTTGTTCGAGTTCTTGGTGTGTTTGAACACTTGGTTTAGCACCCGTTTTTGGTGGTTTTCTTGCTTGTTTAAACTGAAAAACGGTTTCTAAACCTTCGGGAGTGTTCAAGGTTGGGTTGGGTAACTTGAAAACTTGTTTTTAAGTGACTTTGATTTTTCCGGTCATATTCCGATTATCATTCCGGTGAACTGGTTGAGGATAAGGTTGCCTATTTTTAGTAAACTTTTTGAAAGTCAAAAAGTTTGGTGAAAAGTTGTTGGCAGACCATATCCTTTCTGCCGAAAGTTGGTACACCAACCTGTCACTTTTCTCACCAACCCATCAGTACTTTTGTCAGTGTGTCAGACTGTCGAAAGATAACTTTCGATCTCGAAGGATCATCCTTCGATCAAGGAGATTCGAAAGATAACCATCCTTCGAACATCTTTCGAAGTCAGTGTGTTATCCTTCGAGTCAAGGAATCTTTTCGATAGATACATCCTTCGAGTTACTGTTCATTACGAAAGATAAGGATCCTTCGTGTTGGGTGAATCTTTCAAGGTTATCTTTCGAGGTTATTGTTCGAGCCATCAACAGTGATCCTTCGAACACTGTTGATTCTTCGAACAAGTGTCATCTTTCGAGACCTGTGTTCGAAACATAAGGAGAATCTTTCGAAATCATCTTTCGAAAGATAAGGATCCTTCGTATAGTCAATCTTTCGAAGTCAATCCTTCGAAGTCTTTGTTCGAAACTCAACAAGGATCTTTCGAACCTTGTTGATCATTCGAACAAGTATTGATCTTTCGAACAGGTTGCATCTTTCGATTCATATCTGTTTTTGCACTTAACAGTTTGTGGTGTGTAGGATCAAAATGAGCTGTACAAGTCCTTGGGATTGGAGTACGGATCCACAACCAGATCTAAAACAGATGTCGATGGCTGAATATATGACGAGTACCATACCTAAACAACAACAATCAATTAGTCCAAGTCAATGGGCTTTAGTATCCAATCAAAGTCAAAGCATTCAAAACCTTTTGATCAGTGAAAGCGAAACGGGCAGTAACAATTGTCCACCAAAGCTAAATCATATGAATGAGTTTCCATCATGGAAAAACCGTTTTCACACGTATGTCCAAGGACAAAGCACCGATCTTTGGACGTGTTTCATAAATGCATTCAATGAAGATCTGGAGACTGCTGCGTCCACTTCTGAGGGTTATGCCAATATGCTTGAAAAAGACAAGAAGGCTTATGAATTGGAGAAAAAGGCCTTTGCCACACTTACTCAAGCACTCAACAAAGACATCTACCATCAGTTCTCATACTGCAAGTCTACGAAAGCATTGTGGGATGCCTTAGTTGCTAGAGGAGAAGGCAATGCAGCTGCTCGAAAATCTCGGCATGATTTGTTGAAGAAAGAGTTTGAATCCTTTCAGTTTTTGGAAAACGAGACTCTGAATGATATGATCACACGTTTCTATCATTTGATTAGTGAAATGTGTGCTTATGGAGTTGTCTCTACTCAACCAGACATGGTGAGTAGATTTGCTGACGCCTTACCTCCAAAGTGGAGTTCTTTCATTGAACTGTTGAAGCATACTGGAACTCTAGACAGGGTTAATATCTACGAGTTCATTCAGAAACTGGAACACAAAAATGATGAAGAAATCAGGAAAGCCAGGAGAGCTCCCGCCCCTCAAAATACAGAAATGTATCTTCCGGGTTTCGATGCTCTAGCTAGAGCAGCTGCAGCCCAGCAACCTAAACTGCAGACTGCATTTGTCTCCAACACAAGTTCCTTTCCATTTCCTCAATCAACAGCTGCTCCACCACAACCTCAATTTGATCCGAGGTCTTACATTCCTGTTCCAACACAGCCACAACCACAACCTCAACAACAACAACAGCAAGCTCACTATACAAGCAATCCTCAACCTCAACCCCAAAATCATCACACAATCCGAGTCGACAACTCAAATCTTTCACACCTTAGCATTGAAGTTGCTAAGGAACATATGGAGATTATCAACACCATGGTCAGTGCATACTGTGGTTTGGTAGCAGGTCAGCTTGGAAACATCAACATGACCAATGAAGATTATGATCAGATCGACAAGGAAGAAATGGAGTTGATGGATATTAAATGGGCTTTTGCTAGTGCGGTTAGAAGGGCAAAAGACTTCATGGCACGAACTGGAAGAACTTCGTTGGAAGGAAAGAAAAACACGAAGTATGGGTTTGATATTAATGCCGTCACGTGCTTTAACTGTGGCGAGAAAGGGCACTTTAAACGTGAGTGCACTCGACCAACAAAACACGGCAATCACAACCCTTTCAGAAACCAGACGAATGTGAATGCCCAACAAGAAAACCGTGAACGGAGAATGGTGGCAGTGAACAACAATCAGGGACAGCCTGGAACTGCAAATCACAATCGGGCTTTGGCTGTTCAAGCTGATGAAGGATGTGACTGGTCAGTTCAGTTTGGTGAAGGTGATCAGGGAAGTGGAACAGCCCTGTATGCTAAGGTTATCAAGCATGTTCATAAAGAAGAATCTTCTGGAAGCGATGACAGTTCTGGTTATTCTGGAAGTTCGGATGAGGAAGGCTCTGTTTCTGGGGATAATCACTCAGAGCCTGATGAGAAGGAGGAAGGAGATGATGATATTCAGGAGCTACTGAATGAAGCTGATGAGCTTAAATGTCAGAAATCAATTCTGATTAGGAAGGCTGCTGCTACATCAACGGAAATGGAAAAGCTATTTTCTGAAGATGGAGCTTTTTCTTTTCAAACTGCCTTTATGGCAAATGGTTCAGCCTCTACTAGTCAGGTAAATTCTGAACCCCCTGCCCCTAGTATTTGTAACTCATGTGCTGAAATGAAGCTTGAATCAGAAAAGCTTCATAGTCATAATCAAAATTTGGTTATTGAACTGTCGAAATGCAAAGAGGCAAACATGGCTTTAACCCGGAATGAAAAGGAATTTAAATCTGTAATAGAGACATTAAAGAAAAATGTATCCGAGGTTAACAAAGTAGTTTACCACAAACAAGTAAGTATAAACGAATACATTAACCTTGTGGAAGAAACTAAAAAGCAATTAGCCATTGCCCAATGCGAACATGATGCGATCAAACAGAAATTGGATAGTTATTCTAACTCCCAATTTGTGCTTGATCACATCATCGATGTTCAACAACTAAAGGGAAATCAAAAAGGCATAGGGTATAATAAATGTACGCCCCCCTTGATGAACAACTATACCAAGATGCCTGATGAGGAAGAAATGCCTCGGTATGAACCCAGTGTGCCTCTTGATGTTGAGGAGTTTACTACTGGCCTTGGGTTCAAACCGGACAATTCTTCAAACACAACCTCTAAGGAACAAGAAACTTCACCATCCATGAAGCAAAGTCCTCCAATTATCGAGGACTATGAGACATCGGATGATGAATCAGAAATGGCTGTAAGTGATCAGGATAAATCACTTAGCAAGATGAAGGGAGTAGATATTCCACGAGAGAATCACATCCTTTGTGATCCTGATACTCCTGAGGTTCCATCTGTTAAGAAGCAAGTGATTGATCCTGTCAAAGTTGATAAGCCAGGTGTGTCTACTGTTAAAAGCAGTAATGTGTTGTACACTTTGGTTGGAGATAATAAAATCTACTCAGATCATGTTTTTCCAATTAAAAATGTAAATAAATCTTTGATTGACAAAGTCTTTGAAGACAATACAAACAAATTTTTGGGAAAAACACTTCCGGGAATTGTGGTAACACAATGTGATCCAATTCCTAAGGCTGAGATTAGAAAACAGTTTAGTAATCAAAAATCTCCAACCACTCAACAACATACTGCTTCTAAGGGTAAACAACAACAACGAGTTCCAAAGCCAAAGGCTAAGGTTGAATCAAAAGGAGCTCGTTACATGAAGAAAGGAAAAGATGTTAAATTTGTAGCATCAAAAGGTACAGATAAAATTGAGACTTTTGAAAACAAATCAAACACTGATTTTGTACAACAAGTCAAGATTTTGAAACGTAACAGTGATAACAATTACACCCAACACACAAACGGGTGTGATGAAAGAGCAAGTACCTCAGGTTCTACAGGTTCAACATCTGGTAGTCGATCAAGTTCTCCTAAGTCTGTTGAAAGGAGAACTTGTTTCAAATGTGGAGAAATTGGGCACAATATCAGAAACTGCCCAAATGCTCCAAAGAAGAAATTGGTTGAAAAAGCTCCACCTGAAACAGTTCACCCTCAACGTCGATCAGTTTCACCTAAACATGATAAACGAACTGTGAAAGAACAAGAAACTAAACAACGACGTAAGAACATAAAAACTGTTGAAAAGGCTTTAAAAACTGAAGTTCAAACAGTTAAAAGGAAACCAAGTGTATCACAACCTGTAAAACCAGAAACTTCAAAAATTGTTTATAAAAATAAATCTGGCAGGCCAAATCAAACTTGGTTACCTAAGTCGGGTGACAATTCAGGGGGAGCAGTTGTTCTTGAAAACCATCAAGAGATCGAGCTCACGTTTCGTGATGCCAAGGGACGACCCAAGACCACTAAGGCTTGGGTCCCCATTCTCAACTGATGTGTTTAAATGACATGTGCAGGATGTTCTAGGAGGAACTATTAATAGTCATTGGATTGTTGATAGTGGAGCATCCAGGCACATGACTGGCGACTTACGGCTCCTGTATGACGTGAGAAATATTAGAGGAGGGTATGTTGCTTTTGCAGGTGATAAAGGTGGGTACATCACTGGAGAAGGAAGTATCTCCAATGGTATCGTGTGCTTTGATAAGATCAATTATGTGAAGCAAATTGATCACAATCTTCTGAGTGTGTCGCAAATCTGCGATAAAAAATTCTCAGTGATTTTTGATGACGCTGGCTGCTATGTGCTGAAACCTGGATTCAAAATTCCACAAGAATGGATTCTCTTATCGGCTCCGAGAGTTAATGATCTTTATATTCTCGACATGAGCCAAGCGATTACTACATCTGCACAAGTCACTTGTTTTGTCTCAAAAGCCACAGAAAAGGAGTCTATATCTTGGCACAGAAGAATGGGACACATTCACTTGAGAAAGATGAACCATTTGGTGAAAAATAATCTTGTGAATGGTGTGCCTGTGAGAAGTTTTCATCTACAAGATATCTGTGTCTCGTGCCAAAAGGGGAAGCAAACAAAGAAGTCTCACCCTTTGAAGAAAATCAACACTGTCAGCATGCCTCTCGAACGTCTTCATATGGACCTTTTTGGACCTATGAAGCACAAGACAACGTTTGGTGATGCCTATTGTTTAGTAGTTACTGATGACTACTCTAGATTTTCTTGGGTATCTTTTATGGCACAAAAGAGTGAAACTCCTGGAATCCTCAAGGACCTTCTCACTATGTTGGAAAATCTCTATACGTTGAAAGTGAAAAGGATCCGAAGCGACAATGGAACTGAATTCAAGAATCAAGTTATGGATGAGTTTTGTACTTCTAAAGGCATTCTTCATGAGTACAGTTCTCGTTATACTCCACAACAAAATGGTGTCGCTGAGAGGAAGAATCGGACGATTATAGAAACTGCAAGAACAATGTTAGTAGAGTCGGAACTCCCTATTCAATTCTGGGGAGAGGCTGTATCGGCTGCTTGCTACACGTTGAACAGAGTTCTTACAGTTAAGAGACATGGCAAGACTTGCTTCGAACTCCTTCAGAAAAGGAAACCGGATCTTTCTTACCTTGAACCGTTTGGTGCTCCTTGTACTATGATTGAGCCAGATGGAAAGTTTGGTGCAAGAGCTATCGAGGGTTTCATCCTTGGATATGCTACTCCGAATTTTCGTGTTTGGAATCTAGCTACCAAAAAGATTGAGCTATGGAGTGAAGTTAGGGTTCAAAGGTACACGAGTCCTGTTAGGGCTCCGGGTGATCCGTGGATGTTCGATTATGATGGGCTATTTGACTCCTTCAATCTGCCAACCTTTGACGAAGAATCAGCAGCGGCTCGAATGTTGTTGGAAAGTGACAACGCTGCTGTCTCGCCACTGGTTAGACCTATTGTTGTTGACCCTCAAGCTTCTTCGTCAGTCAACAATATGGTTCAAAATGAGGTTTATGAAGATGCTGCTGATTATAATGACTCTTCTGAAGATGATGAATATCATGATGCAGCCGAAGGATCTTCAGCTCCAGCTGCTCCTGTTCAAGGTGCTTCTGTAGATACACCTCATACGCAGAATGTAGACACTGCTGAAGGGAATGCATCCACCTCTACACACATTCCTGGTGTGGAGTTGGTTGTTGATCTTAATCTTACCAATTTGGGTATCAATGCACGTGTGCCAGATAATCCTGAAATGAGGATTCACGATACCCATCCCCAGCAGAACATAATAGGAGATGTCCATCGCGGTGTGCAGACACGTAATCAGCTGAGAAACAACCGGAATGCTGGTTTGTATTCAGCTATAAGAGAATCTGGTCAACAAAATGACTGGTCCTTCGCATGTTACGTGTCACAAGAAGAACCAAAGTCGTGGAAAGAAGCATTGAAAGATAGTGCTTGGGTTGAAGCCATGCAGGAAGAATTGCAGCAATTTCACAAGCTTGGTGTTTGGAAGCTTGTTGAAAAGCCTGAGAACTACAAGAAGATTGGCACTCGATGGGTCTTCAAATGCAAGAAAGACGACCGTGGAGTGGTTATTCGGAACAAAGCTCGTTTAGTCGTTCAAGGTTTTCGTCAGATAGAGGGGATCGACTACAACGAAGTCTATGCACCAGTTGCACGTCTGGAAGCTATTCGGATCTTTCTGGCTTATGCCTCATTCAAAGGATTCAAGGTTTACCAGATGGACGTCAAAAGTGCATTTCTACATGGTGTGGTTGAAGAAGAGGTATATGTCGAACAGCCTCCAGGTTTTGAAGATCCTGTTCATCCCGATCGGGTTTGGTTGCTCAACAAAGCTCTCTATGGTCTTCATCAAGCGCCACGAGCTTGGTATGCAACCTTATCTACATATCTGCTGGAGAACGGTTTTCGAAGAGGTCTTATCGATTGTACTCTCTTCATCAAAGAACAAGATGGAGATCTTCTTCTGGTACAGGTATATGTTGATGATATTATTTTTGGTTCTACTAATGATGTTTTGTGTAGGAATTTCGAGCGCATCATGCAGGATAAGTTCGAGATGAGTGCTATGGGGGAAATGAATTTCTTTTTGGGCCTACAAGTGCAACAAACGGAGTCTGGGATATTCATCCATCAGACTAAATATGTTGGAGACATCTTGAGCCGGTTCCAGATGTCCGATGCAACGCCCATTGGTACCCCATTGCCAACTAATCACGGAATAACTCCTGACTTGAAGGGTGAACCTGTTAGTCCTTCATACTATCGCGCGATGATCGGATCCCTTATGTACCTCACAGCATCAAGGCCAGATATAATGTACCCAACGTGCCTACTTGCCAGATATCAAGTTAATCCGAAGGCCTCACATCTTGCAGCTGTCAAAAGGATTTTTCGTTATTTGAAGGCGTACCCCGACACCGGTCTGTGGTATCCTAGGGATAATAACTTTGACTTGGTCGCATTCAGTGATTCTGATTTTGGCGGATGTAAAATCGACGGCAAATCGACAACGGCTGGATGTCAGTTTTTAGGAAATCGCCTAGTCACATGGCAGTGCAAGAAGCAGACGTGTGTCGCTACATCAACATGCGAAGCTGAATACATTGCTGCCTCAAGTTGTTGCTCACAAGTTCTTTGGATCCAACAACAATTGCGGGACTACGGTTTTGAATTCCTAACTACTCCTATTTACATTGATAATTCTGCTGCTTTAGATATCACTAAAAATCCTGTGCAGCATTCAAAGACCAAACACATCGAAATCAAATATCACTTCATACGTGATTGCTTTGAGAAAAGGCTAATCGATGTTGTTAAGGTCCACACCGATGACCAACGTGCCGACTTATTTACCAAAGCTTTTGACAAATCTAGATTTGACTTCTTATTATTGGTAAATGGCATTAAGGTCAAGCAAGAGTAAACCAACATCGGAAAATCATTTTTGTAAATATCTTTGTGTTTTAAATTTATCTTAGTTTATTGATTTTAGGGGGAGTAAATCCAAAAATCTGAAAATCCAAAAACATCGAAAAATTTCAAAAACCACAAAAACAATAGAAAATCAAAAATGAGTTTCCTGGCGAGCAAAAGAGAAAATGATAGTACATCAGTGGTCTATCCAAACCTCTTTAAACCTTAAATGAAAAACGATAAGCAGCTCTATATAAGATGTATCGGTAGGCTCACAATCATTTTAAAGTGTGCAGGGTGATATAAATCTTAATCGACTGAAGACCAGGTGGGAACCATTCATTGGCATATGGTCTTAGTACCGAAATTTCGTTTGATAGATTGCCGAGGTTCTGAGATATTCGGTCTTTATGCTGCTTATCATCTGGGTATCATGGTTGTATCTTTTACCGAAAAATAACGGGGACGCAAGTCTAGATCTTCCATGATACTATACATACGTGTACATATTACATACTGCATTCGACCTCAATAAGTGATAAACAATCACATGTCCAAATCAAATAAGTGATAAAATATCACATTTATCCGGGTGTCAAGTTCGTCTCTCTGCTGTACGGAAGTACTGACCTGTTCATGGACTTGCACCTGTGCCCTCATGCATTCGAAAATCAAGTTCCTCATCAATAAGTGATTATATCACATAGGGCTTGTTTTCAAATCAAAATAAGTGAGTATCTCACAATTTATACGGTCAAACAGATGATAATCGGTATACTCACCGGTAAGATGAACTCTCGTGCATACCTTGATACGGGAATGTGTCGTGATGTGGATGAACACCGGTCGGTAAGTATAAATCATACCTTAACGTATCCCCTCGCCATGATTACATCTGATAAGTTGAGCTTAAGTGGACAACAATACCGATAATTGTTATAGGATGCTTATCTTAATGTTAACTAACTGAACAACAAGAGTGTTTTGGCATGACCGTACACTGATATGATTCTCTTACCCTCGAAACTCGCAAAAAGAATGTTTGTATATATTTATTTACTGCTTAACTTTTATTGTTTTTCTTTTAAACAGTTTCGTCGTTTGGTGCATATCAGCACGACATTAGCGGTGATGTCGTTTGATAACACTCAAAGGATTTTAAATTGTTGTCTTTTAATTTCAAAAATACCAAAAAGATTTTAGGCGTGTTTTAATATAAACTTTATAAAAGCCAAAAAGATTTTCTTTCTACTTTATTTTCGATCGTACGATGTTGGAGCTCGAGTCTTCGTTACCTGAAACCTGAACGAAAACCGAATTGACTAAATCTTCATAAACGGTCGAAATTTGCAAGTTTTGAAAGTTAAAGACTAAAATTGACAAATTTATTAAACTTTCAAACTGTCGGACGGTGTTTGATTGTGACATGGTCATTCGTGTGTCATTTGTTTATGTTAACTATATTCCAAGCAGTTGTTCTCATTACGCGTTTAGATTTCTTGCATGTGCAGATTCTAAAGGCTAGGAGAACATGGTCGATGACAAGCTTTGGAATGAAGACACGACGTGAAGGCACTCAAACGATGAAGATGATCGAGTTGCCGCTGGCCATCATCAACACCACAAGGATCTCACTTCATAAAGATCAAGTCATTCACGAGCATAACTCAAGGGGGAGCTTATGTTAAGGGGGAGTTTGTCAACACACTTCCTACATGATACGGGTAGTTTGTTGATACACTCTCTGCTTTCAAGACGTGAAGACTTTGAAGATCCTCCGACATTGAAGACTTGAAAGGACATCAGAGTTTTGAGAACTCGAAGACCAAAGACCATCGAAGTTCGAGACGAGTCTACAACTATAGAAGATAAAGACAAAGCTACAGCCAAGGGGGAGTTTGTTGGTGCACTTGTGTCTGTACTTTGTCTGTATTCGGTCTATATGTAAACGATGTCCAAGTTAGCCTTGTAAGTTTGACCAAGTCAACTATCCTCCTAGTTTGACTTGGCCAAACAGTTGGTAAATATTGAAAGATGTTCTCTGTCGAAGGATAGCCTCGAAGGATACTGTTGATCCTTCGAGGTGCTTGAAAGATATGCTTCGATTGATTAGACCTCGAAAGGTGATCTTTCGAGGTCCTTGCTGATCCTTCGAAAGCACTATATCCGAAAGATGATCCTTCGGACCATCTATCGGATCCTTCGACCAGACATCATGGGCTGGGTATATATATACCCATGCAGTGTTGTGTTTAGAAGAGAGATGCACACTTAGAGAGACAGACAAGAGTGGAGAGCATTCTGTCCGAAACACACACACACACACTTTGAGAGTTTGCAAACTGATTGTAAACATTGTGCTTGTAACCGGAAACTTTCTACGTATTAATACAAGTGGTGTTAATCGTTGAGTCTTGTGTGTTCTTGTGTTTGTTCTTGCATCATCCCGGTTTGCTCGCTAGCTTGGATTCCGCACTCGCTAGTGAGTTTGTATAACAAGGTTTAGGTTTGTTCTCGATCCTCCGAGAGGGACCTACAACACCCCGTGTTTTCGAATGTCAAAGTCAAAGTCAAAGTCCAAGTCAACTTTGACTTTCTTTGACTATGATTAGTCTATTTTATGTTTTATTTGTATTATGTGGAGTAAGTGTTGTAATTAAGAAAGAGTCGAAGTAATCGAATGTTTGATCGACGCATATCGATTTACGACTGCGTATAGTAAGAAGTAACAATGCGATAAAGTTAACTAATCTATAATCAAACCGATCTAACTATCATCGAACTCGAATCTCGAATTATGCGAACCTTAGTTGTTGTATACGTGTGTGTGTGTGTGTGCCTTATGTGTTACCTGTGCGTGTTTAATTCATGTTTGGTGTGTTACTCAATCGAATCAATCGAAACTCGAAACTCAAATCGAATACAATCGAAATTGAACTACGACGAATGGAAACGTAAGGATAGGGTGAATCATAGGAGATTATATGTTAGATATAGTAGTTGGGGCTGAAAGTAATTCGAATAAGAAACTCTATCGTACTCGATCGAAACCGAAATATCGAAAATCGTCGCACCAAACACTCGAAACAGGCTCTTGACCGATCAGGCTATCAGCCGATCGAACAGCCCAGCCGATCGGACGGACTGTCCGATCGAGCAGGCTGTCCGATCGGGAAGCCTGGCCGATCGACCAGCCCTTTTGTCACACCCCGATTTCCACGTGTATCACCGGTGGGCCCGGTGGGGGATTACCGTGACGTAGTTGGCAACAATATAGTCAAACCACAATATAAGAATGCACAGCGGAAGCATAAAGATAAATATAATTCAACCATTTACTGTAATATCAATGTATCACAAGTAGTTGAATTGTATCCACAGGATGGATCAAAATAAATAAAAATGTAGTTCAACAGATAAGACATCAAGCTTGCGAGGCTTCTTAACGATGCTATGGAGCTAATGCCAGCCAATTACGTGTAGTACCTGCACTTAATCTTTTTGGGAAAAATACGTCAGTTTACACTGGTAAATACATTCAACCGACACTTTTGTAAATGTTTGATAAAATTGATTTGAATGCACGAGGCACAAATTCTTTTATAACTTGGGAGAATTATTAAAAATTATAATCTTGTGAACGAATTACATGTTCCTTCTTTGCGTTCAGTAGCCCGGATCGTGCCAGGTTAAAGATCAATAGACACACCACATTTGCGTAAAACCGAGGCGGGTAAACCATCGGCTACGTCTTTTAATAGTATAGACATCAACCGGGTGTACGCCTACACCCGGGTGTCGAGGTCGTGGCCATTTCGTAAAATGATGCCAAGGATATCCGGGACATGGTCATTAACCCCCCAAAGGCTTTTAAGTAACAAGACTGTTTAAATGAGCCGATCAAACTATTCAATTAACCACCTACGCGATGGAATTATTTGATGCTCAATCAAGCGGTATTTTATATACCGTAACCCAAGCCCGTATAAGGGAAAATAAGCTAAAAGTATTTACCTTTGCAATGTATATTCCTTAATCAATTAAGTCACTGATATCTTTTACTGGGGCTCCTTATTCTAGAACGAAGGTTTTAAAATAACCTATTAGAATCCTAACGGGTCTTTATATTAGCCGTAGCCTAGACCGGTTAGTTTCGAGGGATCGATACGGTTTAATCGCGTGAAAGGCGAAAACCGAGAATGGAGTGTGATTCTGACCCAACAAGTTCGGAGACTCGTTTTGTATGGGTTTAATATTCACACTCTGGATTTTGGGGTCAAAATGATATGGTTTGACCCGTATCGGCTAATTTATGTAAACTAGTTACATAAGCCGAACCGTGCGCGCAATAGGCGCAACGGGTAACCGTAGGAGTCCTACACTGTGTTCCTAAGTCAATATACTTTAAAGAGGTTGTGGTATCAGTAGGATACCTTCCATAATGCCCGTAACGAGTTTAGGTTCATTATACGCCCCGTAGGGGTTTTCCGGTCATTTTAAAGACTTTTAAAGGGATTTCTGAGTTCTACGGGGAACCTGAGTTTCCCGATCAGTTTTATAAGTCTAAAATATTTTATTTATTATTTAAAATCAGTAGCAACTGGAATCGGGTCAAAAGACCTTGTAGAACTCAAGTTTTAGCCGAAAAGGGCATATTCGGTATTTACCGAACCGTAGCCATAACCGCAGGTTATGAGCAAGTTAAAATTAATTAAAAAATCTTTAAAAATCCCAAAATATTATTTTAATACAGTGGGTAAAAGTTTTGGTGACGGAATCTTGGTTTAGGTAGGCGTTATGCTAATTGCGCCGTTTATTACAAAAGTTTCTTATAAATGCGCTATTTAGCATAACTCCCATTCTAGACCTCGGATTGGCGTGAAACTTTAGGGACATGCTTAGAATTTAGTAAGCAAGGTTATGGTCCCTTCACGTGTCCGAAATACTCGTTTTATTTTAAAAAGGGCGTTACGGTCAACTTTTAAGTAATTAACGGAAACGCGTAAAAGACTCGGATAAACAATGAACCGGTCACAGAGGGTGATACCATCACGTGACCTGGTCCTAAGGGAGTCCTAAAGCATATCTACATTGTACTAAAACGGGTCAGAACTGAAGTCAAAGCAAAAGTCAAACTTTTGCGACATTCGGCTCTGAACCGGGTCAATATAGCAAATGGCCGAATCAAACGAGTTTAGACAAGTTTATATACTTAATATCATGTTTTATGATCATCAAAACAGGTTTCGTAGCATATACATTACAGATTATGCACAAAATCGCAGAATGACTTTCTGTTGACTTTTTAAGTGCACGTTTGACTCGACATTCGACATAGTTAGAGTGGTGATCAGTGGGAACCCTTTTAGAGGTTTATTACCCATGTAAATACCAACACATAACCACTTTTGATTCGACAATTCACTGAACCATTCGTGAGTTATCGCAAAGTCAATCGTTAGTTATGACGGATTGACTTCTAGACTAAACTAAGCAAAAACAAAGCTATGGAAGGTATGGCATACTTACAGAGATTTGTTGAAAGATTTAGAACCAAAGAAGAACACTTGGGAGCTTTAGAAATGATAAGAGAATTGTGTTTGAGGTGTGTTTAAGTTGTGAACCATGAATGGCCTTTTATAGTGCAATGTATGCTCTTAGATGGTTACAACACACCCTACAAGTGAGTATGGATCAATGGCAGGTGTCCCTAGATGTTATGGGTCGAGTAGGGGGTGCCCATGCCTCACTTATTGCCTAGTTGATCCTTCACAAGCTCAAAAGTCATGCAAGTCCAAGGTTTCTGCATCTGGGCGTCTCACGCGGCCCGCATGGACGAACCATGCTCTTTGTACGCGGGCCGCCTGAGTTCTAATATCAGACGCGTAAAAACAGATGGCTCGCGGCCCGCCTCAACTTAACCCAAATCCTAATGCGGCCCGCGAGAGGTTGATTTTTCAGGTTTTTAAAATCTTTTGTAATCATGATCAGAATCTGGTAATTAATAACGAAATCTTCCGTAATTATTAACCTAACCTTTCGGGTTTGAAGGGGTAACTTTGTTAATTATTCAGAAAGTCTTAACTTTCAGTGTTGACGCCTTTAACCCTTCCCGTACGAATTTGATCATAACTTTCTCGTTTTAAAACGGAACTTCGCGGAATTTATACAGTATATTCTAGTGAGCGTATTTTACTGTTACAAAGCCTCGGGTACGTCAAAGGGTCACTCAGAGGTATAATTAAACATGTTGACACAGTTAACCCCCGCAGCTTGTAATCTCCCACTTTCTTCCGCGTTTCGCTTCCGTACGATCCATGATTTATTCGTTTGAGGGTACGAGCACCATTTAGGGTTACTATACAGTATACTTACCCTTGTTTGACATTTATAACCCTCGAATTTTATATACTTTCAAGGTTTGTAAACATTAGTCCTTTATTTAATATGAAACGCCACGTGTAAACTTAAGACACGTGTCAATACATTATTGGACACAAAATTTCGAGGTGTTACACCTTTCCTCTTTTGGAGCCTATAAATAGGGCTGTCATTGTCACTCTTTACCACTTTTGGAAAGTTCTGACCGACCAGCGCGTGCTCCTCCTTTTTCCTCAGATTTCTTCCGATTTCGGTAAGTTTCCAACCTAAATCTTGTACTTTCTTAATCAAAACATGCTCCTACACCTTTCTATCTTTCAAATCTTGGTTTCTAACCGTGAAATCATCAAGATCTAAGCATTCTAGAATGATGTCATCATGGTGTTCTTCAAGAACCTATTGGTTTGGCCTCAAACCACCATGAATAGATTGGATCTAACCGATTTCCACATGAACAAGCAAAGATCTACCGAAGATCTAAATATTTCCGCGATGTGAAGGATTGAAAGAAAGGATTCCAACCTTCTTTCAACTCTTTTACACTCAATGCCTTAAAACCGGTAGAAACGGAGCTTGAACCAACTCACTAATCATCTAATAGTGACGTAGTTCAAGATTCGGATTCTATCAACGAGGTTCACCGACTCCGGGTTAAACGTTAAGCTACCGATCTGAACAGTTCACCGGCCGGATTTGGGTGATTCCTGTCCGAACCAGTGAAGCAAGTAGGAACCCACGCCCATGGTTCAACGCGTTGTCAAAGTACCTCGAAATTATGTCAAAACATCCAAGTGTTAGACGAAAGGCCGACCAGGTCAGAATGCTGGCTGAACGGCTAGGCTGTTCGAACGAACGGCCCAGCCGATCGGACATGCCAACCGATCGACTGGGCCAGCCGATCGGCTAGCATAGGGTCCCACATTTCACAATTTCATGAAGTATGGTATCGAACAAAGTGATGCCCAATCGAACATGTTATTCGATTGGTAAACATTACTCTTCGGATTATGAGATACTATGCTTCAACACTTAATCGATTTCCAACTCGTTCGACGCATTGGGGTGCCACCCGATCGAACATGCTATCAGAATGAACAGGCCGTTCGATCGGATATGCTGCTCGATCGAGTGACTACCTGATGAGGACTACTACTGAAGTTCCTGACCGATCGGATAAGCCGACAGATCGAACAGACCGTTCGATCGATCGACCTGAAAGGTAAGAACACTTCAGTGTTCTCAAATGCTACAACAAAAACTTCAAAAGTTCAAACCATCATACACAAACACAACCTACCCAAAGGAAGAAACAATCCACTCGAACAGTCCAGCCGATCGAGCCAACCGGCCGATCGAGCAGGCGGTCTGAACGGATTGTCCAGCCGAACGAACAACCCACTCGATCGAACCTGCCATTCGATCGACCAGGCTGTTTGACCCACTTACACTTGTTTCCATTCTATGTGTATTCATCGTTATGCTAACGAACTGTTCAGGCTAACCCTACTCTCAAGCGCTCCCTTCGATCCATCAACCAATCGCTGTGAGTATACTCGATCCCTTTTTGCTTTCAGTACTTTTGGGTGTTACATACGTTACTTATCCAAATCACTATCGAACACACTACTCAATTATTTGAACGCTAACCGATTCGCATGTATTACGTGACTAAATGAATGCTTGTTGATTGTGTTTACATGTGGAATGTTGTCTACCTGCCTTAACGACGTAGTACTATAGTTTGGACTCAGTACCCGTTCACACGGGGGTTGTTAAGGACAATACTTGCATGGATACGGTGGTAATCATGTATTTCGAACCGTCTCGGACGGTCAACCCGCAGTCATTGGTATCGATAGGTCCATGTCGATAATTAACATGCTTCGTTTTCCTCTATGTACGTGCTGGTTATGCGTAAACTATTCGAACTCTGTATACTATATCAAACTTGTATGCTCACCTTTACATTTATGTATTGACTGTATTTTAACGTATGTGACAGGTGTTTAAGATGTTTGCTTGCTAGGAAAGCGAGGCTAGAATAAAGCTCTAGAGGCCCCCAACAAATAGTTGTCTGTCAGGAAAGAGCAACTAGAGCATAGTTGTTTGTAGATCTTGTCAGGCTGGGTCTTTAGGAGCATTCGAACAATGTTTATGTTTTGTATTAATTTAAATCTGAGTTGTCGGAACGGAATTACTTGTTTGGATGTTATCTGTAATAAGGTATTTGTTTATTCAGGATACGGTATGGGACGTATCTTTAACTGGATTATATAGATAGCTGTTATGGAAACTTCTGGTCAATCTGTTTCGCTCAGTGCCATACCCTGATGATTCCGCCATCGGTTGGGGTGTGACAGATTGGTATGAGAGCCATAACTATAGGGAATTAGGCAAGACACGACCTAGTCCGGGTCGCTGTCTTAGAGACCTAGACTATAGTTAGGAACCAGCAAGACTCAGTTAGGTGTTATAACCAGATACCCTCGCTAGCACTGCACTCGAATTTATGACTAAGGTCGAGCGATTTAGTCAGGAATAGGTGTGAAAGCCGCAAACTCCCGGCTAGATTACTGGACTAATGTCGATTTCACCAATTTACCTATGATTTTCTCACGATTCTCGAACAACAAACGAGGAGAATTATACCAAATCAGGAGTGAAATCCATATTTTTGATGAATAATCTCCTCAAATTTTACTAAAACAAGGAAGAAATTTCTAAGCCAGGGGTGAAACCCGAACCTTGGCAACTTATTCCAACTTTTACTCATCTCACCAAAGCCTCGACGGACTCCAACGACCTGAACTCACAAGTATGACTTAAGGAAAACGTGTTGAATGCCCAAGAATCGAGGCAGAAACGCGATCCCGAAAGTCGAAAAGTGACGACAAGTCTATTGTGAATAGTCGAATCACTTTGGGTAGTCAATGTCTAGTAGCCGCAGACAATCCATTACCTCGATTTTATGCGTTCCCATTCTGAGCCCGCAACTGCCTACTCTGATGCTTCATCGATTTTTTATGTGTTTTATGTGTAATTTCCTGTTATGTGTTTAATTTTGATGTTCGCTCGATTTTGCTATCACTTCGATCCACACACACGACTCGTATTGCTATTCTACCTCAAAACGCTAACAAGTCGTTGCAATTCTAGACGACGCTATAATGCGATATACGCTATACTATACTCAACATGCTATGCGATCATACGAAACTACTCGAAATACTATATGACACGCGAGCTTTGAATAATAGGTTTCTGTATTCTGACTGCTTCTGTGTTTAAAATGTGTATGTGCTTCTGTGTTTATGTGTTTCTGTGCTCTATGTGCCTATGTGCTTCTGTGATTACGTGAATCTGGGGTTATGTGCCTACATGTTTGTGTAATACATGTCTCGACGTGTTCCTAAGCTTTAGTAAGTAGTAGACGTGTGAGGTGAGATTCAATTACGTTGTGTTGAGTCCTGTGACGATGCCTGTTGCAGACCATGTCGTCGTCTGGATCACGACACCATCTGACCCGCCAAGAGAAGAGAGACAAGCGTCTCGCTACTCTCATCGCCAAGAGTGTGGCAAAAGCTGTAAGCGATGCATATGAGAACGCTAGCAAGTCGTCCGAAGAGTCGCGAACCAACGCTCCCAAAGATGCTAGCAAGACTGGTTTCAGCTTCAAACAGTTTAAAGCATGCGGACCCAAGGAATTCACAGGAGAAGATGGCCCTACCGCCATGTTTCAATGGTTCGATTCAATTGAAGTCACTCTGCGCCAAAGCGCTTGTCCTGAGAATCTCCGCACCCTCAATGCTACAGGCGTCTTCCAGTCCTGAGCTCTAGACTTGTGGACGGCCGAACGAAACAAGCGCGAAAATGATGCAGCTTATGAGCTGACTTGTGAAGAGTTAAAGGAAATTATGATGGACGAATTTTGCCCTCCCCATGAACGCCAAAAGCTGGAGGATGAGTTTTGGAACATCAAGCAGAAGGATGGAGACAACGCTACTTTAACTGCACGCTTTAAGCAGCTCAGCATCATCTGTCCCGATCAGGTCAAGACTCCAGACATGGCCATCAAGAAGTATATTCGAGCTTTACCCGATTGTGTAGCCGACTTTGTTCACGCCGCCAAGACATCATCAATTGAGGAGACCTACTTGCTTGCCGCCGAGATCAATGACAAGCGAGTAAAATCTGGTTTCTGGGATAAGCCGTCTAAGTCTCTGCACCAAGCCACCGCCACGTCAACCGTCGACACCACCACTGCTCAACCCTCCAAGTCGTCAAGAAGAAGGAAGAAGCACAACAACAACAGCTCCAGCAACAAGAACTGTGCTGTGACAACAACTGTTGCCCCTCTGCAAGCCGTACCGGCTCAACAGCAGTCACACCACCGACCAGCTCCAGTGATCAATGCGCCGCCAGCTAAGCGCGCCTACACAGGTCCCCACCCGCTCTGCCCGACATGCTCATACCATCATCCAGTGGGAGTCGCCTGTCGTTTCTGCGCCCACTACAACCTCTACGGCCATTTCACTGCGAACTGCCGCTATGGTCCCCGTCAAGCCCCAGTTCAAGCCGCCGCTCATCAAGCCCTACTTCCAGCCCCTCAAGGCCAACCTGCAGCTCAAGCACCCGCGGTCAACGCTCGAGTCTGCTTTGCATGTGGTGACCGTAACCACTTTGCAAACATGTGCCCGAACCTGGTTGTGAAGAAAGAACCCCAGCAGTAGCAACAACAGCAGCAACAACAGCAGCAGCCTCAGCAGCAACAACAAGCAGCCCGTGCCAGAACCTTTAACATCAATGCCCGTCAAGCCCAGGCTGACAACAACGTGGTTAATGGTACGTTCCTTGTGAATGGTATTTATGCATCATGTTTGTTTGATACTGGAGCCGATAACTGCTTTGTGTCGTTTGAATTCGAGAAGCTCCTTAGTCGTAAGCGTTCTTTTCTTCCCTCGTCATTCAAAGTCGAAGTTGCTACTGGAAGAACCGTCGCTGTTAACTCTGTTCTTCGTGATTGTACCCTTGAGCTCAACAATCACCTGTTTCCAATCGACCTCATTACAATGCAACTCGGAAGTTTTGACGTCATAGTAGGCATGGACTTTCTTCGCGAAAACCATGCAGAAGTTGTGTGCTTCGAAAAGATGATTCGATTCTCGCTCGCGAATGGTGATTTATTGTGTGTACGGTGAAACAGCTTCGAAAGGTCTTAAACTTATGTCATGCGTCCAAGCTAGCAAGTATCTCCGCAAGGAATACAACGCTTTCTTGGCCAACATTGTAGTAGCGGAGAAGGAAAAGAAAAAGAAGGTTGAAGTCAAAGACGTTCCAGTGGTTCGTGAATTTCCTCAGGTGTTCCCTGATGATCTTCCTGGACTACCTCCAAGTCGTGATATCGACTTTCGTATCGACCTTATTCCTGGAGCTAACCCTGTTGCCAAAGCCCCTTATCGACTCGCGCCATCCGAAATGAGGGAACTCTCAAACCAACTCCAGGAGTTACTTGAGAAAGGCTTTATTCGCCCGAGCACCTCTCTTTGGGGCGCGCCGGTCCTTTTCATCAAAAAGAAGGATGGGTCGTTCAGGATGTGCATCGACTATCGGGAATTGAATAAGCTGACCATCAAGAACCGTTACCCTTTGCCTCGAATCGACGACTTATTTGATCAGCTGCAAGGTGCCAAGTGTTTCTCGAAGATCGATCTACGTTCAGGCTATCATCAGTTGCGCATACAAGAAGAAGATGTACCCAAAACAGCCTTTCGCACACGATACGGCCACTATGAGTTCGTTGTTATGCCTTTTGGTCTAACCAACGCACCTGCGGTTTTTATGGATCTGATGAATCGCGTGTGTAAGCCTTATCTTGACCGTTTCGTCATTGTGTTCATCGACGATGTCCTGATTTATTCCAGATCGAAAGCCGAACACGCGCAACATCTACGTTTGGTCCTCGAGTTACTCCAGGGGAACCAACTCTATGCCAAATTCTCCAAGTGCGAATTCTGGTTGGAGGAGGTTCAGTTTCTGGGTCACATCGTGAATAGTCAGGGTATCCATGTCGATCCCGCGAAGATTGAAGCAGTTAAAAGATGGATTACGCCAAAGAACTCGTCTGAAGTCCGATCATTTCTCGGATTAGCGGGTTACTACCGACGGTTCATCGAAGGATTCTCTAAGATCGCCGTGCCGCTTACCACTCTTACCCATAAAGACAGGTCTTTTGTTTGGGGAACTGAACAAGAGTCTGTTTTTCAAACCCTTAAGCGCAAGCTCTGCAATGCTCCCGTTCTCACATTGCCGGACGGAAATGACGATTTCATTGTCTACTGTGATGCTTCTAGCCTAGGTCTCGGTTGTGTCCTTATGCGACGAGACAAAGTTATAGCTCACGCATCTCGTCAGCTCAAAATCCATGAGAAGAATTATACAACCCACGATCTCGAGCTAGGCGCAGTTGTTTTTGCATTGAAGATTTGGCGACACTACCTGTATGGTACCAAGTGTACGATCTTCACCGATCACCAGGAGTTTACAACACATCTTTAATCAGAAAGAACTTAACATGCGTCAACGCCGATGGGTAGAACTTCTTAACGATTACGACTGTGAGATTCGTTATCACCCAGGCAAGGCAAATGTTGTTGCCGACGCACTCAGTAGACGGAGTTATTTGCTTAGTATTCGCAATACCCAATCCCAGCACAACCTCGAAGCTCTTATCCGCGAAGCTCAGCATGCTTGTTTCAACGAACGCACCTTGAAGAAGGAGAGAATCTATCACGATGGAGCTCAGCCTGTAAGCAAAGCAGATGGGATTTTCTATTACCTGGACCGAATCTGGATCCCCAAGCGGACCGATTTGCGAAAGATTATAATGAATGAAGCCCACAAGTCCCGATAATCTATTCATCCCGGTGCCGATAAAATGTACCAGGACCTTCGTTACAAGTACTGGTGGCTGGGTATGAAACGGGATATCGCTCTCTATGTTGGAGGTTGCCTGACTTGTGCAAAAGTCAAGGCTGAACATCAACGACCTTCCGGCTTACTCGAACAACCTCCAATTCCCATATGGAAGTGGGAGAGTATAGCTATGGATTTCATAACCAAACTTCCACCCACGCCATCAGGTCACGACAGCATTTGGGTTATAGTAGATCGTCTGACCAAATCAGCCCATTTTCTGCCGATACGGGAAGACTACAAAGTAGAACGACTAGCCCAAATCTACACCGACGAGATCATTTGTAATCATGGTACGCCTCGTGATATCATTTCAGACCGTGATGCTCGGTTTACTTCGCCACTGTGGGAAACGTTTCAAGCGGCCCTTGGTACGTCGCTTAATCTGAGTACTGCGTTCCATCCTCAAACTGACGGACAGACTGAAAGAACGATCCGTACTCTTGAAGACATGCTCCGCGCGTGTGTTATAGATTTCGGTGGTAGTTGAAACAAACACCTGCCGCTAGTCGAATTCTCGTATAACAACAGCTATCTTGCCAGTATACAAATGGCACCATTCGAGGCCCTGTATGGAAGAAGATGTCGTTCGCCTATTGTGTGGCACGAGATCGGTCATTCACAATTAACCGGTCCCGAGATACTACAAGAAACGACTGACAAAATCCTCCAGATCCGTGACAACTTGGCAAAGGCCAAGGATAGACAGAAAAGTTACGCCGATAGAAGACGCAAGCCCCTTGAATTTGACGTTGGCGACTACGTACTCCTAAAGGTATCCCCTTGGAAGGGTGTAGTCAGATTCGGCAAGAAAGGGAAACTGGCGCCTCGATATGCTGGACCTTTTAAGATTCTGGAAAGGATCGGAAAAGTCGCCTACAACCTCGAACTACCGGAGGAACTCAGTAATGTCCACCCGACTTTCCATGTGTCAAACCTACGAAAATGCCTAGCTGATCATGATTTGATTGTACCTCTCGACGATCTTCAGGTCAACGAAATGCTACACTTCGTGGAAAAGCCTGTCGAAATCATGGATCGCCAAACCAAACAACTTAGGCGCTCTCGCATCCCTATCGTGAAAGTCCGATGGGAAGGCAAACGAGGTGCGGAGTTCACTTGGGAACTCGAAAGCGACATGAAGGCCAAGTACCCGCAGTTGTTCAAATAAAGATCTGAAGCGTCAAATTGGTAAATCACGGTGCTGTGCAGCTTCGAGCCTAATTTCGGGACGAAATTCCCTAAACAAAGGGAGGCTGTAACATCCCGTGTTTTCGAATATCAAAGTCAAATTCAAAGTCCAAGTCAACTTTGACTTTCTTTGACTATGATTAGTCTATTTTATGTTTTATTTGTATTATGTGGAGTAAGTGTTGTAATTAAGAAAGAGTCGAAGTAATCGAATGTTTGATCGACGCAAATTGATTTACGACTGCGTATAGTAAGAAGTAACAATGCGATAAAGTTAACTAATCTATAATCAAACCGATCTAACTATCATCGAACTCGAATCTCGAATTATGCGAACCTTGGTTGTTGTATACGTGTGTGTGTGTGCCTTATGTGTTACCTGTGCGTGTTTAATTCATGTTTGGTGTGTTACTCAATCGAATCAATCGAAACTCGAAACTCAAATCGAATACAATCGAAATCGAACTACGACGAATGGAAATGTAAGGATAGGGTGAATCATAGGAGATTGTATGTTAGATATAGTAGTTCGGACTGAAAGTAATTCGAATAAGAAACTCTATCGTACTCGATCGAAACCGAAATATCGAAAATCGTCACACCAAACACTCGAAACAGGCTATTGACCGATCAGGCTATCAGCCGATCGAACAGCCCAGCCGATCGGACGGACTGTCCAATCGAGCAGGCTGTCCGATCGGGAAGCCTGGCCGATCGGCCAGCCCTTTCCTCTTTTGGAGCCTATAAATACGGCTGTCATTATCACTCTTTACCACTTTTGGAAAGTTCTGACCGACCAGCGCGTGCTCCTCCTTTTTCCTCAGATTTCTTCCGATTTCGGTAAGTTTCCAACCTAAATATTGTACTTTCTTAATCAAAACATGCTCCTACACCTTTCTATCTTTCAAATCTTGGTTTCTAACAGTGAAATCATCAAGATCTAAGCATTCTAGAATGATGTCATCATGGTGTTCTTCAAGAACCTCATGGTTTGGCCTCAAACCACCATGAATAGCTTGGATCTAACCGATTTCCACATGAACAAGCTAAGATCTACCAAAGATCTAAATATTTCCGCGATGTGAAGGATTGAAAGAAAGGATTCCAACCTTCTTTCAACTCTTTTACACTCAATGCCTTAAAAGCGGTAGAAACAGAGCTTGAACCAACTCACTAATCATCTAATAGTGACGTAGTTCAAGATTCGGATTCTATCAACGAGGTTCACCGACTCCGGGTTAAACGTTAAGCTACCGATCTGAACAGTTCACCGGTCGGATTTGGGTGATTCCTGTCCGAACCAGTGAAGCAAGTAGGAACCCACGCCCATGGTTCAACACGTTGTCAAAGTACCTCGAAATTATGTCAAAACAGCCAAGTGTTAGACGAAAGGCCGACCAGGTCAGAATGCTGGCTGAACGGCTAGGCTGTTCGAACGAACGGCCCAGCCGATCGGACATGCCAGCCGATCGGCTAGCATAGGGTCCCACATTTCACAATTTCATGAAGTATGGTATCGAACAAAGTGATGCCCAATCGAACATGTTATTCGATTGGTAAACATTACTCTTCGGATTATGAGATACTATGCTTCAACACTTAATCGATTTCCAACTCGTTCGACGCATTGGGGTGCCACCCGATCGAACATGCTATCAGAACGAACAGGCCGTTCGATCTGATATGCTGCTCGATCGAGTGACAACCTGATGAGGACTACTACTGAAGTTCCTGACCGATCGGATAAGCCGACAGATCGAACAGACCGTTCGATCGATCGACCTGAAGGGTAAGAACACTTCAGTGTTCTCAAATGCTACAACAAAAACTTCAAAAGTTCAAACCATCATACACAAACACAACCTACCCAAAGGAAGAAACAATCCACTCGAACAGTCCAGCCGATCGAGCCCACCGGCCGATCGAGCAGGCGGTCCACGGATTGTCCAGCCGAACGAACAACCCACTCGATCGAACCTACCGTTCGATCGACCAGGCTGTTCGACCCACTTACACTTGTTTCCATTCTATGTGTATTCATCATTATGCTAACGAACTATTCAGGCTAACCCTACTCTCAAGCGCTCCCTTCGATCCATCAACCAATCGCTGTGAGTATACTCGATCTCTTTTTGCTTTCAGCACTTTTGGGTGTTACGTACGTTACTTATCCAAATCACTATCGAACACACTACTCAATTATTTGAACACTAACTGATTCGCATGTATTACGTGACTAAATGAATGCTTGTTGATTGTGTTTACACGTGGAATGCTGTCTACCTGCCTTAACGACGTAGTACTATAGTTTGGACTCAGTACCCGTTCACACGGGGGTTGTTAAGGACAATTCTTTGCATGGATACGGTGGTAATCATGTATTGCGAACCGTCTCGGACGGTCAACCCGCAGTCATTGGTATATATAGGTCCATGTCGATAATTAACATGCTTCGTTTTCCTCTGTGTACGTGCTGGTTATGCGTAAACTATTCGAACTCTATATACTATATCAAACTTGTATGCTCACCTTTACATTTATGTATTGACTGTATTTTAACGTATGTGACAGGTGTTTAAGATGTTTGCTTGCTAGGAAAGCGAGGCTAGAATAAAGCTCTAGAGGCCCCCAACAAATAGTTGTCTGTCAGGAAAGAGAAACTAGAGCATAGTTATCTGTAGATCTTGTCAGGCTGGGTCTTTAGGAGCATTCGAACAATGTTTATGTTTTGTATTAATTTAAATCTGAGTTGTCGGAATGGAATTACTTGTTTGGATGTTATCTGTAATAAGGTATTTGTTTATTCAGGATACGGTATGGGACGTATCTTTAACTGGATTATATAGATAGCTGTTATGGAAACTTCTGGACAATCTGTTTCGCTCAGTGCCATGCCCTGATGATTCCGCCATCGGTTGGGGTGTGACAGTTGGTGTCCACCTTTCACAAAAAGACTCATAATTAGTAAAAAACACAAGCTCTTCATGTTTTGTTGATAGACTATGATCTCAGTGATACAATCCATGCACACACACAGTCAACATTAGTTTTTCTAAAGGTAAATTTGGATCACTGACGGACTACTGGAGTATCATCGTATCACGAGCGGAACCACCCGATCATATTCATCAAGCATAATGCCTATACACCAATTCAGGATGAACACCATAAATATGGAAAAAAACCCCTTTGTGAGAATCGAACCCAGGACCTATTGGTCCCAAGGAGTTATTTTAGTAACATTAAGGACAATAGAGTAGCTCTTAACTATGGTTACTGCCTAGCATACAACGCTCATGTCATTAAATATGCAAAATTAGGCAAATAGGTCATAGCATAGACTACTAATACAATATAAAAGATGCAAAATACTTTCCAACCACCCAAAATAACATGTCTTCATGTATCCAAAGCTTTGTTCAATAGTCAAGAAATATAGGAGGTTGTATCGTAGCAATAAGGCCATGCCCTAACACCGAACTGGTGTGCTTGAAGCCAACACCATTTTCAATATCTTCCGGACCAAAATCTTGAATGGGACTCCCTTCGACGTGCTAATTAATGTGCAAATCATCACGCTTGGTTAGGGCCGGCAATTTTAGAGACGTACACGAATACACGACATGAACCTACACGAAGTTAACATGTATCATGTATGGCCTTAATAGGTAACAGGTACTAGACAGGTAGACACGAAAATACCTGTTAATTTTCGTGTCTAAACAGGTAAAATACTTGTTTACCTGTTTAGTACCTGTTAATACATGTTAACAATTTTAATATATAAAAATATAATTTAGTGTGACCATGTGATTTGAAAACCTGATTTTATCACTTATCTTTCTAGTTTCCCTAACCCTTCCCGTTCCCATTCCAATGAACTTTACATTGTTTTGAATGGATGTTATGAATCATTTAAACCTTTTGTGATTTGTCATTTATGGATTTTGTTTCAAACTTGTTACCGATTATGCATTTATGCATTATTTAAACCTATCGTGAACTTTTGGCAACTTCTGTTTCACTAAACAAGTTCCTAGATATGTAATTATTGAAACATTTGTAAACAGGTATTAACAGGTAATTATCGTGTATACCTGTTAAAAAATATTTCGTGTTCGTGTATGGGATTTCGTGTATCGTGTATTATCTTGTTCGTGTATTATCGTGTACAGGTGTATACACAATATGCCAGCCCTACGCTTGGTAAAGTTGTTGGTGCCCTAAAAAATACCAAAGGAGGGAGTTCTATCATCAGTGCTAAGCCTGCTGCTCCCATCCCTAACATGTGTCATCGTACAGAAATGAATTAAAACATGATAAAATTAGGCCAAACATGGTCATATTAAGTCAATTACGGTCAATTCAAGAAAATTACAAATACAAGTCCCAAGTTCAAGTTAAATAAACTATTGAATTGTACACACCCATTAGCAAATGTTAGTCAATTATGGTCAAATTTGATTGATTATGAAGCTTCCTAGGTCATAATCTTGTATGTTTGTTTAGTAAAAGGTGCGGATTGGACCGACAAATTGACTAATAATTATGAAAACAAATTAATCGAACTGTTGCAAAAATCGCTTTCTTGATTGTAAACAATAAGGGACAGCAAGGTTCACACCCGGTTCGATAAATGCAAGTGCTAGGGTTCCTACACGTTTTAACTTGATTTAGTTGCATTTGATGATTAACGAATTTAATGTCACGTGTCTTAGGTGCCAAGAGCTATCAACATTTCTAGAATGGACTGCAATGCATTTTATTACCAAGAACATGTAAATTCTAACCTAAGACAAGGCATAATTGCACATAAACATTTCGTAACGTCAAATTTAATATTCACTCGACAATTTACGAATTCGATACAAATGCAAGACAATTATCAAAAGTTTCAAATATTACAATCAACTAGTCACAAATCAAATTAAGCGCGATGTTTGAAACCCTAGAAATCTTACAAAAATCTACACCAGGGTGAAACCCGGGGAGACTAGTCGCTCATATTCGAGGAATCTTGAACACCGAATGATGAACACGAACATATAGCCATGATCTTGATCCTTGGAATAATGATATGAAGGTCAGGGTTTGATTTTAGAGAATGATTATGGAATGGTTGGAGAGGTGAGGGTGATGATGGATTGAATGATTGGAATGGAAGTGGATTAGGGTTTTAGGGTTGGATGGATGAAGATGATGATGATGTTTGGTGGTATGAGATGGATTGTGGATGAGAGGTTTTGTGTTTTTGGCTCCAAGATAATGATAATGTGTTTCAAAACCCGTAACTCATAATATCCCCTTCAATTGTCGGTTAAACAAGGTCAAAAACCAAAATTCAGCGCTGCAACTTTAGAGGCCACGTAGGCGACGCTCAACCCACGCGTAGGCGACTCGGCGCTCTGATCTGACGTGTTGGGTTTCTATCTACGGCCATTTCTGGATGACTCGACGCGTCATTAGGCCGTCGCTGATGCAATATCTATGTTTGGCTCCGGTATTTTTCGTTTCGCATGTCCGGATGGTCTCGATCGCCTCCCGATGCTCCGTAAAGCTCCCAAATAGCAATTTAAACTCTGTTAGACTTAGACCTGCCAAACACAAATCATATCAAAGTAGACCATTCGAAACTTAAATGCATGTATAGACACAAACTTTAATACGATTAAACAACGGGTTTTCAACCACGTATCAGGAGCCATATTAGGTCATAACAAATCATTTTGGTATTAAAGACCTAAGCATGATGGTCAGTGCACTTATGAGTAGGGGTGCAAACGAGCCGAGCTACTCGCAAGCTACTCAAGCTCAGCTCGAAAAAAAAGCTCGAACTAGCCGAGCTTAAACGAGCTCGAGCTCGAGCCCGAACCTAAAAACAAGCTCGTTTAGAAAACGAGTCCGAGCTCGAGCTTAAAAAATTACCATTTATATAAATATAAAAAGTAACTATATTTATATAATAATAATAATTACCATTTATATAAATATAAAAAAAATAACTAAATTATATGTATAGTAATAACTATAATTAATATAAATTAATTAATAAATACTAAACGAGTCGAGCCCGAGCCGAGCTCGAGCTCGAGCTTTCATAAGTTAAACGAGCTCGAGCTCGAGCCTGGTCGAGCTCGGGCTCAGCTCGGCTCGTTACCCCTACTTATGAGCCTTAATAGGTGTTGACATATGCTAGTGAGCTGTTTTATGTTTACGCCATAAAAAATCATTTTTGTGTTAAAAGCCCATTTAAGATGATCAATACACCAATTGGCTATGTCATGTGTTGATTAGTTGTTTAAGATTAGATAGAGTCGCATTAGGTTAGAAGTCATTTTGATGTTAAAGATTTGTGTATGATGACTGATACGCTAATAGGTCGGGCCATGTGTTATTAAGTTATTTTAGGTTACACATAGTCACATTAGCTAGTCTTTTTGGTGTTAAAGACCCATGTACGGTGATCGATACTTCATGGTCCTTGCTATTGAGTTGTTTTAGGATTCACTATGTCACATTAAGCTATAACAAAACAATTTGGTGTTGAAGATAAGTGTATGTTGGTGTAGGTTACATAATACAACTATATTGGTTTAAAGTACATGTCTAGATCGAACAAATACGTAGGGACTACACATCACCAAGTGTGCTAAAATACATTTCCAGATAGATAAAAATATCTTTTCGTAGTAAACCATATGTATAGACAGATATGCTGACACATTACGATGTTGCGACCTTAGACATAAGAGGAGGGTACAAGGGATAGATTTGGTAATATTTTTTGGGATCACAATAAGGATAGAATTGACGAGGAAATGTGTTTCGCAAGCGGGCGTACAAAGGATCAAATATTTGCAAAGATGTTGAGGATATCTTCAATGCTTGAAAGATTTTACATACGATCAAAACAATGAGGATGTTGTTGAAGAATCATATGTCGAATATGCACGAGTTAATGAAAGGTTGTTTTGTTAAGATAAAAATTTGGAAGCTTATAGTTGATGCCAGTTTTAATTAGTTTTGTAATATTTATCCAAGTTTTAAAGTATTACTAAATATGATTTTAGGTATTTGTATTTTTAAAAGTTAATAGTGAAGTGCTTTTAGTTATTTGAAGTTTATAAGTGATAATAATGAAGTGTTTTAGTTATATTTGAAGTTTTTACGTGATAATAATGAAGTGTTTTAGTTATCTGTATTTGTTTTAATTTAAGTGGTTTAATTTAAAAACACAGAAACCCTTTTTTGGATTTAGTTTAGGCTAAACCAGTTTTAGCCCGACCCAAACCGACTAGGATGGGGTCAGAGGTTTCACCTAGTAAAACCAGGTTTAGCCCATAATAAAAAAAAAAAAAAAAAAAAAAAAAAAACTAATTCAGATTGGTCCCAAACTTGCATTTGTACACCACTAAAGAAATGTTACTTTGGAAAAAGAAAGAAACTGTAAATGGGAGCACGGTTTAGGCCCTATAGAGGACACATCTAGAACTTTATACCACTATTGGGCTTTTGCATTAAGCCCTATAAATTGTAAGATTATCCTTTAAAACCCCAATATAGATTTTTCTTTAAAAAGGCTATTTATATAATAACTAGTATTAAGGCCCCCGTGTTGCGATGGGAGCATAAAACCATGACAAATAGCACTAATGTCATACCATCGCCAGCAACCACCAACATTAAAGTTGGGGTGTGTTATTGCGAAGAAATTCGACCGAAACATAAAATATAGAAAATAATAACTAAGTCCATTTAGGATCTGCGTGTTGTGGCGAACCTGTCAAGTGGGAAAAAATAGACGACGTAAAAATGTTGAATCACACACGCATGTTGCGCCATGTTAACTCGCAAAATTTAGAACGAAGTGTAAAACGAAACGTAAAAACGTTGAACCACGCACGCATGTTGCGCCATGTTAACTCACAAAATCTAGAACGAAACGTAAAAACGTTGAACCACACACGCACGTTGCACCATGTTAACTCGCAAAATCTAGAACAAAACGTAAAACAAAAAATTTGCCACATATGAAAAGTGTAGGGGACCAAAGTTGAAAGTAAAATGTTGTGAGGTTAAATTGAAAAGAAGAAAACTTTTAGGCTAAAAGTAAAAATTCAAATAGTTAGGGATTAAAAATGTAATATCAATTTTTTTTTAAAAAACCCCTAAGCATAGGGTACAATACCTCCATGCACCAGCATGTTACTTATTTATACGATCTAAATAGCTTAATAATATGATTATTATGTCAATTAGGTGAGAAATGTAATAAAAATAAATAGTTGAGTATATTAAAATTAGAGAATTTTAATACTAAACTAATACGTTTTATTTGTCATCTAATTTCTTAAATCCAACTAAATCGGTTCGGCCAGTGAACCAATAAGACGTCAAGTTAGCTAACCGATCCGGTTATGAAAATATCGAATAAAACACAACATGGCTTCATTATTTCTATGCGTACCTACAAGAAAAAAAGTACTTATATTATAATTTTACATTGATATTTATAGATTGCCTTCTTATACATTGTCTTCAAAAACATATTGACATAGTTATAAAATATTTTATAAATAAATAAGAAAATATTTCTTGATACACCTAACTTCTACCGTAAAATACACGTTTTAGCCGGCTATCCAACTCATCATTTACTAACAAATATTTCTATAAACAAAAAAAATGCCACCCAAAAATGTGAAATCTTCAGACTTTTTTTTATTCCTCATTGACTTAAAAGTTGTAAAAAAATGACTAAAAAATACATGCCAAATGGTTCCCACGTTTCCTTCTTCCCCTTCAAATTCTCCTTCGCTTTCTCTCCACATCCTTTGGGATCTTCTCTCTTTCCATCTTTGTTCATACCATTTCTTTATCTATTTGAAAGATTTGATGATCCAATCCTTGTGCTAAAGAAATTTATAAAATCTATGGTACTTTGTTGTATGTTTTTGAACAAATTGATGTTAGAGAGAGAGTTTGCATTTTTTTTTTCATTGAGACAATGGGAATGGATGGAAGGATTGAGAAATCTTGATATCATAATGTGTTGTTAAAAATCTTCAAACATCTAACTTGACCGAAAAATGAGTTGTTTTTCGTGTTTTTCATCAAAAGGAAAGAGAAGATCAAGGAGACATGCAAGTCGAAGAGCAAAAAGCCCAATTGTACACCGTGAACCACCTCCCGCTGGTAAGTATTATTTTTTCTTGTTAGCTAGTCGTATAGAAAAAAAAAACATATGATTTATCGTACATTCACTCTTCTTTGTAAATTCTCGGTGGTATCATATTAATCATCAAATTTGATGTTCGTCCCTTCTTTTTTATCATGATCATTGCCCGCTGAAGATGATTTGTACACCATCAAATTTATCTATATATCATTGATTCATGTTTAAAAATAAAACCCTCATATAAACAATTCCATACAACATAACAGGGGGTCAGGGCCCCCTGGCCCCTTCTAACCTTCGCTCTTGGGATGTTTGTGATCGTGTAACATGTATGAGAGGTTACTTAATTATAATTTCTACAAAACATAAATAATCAGAGTAACACATTCAACAATGAATGTGTTTTTTATAAGAGAAAACATGATTTTGAAAGGACAAAAAAACATCAACTGGTTGGAAAACAAAGCGGGATCAAGGTTGGTCCTCCATCCTTTTTAAAACCATTTAACAATAACAATTAATATAGTAATAAATATAACTATAAAAAGAACTATAAAAGTATTTAAAAGAACTATAAAAAATATTTAAAATTTCAAAATAATGACATGTGTTCTGTCAACACATGAAAATATTTACGTAAATATGGCAACCTTTTTATAGTCAAAACATGAAAATATTTACGTAAATTTGGCAACCTTTTACATTCAACATTTATAACTGTACTAAAAAATACATGTCAACCCAACATTAATCCTTTGGAACCGTTAACTATAAAGGGTCTAACTATAAATATAATCCAACATTTTCTGTGTAGAAAACAGGAATCATAAAGCTGTTACACCAAATAGAAGAAGCAAAGAAAATGGCAATAATCCTGCTGCCATAAAAACAGACACCGGCGACAAAATTGCGGCTCAAACTTTTACTTTCCGGGAACTAGCTGCCGTTACAAAGAACTTCCGGCAAGATTCTCTCATCGGCGAAGGTGGATTCGGGAGAGTTTACAAGGGAAAACTTGCTAAAACCGGCCAGGTAAATTAGCAAAGATGCAATTGGCAAATATGTAGGCTAGACATGTTAGATAATAGGTTAACAAACTAGGCGGTGTTCAAATAATTAATGTGTTAACCTATTTAACTAAACATGTCGACATGTTAACCAGTTTAAAATTAGAATAACAGATATACTTTATAAGGTAAACCTGCCAACTTGTTTAGTGCTCGTCTAACCCATTTATTATGACTCCTCAACCCAATTACAAGTTAATTGTACCTCATCTACAAGTCGTCAACATGTTTGCAACTCGTCTAGATAAATAGATTACACAGGTTGTGTTCAGGTTACATGATTTTAGGTATGTCTAGCTTAGGGTTAAGGTCTTTGATTTGAATTATATGGGTTGTATTCAGGTACACCATTTCAAGTACGCGTTAACATGACACCATTGCCACCTCTGATTAAAACAAGTTGGGGACGAAAGTGATTATTAGAGTATACATAGGTCAAGCGACTTTAGTGATGATATAGTTCAAGCGACTTTAGTGATGACAAGCGAATTTAGTTGTCACTAAAGTCGTCTTGATCCTTCATCATCGTCGTCATCATCATGCTCAGTAGATCCCACAAATAGCAAAACTAAGGTACGGTCTGAGGAGGGTAAGATGTAGACAGCCTTACCTCTAGCCCGTAGAGATAGAGGGGTTGTTTCCAGTGAGACCCCCGGCTCGATAGTAGTTTTGCATCAAGCTTTGAACATAAGGCACATAACACTCAGCAATCGAGACAAAGGCCGATTAGTGCATGTACCCTTGTCTTTTCGGCTATGAACACCACCACATGATGCATGATTACCCGTTTGCCGCTTTTAACATTATTTTCATGAAATTAGTAAAATAACGTTAAAATTAGTGCACTTTCACTCCCCCCAGGGCCCACACATATATACATTATATATGCACACCGCAAGCAGCAGGGCGTAAAGTTGTCTTCGTCCTTGTGTATACATATTGAACATGTAGCTTGTATTATAATCAACTGATGCATATGAGATTGAGTGTATATATAGGTCAAGCGACTTTAGTGATAAGGTAGGTCAAGCGACTATTTAGCGATGACAAGCGAATTTATTATCACTAAAGTCGTCTTCATCTATATCATCACTAAAGTCGCTTAAACCTATATATACTCTAATATAAAACATGTAACACTATGTCACTATAAGAGGCCGTTGTCACCGTTAAATAATTCAGTTTTGATTATATTTTTACAAAACAGTTTAATAGTGTTTCAACTATTTTTCTTTCAGGATGTGGCTGTGAAGCAACTGGATCGAAAGGGGTTGCAAGGAAACCGTGAATTCCTAGTCGAAGTTTTGATGTTAAGCCTTCTTCATCATCCGAATCTGGTGAGTTTAGTAGGGTATTGCGCAGATGGTGATCAAAGAATTCTCGTGTACGAGTATATGTCTGCAGGCTCACTAGAAGATCATCTATTCGGTAATATTTGTTTGCTTTTCTTACTATCAAAGGTAGTTTCTCATTAGTCACCATAATTTTTTTTTTTTTTTTTAAATCAGAAGTCTTTTAACACTACCAGAAAACTAGCATTTGTGACAGAAAAAAATCATCTGAGCTTTTGAGACTGAATGGTTGAAAAATTAGCAAGTACAACTATGTCGCAAAACGGTCACAAATTTGGCATCCGTTTCGCAAATCATACGCAAAAAAAAAAAAGTAATTATAATAAGACCTTTTAAGAATGCTACCTGCTAGCCTCTCTAGTCTTCATCGAGGCGTTCACGTTGCGGTTTAAATTTATAAAAATAGGTTAAATCAGTCATCGGCTTGGTTTAAAAAATGATATGTTTTTTTTTTTAACTTTCTCATAGTGGATTGAACGGTTTGGTTTATAGATTGGTTTAAAGACCATTCGATATCAAACTCGACCTAAGCGGATACTCAAATCATTAAAAATAACACAAACAATATATGTATCCAACTCTGACCGTTATGAAGGAGTAGATACATTTGCTCGATTAAAGACATCTCAGGATGTTTATCCGGTGATTTAGTTGGTCGTTCAAAAAATAATATGTTACAATATTAAATAGTTAAATTTTCTGGTAGTCATAAAAAACCAATACCATTAAGTAATATATTACATACTTCTAGAAGTTTTAGGTGAACCTAACCCATACCAAAAAGTTACCTTTTTTTTTTGAAGGGTAGTAAGCTCAAGCTTAAGTTGGTTTGACTCCTTTTCAGTTTTCAATCCTTTGCTCTAGTTTAAAGAGATTAAAACGTTACTAATGACTTAGCTTATTGTTTGATCTAAAGCCGACAAAATCTAACTACCCCTTTAATTGGTGTAGCTACTTATGATGGATTGCACAATCAAATATGCAGATCTTCCTCCAGGGAAAGCACCACTACCCTGGTTCACAAGGATGAAAATCACGTTAGACGCTGCAAAAGGTCTAGAATACTTGCACGATAAAGCTAACCCGCCTGTTATTTATCGTGACTTAAAATCTTCCAACATCTTACTCGATCAAGATTACAATGTCAAACTCTCCGATTTTGGGCTAGCCAAGCTTGGCCCAGTTGGGGACAAATCACATGTGTCAACAAGAGTAATGGGCACATACGGATATTGTGCGCCCGAGTATCAAAGAACGGGACAATTAACAGTTAAATCTGACGTTTATAGCTTTGGAGTTGTACTGTTGGAGCTCATCACAGGACGGAGAGCCGTTGATACAACAAGGAGAAATAAAGACCAAAATCTAGTTACTTGGGTAATTACGATTTTGCTCTTAGTTAACTATTTCATTTATTTTTATTTATTAACCTAAAAATAAAAATATAAACATTAATGTGTCCACCTATAGTGTATTTGAATAATTTTAAAAACTATATTTGATGTTAGATTTATTATTGAACAGGCAGACCCAATTTTAAAGGACCCACAAAGGTTTGGTGAACTTGTTGATCCACTATTAAAAGGAGACTACCCAGAAAAGGGTTTGAGCCAAGCAATAGCGGTTGCAACCATGTGTCTAAACGAGGACGCATCGGTTAGACCATTGATCAGTGATGTGGTTACTGCCCTTACTTTCCTTGGAGACAAAACCGACACGATAGAGTTAATTGATTCTCCAATTGAACCATCACCATCTCGACCTTTCTCCTATATGAATGAACAACATAAGGCACGTGTTAGTGATCATCGAGAACAAGAGGTTGCAGAAGCCAAGGAATGGGGTATGACTGTAAGGACGGGTGCGATGTCAAATTCAACACGTTAAATTATTTGTTACAAAAATTATATTGTTATAGAAATAGTATGGCATTTTTGTTTTTCCATGTTCACTTGTTTGATAACTTCTTTGATGGTTTCATTTTTAGCAAAAGTCACCACTTAACCGATAAGTGTGACAATGGTGAAGATGGTTTTCTAGGTGGTAAAATTGGTATTTTTATCTTAGTTCTCTCATTTTCTTTTTGTAATTTTGCTCTTTCTTGTAAGGAACAATGGGGAAGGGAAACACTAGACTTAAAATACACGGGTTAAAGTAAATTTTCATTACGAGGAAAGTTCTTTATTTCATGTTTGAAAATGAAAGGGCATTTGGCTTAGTAATATTAAGGTGTATGCGAGAAAAGGTGCCCATCCTTAAGTGGTGAGGGTTTTAAGTCTCGCGGTGGACAAACACACGTACATTTAAAAGTAGGATTAAAAGTATGTATGTGAGAGAGAGAGAGAGAGAGAGAGTTAGCCACTCATAAAAATCATGTTTGCAAGGTTGTTAAATGACAGAAACCGCTTTCTATATTTCACACAGCTAAAAAAACTCGGAGAGGATGAGTAACCAATTTGCTAAAGAGAGCTAACAAAGACGGAAGTGTTGTCAATATCATAAATTGCTTGTACGTAACACCCACGTTTTGTAAACTCTTTTTATTATATATATTAAACCATCCCATAAACATTCCCAAATTTTTGAAAATATTATATCAGAGCGTGAATATTTTTTTCAAAATATTTACACGATAATTGACAATCATAGTTAGGTACATGTAGTGAATATTGTTTTTCAAAATATTTACATAATAATTGACAATCATAGTTAGGTACATGTAGTGATCAAATCCTGGTCAGAAGACATTATAGCTAATTACAATATTTGCAAGGCTGAATCGCATTTGGTGTAAGATTCTTAAAACTGTTGGAACCATCTATACCCGAAGACTCGCCAACAATTGGGATGCGGGAATTGGACCCACACGTTAATAATATTTGGAATTTCTAAGAGATTTGTGTCTAGCATAGGCATAACGACGCTCCAGCAAGCACGGTAGTGCCTAGGATAGGCAAGTTCATGTCTCAACAAGCACGGTTGTGCCTCACTTATTTCAACTAGAAAATCTACGGGTTTGAGTCTTACCAATCGTGTAAGCATCTTTGACACACTAGACCAATTATACTCGACTTAAACCCACGGTTTGAGTCCCCCCTCTCTCTAAAACACAAGCCTTATCTTTCTAGTCGTATCCTTCTAATATCATGAAGCGGGAAGGTTTGTTAGCTAACTAGAGGTTATATACCACTTGCGGAGGCCATCATAAGCTAAATCAACATACTCAAAATATGTTGGTTTGACATCCTAAACCTGAATCTATGTAAATTTGGTGTTTAATGTCACACCCCAGCCTGAGGCAAAAACACCGGGGTGTAACGAAACCCTTGGATAAGAAGTGCTTAAATTTTATTAATAAAAAAAATGTTTCAAGCATCATCCAAATAAACAATAAACCCAGACCATCCCATACTGTATTTTATTTTAAGCTAGTTAAGTCTCCATCCTTGAATCCTATGTGAGCATGCGTGGTCTTTAGTGTCCATTACCTGAAAAACATGCTAAAATAGTAAAATATGTTAACTATAAAGTTAGCGAGAACATAGGTTTGAATAAACAACATAACATAGCACAAAATAATAAACAAGTTTAAACCATACAAGTAATTAAATCCCATATATGTTGTCCACAACCAACCTTTAGTTACTTTATAGTGTGCCCTCTAGTGCCCGACTACCTAACATGAGGACGTCATGATGTTGTTACTGGTGTCGGGTTTTAAACATCCAGACCCACCCGAGAATACTGGATGTGTTTTTCAAACCAATAGATCTATCAATGTACTACCGTTGGCTTTGCAAATTAATGGTTGTGTATTGTTATAATGAGGACGACTTTTAAAAGTGTGTCAAATGTACCATAGAACATGTAAAGCCGTTTTAATCATTTACAAATATGTGAAAACCATTATTTGATTTTTATTGAAAAAACATATCTTGTTGTTAAGAGTATGTTTTCCACCCCAAAGTTTAAACAATGTAAAAGATGGCCTATGAACTCACCATTATACTTGACTTGTTTTCTCGTTGCGTGAAACGGTTATCGATGCCCTATATTATTGTTATTATGTAAGTTGTTTAAGAAACAACTTTGATACCAACTACATGAGGAGAGTTGAATAGAAGATTGAAAATGCGGCTTCAAGGGGTTTAAACATCAAACCCCAATTTGTATGTTGGCTGAATAACGAGCTTCTTAGAGTTTAAAAAGGCATATGAGATCCAGGGATTTTCCATGATTTAGAACATCTTTTTAGGGTTTCAGTTACAAAAAGATTGTTTAATCAGTGTTTATGATTATGAAAAGATGGTCTGAAGCTGTATTTTGACAGCTTTGCGCACCTGTTATGTATTGTTGTTTTGGAGATTAATAACTTAGTATTTTGAGGTGATTTTGATATGGTCGGGTTCGTCTTTCGATGAACTTGATTTAACAAAAACTTATATTTGGATTTGTATTGAATAAGTTAGGATGGTTTAAAGTCGGATCAATGTTGTCCAAAAACAAAAGTTACATATGTTACATTAAAAACATTTGAATATGCTAGTGTTTTGATTTGAAACCATAGTAAACACTTACCACAACAACTTACATAACTGAATTTAACATATAACAATTTACAAACTCAATTACCACAACAACCTAAATAATAGAAGATTCAGCATGCAACAACAAACATTGAATGCAAGCACTTACCACAACAACCTAAATAATAAAATTTTGCACCTAAATGAATCCATCATGCAACAACTTCCATAACTCACTAACAAACATTGAATTTATATATATAAAGAGCTACACCCATACCATTTGGAGGCAACATTGGCTGCAAGCATAAATATGTTTCCATTAACATCCTGCATATACAGAACCAACAATACGACACTAACTATAAAATAACAATATTTTGACTTTCCAGGTCAAATTTGTTACCTTATAACTGCGAATAAGTTAGGGACTTGTTACCTTATGTTTAGTCTTTTGTATATTATGTTTCAGGTTAATGACAGTATAAAACCATTGACTGTTTCAGATTAGCCTTTTATATAAACGCAAACCATTGACTTACAAATATCAACATTTACTTTTGCATAAATGCGAACCATTGGCTTACAAATATCAACATTTATCCGACTCATCATGAATATGAACACAAGGATGATTGTGAATCATCTTTGTATAAATGCAAACCGTTGACTTACAAACCCATATCTGATTCATCATCCATATCTTATTCTTAGATTGATTACAAAAACCCATGATGAGTAAAATTAATCATTACAATTAAGGGAAAATTGATCAACGAAAAATCCGATCTAGTTAGGCAACAAATACATTTACAACACAATCTAGTAAGGTATCATATATATATACACACACACACCTTATCATTACAAACTACCCTTATACCCCTATTCGATTCTATTACCCCTGACTTATTCACATTGTTCCAGAATTTCAAAACGACATTCAAATGCACGACGAGGTAGCGTACGGTAGCATTCAACCTAATTCCGACTACACCATTTCAAGGTCAAGTTCAAAGGTTGATAATTTTTGATAAATTTCGAGTTACAAACTCAAGAAATAACGTTTATCCCTGACACATTGTGTGTCCACTATCACATCAAATGATAAGCTAACCATGATCGTTGGAGATGATGATGGGGGGGTTTTGGTGGGTTGGGTCCGACGACAAACAACAAGGATGCAAGTGAGTGGTTTGTTTGAAAAAAAGAGACACGTTTGGGTATTTAGCGTAGGGGTTTAGGTATAAATACCAAAAAAAAACCACCCCTAACAGTCGTCCTTCACCATCTAATAGAATATACTAGTTTTGATACATTGAGGGACTTAGAATGCATAAAAATGCAACTACGGGGGCTCAAGAGGTCAGTTTTAGACTTTAGGTACTCAACATGTGTTTTCATATAAACCACACAGACTCAACTTGCATTTAAAACCACAAAAGATGATTTTGATCGTCTCCCATGTGAGTTTTAAGGTTGAAACATACGCAACGGAGTAAAATTAATCATTCAAAGCAAGGTCCGACCACTTGTTTCAACCAGTCACCAAATTCTCATTTCATATCAATTTGAGTCAAAATCACCATTTACACCCAAATGAACAGTTACACAATGGATTAACTGTGACAACCCTAGATTTCAAAACCTTTCCTTCACGCGTCACCTGTCAGCGAAACACCAGAGGAGTTTCACCAAGGGAGTTTCACCAGGGGAGTTTCACCAGGGGAGTTTCGCCGGGGGAGTTTCACCAAGGGAGTTTCACCAGGGGAGTTTCACCAGGGGAGTTTCATCGTGAGGAGTTTCATCGTGAGGAGTTTCATCGTGAGAAATTTCACCATGAGGAGTTTCATCGTGAGGAGTTTCACCATGAGGAGTTTCATCATGAGGAGTTTCACCATGAGGAGTTTCACCAGGAGAGTGTTTCGACGAAACACTAGGAGTTTCGCCACCAGGAGAGTTTCGCCAAGAAGGGCTTCAACCCAACCCATTTCATGGCCCAACTGTGTAATGTTATAAGATGTAAACGAAACCCTAGACCCTCATATTCTTGGCGGCAGTTTCTCCTCCTCCATCTTATCGTACCATCATCTTAGCAGCCTTTCTTCATTCATCGAAGCCCCACCCTATGAAGCATCACATCCCCCTCGGCCTAGTGTGTAATCTGAACTCTCGATTAGTATATTTTAACACTAAATTGATTGTATTAGTTTGTTAATCCTAGTTATATGACTACGTGATGAATTGTGTCGGTGTATATGAATAACTATGATTTAGGGTCACAAGAACTATGATTCAGTGTTGTTAGGGATCGTATGGATGCTGATTGTTAATTGAGACTTTACATGATGATGATAAATCGATGATTTCATGTGATCCGATTTGAACGTGTTGGCTATATTTTGATATGATATAACTATGTTTATGATGATTTGATGCATGACAACAGTGATTAAAATGATAGTTGGTTGAATTGCAGTATCTTAATAGAGAGATGAATATATGTTAATTGTTGATTATGATGAACTGATAATTAGAAATTGTATTATGAAACTGTTAAATGGTAGTTAGGGTTTAATGTGAATCGCAGATTTAGCATAAGGTTGTGATTGATGAATGACGATTATATGTGCTTGTACTGGAACCGACTCTTGATCTGTAATTGTTTAGCACCCTTGATCTGTAACTGTTTAGCATGAAAGCCGACGAAAGTTGGTGGACTTTCGTCACCTATAGGCCGACGAAAGTTGGTGGACTTTCGTCACATATGGGCCGACGAAAGTTAGTGGACTTTTGCCACAGGGATGTTTCGTCGTGTAAGTTGATGAATCGATCAGTAGGTGCATGTGTTGTTGATTTTGTTAAATACTTGTGTGTATACAAGCTGTGTGATATCCCAATGAGAATGAGAAACATAGTTCGATTAGTGATTAATGGGTACAACAAGCCCACCTGTTATGTTCTTTGTAAGTTGTGATAGAAACATGAGATATGAACTTGTATTGGAAGAATGTGCTTGCTAACTGATATACTGTGAACTGGTGTGTGTGATGCAACCTGTGTGAAAATAATAACTTGTTTAATCATGAAACTGATATTCATTGGTAACCACGGTAGGGTTGGTTGATTAACTTGGATAACGGGTAACTAATCAAACCGAGCAAACCAAGGTGAGTTCACTGCTCTTTTTCCAAGCATGCGTCCCGGGGAGGGACATCTGGTAAACGTTCCGCGGAGGAATGCTGGGTTATTGGGATGTTTGTTAATACTCGCATATCTATCACCTAAGTCCCATCTACCGATCGTTGCCTGGGAGGCAACAGGATATTAGTTAATAGCGCTATTTAGGCTTGGCAACCTCACACCGCACCGGGGAGGTCGGGGGTGAACTAATGATCCCAGTCTTGACCATTGCTTTGATAGAGGCAATGGGGTTTGGGCAAAACAACTTTAAGCTATCAGACGGTAAACGAGTTATTACAACATCAAATCATCGAATCTGTGAAATGTAATCTGGTAACTGGTATCTAAACATGTTAACAAAATTTTGAACTCACCAGCGTCGTTTGACACACTTGTCTGCATGCTTGCAGGTCTATAGGCTTATATCATTTGGAACTTGCTGTCTGGGAGGCTGGAGTGGTCATGGGTCGAGATACATGGAATCTCAATACAAGTTTAATGGTTTATGTACACATGTTTTACGAAACACTTAACAAATGAATTATGCTTCCGCTGTATACAATGAATGACATGTAACTTTTGTTACACTTTATGTTAATGAATGAAAGTTTTATTTAAATATATTTATGAGTTCAATGTGATTGGTGGCTTGGATCCTGGTATGTCACACGCCTCGCGGGGGTTTCCGCATGTGGTATTTTGGGGGTGTGACAGTTTGGTATCAGAGCCACTGGTTATAGTGAACTTGGTTTTAAAACGTTTTTTTTTAAAACTAGACTATAACCGAACAATTCTGAATACGTGAACACGACCATGACACTCAGTTCCAGATTGCAAGGTTCGTCTTTCTCACTTGTTGCATACATTACATGGCTAGTACACATTTGTTTATGACGTAGCATACGGACACACACTTGTCACCATAGTATGATTACATGAATTGCTTGCTTACATTATGATGCATTGGTAATATGTCATAGTCTTGGGATTTCTGTAATCTTATCGTTTTGATAACCTCTGTTTGGCACTCGAGTTTGGGGACCATTTGACATGAGTTAGGAGGAACTGAGATGAGCATGCAAATCGCAATATTATTGTGGGTGCACACATAATAATAATGTGGGGTGCATGTGAGTCCCAGTGAGGCTTAACAAGTGAAAAAGGGGTTATGTTCCGTTATTTGGTTGATGTGAAACATAACAGTCTATAGGAGTCATAGCAGTGATTGTCTCCTACTTGAATGTGATCTTTTCATTTCCCTCTGAAACCTTTCGAATCTCGATGCTGTCGAGTATTACCTGAACACCCACCTGAATGCCTAGCGAACTGTGTAGAATGTTAGGTGCTTGTACGAACGTCTCCGAGTTGGATGTTGCAGCATCAATGATTGGTCTGTACCCCTCTCACTCCTCCTTGTTTGTGGGAACTCAATGTACTGACGACTTAGACCGCGAAGTGCGATCTCTTCTGCAACACCCTGGAAACACACCGTGTATTACTCAGTCAACTTGCAAGAACGAGGGACAAGAGGGTGAACATAGTACTTTACCAACCTCAGTATTAGGACCTTGGCTACCGGTAGCGGGCAGCAACAAATTGATTTCAAACGAACTCTTAACCCTAGTCAGCGACTCATGGGAGTCAACCTTTACAAATCAATCGGGACATAAGCGATGACAACAGATTATAGTGTGGAATGTATGACTACCAGCACAGCGAGTAGCGCGTTAGGGTGTGGCACAGATGTGAAAAGATGGACTTGGTCGGTGAAAAATCGTAGAGCTCCGTTTCAAGCAACGACATTAGAGGCAACAGTCATGGCAACATCAAGGTACTCGTAATCGTAGCCTTCAGTATGGAAATGAAGGTGCCTACGACATGGATGGGCCGTTGTTAAACCAAGACGACAACAACCAGGGGAACGACAGCGGTACTGGAAATTCTCGTAGCGAAAACAACAACATAATGCTCATGGAAGGGCTCTTGGGGCTGGCGTGGGCGACGCCAGGATTACAGCAACATGGTGGCCAACACGTTCTTGGAGGCTAATCATTTCGTTCATGTTCCATTCAACCCTGATACTTCCTAAAACCAGACCTGTTGTGGAATCGGCCGATGGCAAGACAATTAAAGCCTCGTATATTCGTTGGGATGCAAACTCGACCTTGTGGGACAAGTGATCGACGTCGACCTTCCTTCTGCTATCCTTGAAGGTTTCGGTGCAGTAGTTGTGTAAGTTGGTTATCTAGATATCGCGTAGGTATACCCTGTGGGAAGAAAATTTTGCTTCGCTTTATACCTTGAAGTGTCTGAGTGGTGTAAAGGTTAGCATCATCTCAGCAAAGAAGGCCAGAAGTGCCTACGGAAGGATACCCCGCTATGTTAGCACACGTTACTGATGTTAAGACTAAGGAGGTGAGGATTGAGGATCCACCAATTGTTCGTGATTCCTCTCGGTGTGCTACTCGAGGAACTTTCAGGTTTACTTCCACAACTGTTAGGCAGAATCTCAGTTTGATCTCACGCTAGAGGCAGCCTTAATTCTTCGTACTTCTTACCGTCTTGCGCCAGGAGGGATGCAAGAACTTTCAAATCAACTACAGAGACTGTGTGACAGAAGTTTTGTCGGACCTAGTTTTCGCTCCGGGGAGCCCCATTTATATCCGTGAAGATAAGCCTTTTCGTATGCATACTGATTATCGAGAACTCAACAAAGTGGCAGTCAGGAACCGTTTGCCCCGACCATGTATTGACAACCTGTCAACTAGTTGCGAGAGTCAAGCTCCCATTCGAGGATTGGCTAACGAACGAACTATCATCAGATGGAAGTCCAATGGGAGAACGCTCTTAGGACGGCATATCAAACGCAATGAGGCCAGTGCGACTTTGTACACCATGACCATCGAGATAATCAACACACCAGCAGCTTATGGACCACAAGAATCGACCGTGTTTATTGATGACGTTTCGGGTCATTTCCTGGAGGAAGGGACATCATGGACGATATTTGTATCTTATCTTAGAGCTCCTGAGGGAGGAGTCATTACGTGTGAAGCCTTGTTAAATGTAACATCTAGATTCGAGATATGCATTTTGATCATGTAACCAACGAAGTGGGAATACGTGGGATTGTGCTAGGATCCATTTTGTTAGAAACTGATTGACACCAAAGATTCCCTCGGGATACAACAATTTCTTGGTTTCGGTGGATGCTGTTGTAGATTCATCACAGGGTTTTCAAAGATTGCGCAGCTTAACTCCCTTAAGCACAGCAGGGTGCTGTGTTCGTGGGAGATAAAACAGGAGAACGTCTTTTCAGCTTTCGAATTCCAACTCTGCAATGCACTGAGCATCGTCTTTACCCGAGGGTGCGGGTGATTTAGTGGTATACCATGATGGTCCGAATCAGAGTCCCAGTTACACACCAACGCAACACGAGAGAGTGATGACTTACGTGATGGAGTTACAAAGAGGAACCGCACGACACACAACTGGCGGTGAAAACCGTGGTCTTGGGATTTTAGATGGAGGCATTACTTGGACGGTACAAGGTGCATTATTTAGACCGATCACAAGGGCCTCCCGTGTACCTTGGCTTCGATAGAGCTAAATCAGTTAATGGCATCGCTGGAGGGAACTTTTGGATGATTACAACTATGAAACTTGAACGTGCACGAGCTTTGCAGCTCACTATCGACTCTAATTAACCTGATCCGACTCACCCTGTTCAAACTGGAGAACTGAAGGAAGAGGATTTTCAAGTTGAACCCATGCGGAGCATGGAGAAGCAACCTTGGCAGGTCAGACGATATTCGCTACCTCATGGAACGAGTGTGGATCTCATTATGCAGTAACTGTAGGAAATTTATGTTGAGCAAAGCACACCGGCCTCAATATTCTAGTCGTCTGGGTTTTGATGAGAGGCATTAGGATTTATAAAACTTGTACTGGTGATCAGGCATGAAGGCCCACCTAGCTAGGTATGGGAATGATGTTTGACTTGTGGGAAAGTCAAGGTGAAGTATTAGCAACCAGAAACACCCATATGGAAACGAGAACAGACTAGCATGGATTTTGTCACTGGGCTACCTAGAACTCGAACCGGAAACAATATCACCTGGGTGATCGTTGATTGTCTCACATTACCAGCACACTTTCTTGCAATCAAGGAAACTGACGAGTCTTCACAGCTGTGAATTTACCTTTGAGAGAGGCGGCTTTTAGGCACGTGGTGCCAACTCCTGCTACCTTCGATTTCAAACTATACATGATTCCTGACAGGCAATACACAACACCCTTGGCTCACACCTAGACATGAGCATTACTTATCACTAAAGGACAACCACAGAGTAATGGACCATCCTGATGCACGAAGGCATGTTGCGAGCATGTGCGTGGTTAACTTTAGTAAACATTTGGAAGAGCACACATCTTTGGGTGAGATCTGCTGCAGCCGTTACCATATTAGTATGCATACAGCTCTGTATGAGGCATTGCATGGATGATAATACCAATCTTCTTATTGGACTAAGGTGGGTGACAACCTAATCACCGATCCAGGATTTGTACTCGAAACTCTTGGGAAGAGTGCTTAGATCGGAAATTGTTGACGGCAACGCGTGACTATCAGGAGAGCTGATAAGCTTAGGAAACACTGGGAGTTCGCTGTAGGCGAACGTGGCATAATTGAAAGTCTCACCCTGGGAGGGTGCGGTACGCTATCGAAAACGTGGCAAGCTTAGCTTACGATGCGTTGGGACATTCGGATTCCTGGAACGAATCGGTGACATGGCTCACAAACTCGAGTTACCTGGTGAATTGGGTAGCGTTCACGATGACAGTATGACTCGAACCTATAGAAACGTTTGACCAAGAAAACATTTGTGATACCTATTACCCTCGAGTTATCCTGTGGGAGTTCGTTGGAGTTTGTTGGAACTCAAAATGTGGACCGGAGTTCACGAGGGAACGCAATGATCGGAGTAAGCCCTACTACCATCAGCAGTTCTAACGGTTGTATCAACTTCTGGTATCACTAGCGAATTTCAGGACGAAATTCCCTTTCAAGTTGGGGATGATGTGGTACCCGAGGAAAAATCCACGGTCATCCTAATCTAGCACTTTGCCGCCTTGTGTTACTTTTGAGTTACCGTGTCACTTTTGGTTTGCTTATCAAATTTCGGGACGAAATTTCTTATAAGTTGGGGATGATGTGACAACCCTAGATTTCAAAACCTTTCCTTCACGCGTCACCTGTCAGCGAAACACCAGAGGAGTTTCACCAAGGGAGTTTCACCAGGGGAGTTTCACCAGGGGAGTTTCACCAAGGGAGTTTCACCAGGGGAGTTCACCAAGGGAGTTTCACCAGGGGAGTTTCATCGTGAGGAGTTTCATCGTGAGGAGTTTCACCATGAGGAGTTTCATCGTGAGGAGTTTCACCATGAAGAGTTTCACCATGAGGAGTTTCACTAGGAGAGTGTTTTGACGAAACACTAGGAGTTTCGCCACCAGGAGAGTTTCGCCAAGAAGGGCTTCAGCCTAACCCATTTTGTGGCCCAACTGTGTAATGTTATAAGATGTAAACGAAACCCTAGACCCTCATATTCTTGGCGGCAGTTTCTCCTCCTCCATCTTATCGTACCATCATCTTAGCAGCCTTTCTTCATTCATCGAAGCCCCACCCTATGAAGCATCACATCCCCCTCGGCCTAGTGTGTAATCTGAACTCTCGGTTAGTATATTTCAACACTAAATTGATTGTATTTGTTTGTTAATCCTAGTTATGTGACTACGTGATGAATTGTGTTGATGTATATGAATAACTATGATTTAGGGTCACAAGAACTATGATTCAGTGTTGTTAGGGATCGTATGGATGCTGATTGTTAATTGAGACTTTACATGATAATGATAAATCGATGATTTCATGTGCTCCGATCTGAACGTGTTGGCTATATTTTGATATGATATAACTATGTTTATGATGATTTGATGCATGACAACAGTGATTAGAATGATAGTTGGTTGAATTGTAGTATCTTAATAGAGAGATGAATATATGTTAATTGTTGATTATGATGAACTGATAATTAGAAATTGTATTATGAAACTGTTAAATGGTAGTTAGGGTTTAATGTGAATCGCAGATTTAGCATAAGGTTGTGATTGATGAATGACGATTATATGTGCTTGTACTAGAACCGACTATTGATCTGTAATTGTTTAGCACCCTTGATCTGTAACTGTTTAGCATGAAAGCCGACGAAAGTTGGTGGACTTTCGTCACATATGGGCCGACGAAAGATAGTGGACTTTCGCCACAGGGATGTTTCGTCGTGTAAGTTGATGAATCGATCAGTAGGTGCATGTGTTGTTGATTTTGTTAAATACTTGTGTGTATACAAGCTGTGTGATATGTCAATGAGAATGAGAAACATAGTTCGATTAGTGATTAATGGGTACAACAAGCCCACCTGTTATGTTCTGTGTAACTTGTGATAGAAACATGAGATATGAACTTGTATTGGAAGAATGTGCTTGCTAACTGATATACTGTGAACTGGTGTGTGTGATGCAACCTGTGTGAAAACAATAACTTGTTTAATCATGAAACTGATATTCATTGGTAACCACGGTAGGGTTGGTTGATTAACTTGGATAACGGGTAACTAATCAAACCGAGCAAACCAATGTGAGTTCACTGCTCTTTTTCCAAGCATGCGTCCCGGGGAGGGACATCTGGTAAACGTTCCGGGGAGGAATGCTAGGTTATTGGGATGTTTGTTAATACTCGCATATCTATCACCTAAGTCCCATCTACCGATCGTTGCCGGGGAGGCAACGGGATATTAGTTAATAGCGCTATTTAGGCTTGGCAACCTCACACCGCACCGGGGAGGTCGGGAGTGAACTAATGATCCCAGTCTTGACCATTGCTTTGATAGAGGCAATGGGGTTTGGGCAAAACAACTTTAAGCCATCAGCGGTAAACGAGTTATTACAACATCAAATCATCGAATCTGTGAAACGTTTTAATCTGGTAACTGGTATCTAAACACGTTAACAAAACTTTGAACTCACCAGGGTCGTCTGACACACTTGTCTGCATGCTTGCAGGTCTATAGGCTTATATCATTTGGAACTTGCTGTCTGGGAGGCTGGAGTGGTCATGGGTCGAGATACATGGAATCTCGATACAAGCTTAATGGTTTATGTACACATGTTTTACGAAACACTTAACAAATGAATTATGCTTCCGCTGTATACAATGAATGACATGTAACGTTTGTAACACTTTATGTTAATGAATGAAAGTTTTATTTAAATATATTTATGAGTTCAATGTGATTGGTGGCTTGGATCCTGGTACGTCACACGCCTTGCAGGGGTTTCCGCATGTGGTATTTTGGGGGTGTGACATTAACAATCCATTTCTTTTGCAACAAGAGGTTTTAACTTATTTTAATCAACGGCTAAGATTCATTACATAAAATTTCATATAAGTCCACTCTTACGCCTTTTTAAAATTAAATTTCACCAATAATTTAAGATTTATTACATAAGACTTCATTTAAAGCTACTCTTGCCATCTTTTAATTAAATTTCACCAATAAATTACGTACCCATATTGATAAACGTGTTCAAATCATCATAACGGACGTTTCTAATCTATTTAACGAGATCATATGATTAATTTATGGAAATAGGAATGTTGTTAAAAACTTATTCTAAACTTTATCAAATTATAAATTCTGGTTGAAGAAGCTTTACCCAAGATGTGTCCCCACTCTAAATCCTAATTAGTTGGAGATGGATAAATATCAACTTACTTCACTAATCCATTCTTCAATTTCTTAGTATAGATCCCTTCTCACATTGGCATGAAAACACATATCTGATCTCACTCTCGACCTTGCAAGAAGCAAATTCAAGAAGATAATAATATATTTAAGGGGTCAAGCCATGTCAAAGGGGTAAGAAAATCCTCAGTCCATTCATTTACAGGTACTTTAGACATAAGTACTTAATATTTACAGTTTTAACCCTTAATTTAACATTTTTTATGACATTTTTTCTAAACATATAAATCATATCATTAAATACTAAATGACAATTTATCATTACTATATATAGTTAAATATTTTTGAGGATGTACATAAAAATTTGTTTGAGAAATTACAACATATACTAGGAACGAACATTTGGTATCAAGTACCAGTATCGTACTTATAGATTTATAGATTTGATACGAGATTCGATATGGCATTCGGTACCCACTTTTTCAGGAATTCAGTACCGGTACGATATTGAATTACCGATACTATATAGAGGCGAGCATTTTGTAATGAATACCAGTACCGTACCAATAACTTTGGTACGGTATTTGATACTCACTTTTCAAAAACTTCAGTATAATTATTTCGGGGTACCCATTCTCATCCCTATCGTATACCAATAAGTGGATATTAAGTGGAAAGTTGGAATAATCTACAAAATAGTCTTAAAAACAATATTCGATCAATCATTTCAAATAAGGACCATTGAGAGAATGGTACCAAACGAGTGAATGGTAATGGTGTGAAGGAGGTTATGGAGTTGTTGACATATTACACTCTTGGACGAATAGGGTGCAATTGCTTGAGTGAAGTGTGAGTTGTTCACATTCGTGATAAAGATGCTTGATGGTGTTGACATCAAATTTGTACATTTTAATTTTAATCTATTAATATTGTAATTTATTCATGTCCTATTGACATAATTTTCTGTGACCAATTTTTACAAATTATTAAAGGAACTCAAATCAGTTTATAGAATTTACAAATAATCATAATTTTCAAAGTGCATAATAACTAAATTTCCTAATCATTGATTAAAATAATTTTAAATTAGTTTAATAAATTTCTTTCTATTCAGAGTTAAAAATATTTTATGACACTTTAAAAAACAACTAATTATACCTTGGATAGAGTTAAAATATTTTATGACACTTTAAAAAATAACTAAACTTATACTTTGAATACTTTATAAGAAATCTTTTATGTTTAATTAAAATTTATCAAATTGATATATATGCATTGCGTAAAAACAATTAGATGGGACGAGTTAACACTCAGCTGCTTAGGACCTGAAGCTCTAAAAACATGGATTGCTATAACCGAAAAACAGATCATTAATTTATGTACTGGTTTGGTGTGGGGCCAATGTGGTCTTGAACATGTCGGTTACCGAAAAAATAGAAAAACATTAGAATGTCATCATTACTTATAAAAGCATCCATATTGTCAATTGCCCCACAATAATTAGGTGTTAGTTACAAGTTGTAAGGAAATAACCCATCATCTAGAATTTGTAATAACATGTAACTTGGTGTTTAATGTTCTTAATAGTTGGGAGATTAAAGAAAGTTCTTCCGTTTGGGTAAGGAGTAGATCGAATTTAATGGTGAGTTTAAAATTAGAGATATAATCATGTAACTTGTTGTTTGTATAGCTCAACACAACTTTTTTTTTTTTCAAAATCTCACCGTTTCAAAAAAAAAATCTACAATTTGTAATCCAATTAAAAAAAGTCTACAATTACTTGTGAGGTCAAGCACATATTTTACAAATCAAAACAAGCTCATAAAATAATTTCCAATGAGTTTATAACAAGTTTCCAATCTGAATTTTAGTTGTATTCAAGTGAAAACTCTATGACAAAATCAAAACTAAACCCGATTAATAAACATGCTAGTAAAAACTCTATGACAAAACTAAACCCGATTGATAAACATGCTATCATGTGTTAGATAGTCATGTCTAACTCATTTAATAAATATGTCGTTTTCGAATTAATATATCAAATAAAATAGTATGGATTCACATTAACCTGTTTAAAAATAGAATAAAAATAATTATTGTATAAGATTAACTCATATACACTCATGGGCCTCATTTTAACTTTTTTTACAACTTAGGCCGTGGGGTATGGGGCGTGAGTTTGGGCGTTGGTTGGGGCAAAACGCTTAAGTCACCACCCCGGGAGGGCGGGAGTTTTGGCGTGGCCCCTTGGGGCTTGGGTTTCAAGCCGGGCGTGGGGCGGGGCAAAGAGGTGACATGGCGGTTTGTGAATGGCCCAAAGAAAAGAGCCGTTGGGCTAGCCGTGGCCAACGACTATAATAATAAAAAAAACTTCCATTTTTTCACTATAAAACTCATATTTTTCTTCCATTTTTTACCACATTCATCAACCACATCTTCTATACATCTTCAAATTCTCCTTCTACAATACGTAGGAGCAAAGAAGCTAGAGATGCCGCTAGAGATGCCCTGAAACAAAGACGGGATGATTTGAAAATTCTATCCCAGCCGATTGATCACCTACAGGGTGACGAGTTAGAAATAGTCTTGGCGTTGAGAGAAGAGATAAAAAAACAAATATAAAAGTTAGGAATTTTTTTTTTTTTTTGTAATCTTCTTTTTTTGTAATTTTCTTTATTTAAAATTATTAAAAAAAAAAGTAAATTTCTGTTATTGGGTCTGTCCAGCGGGTCAGCTCAGCCGGTCAGCCCACAAGCCCACCAAACCCACGCTCCCAAACCCCCGCCCACCATACCGTGTGTTGTAGTGGGTTTCCCATGTCTGCCACCCGGTTCCACATGTCAACCAATGCCCCAACCCAAGCCCAAACTCCCGCCCCATCATACCCCACGGCCTTAATTAAAAATATAAACAACAATTAATTTATTACCACAAGGGTGAAAAATAAATAAGAAACACTAATTAAAATAAAAAAAAAAATCAATTTAATAGGCTTTTAAATGATAATGACAGCTCACACTACGTCATCCCCACCTCATCTTCCACATTCACATCTCCCCCGTCTTTCCTCTTCTATCCCTGGCCCACAGATATTAAATCTCCATTCCATACCTCACTCCGAACCTACCGCCACTCTCCTCCAAACCTCTTTCCGAACCTCCTTTCCGCTTTCCGAACCACGCCTCAAGGTTTCGTCTTCCTTGAGCATTTTATTATTTTTTATTTATGTCATCATGTGAAACAACTTCTGTTGTTGTTCCAGTTCACTCTGATTCGAACAGCAATATTGAATATTACTCGAGAATTTTCGTTGAATTTGTTGCAAATTGAGGCTGAATTGTTGAATTAGATCCTGATCGGTAATTTTTGTTATGATTTATGAATTTTGATTTGTTATACGCGAATTGAACTGTTGAAGTTAGGTTTTCGAAGGAGAAATTGAAGTTTATTTGAAAATTTTCGTTGAATTTGTTCTGTTTGAAGTTAAATCGTTGTATTAGATCTTGATCAGTAAGTTTTGTTATGAATTTTGATTCATTATACACGGATTGAACTGTTGAAGTTAGGTTTTCGAAGAAGAAATTGAAGTTCATTCGAGGATTTTCGTTGAAATCTCTTCGGTTTGAGGCTGAATCGTTGAGTTAGATCCTGATCGGTAAGTTTTGTAATGAATTTTGATTCGTTTCGCACGAATTGAACTGTTTTAGTTAGGTTTTGCTTCATTTTTGTTCAGATTTTGGAGTTTAGAAGCCGTTTTTGATTCATCACACACGAACTGAACTATTTTTAGCTTTGAATGTTACTATTGTTAATTCGATTTTGTTGAATTCATCTGATATTAGTTGTTAATCGTGAATTTAGATTTTGAATCGTGCTAGTGGATCTAGAATGTTCGTGTGTTTGAATTTCATTGATTATAAATCAGTGATTGAAGTTGAATTTCGTATTGATTGTGTTTGGAACTGTTCAATAAGGTTAGGTTTGCAGAGAATTGATTCGAACGTAGATATTGCTATCAGAAGTCCTAATTACGGTTGTTACGGTTAGTGAAGTTTATTGATCGTTTCTAGGTTAGAATTTTACTCATAACTCTTTGTTTTTTTGTTGAATTAAGTTAATATCGGTTGTTGATTATGAATCAAGGTTTGGAGTTAACGTCGTTGTTCGTTCGGTCATCAATGCTGGAGTTATTGTGATGGACTTTTGGTAAGATATAATCGCTTTTTTTTGTTGATTTTGTTATGATTAATTATTAATATTCAAATTTGCAATTCAGAGTTCTAGAATTGATTTTAAGCTGTTTTTATTTTTCTGATTTGTAGAAGTGATTGCAGAAAATAGTTGAGATTGACCTTATTTTTGATCGAGAATTCGGAACTAAACATGGCGCAGAGTAGCTGGGAAGCTGATAAGATGTAAGTAATCTTCATCTGTTTTGTTCTGGTTGTTATTCATTTATGGAGTATTATTTTATACTGTTGTATAAATTTACTTGTGAATTGATGTCTTAATTATTTTTCCAAGATGATTTGGATTATCAAAATTAAAATTACGTTTAAGCTAAATTAAAAGTACTCAATTCAACTGCCAAGGGACTGATCCCTGAGGGACATAATTTATTGTAGGGAGTATCATTATGTCTGCAGTACGTTGTTTTAATTGCCTTACTCTGTAAGGTGGTGTAGTAGTCTGTACCAGTTTTTAATGTATTCGTCCTTATTGCTTCCAAATATCTTCTATCATGTCTGATAATCTTTTCTGGGCAGGGTTTTGAGTTCAGTTCTGATCTTGGAAATTTAAACCTAATAATTCCTGTGCTAAAATTGGCATATATGTTTTGTATTATTATTTATCTTAGACTATGGGGTATGGGGCGTGGGTTGGGTACAAACGCCCAAGTCATCACCCCGGGTGGGCTTGGGTTTCGGCGTGGCCCCTTGGGCGGGGGTTTCAGCTCGGGCGTTGGGCGGGCCTAGCGGTCTTCCGTGGCCGGCTCTCATTGGCTGGGTTGGCTAGGCTATAGGTGGCTAGGATTTAGTTTTGTGTGTATTTTTATAATAATAGAAAAAAAAAATTATAATACGTGGCCAACCCACGCAGGCTAGCCACGCCCCGCCATACCGACCCAACATGCAACTGACCAGCGGTGCCCCTCGAAGTCCACGTGTCAACCCATGCCCCAAACCCCCGCCCCACCATACCCCACGGTCTTAAAATACTTGAATACAGTTATTAAACTTCAATCCATTTGAAACTCTAAAATGCCAGAGTGAAAATATTTTGTTATTTATTAATTATTTTTTGTGGAGACGGAGGGTGTACTTGTACGATTGTAATTGCAGCTTGTAGCTATTACTTTGATTGTCGATGACTTGAGTAATTTTTACGGAGATTGACGCTGATCTAGATAGCATTCATGTAGACTTTTTTTTCCTTCTTTATCCAAGAACGTCATTTGTTCACCTAAGTGATCAAATGCTGTACTAAAGTTGGAATAGATGGATATTAATTTTTTGTTCACTTGTGGTTATTCTTTGATGGTTTTATACTTTTATTCTAATCTTGAATTTACCCTTTTTGCTAGGCTGGATGTTTACATCCATGACTATTTGTTGAAACGGAAGTTGCACGAATCTGCAAAAGCTTTCATGACTGAAGGCAAGGTTGCTACAGATCCTGTAGGTATGTTGTCATGGTTCCATTGATGATTGTTTTTTTTTTTTCAAATTGATTCCCTGTGTGTGGATCTTGGAATATGAGTCAGTGGTGGATTGCGGCCACCCGAATGCAAATTTTTATTTAATCGATGCACGAAGAAGGCAATAAGCATTGATTGCAGTTTAGTTAATACTTAGATATCCTGTTTTCGATTAATGTGCAGCTATTGATGCTCCGGGTGGATTTCTGTTTGAATGGTGGTCTGTTTTCTGGGACATTTTTATTGCAAGGACTAATGAGAAACATTCTGAGGCTGCTGTAGCTTACATCGAGGTTTTTGATGATGCTTCACCTTATATATTTATTTATTTTTAATATTTTTTATGGTCCCTGGTGTTCACTTTTTTGTTATGTTTATCCCCTTTTTTGTGTTTTTCATTTTCTCCGTTTTGAAACAAATAACAGACCCAACAAATGAAAGTAAAGGAACACCAGCAACAGCTTCAAATGCAGCAGATGCATCTCATACAACAACGGAATGCTCAACTGCAAAGAAGGGATCCTAATCATCCTCCAATTGGTGGGCCCGTTAATGCTATAAATACAGACGGAATGATGGGAAAACCATCACCCAGCACACATGGTATGAAAATGTATGAAGAACCCATGAAGCCTGCCCATTCTATGGATTCAGAAACATCCCCAGCTCTTCTTGATGCTAGTAGGATGGGCCTTCTTAAATCAGCCACTAATCATCAAGGGTACAATCACTTCTCTACTATTAGTTCCCGTTTTATTTTCTCTCATTCAAAAGTTTTTGAATTATCATATTCTTTTGGTATTTGTACTTCATCCAGACAGTTAGTGCAAGGAACTTCTTCGAATATGTCGACAAGTTTGCAGCAAATTCAAGGGAGGTCTCAGTTGAATGTGGTATATTCGTGCCTTATCTAATTGTTTGCATGTAGATTTATGTAAAAAAAGTTTTGTTCACGCTTGGTCTCATGAAATTGTGTATAAATTGTAGGAAGTTAAACAAGAAGTTAACATGGGTAATACACCGAAATCTTTGGCCACAGATCCTTCATCAATTTATGGGCAGGCCATTTTGCAGTCAAAGTCTGGATTGGGTACTACAGGTAATCTTTCCACATATCTCTTCTAGTGAATGAATTAGTTTGAAATCAAGCGCTCTTAAACTAAGCAGTTAATGCGGTAAAAATCGGATACGGTCAAGGACCGATATTTGATATATCGGTAATTGCGTTGGGATATCAGTAATTTTAATATCATGCTGAATTTATATATTGCAATTTAACACTAACAATTCAGTTTACTCTTCTACCGTTAACAAATTAACCTTTTGCAACTTGCAATACACTAACAAGTGTAGCAAGTAGGAACTAATTAAGACTTAAAACACTAACAATTAACACTTAGGAGTTTAGGACTTAAAACACTAATAGCAGCAATAAGTAGAAAGACGAATGGTAGAACTAAGAAGAAAGGTACTGATATCGGGAAAATCAATGATATATCGGTCATTATCGACGATATGGTACCGATATTCTGACCGATATTTTGCACCGATATCTCAGTAGGAGACTGATAACCTATATATCACCGATATATTGGCGATGTTAACTGCATAGCTCTTAAATTTACTAGGAATAGGATTTATTTTTTCTACTGCATAGGGACACATGGCTTGTTAGACAGCTTAAAAATAATGGGACTATCTTCTGTCTTAACTGATTTTCATAGCTGTTATTCGATGTTGATTCTGTTGGCAAGTATTACTCTATTGTTTTGCTGAACTTATCTGGAATGAGTAGTATTACTCTATGTGGATGCTTTAAACAATCTATTCTAAAAGGAAGTTTACTTATTTTTTTTATACTTTTTTTCAGGATTAAACCAAGGTGTAACTGGGCTACCGTTGAAGGGTTGGCCTCTAACTGTAAGTATTTCATAGTCATTTTCTGCAATATGCTGTATGTTTTTTTCGTATTTGACCTATGACGTTGGAATACAATGCAGGGGATTGACCAACTACGCCCGGGTTTAGGTTTGCAAGTACATAAACCAAATATCCAAAACCCCAACCAGTTTTATATGGCATCACAACAACAGGTATTGGCGCAGGCCCAGGCCCAGGCCCAAGCCCAAGGCACCCTCGGAACTTCACCAAATTATGGATTTGTAGGTGGATTGCCAAGGGGTAATTTAATTATGAAAGATGGTCAAGCCACACGAAACGAGGGATCTGTAGGTTCCCCTGGGCAAATGACTTCACCCAAGGTTAAAATTCTCTTCTTACCACCCTTTGATTATTCCACAGGCTAGGTTTTTCATGACCCGAATTGGGATATATTTTATTTCTAACGGGCCAATGGGTAGAGAATAAAGTTAGCTAAAAATAGATTAGTCCCTCAAGGTTTATTTTTAATGCATACAAACTACTATCTGTGTTATTACAAATATTAGATTACTGTTGTAATGATACATCTTTCATTGTATCGATACAAAAAAAAAAATCTTTTTTTCCCAAGAAGTGATCTAGGTCAACTGATTCGACCCACTCATATGTTACCAGTTACACACCCACCCATTTTTCTGTATCTATTATTAAAGTTCACAACCTCAGATGATCTTCAAAATTTCAAGATGTCATTTATATTGTCTCAACTATTTCTGAAGCAATAAAGCCTTAATTTTGACCATAAATGTTTCTAACAGATGAAGTTGCCACAGATGCAACAGTCTTCTTCACAACAACAAGACCAGCTGCAACAGCAACAACAACTCCAGATGCAACAGCAACAGGTGGTTCTTATTGTTTTTATCTGTTTTTATTCTTGCAATGCTTTTGTATCATTTAATTACTGTTTTTATTATCAACTTTGGAGCAGAACAATAGAAAAAGGAAACAACATTCTTCATCTGGGCCAGCTAACAGCACTGGTACAGGGAATACAGTGGGCCCATCAGTACCAAGTTCTCCAGCATCAACTCATACACCTGGAGATGGTGTAACCACATCAAGCAGTATGCAGCATGTGAACATTGTGCAGAAAAGTATGATGATGTATGGTGCAGATGGAACAGGTGGGCTTGCTTCATCAACAAATCAGCTGGTAAGCCCGTTTCATTTTCTACATAAAGCTTTTGATCTTACTAGATGATTGCAATGACCATAGAATAAAATTTGCACAGGATGACATTGAGCACTTTGGTGATATTGGTGCCCTGGATGATAATGTGGAGTCTTTTCTACAGCAAGATGCTGGAGATTATAGCACATTAAAACAGACACTTACAGAGCCCAAAACAGGGTCTTCCAAGGGTATTTAATGATAAACATTTCGTTTACAAAAAGAATTATCATTTCTGCCCTCGTAATATCTAAACTCTATCATACAGGTTTTTCTTTCGGGGAAGTTGGGTGTATACGAACAAGAAATAAGGTTACATGCTGCCACTTCTCTTCCGATGGGAAGTTGCTAGCTAGTGCGGGCCATGACAAAAAGGTAAGAAACTAAGAATTAGAATTTTGACGATTTCAACCCATGGGATGTAAAAATGGGTTGATTTGGTCTTTATTAATGCTAACTGGTCAAATGTGTAATTCTAGAAATTGAAACAAAATGGAAACGGGTTAAACATACCCCGTTAGATAATCAATTGCTTTGAAGTTGTATCCCCCATTCCCCCTAAATTGTTTTAGTTAAGAAAATTGACCGTTGTAATTTTACAATCATATTGTTAGTTATGAATAAATGACCGTCTTCCAGTCAACCGAACTAGGGGTGTGAGTTTCTAACACGACACGAATCTAACATGAAATTCGCTGGTTTGGGTTTAGTCGAAATGGGTTCGGGTCAGTTTCAGGTTGAACCCGCGAACCCGTTTAGCTAAACGGGTTGGGTTCGTGTCAACCCGATCAGGTTGGCGGGTCGACCCGTTTAACCCATTTATATTATATTATATTTTTTACATTATGTTGTATGTCATAAATTACATTGGGTGGGTGTTTTATGCCATTATTATAACTTAAAAAGAGAAATTGATATTATATTTTATAATTAAAATGTCATTGTACTATCTACATTTGTATTTTTTATAGTAAAATTTTAATTTTAATATGTTATTTGCTAGAAAAAAAAATTTAAAAATAAAAATTTCGGGTTGAACGGGTCGTGTTCAGGTCAACCTACGGATATTCGGGTTGTGTTCGGGTTCATTTGTATGACACGAATTTCGGGTTCGGGTTGAGACCGCCAACCCACGAACACAACCCGTTTAGCACCCCTAAACCGGACCCAACCCAATCTGTTTTGACATGTCTAAGACCACATGTAGTGGGCGTCGTTTTTTCAAAAATATTGCCCAATTCCGCCCCTTGCCCACCCCCATGGGCGTTTTCGGGCGTGTTTTCGCCTAGATTTTGTTTTGGCGTGTTTTGAAACACGTTGAAGGGGGGATTTCTTGGCCAATCACATTTGAGCTTCCATTTTTTGGCCAATAAGATTTTTTAAATGTTTATTTTATTTTATTTTATTTTATTACAAACATAATGCCCCACAATCCCCACATCCCCACTACACCCCTTTTGTAAAAACGCCCAATAATGCCCCATTGCTGACTGGGCTGCCACATGGCGCAAAACGCCCTAGGGTGGGGCATTATTCACCCCAACGACTACGCATGGTCTAAAATATAACCCTTCTGACCTTTTATGCTACCCACCTGTCTTGCTAAATATAGTATATGATGATTATACTGCATGCTACCTGTTTTATTGTTTAATTATTTATTCATGGCTTCTGACTTTCTGTAACTTATCATTAATCAAGCGTGTCAAGGCAGTTAATAACTACTTGTTCTGTTTAGGCTGTTTTGTGGAACATGGATACGCTGCAAACCGAGAACACCCCTGAAGAACACCAATACGTAATAACTGATGTTCGCTTTAGACCAAATTCAACTCAATTAGCAACTGCTTCCTTTGATAAGTCTGTACGGATATGGGATGCCGCTAATGTAAGCCTTGTTTTTTACCTTATTATGCGATGTACACTATTAGAGTATAATGTTTTTATAAATATTTGTTGGGTTCTGAGATGCATTACGTTTTGAATATAATCTTGCAGCCAAGCTATTGTTTGCATGCACATACGGGCCATACAGCACATGTTATGTCCTTGGATTTTCATCCAAAGAAGAATGATCTTTTCTGCTTCTGTGATAGTAACAGTGAAATTCGATATTGGAATCTCAGCCCGTTTGTCTGTACTCGCATCTCTAAGGTTGGTCTGAAATTGTATATAGCTGATTAGAACTGGTCAAATGAGTTGACTGTGTCGCTGCCTAAAAAACAAATTTTGTCCAAAAACTGGGCAATTCAATATTCATAGGATATAAAAAAAATCTTAAGAAATCAAAACATCAACCCCACCTCAAATTATAATGTTCATCATTGCATTGATGAGTTCTTTTTCACGTTTGAATGTTTGATGAACTTGGCCGTAAGTAGTGCTGGCAATCACAATCCGTGCGGCTGTTTATGGGTAGATTTGGGTAAATTTCATCTGCCTTTTGGGTTCCTTTGGGTTAGTCAAACATACATCACGGGTCAAAACGGATATCTAACAAAATCTCGGCAAGGAAGCACGGGTCAGAATGGGTCATAGCAGGTGACTGGACGGGTCAAAATGGGTCAAGGCAGGTGTACGACGGGTCGTCACCTTCTTCTACCACCGGCTTCTTCTACCGCCTTCGATTCTACACCTACAGCCGATTGTGCACCAAACACCCATGGATTCAATTTTTTTTCTTGAACGAATCATCAACACAATTAACATCTTGTTTGTCTTCTAGTTTTTTACCATCGTTATGTGAGATTGCATCTGAGTTTGAAGGATGCTTGAGTAGATAGAGAAACAAAAGGTCTGGATGCTTGAGTAGAGAGAGGAACAAAAGGTGTGTTGACTATGGGTATTTTAAATATCTTTTTTTCATCAGTTTTTATTTAAGTATTATATATAATATGCCTCGTAAGTTGTAACCTGTGGTAGATCACTCATCACCTGCCAATGAGGTAGGTAGTGGTGGAGTGGTTGGGGAAAAATTTGGTGTTCCTTGTGACTCAGGTTCGACTCCCACTCTCCCCATTATTTTCTGCGGCATCCAGGTGAAGGGCGAATGCGGGTGGCGCCGGTTCGTCTTGGATGAGAGGCGAGGTTTTACCGATTATTCCACTGTCGTGCCTTCGGGCGGGTGGAGGTCGGTTTTCCGCGCATCTGGGAGAGCCAAGGGGCTGGCGGCGGTCGAGTAGTCGACCTTGGCCACAACGCCCGGTGTCACGTTGGTTGGCACGTCGTTCCTTGCCGTTCAAAAAAAACAGATCACTCATCACCGTACCATGTACATATGTTGTTTTTTTTCTAAGTTGTTTAAATATTTTAAATTAGCCCCACACCCACCACACATTCATATCAATGGTCTCACAGACATTGATTAAATTTCTTTTCTTATCTTTGATAAGTTTGATTATGGTCTCACAGACACTGATTAAATTTTTTTTCTTACCTCTGATAAGTTTGAGTATTATATTTTGGTCGTTTGAAGGAGGAAAGATGGATATACTTGTAATACATTTCTTTTAAAATAGAAAAACCTTTTTAAACCAACCCGACCCGAAACCCGCCCTGACCCGCAACCCGTTCCGACCCGAACCCGTTTTGACCCGAACCAAAACAACCTTTTTTAATTGACCCCTTTTGACCCGAACCCGTTTTGACACATGACCCATGACCCGACCCGTTTGCCAGGTCTAGCCGTAAGAAATAGTTTGAAAGCGAACCACGTTTTTAGAAGAAAAAATTAAGCCATATAATATTATCGCTTTGCATTATATAAAACGTTTACCACCAATTAATTATTTCAAATCTAAATTAAAAACTTGTAATTTCATCTTCATCCATTTGAGTTTTACAATGTGTGTGTGTGTACAGAGGAATAGGATGTTATAAAAAGTGATTTTCGCTAAAAGTGAACTGATGCATAAACTTTTTGAGTGGGAGAAAGAGAGCTTGATGCATGTAATGATTTACAAATTTTTTGGGAGGGTTTGCATCATTTTTAAACGTGCCGTTATCAGAACTACCAAAAATTTTGCAATGATACAACAATGCAAAAACGTTATATGCAGGTGTTCCATACTTCCATCAATGTATAAAAGAGATACATCTTATAACATAGATGCGCATGCAACACAAACCATGGTGCATTAGTGACTTTCACACTTATCAAAAGCACCATCGTTTGTGTTGCATGCGTGTCAACGCTATAAGATGTTGCGTCACTTTCATACATTGATGCAACACTTATATATAATGTTTTTGCATTGTTGTATCATTGCATCATTTTTGGTGGTTCCTTAATTCTGATAACCGCGCGTTTAAAATGATGCAAGCCTCCCCAAAAAGTTTGTGAATCACTACATGTGTCAACCTTTCTTCCTTCCTAACCTGTTTACCATAAGCTTCCTTCCGCTCAAAAAGTTATGCATCAATTCACTTTTTAGCGAAAATCACTTCTTATCACATCCTATTCCTTTGTACACACACCCATTGTAAAACTCAATTGGATGAACATGAAATAATAAGTTTCGATTTAGATTTGAAATGATTAATTGGTGGTAGACGTTTTATATAATGCAAAGTGATTGTAGTATATGGCTTTAATTTTTCTCCTAAAAAACGTGCTTCACTTTCAAACTGTTTCTTATCGCTAAGTTCATCAAAAGTTGAAATAAACTCATCAATGAATTGATGGTAGACGGTTTATAAAGTCAATTCATTTGGCCAGTTCAAGTCGTGGAAACATCAGGCCCAAGTTGGCATTAGGGGTGTTCAAGATGGGATATCCGAAAATTTCGGATAGTGAATATTAATATCCGTATCTGAACTTTCGGATGCGGGTATCCGAATTTATAAAGAAAAAAAAAATAAAAAATCTGTTTCGTGCATAGATTAAAACGAATTTGTAAAAAAAAAAAAAAGGAAAATCAAAAATCTGTTTCGTGCATAGATTAAAACTAAACCTGTATTTTCCAACTTTGAAAACAAAACACATTCATAAATCCGAATACGTTTAGTTACTGTTTTTAACGATGTTAAACTAAACATAGTACTCATGTAATATATATATTTACTATTTTTTTAGTTTTTGGATAATCCGATTATCCGAACCTTTTAGAAATCCCCATCCAAAATTTCAGATTATCTGAAATTTCGGATACGGATATTTGGATTCAGATTTTTTTAAACAATCCTAGGTGGCGTGACACCCTCCTAACCCCGCGTGTGTGGGAGTTGCAGGGTTGTATGTTTTTTAGTTGATTTTTATTCAACCCATTAACAAGGAAATGAGTCAAAATTACCACCTGTATTACATCTTTTTTTCATATCTCAACACGATTCTTGTTGGCAAGTGTAGCAACCTGGCAATGCACAAGTGAGGTTCCAGCCAGTAACCGGACATTTACTCGCAGCAGCATCAGATAAAATCGTCTCCATCTTTGATGTTGAAACCGATAGACAAACACATTCCTTCCAGGTATTAAGTAATACATTTTCCGTCAAACATGGTAATTATATAAGTGAGTTTATTTACCGTTTCAACCCTTTACTCATTATCAGGCACATTCAGGAGTCGTTAACTACGTGTGCTGGGACTCGAACGGAGAGTTTCTGGCAACTGTTAGTGAGGAATCTGTGAAAGTGTGGTCATTAGCTTCTAGAGAGTGCATTCATGAGCTCACTTCAAATGGAAACCAGTTCCATTCATGTGTTTTCCATCCAAGTTATTCTACTCTTTTGGTTATTGGTGGAACTCGGGTAAGTAATTATTTTCTTTTGTTGCATTTATTATTATTCCCAACACATTCTTCCATCCACCTTTTCTTTTTTAAATTGATTCCGAGTTTATGAAGTAGGTTCCGAGTTTGCGAAGTAGTGTTCCGAGTTTATGTCAACATGCATGATTTATGTTTTTCACATGGGTGATTAGGGTTTTGAGTTTCACAATGTGCGTCATTTCCCGGCGTACGCTCGTACGTTAAGGAATATTGTACGTTAACCGGCCTCTCTCTCTCTCTATATATATATATTTATATATAGAGGCCGGTTATTGTACAATTGGCTTTAACGTACGATCATATGCTGTGAAAATATACATGCGGCTTCACAAACCCTGACAGCCAATCCCGCATGTTATAGGCTGCCAGGGTTTAGTGAAGCCGCATGTTATAGGCTGTCAGGGTTTGTGATGCCGCATGTTATATTTTCACAGCGTACGCTCGTACGTTAAGGTCAATTGTATTTTACACACACTCTCTCTCTCTCTATATATATATATATATAAAAGTAAAAAAAGAGCAAAAAAGTTGGTGGATTGTCCCTACCTGGTCCATTATGTTTTAAAAAGAGAGAATGTGTTGTTGATGTTGACCCATTATTCAACCCGTCCGACCCAAATTGACCATTTTTATGGGTCAAAATAGTCATCTCTCTAAAGTATAAACCACTCAAGTGCGCAGTTCTTTCAGATCCGGTTTCCTTATAAAATCTAATTTTACCTTTTTGGAAGAACGGGTAATATTTGACATTCTCAACACTGATGAAACGATTACTTAAGTTCATTTTTTGCTGACAGTCATTGGAGTTGTGGAACATGACCGAGAACAAACGCATGACGGTTCAAGCGCACGAAACCATTATAGCTTCTTTAGCACAGTCACCGGTTACTGGAATGGTTGCGTCTGCAAGTCACGACAGTTCTGTTAAATTATGGAAATAAGGTTAAAGGCGCAACATACCCCTATTCGTGTTGGAGTTATGATTATGCCTTGTGTAACAGTCTTTTATGTTTCATCATTGATTTTGAACTGTTGATAGATTATAGCCGAGTTAGGAGTAATGTCAAGTGTAGCATGTATATCTTTAGCAACTGTTCTCAAATTTGTAATAATTTTACCATTCGGTTTTCCGTGTTGTTTCACTATTTCTAGAAATTACAAACCCGTTATTCAAGACCCCCGGATTTATACTTGTGTTGGATGTCGTCTTGTTAGCGTGAAACCATGGTTTGACCCCCCAGTTCTAAAACTTTGACTAGTTTTCTGCAGCAAGCGAATGGCATCTTTTGTTGCAACTTGCAAGTGTAGCAGGAAATGAAGCTGGTTTGGTTGGTTTCTTGATATAAAAAAAGTAAAAAAAAAATGAAAATACGAAATTTTGCCTGAAAAAAATGAACGGTTTTTTAGAAGGTATAGAAATAGAAGAGTCAACGGGTCAAAAACATGAATTTGAAATTATGTAAATCTTAACGGTCCGACGGTTTAAGCATAAAAAATGGTTTTGATATGAAAATATAAAAACCTGTCTTTAAAACCACAAATCATGTTAATGAATAGTAATAATTTGTCTTTTGTGTTTTTGTTCACAATAAACTTTAGGGTTTTTCTACCTCTGTAAAAAAAAAGGTTTTTTTAACTATGTCACAAAAGTTAAACGATATTAGTTTTTTATTAGTTTTTATTTTACGTTTGTTTCCTGAAATTTCAAGCATTTACGTTTTCATATTTACATGTAGTTTATTTCGTCGGAGACCACCGATCTTGAACTCGGTATCTATCACTTTGACTCATCCTTTTCCAAATAAACTTACATATTAATGATTAGTAGTAAGTGATAATAAGCTTAGTGAGGTGAGAATGTGTGATGACTATCTTCTTAGTAAGATGTTATAATGGTGATCTCTATTATCTCTAATAACTTAGAGAAAATTTTAGTGGATGTAAATCATTAGTTAAAGATTGAGTTAGATCCATAGACTCAACAACGAACCTTGGCTTTATATGAACTCGATGCCTATGTTTATTCATTATAACAAGGAGAAAATGTCAATATAACTAGTGGGTAAGGTTCGCTACAAAATCCAAAACGTCTAATAAGTGTGAGAAGGCATTGTGTTTTGGGTTTTAGGCAAAATGTTTTAGATTCGTTTGACGTTGTATTATATAGAAAAGCACCAAACGTACAAACATTCGTTCAGTAACAATTTTTTGTTGAAAACTAAGCTGTATTCGCAAATAGAGTCATTTTTTGTATCGTATGCTATATAGAGTGTCGTTACGTACCGGTACTATGATGAATGATACTGATACTGACCAAACATCGGTACTATAACCATATTACTGGAATAGGCACTGATATCAATTTTTATGGTTTTCAATCGAAGTAAAACACTGTTTTTATTTTTAGAGTTACACAAATTTATATTTTGAGTTACACAAGATAAATTTTGTGTAATAAAACCATTGTGAATAACTTTTTTTTTGTATTGTAAACTATACTGAGTACAAGTGTTGTAACAAACCGAGTTATATTTAGAACAATATATTTTGTGTTGTAAATTCTACCAATTGTTGGTGTAGTACCGGTAATGAAACGAACAAAATCGATACCCACGGAGCAACGTTAATACTGGTATTTGTATTATGGAAACCGGTGTTAATATTCGTTTTTATGGTTTTTTATCGATGTAAGATGTATTTTTTTCAAATATAAAATTCCATAAACTTGTGAATATGCCATTGCGAGACACGCTTATTTTTTTTTATGTTTGTATACACATTTTATTTAACACCATACGGACGCAACGTAACGCTCGACCATAACCAACTCGTTGCTCATGATAGAACATGGTTTTAGCGGGAAAAGACAGGGAAACCATAATTATTAAATTTTTTTTCCTTACTCTCAAAAGTATCAATATTTTGCTTCATAAGTTTTCAGTACTCGAGTTTGCTCTTGCATGCATCTTATAAAAATCTTTTTATGTTAAATTATGAACATTATTCACGACAAAAGATAAAGTGGACGTTGCTGTGTTATGATAACAAGTAGTAACGGTCTTGAGTTGATTGAGCATTTTTATGAGCGTAATGATTTATGTTTTTTGAATCTTAGTTTCAAATCTTTCTAATATACATATTTATGAATTTGACTATTAAAAAAAGTGCTAACATCCTCATGCTCTTCTACCTTTGTGTCAAGGTAGAAGTGTTGGTAAATTTTTTTTTTTTTTTTTTTTTGCTCATTTAAAAGAAATTAGAATAAAATAAGAGCACACTACAAAAATCGTACTTGTGGTATATTGAAAATTACGGATTAATTTATTGCATCTCCTTAAAGGGTTTTTGTTGCATACATAGAGGCCTTAACTAGCATCAAGCTAATATTTCATCGTGTATTTTTAAATGAAAGGATTTTTCGAGTATTAGAAAACAAATCAATCAACTTCAACCTAAATCCATCTTTAAAGAAAACCATATAGTGTACCCTTCATCTCTTAATACATTCACTTCATCTTTAGCTTACCGGTAACTGTAACCATAACTGAGATGTCTGTCAACAGATAGTCATAACCATCAACGATCGGTTACGTCAATTTTGATTGATCGGTTATAAGTGTTAGAGCGGGTGAGTTATGTCTCAATGAACAAAATTTGGTTATGAGGGTTTACAATTAGGGCTGTAAACTAGCCAAACAAAGTCAGCTTGGGCTCGAGCTCGGTATCAAAGTTAAATGAGCCAACTTGGCTCACCTCGCTTAGTTTAGCGAGCCCCTCCGACTCAGCTTATTTATTATAACAACCATGGCTAGGGATTCGACCACTATTCATACCAGACGCTTTGTTGCTACTCAATAGGCATACATGCATACTCATGATAGGTCCCTGACGACGGGGCCCACTGGTAGCCTAGTGAACCCGTCTTGGGCTTCCATCATTTGGACCGTTGCATGGGCCCACACCAGGCTCTTTCTCTTTGGAATGTAACTACAGAAAAGACGGGAAATGAAGGAGGATCCAAAGTTCTACAATACAATTAATGCATGACGGAGAAAGAGAGAGAAAGGGTCTCGCCGGAAACAAGTACTTGCAGCTGGCTTCATTAATGAAGTCCATAATCCAGTCGTTGGGACTCAGACACGTGTCTGAGTCTCCCGAGATCTCCAAGAAACTGTTAGATGATCAAGGTGATGTGTCTAAGGAGGATAAGCAACCTCCATTACATAAGGAAGGTGATAAATTCAGCGAAGGTAAGCATTCAATACCGATCCCATTAAATACAAAAGACACTCCATTTATTCCGACAACCTCGGACCTCATCAATCACCCACATTCACTTGAGTTCACACCAAGGAGAATATTCCGGCGGTTACACTCGTCGGAATAAACTTCTCATTATCTCCGGCAAGTTTACTTACTCTCACGTCGGAGCTTGGTCACGGATCCCCCCCCCCCGGGTCCCCCATGACGAGGCTAACGGTTTTCTCTCTTGTAGGACAACAAGGCAGGATCCTTACAACGTTGACGAGACCCTTTGACCATCATCCGGGACTTGAGAACTCGACAGTCCCTAACTTAGGTAGAATCATTACCTTTAAAATCTAAGTGTGCGAAAAATCTTTATATAAATATATGTGCAATACATTCACCAGGTGTCAAGATGTGTAACGTTTATGCTTATTTGGACAAAATGTGGGATTAAATTCCCATGTCACAAAAGTGGCTCTAAAACTCCTAGAGAGTATACTTGGAGTTGGATCTATGCATGTGTGTTGTTTTTTGTGGTTTTTGTGCATTATTTGGAAGTTTAACAACACTTTCTTCAAAAACATTTTAGTGTTTTCAAATTATGTAATTTGTTTAGTTTAAGTTCCCATAAAGAATTTGTTGAGATTTAATAAATTCATGACTGGAATTATAGTTAATTATGTGTATTAACGTGCAAATAGATTGATTTTCAAGATTTTAGTGTATGATTTGTGAAGTGAATATATGGTTTGTAAGCAAATGATTGATTATATTAGTAGGACACGTCTACGTAGATAAAACACATAATTGTGTCTTTAAAAGTGTTAGAAGTGGTTTTGTATTCCTATAAAGTTGAAATTTTCATATCTTTTGCCATGGTTTAAAAAAAATATACTATGTATTCATTTATATTTATATTTATATTTATATTTATATTTATATTTATATTTATATTTTTGCTAATCGATTTATGTTTCCATGCAAGGCACCAGGGGCGGACCTTTAGTTATGTGGGGCGTAGCCCGGGCTACGGCTCAAGTTTTTACTAGTAGTGTTAAATTTTTTATTTTTTTCGATTTTTATACATAGGACACCCCTGAACAAGTACGAGGACACCCCTCAAAATTTTTTTTACAAAATAATAAGATGTTGGTAAGCCCAGATAAGTAAATAATAACACATTAGGTAAGCCCAAATAAGTAAATAATACACATTTGCTAAGCCCAAATAAGTAAATAATAGTCCAAAATTGAATGATTATTGATTTGGGCAATTGGGCGGCATGTTTTTTTAATATTGTATGATTGCACGATAAAAAAAAATTGGGATACCCCTGAGTTGATGTTCTAGTTCCGCCACTGCAAGGCACCAACAAAAGATCAATTAGAAGTGAAACGCCTTAGAGAATCTTAGTTGTTAGTATACATGTATTATTCGGGACCATGTACACACTTTGTACCCCAACGTGTTTGAAAAGTCATATACTAAAATACATATTTGGGGACTATTTTTTGGGAAATCAAAGAATTAATTTGAATTTCATTAGAGCATCCCCTATAGCTTGGTTTTGAGGGGTTTTTTTTTCCATATCATCCGGTTTTTGCCTATTGTAGGTATCCTTTGAAGTTCAAACGATTCAAAATCGGTATGGATTTCAGGTTTACAAAACCGTAACCAGATAGAGAAAAATCCGGTTTGGATCTTTGATGAGAAAACCCGGTTCGGTTAAAAACCATAGCAGTTTTTTGAAAAGAAAAAAGCGACTTGTACACCTTTGGTTTGAAGGGTTGTTTAGGCCATCGGTTTTGAGAAGGAATGGAAGAAAATAGATACGAATTGCCTAATTAAACCTAATATGCCTCAACTTGAGACCCCGGCAACGGCGCCAAAATTTGATCGACGTCGAAGTACCGATCAAAGATAAAAAGATTATATGCTCCTAAGTACCCTAAATTAGTAGTGGCAAATAGGGTGTCGAACCACGAAGAGCTAGTGGTTGGTGTAAGATCTCAATCGATTGCAAAACATGGTAAAAACTTAAAATTGGATTTGTATTTTGATTTGAGAAACTAGAATTAACTACAATTGTAAATTCAATAAAGTAACAATGAGCACAACCAAGTATCAAGTTTGAAAGCACAATTAGTAATTTAAGTTTGTGAATCTGGTTTGGTAGATTATATAGACATAATCTTGTGACATCATATGTGAATTGAGTATTGAAAGACCTGTACTTGTGTATCTAAGCTTACAACGATTGAACACCGATGTAATTAGGCTAGCACAAAATGATCACCATCAAATATAAACATGTTAACATAACCTTCAATCATATATCTTGACATTCAATGATTAAACACCAATTAACTCAAAATACATGAAGTGATTCAAGAAAACAACGTTTAAGAACAATCAACACATGAAATAACACATAAAAACTTAGCAAATGTCATAGATCTCTAACAAACACCATGAATTCATGTCCAACATAGATAAACAACTCAAATTGAACTAAATGGCATACAAACCCTAACCCTTGGTTGTGATCACAAGGGTTTTAGCCACACATGATCATGCTTGATGAAGAAATGTTGCGATTTCGGTAGCAATTGGAGCATTCTTGATGTTAGAACACTTTGTGAATGAGTATTCCTTGTCCCTTGATGTCTCCTAGCCTCCAATGGTGAAGAATGAATGAAAAATCCCGAAAAAACCACTTTATTTTTGTCCAAAACCGAACAAAACCGTTTTGTATCTGCACCCGGAGTATGGAACGCCGGGTTTGGGAGTATGGGACGCCGGGCAGAAACCCAAACGCCCATGCTTCACTGTCAAACGCTGGTTCAACGTTAAAGTGAACGTCGGGGTGTTCCAAACAAGCCTAGATCACTTTCCTTGAGTTCCTTTGATGTGTGTAAAGCTCCATGTGGTAGGTTTATGATCCGGAATCATCACACAATCTTCCACCGCTACCCTACATGTAAAAATGCATCAAAGTAACAAGTCTCGATACAAATTCGATGCTAAAACATATAAATATTAACCATTTAGGAGTACCAAAAGCATACGGTCACACCCCGATTTCCACGTGCTTCACCGGTGGGCCCGGTGGGGGATTACCGTGACGTAGTTGGCAACAATATAGTCAAACCACACAATATTTAAATACACAGCGGAAGCATAAAGATAAATTTATATTTCAACCTCGGATTGTAATATCCAAGTATCACGAGTACTCGAAACAAATCCACATGGGATCAAAATAAAGATATAAATATTGTTCAACAGATATGGCATCCCAAGCTTGTGAGACTCTAACGTTGCTTAAGGAGTGGCCAGCCTATTTAGTACAGAACCTGCATTTAATCTTTTTGGGGAAAATACGTCAGTTTACACTGGTAAATACATTCAACCGACACTTTTGTAAAATGTTTAATAAAATTGATTTGAATGCGCAAGGCACAAACTCTTTATAACTTGGGATAATTAATCAATTTAATCTTGTAAAAGAATTACATGTCACTATGCATTCGGTCGCCCGGGTCGTGCCGGGTTTAAGGTTAATAAACACGCCACAAGCATAAAGCCGTGGCGGGAAAACCAACGGTTATACCTTTATAATTATAGACACATTGTCGGGTGTACGCCTACACCCATGTGTCGAGGTCGTGGCCATTTCGTAAAATGATGCCAAGGATATCCGGGACATGGTCATTAAGCTCCCAAAGGCGTAAAACCAACAAAACCAATTTTTAAACGGGTCACATTGATAATACCCAACTACTAATGAGTTGGGGTCAATTGCCCGACCAAGCGGTAATTTAAATACCGTAACCCAAGCCCGTATAACGGAAAATAAGTTAAAAGTATTTACCTGAGCAAGTATTAAACCTCAATCAAACAAATGCAAGTATCTTTTACTGGTCTCCTATTCTGGAACGAAGGTTTATAACAACTTATTAGAATCCTAACGGGTCTTTAATTTAGCCTTAGCTTAGACCGGTCAGTTTCAAAGGATAACTACGGTTAAATCGCGTGAAAGGCGAAAACCGGGAATGGAATGTGGTTTGGACCCAATCAAGTTTGAGTACTTGTTTCATATGGATAATATAACCACACTCTGGATTTTGAAGTGAAAACGATAAGGTTTGACCCGTTTCGGCTAGTTTGTGTAAACTAGTTACATAAACCGAACCGTGCGCGCAAAAAGGCGTAACGGGTAACCGTAGGAGTCCTACACAGGTTTCCTAAGTTAATATGCTCTAAAGAGGTTGTGGTATCAGTAGGATACCTTCCATAATGCCCGTAACGAGTTTAAATCAAATATACGCCCCGTAGGGATATTTTGGTCATTTTAAAGATCATAAAAGAGGTTTCTGAGTTCTACAGGAAATCTGAGTTTTCCGAACAGTTTATAAAGTCCAAAATACTCTATTTATTACTTAAAATTAGTAGCAACTGGAATCGGGTCAAAATACCATGTAGAACTCAAGTTATGTCCGAAAAGGGTATATTCGGTATTTACCGAATCGATGCCATAACCGCAGGTTATGTGCAGGTTAAAAATAATTAAAAATCTTTAAAAATCTCAAAATATTATTTTACATCAGTGTGTAAAAGGTTTGGTGTCGAAATTTGGGTTTAGATAGGCTTTATGCTAATTGCGCCGTTTAATTACTAAAGTTTCCGTAATTGCGCTATTTAGCATAACTCCTATTCTAGACCTCGGATTGACGTGAAATTTTAGGGACATGCTTAGAAATCAGTAACTAAGGTTATGGTCCTTTCACATGTCCAAAATTCTCGTTTTAAAGTGAAAAGGGTGTTATGGTCAACTTTTAAGCTTTTAACGGAAATGTGCTAAAGATTTGGACAAACAATGAACCGGTCACAGAGGGTTATACCATCATGTAACCTGGTCCTAAGAGAGTCCTAAGGCATATCTAAATCATACCATAACGGGTCATAACTGAAGTCAAAGCAAAAGTCAAAGTTTTGCGACTTTCGGTTCCGAACCGGGTCAAAACAGTAAATGGTGGGATCAAACAAGCTTAGACTAGTTAATATACTTATTATCATGTTATATGAGTGTTAAAACAGGTTACACGCTATCTACATTACTGATTATGCATAAAATCGTAATTTAGCATTTTGTTGACTTTTTTCTAAGCAAGTTTGACTCGACATTCGGACTAGTTAGAGTGGGAATCAGAGGGTGCCCTTTTAGGGGTTTAATGCCCACATGATTACCAACATATAACTAACTACCTTTGATTCGACAAATCACTGGACCATTTGTGATTTATCGTTAAGTCAATCGTTAATTACGACGGATTGACTTTTAAGCTATAACTATGCAAAAACTAAACCACAAAGGGTTAGGCACACTTACAGAAGTTTGGTACACGACCAGAGATGCTAGAAGAGTGTTCTTGAGCTCCAGATGTGATCAAGAAAGCAGGTTTAGGTGTGTTTCTAAAGTGTGCATAACAAGGCCTTTTATAATGAAATTTGGAGCATGAGATCATTACAACAAGACCTATAATTGATCATGGATAACCAACATCTGTCCCTGAGTGCTAGGGGACGTTTAGGGGGCGCCCATGCTCTCATAATTGGCTCTAAGGTCGGTTAAAACACTCAACAGTGCTTCTGTCCACGTTTTCTGCATCTGGCGTATTGACGCGGCCCGCGTTAGAGATACATCAACTCTTACGCAGGTCGCCTGAATCCTAATGTCAGAGCCCGCATCTACACTGCCCGCGTGGCCCGCGTAAGCTCCTTAGTTTCTTCAACGCGGCCCGCCTGAGGCCTGTTTTTCAAGATTTTCAAATCTTTTGTAATTATTGCCCTGGCCTTTCGGTTGGAAGGGTTAACTTTGCGTTTTGGGCCTCGTTTATTTGCGAATAAGGGCCTCGGAACTTTTACCCAACTTATTAAGCCTTGGTTAATTTATTATTACCCGAAAAAGTCTTAACTTTCAAAGTTTGACGCTTTTAACCCTTATTAACGAATTCGATCATAACTTTCTCGTTTTAAATCGGAACTTCGCGAAATTTATATCGCGCATTCTAGTGAGTATAATTTACCATTACAAAGCCTCGAGTATGCCCAAAGGTCACTCAGAGGTATAACTTAAACATGTTGACACATTTGGCCCCTATAGTTTGCAATTCCTCACTTTCTTCCACAATTCGTTCCGTACGATCCATGATTCATTCGTTTGAAGGTACGAGCATCATTTAGGGTTACCGTACAGTATATTTATCTCTCGTTGACATTTTTAACCCTCGAATTTGCATACTTTCAATGTTTGTCAACTTTAGTCCTTTATTTAGTATTTAACACCGCGTGTAAACCTAAGACACGTGTCAATACATTATTGGACGCAAAATTTCAAGGTGTTACACATACGCATCAGTGCCACATGATGGGGACCAAAACAAATGAAATTGATTACATTTGCTCTTAGGCGAGGGGGTGTGGTATACCGTCCCTGGCCACATCAGCTCCGTTAGCGCCCTATAGCGCCACCACCCCATCCCCTGCACGCCGGGGGGGGGGGCACCATCGAAGCTCCGCCAGCCTAGTAACGAGCGCTAAAGGGGGTGTACAGGCGGGGCCATTATTTTCAACCAATCAAATCTTTTGTTTTTTTCTATTTTGTTTAATATGGGGCTTTAAATGGACTTTAAACTATTGTATGCAAATTAAATGGAGTGGCTTTAAAGCCCCCTATGTGATATGGCGCTCATATGAATCTAACGTGACACTACAAAACCCTAGGTGCTTTAAACCACATCCCCAACTTTATGTATGACTCCGGTGTCTTATTATATATATGAATTCAAACTCCCCATGAACAGTAAACCAAATACTATTTTCAAACTTTTTTTAGCTTTTGATTTTAACCATTATACTTTAAATAATATACATTTTTAACCTATTCAGTTTTTATTTCGTTTGATTTTCTTTCGATAACTCGCGTTTATTATTTTTTTTAAACTGAATACACAACCGTATTTAATAATTTTTATCGATGTTACTGTATAAACTTTGTTAAAAAAAGAGTTTTATTCAAGATAGTACGATGACAGACCGAACTAATACCGGCACCAGTATCGGTACTGTTTGTTGTTATCAGAACCGATATTGATATACGTTTTTTATGATTTTTATCAACGTCGGCACCGGTATTGTTATTATCGGAACTGGTACCAGTTTCCTTTTAATGGCTTTCAGTGTAAAAACATTTAGTGTGCATATTTTTTACTTTAAATTGAATGTCGGTACCATAGTGACACCGTTAAGAACCGAACCGAAACGATACCGACCAAATTTCCGACACCGATAGAACTCTCATTAATAGTAACATATTGTATATTATTATATACTCATATGAATAGATAATTCTCATGAATAGTAATTGTAGTATTTGTTTTTTGTAATATTTTATAATTATTGTTTAATCTTTTAGTATTAAATAGTAATTAATTTATTATTTTTTGATTTTCAGTTATAAAGAGTAAATAATAATTCTTAGGTATTTGTTTTTTATTTTAGTTGGTAGTATTTTATTTAGCAATCAATTCGATATCAGTTTGGTACATTACAGTATCGGTACGGTAAAAACAAACACCGGTACCGAAACTGATGTTGTTCGAATGTATCGATTAGTTCAAATTGTCACGGTACTGATACCGATATTTATTTATCGTCATAGACAGAGTTGTATAAATAAATTAAAAAATGAAACAAAAAACCATAAAATGAATACAGGTATCGGTACAGATATTGTTTGATACGATACGCAAGCGACGTGATGTCAGTTTATTGAAAGAAAATTCAGTAAAAACAATTATCGGTGCCGAACCGATGTTCGTTCGCTTTGGGTTCGGTTCACTATGGTAGCAGCACGATATATGTTATCAAACAAAAAAAACCATAAAAAATAATACATACAGATATCGATGTTGTTCGGTTCGGTACGGTGTGGTAGCGATACGAACTTAGTTTATCGAAAGCAAAATAAAAAATAAAAATAAATAATGGTACCAAACAACTCAGTCGGTGTCGATTTTGTTTGGTACGATAGTGTCACGATAGCCGTTTTCAATAAAGTTTATATGATAGTGTTGAACAAATAAGCATAGAACGCAAACCAACTAAACCGATTTCAACTGAAAATCGTCGGTACCGATATTCTTTTTTATTGTTTTCTGTCGGTATAAAGTTTTTTCTTTTAATTACTATAGCGAGTGGTGATACCGTAACTAACTGAACAAATGCTGATTGAATTCCCGCAACGAAGCGTGGGGGAAATATCACTAGTTATGTTTATGTATTAGTGGTGATGATTATCTTAGGTGACTTACATTGTTGTAGTTATTGTACCCCTTTGATTTGGGCTAGTTTTCCACTGGTCGTGTTTTGACTAATTACCCATTACCCATTACCCATTACCCAATCTATTAAATTTTGAAGTCAATGAACAGTAAAATAAAATAAAATTTTACCCTATCTATTAAATTTTGAAGTCAATGAACAGTAAAATAAAATAAAATTAAGAAATAGTATCGGGTACCGGTATCCTTCTTTATCAAATAAGGTGTATTTTCGGTACCGGTTCGGCACCGGTATTCACCGATTTTTACCCTCAAATACTAGTGCTGTACCAGTACCGACCGGTAACGAACCGTACCGTACCAGGTATATTCGGTACCGGTACATACTTTTGGAGATTTCGGTAACGGTTGGTACCGAGCTCATCAAATCTTGTAGCAACGTAGCAATGCAATTAATTGCACAGTTTAGATTACTTTTCATGCACACAGTAAGTAAACTGTATTTCGTTTGAATGAGGTTTTATATACACAACTTATTTTGCTTTATTTTTTGTCTTTTTTCTGTAATGAATGAATTGTAGCATGTAAAATTAACTTGGATATTTAGATTATCGATGAGCAAATCGTATCAAATCCTGTAATCAAACCGGTATCGTATCGGTACCAAATTTACTATACCAAATCATTTTCGGTACCAATTTGGTACCCACCTTTTGGCGTTTTCAGAATTGTTACTTTCGATTCGACACCGGTCTAGCACCATACCTGTATTTATTGATTTTTACCTTCAAATACCATACCGTATTGTACCGAGCATTTTCGGTGCCGGTACCTAATTTCGATGATTTTCCGGATCGGTACTTTCGGTGCCGTTACAGGTACCGAGCTCATCCATATTTTAACGTGCTATCACCGTAATAACTAAATTGAAAACTACCGAATTTCCAACGTGTAGGACGTGTGGGTCCTATTATTATATATTAGGTTCTTTAAAATCGTTTTTTAGAACGGAGTGACAACGTCATTTTTATTTATGTTTTGATATTCGATATCTGTTGCTAATACGTGTTTTGCAGACATTGGGTCCCCGCCACAACGCGCAGGGGGGAAATCTAACTAGTATATTTTATTATCGTTTCTAGAAACACGATGGGCTGGTTGGGTAATATTAGAAAAGGACGACTTTCTTCATCTCTAAATATATTTGAAAAAATACTTTTAATTATAAAATTAAATATTTTATTAATGTAAATAATCTATTGTAATGTTAAGGAATAATTATAATGTTTAATTATTGTAATTTTTTGATTTTTTTAATATTTTTATTTGAGTAGTATTTTTTAATGTTTTATTTTGTGTAAATTTTTGAATTTAAAATTCGATAGTTAAAATTTCAAATTTCCCTCCAACTAATTTTATTAATAATTATAAAATATGTGCGCTATATTAACATATAATGCCACAGTTATTAGTATATTTTTCGTTTATTGTAATGATAAACAAACGATTAAATGAGTTAATTAGCCGACGTGTGACAGATGTTAGTACTAGTTTTTAGAACCCGCACGTTGTCATATTATCTCGTTAACAACATTAACGTACGCGCAAAAGGAACTCTGATTAAAAATGTCTTTTAACAAGTGTAGACGATATAAAAACATATGATCTTATAAAAGAATGCTACATAACAACAACTAATATTTTGGATTTATAAATTCTGAGTAAAATGGTTTGAAGTGCATGTTAATGTCTTTTCAAGTTCTCATTATAATTTAGCTCATATCAACCAAACCCACGTTCAAGTTCAATTAGACAATTATATTATTCAACTTAATTTATTATTTATGTATTTCAATAGTTTCTAGAGACTTCAATTCATACCGTTATTATTTATGGGAGTAGGATCAAATACAAACCACATTTTGCATACAAACTGTAAGAACCATTTAAAAAGTGTCACGTGGCATTCAACCAATTACAGAGAAATGATAAAATAATATCAATTATATCAAATTCCATATAAAATATGCTAACAAGCAATTAAATCTTTATTTGGATCTTCTTGTTGTTTTCAATGTGCTGATTAAGAAAAGTGCTGATATCATTCAAATATGTGCTAAAATCAATTATCTTGATTAATTTTCATGTGCTAATATAATTCAAATGTGCTACTTTTATGTATGTATTGTTTTGTTATGTGCTAATTTAACTTTTTTTAAGTGCTAGGATCTGTTCTTACGGTTTGTAGGATAAATATGGTTTGTACCGGAACCAACCCCTTTATTTATGTATTTCAATAGTTCCTAGAGACTTCAATTCATACTGTCCAGCCTTAAGATGTATGTACTTAAATTTTCATCATTTGACATGAAAAAAAGTTAAAACCTTATATAAACTAGATGAAACATTTTATAACAACTTTAGACGACAAAAAAATGTGTATGAAATTATTGATAATAAAAATACGTGAATTTCCAAATTTCTAGAAGAAATATATCACTACATTTTGTATAACTAAATTTCTAGAAGAAATATTTCACTACGTTTTGTATAAACTAGATGAAATATTTCACTACATTACTTGGATCAAACAATATCATCCAAAAACACTAAATTTCTAGAAGAACACGTAGAACATAGATGTTGCAGCGTCAGTTGAGTTTGTGAAAACAAAGAAGAAGATAACCTAATTAGGTTGTTACTAAATAATGATATAATGAGCATATTTATATTTTCCTTAAAACAACCCATAACCCTTGCCCACAATCCAAAATTAAAACGGAAGTCCATAACCAAAATATTGATTTCTCATGAGTCATGTGTGAAGATTGCCAAAGGTAAAAAAAAAAAAAAAACCGAATTAAAAGAATACAAAAGTCATATAATTTAAAAAGCACTAAAAATTTGTTTGCAAACTTTTAGTTTTTAAAAGACATTTTATTTGATGTGACACTTTCTCCCCTCATGATATGGAACATTCTTTAAAAATATTTAAAATACAGTTTTTCTTATTCATATTTTATAGATTTATTAAAATAAATCATAATTAAATGAAATAAATTTTATCAAACACCATAGTATCACGTAAAACCAAATATATATATCTTTCATCAATGTTTAAAAAATAGTTTAAATTATATATTCGTCAAGTCCTAAGAGCATTCATAATCCGTCCCCCAAATTCTGTGAGACGGTTTTTTATATTATGAAAAGTGATTGTAGATGGTTGAAAATGGTTTGTAAGTAGAGGAGGGAGAAAAAATATTACTGTTCATCTGTAAATTTGAGGGGACACTATTCACCCTCTATAATTTTTTATATATTTCGAAAATGATTGTGAGTGGAGGAAAGAAAAAAAAGGTAAGACCATACGTAGTCGTTGGGGTGAATAATACCCCACCCTAGGACGTTTTGCGTCATGTGGCAGCCCAGTCAGCAATGAGGCATTATTAGGCGTTTTTACAAAAGGGGTGTAGTGGGGATGTGTGGATTGTGGGGCATTATGTTTGTAATAAAATAAAATAAAAAAAACATTTAAAAATCTTATTGGCCAAAAAATGGAAGCTCAAATGTGATTGGCCAAGAAATTCCCCCACCAACATGATTTATAACACGCCATAACAAAAAAAAAGGTCAAACACGGCCATGCGTAGTGGCTGGTGGGCGAGATGGGGCGTGATTGAGCACAAAAAACGTACCTTTGGGTAGCCACTACGGGTGGTCTAATGATAAAAATATAAAAAATATTATTTAATTGAAAGGGGAAGAGAAAATGTAGTTATTTTTAGTGAAATTATAGGGTAAAAAAGATGAAAGGGATGTGAATGCTCTAAGAGACATGTTTTTCTAGGCTCGAACAGGGCAACTTAATTATTAGGATCAGCCTTGGATTCACATATATGACTTGCACATATATAAGCAGGGGCGTACCCACCCTAAGCCAAGGGTGGGCGGGCGCACCCTATGAAAAAAATATTTTTAGTGTTATTTTTCGTCGGAAATCCCGACCGCACCCCTTGGAATTTTTCACCCGCACCCCTTGAAAACTTTCAACCGCCCCACTTAGAAAAAAATAATTATTAACCACTTATTTAGTTAATTATTTAATCCAATCAAAGCCCAATCTACAATCAATTTTTATTAACACAAGCCCAAACCCAACCTAAAGAAATTTGAACTAAATATAATAACCCAAACCCATCCACCCATTCCATTTCCAAATCCCGCCCCCAAAAAACTCACAGCGACTTGACGCCACTGCTCACGACCAGGTGTTTTTTTTTACCGGAAAAACCAAAATTCCGGTTGGACCGACCCATATTACGTCAGAATTCCAATATAGAACTAGTATGGTTTATTTATTTATTTATTTATTTTGTTTTATGCGATGATTAGAAGAAAATATAGATTTGTAAGGGTTTAATCTTCTTATATTTTTTTGATTTTTTGTTGTTCTAGACTTGTAGTTAAATGATTTTTGTCACACCCCAACCGATGGCGGAATCATCGGGGCGCGGCACTGAGCGAAACAGATTGTTCAGAAGTTTCCACAACAACTATCATACAATTCAGTTATATAACACGTCCCATACCGTGTCCCAAACAATAACAAGTTATCATAGAAATCAACTAAACAATATGGGAACTGTTCCGACAACTCAGATTCTTAATTATTACAGACCGAATTTAAATATTGTTTTAAGACTTCTAGACGGCTAACTGTAGATCTTACTGACTACAGGTGCCAGTACAAGATCTACAGATAATTATGGCCCTGGAGCAGGTATGTGGACACTGTCCTAAGGTCACAGGCTCCTAGAAGCTTATTATTGCCTCGCTTCCCTAGCACGCTAGTAGCTTAAACACCTGTCACATACGTTAAAATAAAAGTCAATACATATAATGTAAAGGTGAGTACACAAGTTTGATATAGCATATAAAGTTCGAAAAGTTTACGCATAACCAAGCACGTACACAAGGGCAAACGATGCATGTAAATTATCAACATGGGACCATCGATACCAATGACTTCGAGTTGACTGTCCGCGACAGTTCGCAATACATGATTACCACCGTAATCCATGCAAGTAATTGTCCTTAGCAACCCCCGTGTGAACGGGTGCTGAGTCCAAACTATAGTACTACGTTGCTAAAGCAGGCAGATAGCACTCCACGTGTAAACATAATAAACAGCAATCATTTAGACAAGTAATACATGCAAGTAGGTTAGCGTTCAAATAGTTTGTGTTGTTCGTGAATTTGATAGATTACGTATGTAACACCCAAAAGTGCTGAAAGCAAAAAGGGATCGAGTATACTCACAGTGGTTGGTTGTGGATTGAGAGGAGCACTGAGAATAGGTTAGCCTGAATAGTTCGATAACAATACAATGAGTAATGCGAAAAAGTGAACAGTGGAAACTGGATCGGATAGGCCATTCGATCGGACGGCTGTTCGATCGAGTGGGCTGTTCGATTGGGTTAAAGTCTGTTCGAACGTCCCGTTCGATCGGCCGGCTGGCTCGATCGGCTGGTTCCTTCAAGTGGATTGTTTCTTCCTTTGATGAGAAGGATGTGTTTGTGTATGATGGTTTGAACTTTTGAAGTTCTTGCAGCATTACCTTTCAAGTTGGCCGATCGAACAGCTGTTCGATCGGTTAGCCCAACCGATCGGTTATCAGCAAGGACTTGACAATATGTCACTCGACCGGGTAGCATGCTCGATCGGGTGACATTCCAATGTTTCGAAAAGGTTAAGTGTTGAAGTATAGTATCTCATGATTCGAGCAGTAATGTTCAATCGAGTGGCGTAGTCGATCGAACAGTACCTCGTCAATACTACACTTTTGTGAGTTGGTGGGTCTGAGTGCTAGTCGATCGGTTAGCCTAGTCGATCGGCTGGTGTTGCTCGATCGGTTGGGCTGTTCGATCGAACAGCCTAGCCGTTCGGCCAGCTCCTCGATTCGGTTAACCTATCACTTAACACTTGGTTATTCCCGTTAATTGTTGATGTTTTAGAGATATTTTGACTACGAGTTGAACCACAAAGCTGAAGTCCCTACTTAGTCTACTGACTCGAGCAGGAATCACCCAAGCTCGGCCAGAGGCGGTTTGGAACTTAAGTTTAACGTTTAACCCGAAATCGGTATATCTCTCGGTAGAACCCGAATCTTGCACCATGTGTTTGCTTAGAATGGTTTATAAATCGGTTCAAGCTTCGTTTTCACCGGTTTGAGTGTAAAAGAGTTGAAAGATAGATGAAAACCCATCTTCCAATCCTTTCCCACCGTGAAATGTTAAGATCTTTGGTAGATTTTAGGTTATTTATGTGGAAATCGGTTAGATCTAAGCTATTCATGGTGGAATGATGTCAAAACTTAGTGTTCTTGAAGAACACCATGATGACATCATCCAAGAACACCTAGATCTTGGTGATTTCGCGGTTGAAATCCAAGTTTTGAAAGATAGAAAGATGGAGAATCGATTAATGAACAAAAACGTACAAGGATTAGAGCGAAATACTTACCGGTTTGAGAGAAATCTGAGAAATGGCGAGAATAGAAGGCTGGTCGGTCAGAGCTTTTCCAAAAGTGGAAAGCTTGACAAGGACAGCCCTATTTATAGGCTTCCAAAAGTGGAAAGGGTTAGCTGATCGAACAGCATCCCTGATCGAGCAGCTGTCCGATCGAACAGCCTGTTCGATCGGCTAGCCTGTTCGATCAGGTTGCCCTGTTCGATCGGCTTGCCTGGTTTTTGAGTGTTTCGCGACGATTTTGATATTTCGAGTTCGATAGTTGAGGAGTAGAGTAGGATAGAGTTTCTATTCAAATTACTTTCAGTCCCAACTACTATATCTAACATACAAGCATCCTTACACCACGATTTGGATTCGATTTCGATTGAGTTTGATTCACCTTCGATTCTTGATTGATTTTGATTGATTCACCACACACTTTAACATAAGGTAAGCATGCACAAGTAACACGTAAGGCACACACACACGTATAAAAGCATTAAAATTATCCACACTTGAGTTCGATGATTGGTTTGATTAGCTTGATTATTGATTGACTAGCTTTATTGCATTGTTACTTCCTATCATTCACAGTCGGTCGTTGATTCACAGTTCGATTATCGGCCGATTAGTTTGATTATACAACACTTACTCCAAATAATATGAAAATCAGAATGAAACTAAAATAAAATTAATCTTTATTGATCTTTAATTCCAATAACAGTCAACTCTTGACTTTGACTTTGACTTCTGGGAAAACACGGGGTGTTACAGTCTCCCCTCCTTTAGGGAATTTCGTCCCGAAATTAGGCCGAGAACCGTACATCGCCGTGTGATTTTACCAATTTGATGCTTCAGATCTATCTGAATAACTGCGGGTACTTGGCCTTCATGTCACTTTCGAGTTCCCAAGTGAACTCCGCGCCTCGTTTGCCTTCCCATCGTACTTTTACAATAGGAATGCGAGAGCGTCTGAGTTGCTTGGTCTGTCGGTCCATGATTTCGACAGGCTTTTCCACGAAGTGTAGCGTCTCATTGACCTGAAGATCGTCGAGTGGTATTATTGCGTCGTGGTCGGCTACGCATTTTCGAAGGTTTGAAATATGGAAAGTCGGGTGGACATTGCTGAGTTCCTCCGGTAATTCGAGTTTGTAGGCAACTTTACCGATCCTTTCCAGAATCTTAAAAGGTCCAACAAATCGAGGCGCAAGTTTCCCTCTTTTGCCGAATCGGACTACTCCCTTCCAAGGTGATACCTTTAGGAGTACGTAAGTCGCCAACTGCAAATTCGCGGGGCTTGCGTCGTTTATCGCGTACATCTTTTGTCTGTCCGGGCCTTCACCAAATTTTCCCTATCTGGTGGATCTTGTCAGTCGTTTCTTGCAGAATCTCGGGCCCAGTCAATTGTGAATGACCGACCTCGTGCCATAC